>NC_142436.1:35660000-36352500 GCF_059453495.1 Arachis ipaensis
TGGTGCTTGATTTTTAGATCAGCTACCAGATTTCTAAAGCCTGTGTCGGTGAATTGAGTACCATTATCTGTGGTGATGGAGCATGGGACCCCAAACCTTGTGATAATGTTTCTGTATAGAAATTTCTGAATTCTTTGGGCAGTGGCATTAGCTAACGGCTCTACCTCAATCCACTTTGTGAAGTAGTCTATGCCTACAATGAGAAACTTGACTTGTCCGGACCCTTGGGAGAAGGGTCCAAGGAGGTCGATCCTCCACTTCGCGAATGGCTAGGGTGAAGTAACACAGATGAGCTCCTCAGGTGGAGCTATGTGGAAGTTGGCATGCTTCTGGCATGGTGGGCATGTCTTGACAAACTCTGTTGCTTCCCTTTGCAAGGTCGGCCAGTAGAAACCAGCTCGGAGTACCTTTTTGGCAAGGGCTCGTACCCCAAGGTGATTTCCACACATGCCACTGTGGACTTCTTTGAGAACTTCCCTTGTAGCGGAGGTCGGGACGCATTTTAGGAGAGGTGTAGATATTCCTCTCTTATATAGGACGTCTTGTATTATGGTGTAGTACTGTGCTTCTCGTACTAGCCTTTTTGCCTCCTTTTTGTCTGCGGAAAGTGTTTCTGACTTGAGGTAGTTAATTATGGGAGTCATCCATCCTTGATCCTGTCCTGATATGGCTAGGATCTTTTCTTCCTCCAAGGTTGATGGACTTCGGAGTGTTTTTTGGATGAGACTTCTATTGTTGCCCCCTGTTTTGGTGCTAGCTAGTTTTGAGAGTGCATCAGCTCGGCATTCTGTTCTCGAGGCATGTGTTGGACCTCATATTCCTTAAATTTTCCGAGCTGTTCTTTGGTTTCGTTAAGGTATTTTTTCATAGTGGGGTCCTTAGCTTGATAGCCCCCTTCTATTTGTGAAGTGACTACTTGGGAGTCACTGAAGATGGTAAGTCTTTGAGCTCCCACTTCCCTAGCCAGCCTCAAGCCAACTAGTAGTGCTTCATATTCAGCTTGATTATTTGAGGCCGGAAACTCAAATTTTAAGGAGAGCTCGATTTGGGTTCCCTGATCGCTCTCTAAAATGATGCATGCACCACTCCCGGCTTTGTTTGAGGAGCCATCTACATAAAGGCTACATTTTGTGGGGGTGCCCAGGGTATCAGTATACTCTGCGATGAAGTCGGCTAGGTATTGGGATTTAATAGCTGTCCGAGCTTCATACTTGATGTCGAATTCGGACAACTCAACTGTCCATTTTAGGATTCTTCCAGCTAAGTCTGTTTTCTGTAAGATCCTCTTTATGGATTGGTTGGTCTGTACTCTGATGGTGTGAGCTTGAAAGTATGGTCGTAGTCGTCGGGAAGTGAGTATGAGGGCGTAGGTGAACTTTTCTATCTTTTGATAGTTTAATTCAGCCCCTTGTAAAGCCTTGCTGATTAAGTAGATGGGTTGTTGCCCACTTTCGTCTTCTCTGACTAGTGCTGATGCTATTGTCCGACTTCCTATGGCGAGGTATAGTATGAGCTCTTCACCTTGCTGAGGTCGAGTAAGGACAGGTGGTTGCCCCAGAAATTTTTTGAACTCTTGGAAGGCTTGTTGGCATTCTGGGATCCACTCGAACCTCTTTCCCTTTCTTAATGTTGCATAGAAGGGGAGAGATATTAAGGCTGATCCAGCTAGGAACCTAGACAGAGCCGCTAGTCTTCCATTGAGCTGCTGGACCTCTTTGACACAGGTTGGACTTTTCATGTGAAGTATGGCCTGGCACTTATTTGGGTTTGCTTTGATTCCTCTTTGGGTGAGCATGAAGCCCAGGAATTTGCCAGCTTCTACCGCGAAGGTGCACTTTGCGGGATTAAATCGCATACCATGTTTTCTTATGGTGTCGAATACTTTAGTGAGGTCGGGTAACAACGATTCCTCACTTTGTGTTTTTACCAGCATGTCCTCTACATAAACCTCCATTAGCTTTCCGATGTGGTTGGTGAAGACTTTGTTCATCAGTTTTTGGTAGGTAGCCCCTGCGTTCTTGAGTCCAAAGGGCATAACTATATAGCAATAGTTTGCTTTTGGGGTCAAGAATGATGTCTTCTCTTGGTCGGGTTGATACTTTGGGATCTGGTTGTATCCCGAGTAAGCGTCCATGAAGGAGAGGTATTGATAGCCTGACGAAGCATCGACTAGTGTGTCAATGTTCGGGAGTGGGTAGGGATCTTTTGGGCAGACTTTGTTGAGGTTGGTGTAATCGGTGCACATCCGCCACTTTCCATTTGACTTTTTGACCAACACCACATTGGCTAGCCATAGTGGGTATTTTACCTCCCTTATGAACCCTGCCTCCAGCATGGCCTGTACCTGCTCCTTTACAGCTTGCGACCTTTCTGGGCTGAGCTTCCTACATTTTTGCTGTACTGGCCGAGATCCTGTGTATACGGCTAACTTGTGGCACATTAGTCCGGGATCAATACCAGGCATGTCGGCGGCCTTCCATGCAAAGAGGTCGGAGTTATCTTTTAGGAGCTTTATTAGCAGTTCCTTTAAGTCTTCTCTCAGATTTGCTCCTATACTTGTTGTTTTGTTTAGAGCATCTCCAATTTGAACCTTTTGAGTTTCACCTTCTAGCTGAGGGTAAAGTTTTTCGTGAGCTCAAATTCCCCTGAGTTCTATAGTATTGGTTTCTTTTCCTCTGGGGTCTCCTTTAAGGTTCAAACTTCGTTGTAACAATGTCGCGCGAGTTTTTGGTCTCCCTTTATGGTAGCGATCCCTTCCGAAGTAGGGAACTACATGCATAGGTGTGGAGTGGAGACCACGGCGGCGAGCTGGTTTAACGTTGTCCAACCTATTAACGCATTGTAGGCTAAGGTCACATCGACTACGATGTAGTCTATGCTCAATGTCCTAGATCGAGTTTCTTTCCCAAAGGTTGTGTGTAGTGGGATGTATCCTAACGGCTGAATTGGGTCATCTCCTAGCCCAAATAGGCTATTTAGATACGCTCTGAGTTCTTTTTCTTGCAAGCCGAGCTTGTCGAAGGCAAATTTGAACAGTATATCCGCAAAGCTTCCTTGGTTGATTAGTGTTCGGTGAAGATTGGCATTGGCAAGTATTACGGTAACGACCACGGGGTCATCATGCCCTGGGATGATGCCCGCGGCGTCTTCTTGAGTGAAGGTGATATTGGGGAGGTCGACCGACCTGTCTCCTCCTCCAACATGATACACCTCCTTCAGGTGTCTCTTGCGTGACAACTTAGAGATCCCTCCTCCTGCGAATCCTCCATTGATCATGTGAATATGCCTCTCAGGGGTGTGATGGGGACGTTCAGCTCGTCCGACCTCTTCATCCCTTCTTCTTTTCTTTGTTTCATCAGTTTTATTGGCCAGGAACCTGTCTAGTCTTCCTTCCCGGGATAGCTTTTCTATGACGTTCTTTAGGTCGTAGCATTCGTTGGTAGGGTTCCCGTAGACTCGGTGGTATTCGCAATACTCTGTCCGACTTCCTCCTCTTTTCTATGACTTTCTCCTAGTCGAGAGTTCTCCTCCATATTAATATACTTTTCTGCCCTTTCTTGTACCTCATTCAGAGATGTTGGATGCTTTTTTGATATGGAGTAGCTAAAGGGTCCTTCTCTTAGACCATTGGTGAGACCCATGATGGCTGCCTCTGTAGGCAGACTTTGTATGTCTAGACATGCTTTGTTGAATCTTTTCATGTAGCTGCAGAGGCTTTCCTGATCTCCTTGTTTAATTCCTAGCAGGCTTGGGACATGCTTGGCTTTGTCTTTCTGGATGGAGAATCTAGCTAGGAAATTCTTGGCAAGGTCGTCGAAACTTGCTATTGACCTTGGCGGCAAGCTGTCGAACCACTTTATGCCGTCTTGGTCAAAGTGGTCGGGAAAGCTTTACATCAGACTGCATCTGAGGCATCCATAAGATACATCCGACTTCTAAAATTGCTGAGATGATGGCTTGGATCAGACGTACCATCATATAGAGTCATGTCAGGGGCTTTGAAATCTTTCAGGACTTTAGCTTTCATGATCTCCTTTGTGAACGGGTCTTGGTCCTTGTGGGGACTTTCCTCGTGGCTGGATTGGGTAGTCTTAGTTTTGAGATCAGCTTCGAGCTTTAGGAGCTTGTCTTCCAGCTCTCGGCGTCATCTTGTTTCTCTACGAAGGTCTCGCTTGGCCTCCCACTGCCGGTCGGCTTCTTGTTCAAGCTGTTTAAGGCGATGCTGTTGTTCACAGATAGTTTCCAATATTTCTGTGGTTGGGAGTTGTTTATCCCCCTTGTTTTGAGGTGTATCTTTTGGTGTGGCTTCCGTGTTCTTATACGGTGTTCTGTCCTCCAAGCCAGAGTTGTGATCATTGTCAAGGTTATCCTCCATGATGATGGGATGACTTCCAGGTTCCCCGACAACGGCGCCAATGTTTCGAAGGTTACCTGAAACTGAAGGTCGATCTCGGATGAGATCTGCTGTTGTGGTAGGAACAGTTGTGTCTGACTTGTTGGTTCTGGTGGTGCTGCTGATCCTTGATCACCGGAGGGTGGTGGTACCTGCAAGAGACTCTGATGCTTAAGTTAGCACGTGCTTTAGGCAGGTTTTTATGTAGAACCAGGTATGAGTTATACCTGGGTGTTCCAGTATATTTATAGTAGTGTGGAGTGACATTCTTTTGAGATAAGTTAGTTATCTTATCTTATCTTTTGTGGGTGAGTCCTTATCTTTGGCCAGCTGCCTTTAGGTGGAGTATGATCTTCTGCTTTGGGCCTTCTTTGGGCCTGTATGGTGATTTGTCCGAGCGCTTTAAGAAGAGGTCGGTGTCGACCAACCTTTATAAGAGGCCGGTCACTTGTTGTTTTTAACCCGGGTCGCGTAGCTCGACCTAGGGTATGAACAGGAAACATGATATCTTGATCAAGAAGATCTATGACCACTGGATAGCTAGGTAATTTTAATAGATGATGCAGGACGTTCATGAGGGGACGACCACCTCACGATTTGGCTCCATCCAAATATTAAGAAGGAACTGGACGTCCATTTTAGTACTAATAAGGGGTTCAACTGTCGCCGTCTGATGAACAGAACTAATAGGGCTTTGCCGAGGTCGTCAAAGTATACCGATGGGTCAGCAACTTTCATAAAGATGAAGAGCAGACTAGTATATAGTTTGCTAATCTTTGTTAATTATTACTTGAATTAATTGTTACTTGATTTATTTTATTAATTGGTTTCAATATGTGTAGTCTAAGTCGTTAGAGCGTAAGGCAACATTGGCAGAGACCTTCAAGTATACCCATACATTGAAAGCTAACAAGGAGAGATTTGCTGATGAGCAGTCTGTGGCTCATTATCTGAGTTTAATTAATTTTATGTTTGAAATGTATTCGGTTTGAAATCAATTAACTGTCATTCTAATCACAACGTGTGTTACACTGGAGGACTACACGCAGAGATTAGAAGCTGCAACCCAGCAATCTCAGCCTTGTGGGGACAACCCTGGCTCCGATGCCTTAGTCGTTGATCCTGGTAGGGTTTGGCGTAAGACCGCCTCGAAGCCCTATAAGAATCACGTCTACGGGTTGGGGTCGTTCTTCACCAACGGCCTCCGCACCTCCACATTAGTGGCTTCATTTGCCTCTGCCTCTACAACCAACCCTGTGGATCCCGAGGAAGTTATCGATTTGAGGAAGAAGGTGTAGAAGTCGACACAGGAGCTTCACTAACAAGCTTAGCAGTCTGAGCAGAGGTACAATGAGCTTGTTGCACGTGTGGGAGACACCGCTTTCATCAGGTCGGAGTTGATAGAGAAGTTGGAGCGGCTAGGTGTTTGCGAGACCAGATGGCAGTGTACAACGAGCAGATGTGCGCTGGAGGCAGCGGTGCAGTAGATACTAGCAGTGGCGCTGCTGGTAAGGCACCTAGTCTGCCGCCTCAACAAGGAAGACAATGACGACGACGATTACCGAGATTCGTAGGGTTTAGGGATTTAATTTATTTTATGTCTATTTCATTGTATTTTACTTCTTTGACTTTTTATTATATTTAGACCCTTGATATTTAATAAAATCATTAGTTGATTTCTGGTATTTAGAATTTGTGTCCTAATTTTGTAAATAAAAATTTTAATTTAATTTGACTAATAATTGTGCAAAAAAAAATTTGCATACCGTCAGAATTATCGATGGATTAATCTGATAATAAATGGGCACCACAAAATATAACATGGAACTAAAGTTACTGTCAAAAAATTTTAACGATAACCAACTGTTTATTTTCATCGTATTAATTGCAAAATTCAATGTAAAATTCGCTGGTAATTAGCGTCGCACGAAATAATCTGCCAATAAACATTTTTCAGCGTTGGAGGAGTTTGAGCTCGCGAGGAACTTCGTCCACAACCTGAAGGCGAGACTGAAGAGGTCCAAATCGGTGATGCCCGGAATAAGACGACAAATATCGGGGCAACCTTAAAGGGAGACTTAAAGGAATCTCTGATACAGTTCCTAATGGATAACGCCGATCTCTTTGCATGGAAGGCCGCAGACATGCTGGGCATAGATCACAAACTAGCGGTATACCCAAGATCTCGGCCAGTGCAGCAGAAGCGTAGGAAACTCGGACTGGAAAAATCCCAAGCTGTGGAAGAACAGGTACAAGCCTTACTGGAGGCAGGATTCATAAGGGAGGTTAAATACCCACTATGGCTAGCCAACGTTGTCTTGGTAAAAAAGTTAAATGGGAAGTGGAGGATGTGTACTGACTACACTGATCTCAATAAGGCCTGCCTAAAAGATCCCTACCCACTCCCAAGTATAGACACCCTAGTGGATGCATCTTCCGGATACAAGTACCTCTCCTTCATGGATGCTTATTCAGGATACAATCAAATCCTGATGTATCCACCCGATCAAGAAAAGACCTCATTCCTAACCCCAAAAGCAAATTACTACTATATTGTCATACCATTCGGGCTCAAAAACGCAGGAGCTACCTACCAAAGATTGATGAACAAAGTCTTTGCAAACTACATTGGGAACTTAATAGAGGTCTACGTAGACGATATGCTGGTAAAAACACAACGTGAGGAATCCTTGTTACCCGACCTCACTAAAGTGTTCAATACCATCAGAAGGCATGGAATGCGACTTAATCCTGCAAAATGTACCTTTGCGGTAGAAGCTGGCAAATTCTTAGGTTTCATGCTCACGCAAAGAGGAATTGAGGCAAACCTAGATAAATGTCAGGCTATACTAAACATGAAAAGTCCGACCTGCGTCAAAGAAGTACAACAGCTCAACGGAAGACTTGCAGCCCTGTCCAGGTTTCTAGCCAGGTCAGCCATCAGATCTCTCCCCTTTTACGCCACATTAAGGAAGGGTAGGAGGTTTGAATGGACAACAGAGTGTGAGCAAGCCTTCCAAGATTTCAAAAAATTCTTGGGGCAACCACCCATTCTTACCCGACCACGGGAAGGAGAAGTACTCATATTATACCTCGCAGTGGAAAATCGAGCAATCGCTTCAGCACTAGTCAGAGAAGACGAACGTGGGCAGCAACCCATCTACTTCATTAGCAAAACTTTACAAGGGGCCGAACTGAACTATCAAAAGATATAAAAGTTTGCCTACACACTCATACTCACTTCTCGATGACTTCGCCCGTACTTTCAAGCGCACACTATCAAGGTTCGGACCAACCAGCCTATAAAAGCATCCTACAGAAGACAGACTTAGCTGGAAGAATCTTGCAGTGGGTAGTCGAGTTGTCCGAATTTGATCTCCAGTATGTAGCTCAGACCACCATCAAATCACAATATCTAGCGGACTTCATCGCTAAATACACGGATACACCGGGAAATCCTACAAATTGGAATCTCTACGTGAACTGCTCTTCAAATAAAACCGGGAGTGGCGTAGGAATGATAATAGAAAGTGATCAGAGAACCCAAATCGAACTCTCACTAAAGTTTGAATTTGCTACTTCAAATAATCAAGCTAAATACGAGGCATTACTGGCTGGTTTGAGGCTGGCTAAGGAGATAAGAGTTCAAAAGCTCACCATCTTCAGTGATTCATAAATAGTTACCTCACAAATAGAAGGGAGCTACTAAGCTAAGGATCCCACCATGAAAAAGTATCTGGACAAGACCAGAGAACAGCTCGGACAACTCGGGGAATATGAGGTCCAACATATACCCCAGGAACAAAATGCTCGAGCTGATACACTCTCAAAGTTAGCCAGCACCAAACCAGGGGGCAATAATAAAAGCCTCATCCAGGAAACGCTGTAAAGCCCATCAATCTCCGAGGAAGAAAAGGTCTTAACTATATCAGGACAGGATCAAGGGTGGATGACCCCCATAATCAATTACCTCAAGTCAGAGGCACTCCCCACAGATAAAAAGGAGGCAAAGAGGTTGATATGAGAAGCACAGTACTACACTATGGCAGGCGACATCTTATACAGGAGAGGGATATCAACACCCCTCCTAAAATGCATACCGACTTCCAATATAAGGGAAGTCTTAGAAGAAGTACACAGTGGCATGTGTGGCAACCACTTGGGGCCACGAGCTCTTTCCAAAAAAGTACTCCGAACTGGATTCTTCTGGCCAACCTTACAAAAGGAGGCGACAGAGTTTGTCAAGACATGACCACCATGTCAAAAGCATGCTAACTTTCACATCGCTCCACCAGAAGAGCTCATCAGCATAAAGTCACCTTGGCCGTTCACAAAGTGGGGGCTCGACCTCCTCGGACCCTTTCCCCAATGATCGGGACAAGTCAAGTTCCTCAATGTAGGGGTAAACTATTTTACAAAATGGATTGAGGCAGAGCCCCTAGCTAATGCCACCGCTCAAAGAAGTCGGAAATTTCTATATAGGAACATTATTACAAGGTTTGGGGTCCCTTACTCCATCACCACAGATAATGACACTCAATTCACTGATACAGGTTTCAGGAACTTGGTAGCGGACTTGAAAATAAAGCACCAATTCACATTTGTAGAACACCCGCAAGCTAACGGACAGGCAGAAGCTGCCAACAAAGTCATACTAGCTGGGTTAAAATGGAGATTACAGGACACAAAGGGGGCTTGGGCTGAAGAGCTCCCACAAGTCTTATGGGCGTACAGGACAACTCCACATTCCACCACAGGAGAATCACCCTTCCGACTTGCTTATGGAATAGAGGCATTGATCCCAGTGGAGATAGAGGAAAGATCTCCCAGAATGATCCTCTACAATGAAGAGGCCAACTCCCAAAATCAACGGGAAGAACTCGACCTACTTCCAGAAGTCCGAGAAAGAGCTCGAATTAGAGAGGAAGCGTTAAAGCAACAAATGACTTCAAGGTACAATCAGAGGGTAATTCAGCGAAGCTTCGTCAACAACGATCTCATCCAAATCCGAAATAACATCGGAGCAGGTCGGTCAGGAGAAGGGAAGCTAGCAGCTAACTGGAAAGGACCTTACCGAGTTGTAGAGGTACTGGGAAAAGGCTACTACAAGGTGTCTGACCTCAAGGGAAAAGAGCTACCAAGGTCGTGGCATGCCTGTAACCTAAGAAGGTACTATAGTTAGAAAGTAATAAAGATCTTAGGTCAAGGCGCACTCTTTTTCCTGAAAAGGTTTTTTAATGAGGCGCCAAGACAAGATCTACAGAATTGCCCGATCTAGAAGGGTAAGCACTCATATGTATATATTCCTGTCTGTATGCCTATTTTCTACTTGAATAAAGTTTTTCAGATTCAAAGAGTTTCCTACCAAGACGCATTAATCTGAGCGCAAAAATTCATCGCCCGATTTCAACAAGGTCGGCAAAGATGAAAATCAAATTCATTGCTCAATTTTGACAAGGTCGGCAAAGATGAAAACCAAATTCATCGCCCGATTTCGACAAGGTCGGCAAGATGAAAGCCAAATTCATCACCCGATTACAACAAAGATTGGCAAGGTGAAAGCCAAATTCATCACCCGATTACAACAAAGATCGGCAAGGTGAAAGCGATAAAAACAAATTAATGCAAAAAGTTATAAAAAGTAATCCATAAAAAGTGGCCTGACGAGGTCTGACTAAAAATGGAATACTAAAAATAACTTAGCTTGGACCGACAAGAGAAGTCAGACCAATGAAAGCTACAACTTGGACTGACAAGAGAAGTCGGATCAACGAAAACTATAGCTTGGACCGACAAGAGAAGTTGGACCAACGAAAGCTACAGCTTGAACTAACAAGAGAAGTTGGACCAGCAAAAGCTATGGCTTAGACTGACACGAGAAGTCGGACGCACGAAAGCTAAAGAAGGATCGACAAGAGAAATCGGACCAACGAATAGCGTGCGCTAAAAGGGACATAGCTTCACCCAAAAAGCCACGGCTCTACGACAATGCTAACAAAATTGTCTAGACTAACTAAAAAGGTTCTACTGAGAACACTAAAAAGTTGCTGGACAAGTTAGCCCAAAGGTCATCACGCCCAAACAGAAGACGGATTAAACAAAGATCTAATAAAAAAGAGGTCGGACAGTAGAGTACCAATGCCCTATAAAGATCTACAAAAGTTTCAAAGCTATAAATAGTATACCATACCCATCAAAATAAAAACACTTAAAAGCTCAAAGGCACCTAAGAGGCAGCCTCAAGAGTTTAAAAGTGTTTTGTTTTCAAAATAAAGTTGCATAGAAGCAACTAAAAGTCAAGAAAAGTCTACCATCACAAAAAAAAAAAAAATAGAGTCTAAAAAGCCCACAAATCAGGCTATACAAATAAAACCAAACAAATCATAAGGGGTCCAAGGTTTCCCCAGTAGCAGCATCCGTGGCTGAAGGCGGAGGAACAATATTCATGGGGGTGGCGTCCACTGTCCCATCCTCCCTATTAAGAACTTGACAATCAGGATCATGTTCGAGATGGCCGACCTCAGCAGAAGGAGTTGAAGAAGTCGTGGCTACAGAAGCTTTGGTTGGTGTTGTAGGAGGAGGAGGCCCGTCATCTTCGTCATCCGGGACGGGCACTATTTTGCCATCCTCCACCACATTCTCTAGGCTGAAGAGAGTCATGTCAAGTTCAGGAGCGAGAACTCGGACCTATGCCTTTAAATTTTCATAAGCACCTGTCACAGTATCTACCAGATGACCCTGGAGATCGGCGTAATTCACGAAGGCAGATTCAAGCCTCTCCCTCAGCTCCAACACCTCGGCATAAGTGCGGGTATAACTTTCCTTGTGTTTCTTCACCATCTCCTCTGCCAAGTTTACAGCCGCCTCAGCCCTGGTAGCTCGAGACTTCTCCTTCTCCAAGTCCAGCTCTAGCTTAGCCACCCTGGCATCCAGCTCGTCCTTCAAGCCCTTAATTCTGTTAAACTCCGACTTGGCATCCTCAAGAAAAGCTTTCGTCGCATGGACTGGGGAACCCTGAACATTGCGGAATAGAGTTGCTCCCATATGGGCCATCCGAATACTGTTACTGGTAATAAAATTCAAGTGATGAAGGATGGACACATCATCCATCAGAAGTCGACCATAAGGAGCAATATGATTATCAACAAACCCCACAGCATCAAAATCAGGGGCGTCCAAGTCATAAGGCTCCACAGTCTTCTGTTTTTTAGGAGGAGGACCAGTAATAGGAGAAGAGGCAGGTTCATTATTTTCATCCAAAAAGAAGGGCCGAGCTCCCTCAACAGCTCGGACCTTGAAATAGTAATTCTTAAAATCCCTAAAAGTCTCATCATACATGGAGAACACTTTATTTCCTTGGATAGCTTGGAAAGAAATCTAGGAAGCTTTCTTCTTAGCTACCCCAGTCTTCGTCAACACAAAAAGATAAAGAAAAAGAGTTTGGGTAGGTCAGATATCTAGTTCCTGACACAACAATTGGAAGATTTTTATAAAGCCCCAAGAGTTCGGGTGGAGCTGAGAAGGAGCTACATTGCAGGATCACAACAACTCGGTCTCAAAAGGGGTAAAAAGAATGGTAATATTCAATTGACTAAAGAAATAGTCATAAGCGTAGAAAAAAGGACGTTCTTCTGGAGTCAAAGGAGGAAAACTAACCCTCTCCTCAGGGTCAGGTGACACTAACTCATAATTTTTCTCCTGATCCTTATTACTACAAATTCTATGGTGCCTTCTAAGTCGCACGTAGTACTCAGGGTCAGCCACCGTAACACACATCAAAACAATAGAGTCCAGCTAGTGAGACATGCCATCCGGGATCTTAGTAGACATCTCAACAATATTTTTGCGAGAAGACATGGGAAAACTATTCCTACAGTAAGAAAAAGAAAAACGGGGTTACTACCAAACAACTCGGGAAAATAAGGAAACAACTCGGACAATAACATATGAACATCAAGAGTCAGATACGGCAGTAAAAGGGAAACCCCAGGATTCACACTAAAATATACAGGGGCACCCTTTGGAGGCAGTAACAAGGCAAGAACCCGGAAAGAAAGAAATCGACAGTCTATCCCCTAGCAAAAAAAATAAAATCCTTCTCTGACATCGGCACTCCACACAAAACAGCAAGAAACTCATCATCATCAACAAAAATCATCAAAAGCTAAAGTCTTTCTTTTCCAACAATTCAGACAAAAGTACTGAACCCAGAAACGAGGACATGAAAGGATGAAAGAAAACAAGAACAGCGAGAATAAAACCCTAAGGGAGCAAAAATTACCAGGCACACGTCACAACAAAAGAATGCAGGGATCACCACAAAGATGCAAGCTTTTCAAAAAATCGTGAAAACCAAATGTCGAAAGGAAAGATACAATCTTTTTTCAAGAGGGTCAGGATTCTCAAAGACAAAATCAGTAAAAATCACACACAACAGTGGAGACATACAAGAAGGTGACTATTGAAAACATAAAAGAGAAGGAAAATACCAACCTACGAAGGATGAAGAAGCAAGCGCGAGGGAAGAATCAAGAAGAAGCAAGCGACCAAATCTGCGCCAACAAAACGTTCTCGAGCAAAGGAGATGGAAAACTGGGGGGAATGTAAACCAGAAGATATTAGGAGAAGCAAAACACCTTGCGAACGATTAGCAAAGAAGATAAAGAGGAATTAGAGAAAGAAACTGTAAAATGACACTTTGAAAATTTCAAAAATAAAGTAACAAAGAGAGAAAAAGGAAACGGCGAAGGGATATTTATGAGCTTTTAAGACCCTCACACGTTTCCAAGAAAAGCGCAAACGCGCGCTACAATAAAAAAGAAAGAGAAACACGTCGGGAGCCGCAACTGGAGATCAACCCAAAGCAAGATGCTCGAACACGACTTTCCTAAAAGAGGTCGAGATCTAAAAGGAAAGACCGAATTCGAGCAGGGGCATTGTTCATACCCTGGGGTGAGCTATCCGACCTGGGCTGATCGAAAACAAAGCAACCGACCTCTTCAGGTCAGGTCCCCCGACCTCTACTTTAAAGAGGTCGGCCAAATCGCCACAAGAAGCCCAAGCAGGCCCAAACCAAGGGACACAGCCCAATCTAAAGGCAGCTAAAGCCTAGAAAGATAAAGGTGGTTCTCCTTAAAGATAAGATAAGATAACTAACTTATCTTATCTAGAAAGGTCAGCCCACACTATTATAAATACACTAGAGCACCCAGGTATAACTCATACTCTGATTCTACACAAAAACCTGCCTAAAGCACGTGCTAACTTAAGCATCGGAGTCTCTTGCAGGTACCACCACCCTCCGGTGATCAAGGATCAGTAGCACCACCTACGTCAACAAGTCGGACATAACAGCTCCGGCCACCGCAGCAGATCTCATCCGAAATCGACCTTCAGTTTCAGGTAACCCTCGAAACAATATTGTTATACCCAAACATAATTGATAGATAAAAAATCTTTTTACATGAGATACCCAAACATAAAATTACTTTTACTTTTCCATAAGATCTTTTAAAAAAAGATAACTCAAAAAAAGATCTTTTCTTAGAAGCTCACACAAACAAGCCCTAAAACATTAAGGAAGAATAGGATAAAGACAAGACACACACACACACACACACACACACACACACACACACACACACACACACACACACACATATATATATAAACATACATATAATAGCCACTAGTCACGACCTGCGAAGTTTAGGTTGGGTAGGGTTACAGAAATAAAAATCAGTTGACAACGGTATTTTCTATCTCTCCCAAAATATACATCAAGACCTTTATAGGCGGGTTTTCAAAATGAGAATACATACATATAAGTTTTTCAAAATAAATAAGGAGAGATTCTAAACAAAAGTAAAATAGGAGTCTAGCAAACTTCGCCATCTCCCAGACGAATCATAGCTCACTCTTGAGCACCAGGATCTGTATCTGAAAAAAAAGCGATATATACGGAATGAGAATCACTGACCCATGGGTTCCCAGTATGGTAAAAATACCAAATAGATACTGCATAAGGCAATAGAAACTTACTAAGCAATCTTAATTCTCCAAACATCATTATATTCATCCTAAGTTCTCAATAATCTGTAATTAGGCAACTATCATAAGGGAGTCTAAATCTAATTCAACATTTCTCCTCTTTTCACAACTATTCAAACAGAATAGAACGAAAACCATCCCTCAGCGTCAACCAACACCAGCATGAGGGACCTCTCAGGTGAGCAAACACAAGCAATGCAAACAAAGGAATACACAAGTAGATTCAAGTAAAGCAATTAGCATATAATCATGTAACACACATTTTAACTCAAATTCATCAACTTCACACCTCAAGTCCTCAATTTCCACTATTCTAACAAATCCTCACCAAATTCCATATACTCAATACTAAAATTTCCATTCAAACTCATGCATCAACATACAATACATTCACTAACTTACCAATATTATCTTTTCCGACCTCCGGCCCAATATCCATCAATTTAATACATAATTCATAATTACATAATCACCATCCAAATCATAAATTTCAACAACACATCAATTGCAACCATACACACAGTTCATACTTACTCCTAGGGGCATCTAGCCTAGGATTTCACATTACATTACAGGTAATTTAAATGAAACTTAAATCGTACCTCTTGGAAGCCAAAATTAAGCTCTTCCATAGTGAATTTATGCCAAGTCTTAGCTCCAAGCCTCACCAATGACCAATCTAGTGCCTCTAACACCACTCTACACTATTTTCACATAATATACACAATACTCAATACACTAGGGTTTCATAAAGCATCATAAATACAAGAGAAGTGGTTCTTACCTTTTACTCATTAAAATATATGATGAAATCCAGCTAGAGCTCGTTCTAGAGTCCTAAACCATCAAAATTACAAGATTTCTCAATACCCAAAGCTCAAATTTGAATTTAACATATACTATGAAAATGGGGTAAGATAATTCAAAATTCTTACCAATATATTCAAATATAATTGTAGAGGATGAGATGGGCTTGGTGTGGCCGCAAATGGTGCGGCAATCGGAGCTCCAAAGAGAAAGTTATGGTAGTTTAATGAATCAAAGGTTAGGGTTTCACTCTTCTTCCTTCTCCTCTCATTTCCAGCTACACTCTCACTCTCAAGGTGTTGCAATGTGCTGAAATGTCCTTAATAAAGGCTTATATGAGTTGGACTTGGGCCCGGTTCACTTATATGGCTCGTTTGGCCTAACTTTGGACAAAAACCTTTAAAATTAGTGTTTTAATCTATATTTTAAATATTTTTACATTCCCAAATCATAAATTCTAATTTCTTAACCTTTCTTACTCATAATTAATTTTCTCAGCTGCTGTACCGGACAAATCTAAACCGACATTGCCGGTCAAATTTTCAGTGCGTATTTTTATGCAGAAAACTATATTTTTGCACTCAGAAAAATCCTCTGAGTCCAAATATCATCGTTAAATTTTCAAATTATGATTGCTAAATTTTCTAACCCTTCTTGTTCATATTTAATTAATTACTTATTTAATTATGGTTTGACCGGATTTTACACTTTGCTCATGCTTTACTTCCCTTTTGCTATCATTCACCTACAATTATGAAGAAATCAAAGCACTCAAAGTACCAATTGAATAACGTATAAAAGTACATAATTATCAAGCAAAAGTCATCAATTCTCTTTAAAAAATACTAAAAAAATGTATTTAAGATGCTCATGCATCAAAATGCAGCAGATGTGGCGATAAATCTAGAATACCAGCAATGCAAAAGACAAAATGCTCTTCTAAAATTGTGGTTGTTAGCTTTGATGAGCACACTATTTACAAATAGAATGGTTGATTGCACGTACATACGTCAGGTTTGGAAAAGTCTAGAAGATTATTTTTCTTCTCAGAATGCTCTTCTAAAATTGTGGTTGTTAACTTTGATGAGCACACTATTTACAAATAGAATGGTTGGTTGCACGTACACACGCCAGGTTTGGAAAAGGCTAGAAGATTATTTTTCTTCTCAGATTAAATCAAAGGTGATGCAATTGAAAAAGAGATTGAGAACTATTCAAATAGGT
Source organism: Arachis ipaensis (assembly GCF_059453495.1). Classification (NCBI taxonomy): domain Eukaryota; kingdom Viridiplantae; phylum Streptophyta; class Magnoliopsida; order Fabales; family Fabaceae; genus Arachis; species Arachis ipaensis. The sequence goes on from NC_142436.1 coordinate 35,676,475, forward strand.
GGATCTGTAACTTAGTATATTCTATCAATTAAAAGCCCAATTGATGCACTAGCCTCTATAGAAAAATTGATAGAACAAAGTGATCACATTAATGCAATTTTGCATAGGTTAACTAAAGAATATAGCTCCTTGTTTACCACAGTGTTAGCTAGATCTCAAAGTATAACAGTTGGAGAATTAGAAGCGTTATTGTTAGCACATGAAAGCATGATAGCCAGGTTTAGAATACCAGATTCCTTCATTCAAGGTAATGTAGCAAATATAGCTCAATACAATTATTTTAGTTAGAATCAGCAGTTTAGTCAGACTTAAGATCAACAATTTGACCTAAGTCAGCAAGCAAGAGGAAGCTTCAAAGGCAGTTTTAGAGAAAGAGGTAGCAGGTCGTTTAGAGGAGGTAGAGGCGCATTCAATGGAGGAAGATCTATGTAAGAACAAACTTCCAGTGCATATTACAACAATAGTGGAAGACGACAATTTGGCGGCAAAGGCAAAATGAGTAATTCAAGAAACTACATGGATGAGAGACCTCAATGTCAGGTCTGTGACAAGATAGGGCACACTGCTAGAATGTGTTAGTACAGATATAGTGAAGATCAATATGAAGAGGGTTACGGCAGAGGTGAATACAGCAACAGTAATCAAAGTAATCAAATAGTTCAACCAAATGCCAACTTCAGCAATATTCTGGCAACTTATTCAACAGTGCAAGATCCAAATTGGTATCTTAAGTCTGGAGCTATACATCACATGACACATGATGAGTAGAATTTGACTGAAAAAGAGAAATACTATGGAGATGAATAAGTTATGATCGGCAATGGAACAGGTTTGCAAATCAATCTTGTTGGTAAATTGTGTTTAAAACTGATTTGAGCTCTAGATTATTATTATTAAAGGAATTTTTGCATGTGCCCAAAATCACGAAGAACTTGACGAATGTATATCAGTTCTGTTGTGAAAATCGAGTTTTCTTTGAATTTCATGCTGATAGGTGCTACACAAAGGTAGAAGAGAACAAGAAAATTATACTTCAAGGAAGTGTTTTTAAAGGCTTCTATAAATTTGCAAAGCTCACAAAAGTTGAAACACTACCAGCAGCTTATATTTCTTCTCTAGATGAGAAAAATAAATTCTTGGTTTGGCATGCAAAATTAGGCCATCCAAGTCAGAATGTAGTATCAAAAATTTTCAATAGTTGTAATATCCCTTTTTTAGCAAATAAAATAGATTGTACTGCATGTTGCATTGGCAAGTCACACCAATTGTCATTCCTTTCTTTTGTAAAGTGTACATAAGTCCCTTAGAGCTTGTTTACTCAGACATTTGGGATCCAGCACCCATATTTGACAATAATAAAAATTAGTACTTTGTGAATTTTATTGATGCCTTCTCCAAGTTTACCTGGCTGTTTCGTATAAAGTCTAAATCTTAGTTAAAACCAGTTTTTAATCACTTCCAACAAATGATTGAGTTGCAATTAAACACTTAATTGAAGATGCTACAACATGACAATGTTGATGAGTATCTTAGTTTGTCAAAGTTATTGTAGGAAAAAGGAGTTAGACACAGGTTTTCTTATCCTCATGTACATCAACAAAATATATCAGCTGAAAGGAAACATCGACATGTAGTAGAAATAGGACTTACTTTGCTAGCAAGGGCATCAATGCCCACTAAATTCAGGGGAGAAGCCTCCACAACAGCAGTTAAACTAATCAACATTTTACCAACACCAGTCCTAAATGGTTTGTCTCTAACGGAGAAAGTGTTTGAAAAGAAGCCACCGTATAAAAATCTTAGAGTCTTTAGATGCCTGTGTTTTCCACATCAAAGGCCTTACAACAAATATAAATTAGACTTCAGATCCTTACCTTGCACTTTCATTGGGTATGATACAACACACAAGGGTTACAAATATCTTACACAAGAAGGAAAGGTGATTATTACTCCAAATGTGGTGTTTCATGAAGATCAATTTCCATTCAAGAAGGCAAAAAAGTAAGATTTCAGCAAAAAGAGTTCATATACTTCAGTGCCAACAATCCTACAATTCTAAAAATTCCTTTAAGCACTAGAGTGCCAAGACAGTAGCATCATCAAGAGATAGAAGTACATCATTCAGTAGTCACAATAATTAGTTAGAGTTTCAATCAGTAACTAACATACAAATCACCACCTCTAGCACACAAAAAAACATGAATTAAGTACCAGTAGCAGCTTCAACAATCCCCATTCTAGTTCCAATCAAAGACATGGAGATAGTTCTTCGAAGTTCAGAACTAGAAACTATTTAGACAGCAGAGAACATTCATCCCATGATTACCAGAAGTAAAGCTAGCATATTCAAGCCAAGGGCCTTTCAAGCAAGTGTAGAATCGAGAAGTGTACAACAAGCTCTCCAGTCCACAGAGTGGAAATCAGCAATGATGTCGAGTATGATGCCCTAATTAATAAGAAAACTTGGGAATTAGTGACACTTCCACCAAATAGAGAAGCCATAGGAAGCAGATGAGTGTTTAGGATCAAATACAACTCAGATGGATCCTTTCAAAAGTAGAAGGCAAGGTTAGTAGCTCGGGGATATGCTCAAAGGCCATGTTTTGATTTTACTGAAACCTATAGTCCAATCGTGAAGCTTACATCAATCAGGTTGCTACTGTCAATTGCTCTCTCACATTCATGGCCTATTTGACAACTAGATGTTAATAATGAATTTTTGTATGGAGACTTGGTAGAGGAGGTATATATGAGAGAGCCTCAAGGATATGAAATTGGTGGTCTCTTTTTAGTGTGCAACTAAAAAAAGCTCTCTATAGACTAAAACAAGCTCCAAGGAAATGATATTACAAGTTAGCTACTGGTATGACAGAAATTGGGTTCAAATCCACAAAATCTGATGTCTCATTTTTCATTAGGTATGTCAATGGAATCAAAATTTATGTGCTAGTATATGTGGATGACATAATAATAATGGGAGAATCTAAGGAACAAGTTAAAAAGGTGATTGCAAGACTAAATGCCAAGTTTGCTTTAAAGGATATGGGAGATCTTCGTTATTTTCTTGGAATTCAAGTAACAAAAGTTAATGATGATGGCTTAATTTTGACACAACAAAAGTGCATTGATAAACTACTATTTTATGATTTATTTTGGATTAAATTGGGTGGATTTTGTCAACTCTTTTCACACTTATTCATATAAATTGCATGCTTTTATGATTTCTTCCTAATTATGCTTTATAGTTGAAAATATGCTTCTAATGCCTTAAAAAAACTAATTTTTAATTCTTTTCTATTACCATTTGATGTCGTGATGCTTTCGCTAAGTGATTTCAGGATCTATAAGGCAAGAATGGCTTAGAAGATGGAATGGAAGCATGCAAAAGTGGAAGGAACTTGAAGAATTGAAGTTTTGAGAATCTGGTGCTCGCGCGTACGCGTGACCCGCGCAAATCTCAACTTGCGTGTATGCATGGCTCACACGTACACGTGACATGAAGCACGTGATTTCATTAGAATTGCACGTGCCAATGATTTCTAGACCTCTCTTGGGCCCAATTCAAGCTAATTCTAAATGGAGAAAGGCCAAAAGTTGGAGGGGGAATGGAGGCACACAAGCATACACACATTTACTTAATTTTTAGCTAGTTTTTGTTCATAGATTTCTAGAAAGAGAAACTCTCCTTTCTCTCTAAGATTTAATGCATTTTAATTACATCTTGTCTCAATTACTCATTTGTATCTTGTTAGATTTTTATTTTGTTGCTTTAATTATAGTTTCTCTAGCTTAATTTCACTTAGAAACTTTGTTGACTATTCTCTCTTATTTTGTTGGTTTATGGATGTTGTTAATTTGAATTTCTATTGATGCATTGAAGTTTCTATGATTTATATGTGTTAATTGAGTTGTGATTATTGCCAATTAGTAGTGGGTAAACTTAATTGTGTTTAATTTTTTCAATTAGATGATGCTCTTTTTACTTGCTCACCAAGTGTTTGATAGAATGTTTACTTTGAATATGGAGTAGATTTCTATTCTTGGCTTTGGGGTTGAGTAATTAGGATTTGATTAGGACTTGTGGTTTATAGTCAATTGTGCTTACTTGACTTTCCTTCAATTGTTAGACGATAACTAAGTGAGAGCAATAGACAATTATCATCCCAATTGAGGATGAAAATGAGGATAAAAATTCTAATTCTCACCCCTAGCCAAGGCACTTTATATTGATTTATTATCATTCTCTTTTTTTTTAGTTTTGATCTCTTAGCTCTTCTAGCTTAAGTTCACATTTATTAGTTATATGCCTTTGTTAATGCTATCATTTCATTGCATGCTTGTTAGTTAGTTAATTTCTTAATTGGTAATTCTAGTTGTCCCCTTTTAATTGTTACTTGTTCATTGCCTTTATTTTCTTGTCACTTTTCTTTTTTCGCAAGCAATTCAAAAACCCCCAAACTTTCCTAACCAATGATGTGCATTCAATTGCAAGTCCTAGGAAAAACGACCCGAAATTCTACCCCAGTAATTGATTTGATTGTTGTGACATTCTTTTAAACTTTGATTGGAGATCATTTGTCAGTTTAGACTATACTTGCGACATTTGAGTTGAAAATCTTTTGGAATTTTCTAAGCCGGCATTTATCCACCGTCATACATTACTAAGCTTTTGAAGAAAGCAAATATGGTGGGATGTGCAGCTTGTCAAACTCCATTATCTTTCACTATGAAGTTAACTACTTTTGGAGGTTCAATAATCTTTCATGATCCCATGTTGCACATGTTTATCATTGAAAGTTTGCAATACTTGATAGTGACTAGACTAGAGATTTCTTATAATGTGCATAAGCTTTCCTAGTTTGTGCAGGATCCATTAAACACTTACTGGAGGATGGTGAAGCGAATACTGAGGTATCTAAGTGGCTCGTTGTCCTATGATTTGCATATGAAGAAAGCCAATTCCATGGCTGTCACTGCATATAGTGATTTAAATTGGGCTGGAGACCCTAATGATAGGAAGTCTACAAGTGGGTATCATGTATTTTTTTGGTGCGAATTTAGTCTCTTGGACATCAAGAAAGCAAACAACAGTAGCAAGGTCTAACATAGAGGCAAAATATAGGAGCATGGCAGATTCTGTTGCAAAGTTGATTTGAATAAAAAATATGATGGGTGAATTGCTTTTTCCTTTAAAAGAAGCTCCATTGCTATATTGCGACAACTTAAGTGCAATTTTACTTGCTGCCAATCTAATTTTGCATTCCAAATCAAAGCACTTTTTGAGATCGACTTGCATTTTGTAAGAGATCATGTAAATAGTAAGGAGATATATGTCAGTCACAATTCAGGTACTGTTCAGATAGCAGATATTCTGATAAAAGTCATACCTTCTGATAACTTTCTGTATTTTAGAAGCAAATTTAGTATTGTTGAGCTACCAAGGGTGAGTGTTGCAGCAGAAAAATTGATAGCAGAAATAAAATGCAAAATGTTGGTAAAAGAAGTAGAATTGAAGAACAAAATGAGAGGTAGAGGTGATAATGGGAGTGCAGATGCAGAATTGGTGATCTGGTCAGAATCAGTTTGAAGAAGCTAAATCAGAAAGAAAGAAAACTAGAGATGATGACAGGAGTTATAGTATATAAGCTTTGAGTAGTTAGCACTCAAGTGATTAGAATTTTCAGTCTCATGAGTTAGTTATAACTGCCTACCGATTTTGGAAGCTTTTGGTAGTTTAGTTTTCTATTTGCTATAAATAGCAGTCTGAACTAACTCTGTAACTAATTTTTCATTCATCACCAAATCAGTTCAACTCTACTTTAGTAAATATACATGTATCATGGTTGATATAATAACTTTGTCATTTTTAAAGTGGAGGTTGAGATGTAATTATCTCCGTATAAAATTTATAGTTAATAATTATAGAATAATTTAACATAATTCTTAACTATCAACTTTATATAAAGATAACTAGATATCATTTTCATTCATTTTTAATATCTACTTTCAACGACCAAACAAAATTCTATATATGTCTCATATGCAGATGCAGAATTGTGGGAATGCAGATGTAGACTTAGTGATTTCGTCAAAATAAATTTAAAAAAGTTAAATCAGAAAGAAAAAAAATTAGAGATGATGATAAAAGTTATAGTATATAAGCTTTGAGTAGTTAACACTCAGGTTATTAGAATTTTGGTAATTTAATTTTTTATTTTGCTTTAAACAGCAGTCTGAACCAACTTTGTAACTAACTTTTTATTCATCACCAAATTAATTCAATTTTCATCTCTCTCTTTCTTCTTCTTCTCCAAAATAATTAGATATCACTTTCCATTTATTTTTAATCTCTACTTTCAACGACCAAACAAAATTCTATATATATATATCCCATATCTTCATATTAATTTTGTTTCAAAGACCAATAGACTGTATCTAAAACGTAGTCTCGTAATGTATGAATTTACACTTGCGGCATCAAATTCTTCGTTGTATTGGTCATTGCATGTGGCATGCTCTTTAATTTTTACTTTAAATGAATGGAAATAGAAGTCTCGTGCAATCATGCATCACGTATAACACTCTCAATGTGTTCTTACATCTATACGTCAATTTTTCAATGAGAAATAAAGGAAATACAGATTTTTCTATTCTCCCCTTATCTTGACTTGTGAATATAATACTCAAAAAATAGTTGTCCAAATTGAACCAATAATCGAAGACATTAAGTTATTGAATCACTGATTTGACTATTGGATTATTATTAGTTGAACTATTTATTTTTCAAATAAAATATATATATATAAAAGTAAAAATTTAAGATGATCATGATGAGTAATTCTAGATAAAAAAAAAAAAAAACGCGATTCAATAATTTTAAATCTTAACAACCGCTTGGGTTTATAAAATAGATTTTTAAAAACTCTTACCAACTTCAGATCTCATCCATTGAAATTATGGATCAATGATACAAATTTAGCTACTAACTTGGACCGAATTCCCAACGCTCCATGAGAGAATTCACTTACCTTTTACTAAAAGTAAAAAACTAAGATATGTAGAAAGTTGACTAATTAAAAAGAATAATATATACTCGAGTTCCTAAAAAATTTTAAGCAAAGGACATTATTGATTTTCAATAAAATTTAATTATTAAATTAGTTTATAGTCTTTTATTTTGTTAGATAAATATTTCATATCAAATTTTGATAAAAATAGATAAATTGATCCTATCGATATTTAATAAAAATATAATTGTTTCTAAAATTTTTTAAAACTTTTGGGATTAGTATTCTCTATATACGAATAATCTTGTTGAAAATAATTAGTTTAATAAAATAAAAGCTTAAATACTGATTTAGTGATTAAAATTTGTTAAAATTTAAAGAGTAAAGATTTTGAATTAAAATTTCTTAAAATCTAATATTTAATATTTATTCTAGAAGTTAATACAAAAACGTTAAATTGAATAAACAAGTTGATGCAATTTTGAAACACAAAAATTACAACTTACGGTTATTAATGTAAATTTGCAAAAATAATTTCTCATCTTTCTCGTCTAGACCTTTATTTTCAATATTTCAATTTCCGTAAAACTAAAGAAATTTTTTATATATAAATATAATAAATATTTAATATACTACCACTACAGTAAATACGGAATATAGCAACGGTTAATTGGAGGCTGTTTATCAAACCGCCACAATTTAACAAGATAAAGGCGGTTATGAAAGCGGTTTGCTTTTTAGCTACAAAAGCAACTAAGATAATGGTGGTTATCTTTTTAATTGCTGCAAATCAAATCAAGAAGAGAACTAAAAGCCCTAAGTGCCCCGTTACTCACTGGACCAAGTTCGGAGCTCTGAAGTCTTAATGACTCCCCCTTCTCCAACCCTACCTTCTCTTTGACCACCAACGGAGCACCACCATCAATCATCACCCCCAGCGTCTCTGTTAGAACCACAGAACCACCACCGTCATCTTCTTCTTCTTCTTCTCCCACCTTCGCCGAACAACCCCCGTGAAAACCCTTTCTCTCGTTCTCTTCCCCTGTCTCCTGCCTTTTTTCTCTTACCGCCGGCTACCATCCAGCGCCGCCACGACCATCTTCTTCTCCTCCTTACAACCTCGCACTGTGGCTCTCTAGCTCGCCCCCTGCCTCCCTCATTTCTAGTAGCAGAATCAGAACAGAGCCACTCCAGTTCCAATGAGTTCAGACGCAGCAGTGGCTGGTCATTGCCCCTGCATCCCTCTCTCCCATGCTCTTGTTCTGTTTTTCGACTCAGATTCTCAAATCACCTGTTCTATGTTTTAGTTAATTTAGAATTAGTTATATGCTGATTCTAGTCTTAATTTGATTTGGTTAAGATTATTTGCTATTGTTAATTAAGTTTAGGTTAGAATTAGGATTTTCTGATTAGAATTAGTGTTAGTTTATACATATTTAAAGATGCTGTTAAAAGCTTCTTGAGTTTGAATTTCAATTTGTTTGGATTGATTGACTGATACTTTGCTGAGTCACTGCGAAATGCTACTGATTTTTCATGTCATTAGTGCTTAATTTTGAATTGGTGTTGCAAAGAATACTTGTTAGTGCTATTTTTTGTTGTTTATGCTTTTGCAAGCTAAGTGTTCGACAATATGCCAAGTGTTTTGAATATGTTTTAAAGTTCTATGCAGATATGATCTATGATAAGGACACTATGGATGGCAATGTTTGATCCATTTAGTGCACCCAACCTAATGAGATATGGCTTGGTTGTTGTTGTATTGTTCTGGCTAGAGAAAATTTTGTTTCTTGGTATATAACTCTCTAGTGTATTATTGCTACTAGCATTATCTCTTTTGTTTGTACTAACAACTGACTCCATATTTTATTGCGAAAAATTGAAGAATCTTGTGGTTATGATATGCAGAAGGTATGTGAAGATTGGCTTATGCTAATATCTTGATGGCTATTTACTATTTGATATAACATACCGAGTATTAAATATGCTTCAGTGATATATATTGTTGATGTTTCTTACTTCCTTCTTCACTGTCTAGCTCATACCAGAATCCACAACATTAATTTTCCACTTTTCCACTTCCATTCAGTTTACAAACCTCCTAACTCTGACAAGGATACGTTTCACTAATTTATCTTTTATTGCACAAACTACTCCTAGCGTCATTAGTTCATTTTAACAAATTTTATTTCTCAATTTTACCATGTCATTGGGGTATATTTAGAAATACCACTTGCATTCTTAGTCTAACAAGTACACTTTAAATTCATCCAGAGTATGTATAGACTTCTAGATCCATCAGATGTAACTTTTGATAGAAGGACAACTATTGTTGGTAATTCAGCTTTGAGGGTAAGTATGAATGCCATGATAGTTTATTTTGGAAGTTCCAATAATTTTATCTTTAATATTTACCTTTCTTCTTATTTTTTTTAATGTGTGCAAGGTTTTAGAATTAAGAGGGGGAAGTTTTAGGCAAGGGAGAAAATTAACTCCCGGTGATCGTAGTTTGCCATCTATCATCTTTTATTTTAAGGTGATCGTAGTTTGCCATCTATCATCTTTTATTTTAAGCTTTGTCTAGTTATATACATGAATGATTCTATAACAACTTGTTTATGAGAAGCACATAATGTGTGAAAAGGAATCTAGTCACAATATATTTCTTTCATCTTTTGTGCAGAAAGTTACATATTGATGTCTGAATTTAAATTTTAATTATGCAGAAAGTTACAAAGGAGTGGAATCACATAAGAAGCAAAAACATAAAGATGAACTTTAGAAGGAAATCCTTCTTGTTATTTTCAATGATATTGTTGGTGCTTCCTCTCTTGCTTCTTCTTGTCTAAATTAATCAGACGCCCTTTAATTTCTTGGTTGTCTTCCTCTTTCACATTGTATCTTTTTTTAATACTTTTTTTTTAATTATGTGCCCTTAGTTTACTCTGATTATTAATATATTTAGAGATGTGTACTTTTTCAAAGAGGGGCCAGGTGGTGTTTAGTGTGATATGGATATTGTGGAGTTTTTCAATTGTTCTGTTTTCTCTGACAGATGGTCATAACTGCATCTGGGTTCGAATGCTACTGAGAGGTCTACTAGAATCAGAAATTGCTGAAGAAAGAACAAGATGTTTCTTTTGTTCTTTCCGGGCGATTGGAAAGTAAGGAAATGGTTAATATATTCAAGATAATTATGTATTTATAAAATACTGTCTCAATTCATCCTATTTCATCAGATCCAGGATGGGATATGGTTCTGAAGGATGAACTGGACAATTTCAATAAGATTTCATTCTTGAACAAAAATCTATTTTTGGTTTATTTCATCTATTCCATGAACGGAACAAGGGGGAGATACACGTTACACCACGATTTTGAATCAGAAGAGATATCTAAAGAAATGGCAGATCTATTCACTCTATCAATAACCAAGCCGGATCTGGTGTATCATAAGGGATTTGCCTTTTCTATTGATTCCTCCGGATTGGATCAAAAACAATTCTTGAGGGGGGTATTCAACTCCAGGGATGAGTCAAAAAATAAATCTTTATTGTTTCTACCTCCTCTTTTTTATGAAGAGAATGAATCTTTTTATCAAAGGCTTATAAAAAAATGGGTCCGGACCTCTTGCGGGAATGATTTGGAAGATCCAAAACCAAAAATAGTGGTATTTGATAGCAACAACATAATGGAGGCAGTCAATCAATATAGATTGATCCAAAATCTGATTCAAATCCAATATAGTACCTATGGGTGCATAAGAAATATTAAATCAATTCTTTTTTGAAGGCCGCTACAACCCTCCTCCATTATCGCTGCAACTGCTCCTCTGTCATTACTGCATTGAAGAACGTGGATGCCACTATTGTGGGAGTCTTGGAGCAAACTCTGTTGTGTTTTCACCCACCATCATCGCTGCCGCCAAGGACCATTGCGACAGAGGTAAGCAATTTCTCCACTTTGTTTACTTTTTTAAAAGAGAAAAACCCTAAACTCTAATTCACCATCGCAGATTCAACTACCTACTCTATTCACTATCCTTCCACCACCACTGCGGTACCACCACCAGAAATAAATTTCTAATGAACCTTTTTTACAGAATATTTTATTAATTTAAGGTTTTATTATAACTTTTATTAAATTTTTTATTAATTTTTTATTAATTTTTTATGAAATATGTGATTAGAATATTAATGTATTATTTGTTAGATTAATTTAGTCTAATTAAAAATTAAATAAAGTTAGGTTAGGTTAGTTGTAAATTAAGGTAATTAATTAGATAAATTAATTCTTCTTAAATTTTGTTATTAATTTAGGATTTTATTAAAAGTTTTATTAAATTTTTTATTAAATATTTTTATGAAATGTGTGATTTGGGTTATATTGGATTATTTGTTAGATTAATTTAGCCTAATTAAAAATTAAATAATGTTAGGTTAGGTAAATTTATAAAATTAAGGTAATTATTTAGATAAATTAATTTTTGTTTAAAAGTTTTCTTTTAATTTAGGGTTGTATTAAAGAAAATTTTAAATCTTTTATTAAATAAGGTTGAGTTTAGTTTATGGGTGAAGTTGGAGTAATTTAGGGTTGACTTTAGGTAAAGTTAATTAATTTTGGATTAATTAGGATTTTGGATTAACGTTAAATAGTTAATTATGTAGATTTACAGTTTAATGTTTATTGGATTAGTTTAGCGTAATTAACTTCATTAATTTTTACAGGTATGTTTACAAATTTTATTAATTTTGATTATTAAATTTGTTTATTAAGTTTTAACTTATACTAACCTCATTTCTTTAGGATTTTCTTTTGGTGTAATTTGTAACACCCTACCACACAAAGCTTTACGCTTAAGCCGTAAAATAGAGGTGGTGTGGTATTACGACCTCTAAAAATAAAATGTATATTTGTAATAGCAGAAAGATTGTAATATGCTAGGAGCCTTGAAGAAAAAGGGAAATAAAAATCGCGAAATAAAAGCGCAACACTCAAGGTACGAGTTAACTTGTGTGTTAAGAAAACTATAACTACTAAACATAGTAGGAATAGAGTTCCAAAGATACAGAATAACAAACTCCTAACTCAGTCCGCGAAGTCAAGACTGGCCAGAGAATATTTACACATATATATACATATCCAAAACCTAGATGTACATAACAAAATCCTGCCTCTCCATAAACCTCTAAGAGGATCAAAAGAATAAGTTATGCGAAGAGAAAGTTAAGTACATATATATACATCACTGCACAACAAAATAATCCAGTAACCACTTCACCTCAGGGGTCCAGACGCCTAACAAGATGCCTCTCGACTTACATATGAAAAACAACAACATAGTATAGAATGAGAACCGGAGGTTCTCAGTATGGTAAAGGTGTCACACATATAATATATAAGGTCCTGGGAATGCCAGAGGTAATCCTAGAACACCGACACTCAGATTATAGAGCTTAAAGTATTAAACAGAAGCCATAAAAGGTGGTTTTCTAAGAATATTTAAACCTAACTTAACTTAATCTTAAATCTAAGTCACATACTGCCATTCCTCCATACCTCCAACTCCATCATGCATTTTCACAGACAAATAGATAGATAAAGGCAAACACAAGAAGGTTACAAATACTGCAGGTAACAAATACACATTTAACATGGCAAGTACATATAGGCACACCCAATTAAAGCACAAGCAAGTAATTCAAGTAATATGCATATGATGCATGCCTGTCCTATGGCTGATAAGGCTCATCTGTCGGTTATCCAGCCAACCCGACAAGTCTGAAAATACTTAGACTGTCCCCCGACGTACATCCCCAAGAGTCTATGCATGGCTTTTTCTCAAATATTTAATATTTCTCAATAGGGGATACATTCCCGGGAATTTATATAGTGTCCGATCACACTTACGTCGTAGGGTCAACAGAGTATCGAGTTTTCTACCTGGTACACGTGGTGGCAAGCCACGGCGCTTTATCCAGGGAATCTCGTGTCTTAGATTATTTAAATTCATAATCCATATAAATAATTCAATTATAATTCATCAACATCCACATCATTCTCAATTGCATTCCATTCATCATCATGCATCAATCGTATTCAATCCTTATCCTTCATTATCACACCTCCCATTTCGTCCATCAATAGTTCCAATTCAAAACATAATTTATTCTTTTTTAAATGAATCAAACTTAAAACATGCTCATTTTCTTAATAACTCAAAATCAAACCATATAACCTTTGAATCTAAATCTTTTTAGATAATCATATAAACAAAATCTCTAATTTTTATAAAATTTCGGCAGCATCTACTCTAAAACTCAGACTTTGCCACCCTTTTTGAGTCCAAACCTGCATTCTTTTCAATTCAACATACCCTTCCTCATCATCACAACAATCACAATAATAAATCTACCTTAGATCAACAATTAAACTCATACAATATTCAAATCCAACAACCAAAATCTAATTAAGAATCATAGTTCACAAATCCTAGACTTTTAACACAAAATACCTCATTATCACAACAACCTCCACAATAGTTATATCTTAAATCAATAATTCACCAAATCACTAGTTAATCAACAAGCACCAAACCAACCATGTTCATCAACAGGATACTAAGTATTAAATATACACATGCAATCCAACTTATCCTATGATCATCTAGCCTAAGTTATCACAGAACATTATATATTAAATGCAAGAAACCTAAACCATACCTTGGCCAATTTCCACGTAACGGCTAAATTAGTTTATTCAAAATCAAGACAGCCCCTCAAAATTTAACAAACTCTAAGCTCAACTTCCTCCAAGTTCCAATATTCACAATTTCAAGCTCCAATTATTTATTCACAACCTAATACACATTTATAACACACATATATCCAATTTAATACTCAAATTTCAAATTCAATAAAATTAAAATAGAATTATCGTATCTTCACCTTACCCAAGCTTCACATAAGCAAGAGTCAATATTTTTCTCAAGCTAATTAGATTCTAAAACATCAGAAATCAAAGAAATTCAACATTCCCACTCAAAATTCAAAAATTGGGGAAAAGAAGAGACTGAGGTAAAATAGCAAGTTACCTTTGAAATTATTTTGGTAGAAACGTAGAGCTTGACACGGTGAACGCATGACCACAAACGGTGCGGCGATTGGAGCTTGGACGGAGAAGTTACGGGAGTTGGAAGTTAACGTAAGGATTTGGCGTTCTTTCTTTCCTCTCCCGTGATGCTCTTCGACGCTGCCAAAAAGGGGTGAAGAAGAATGTGGGTTTACTTAAAGGGCTGGTCCAGTTGGGCCCACGGTCCGGTTTGGACCCGGTTCAACCGGTTCGGCTTGTTCGGTCCAATTTTGGACCGTTTTCTTCGAAATTAGTGTCAAAATTCTCGTTTCGATGAGCTCTATCCTAATTTAATATTATTTTTCACATTTCTAATCTTCTTTATTAAAAACTAATTTGTTAACTAATTATTTACTAATTTAATAGGCTTTACATCCTACCCACCTAACAAAGAATTTTGCCCTCAAAATTCAAATTCAGTTACCTGAAAAGAGATGTGGGTAGTCCTTCCACATATCTGATTCAAGTTCCCAAGTGTGCTCCTCGATACCAGCTCGACTCCAAGCTACTTTTACCAATAATACTTCTTTACCGCGTAATGGTTTCACACTAGTGTCATCAATTCTCACCGGAATTACTGGAAGTGTTAGATCTTCTCTTACTTGGATTGATTCCGATTCCAGAACATGACTTGGATCTGGAGTATACTTCTGAAGCTGTGACACATGAAACACATCATGCAAATTCGAAAGATATGGCGGTAAGGCAATTCTGTAAGCCACTGGCCCAACTCTCTTCAGGATCTCAAACGGTCCAATATAACGAGAATTTAGTTTCTTAGTCTTAATAGCTCTTCCCACTCCAGTGGTTGGTGTAACTTTCAGAAAAATATGCTCCCCTTCCTCAAATTCCAAAGGCTTTCGCCTCTGATCAGCATAACTCTTCTGGCGGCTCTGGGCTATAAGCATTCGACTATGAATCTTCTTTATCTGTTCAGTAGTTTTAGCTATCATCTCAGGCCCTAACAAACTTCTTTCTCCAGTTTCATACCAACATAGCGGAGATTGACATTTTCTGCCATAGAGATAATGCCTCCAGATCTTTAAAGCAAACACAACCGCAGCAAGTTCCAAATCATGTGTCGGGTAGTTCATCTCATGCGGCCTTAACTGCCATGAGGCGTATGCTACAACATTCTGGTGCTGCATCAGAACGCACCCCAAACCCTTCAGTGATGCATCACAATACACTTCAAACGGTTCACTTGGTTCAGGCAATACTAACACGGGTGCAGTAGTCAACCTGTGCTTTAATACTTGAAAACTCTCATCATACTCCGAAGTCCAGATAAAAGGCGTATCCTTTCTATTCAACTTAGTTAAAGGTAAAGCAAGCTGTGAAAATCCCTTAAGGAATCTGCAATAATATCCCACCAAACCTAGAAAACTCCTGATCTCTGTCACTGAAGTTGGTCGTTCCCAATTCATTACTGCTTCCACCTTAGCAGAATCCACAGCTATTCCCTGCTTACTCACCACGTGATCGAGGAACTTCACCTCATTTTTCCAGAACTCGCATTTAGATAATTTAGCATACAACTTACTGTCTCTTAGAATTTGCAACACAGTTCGCAAGTGATCAGCATGCTCTTCTTTAGTCTTAGAGTAAACAAGAATGTCATCAATGAAGACTAACAAATTTGTCTAGATACGGTCGGAAAATTCTGTTTATATAATCCATAAATACTGCCGGGGCATTAGTTAACCCGAAAGACATCACTGTATACTCATAATGACCATAACGCGTCCTGAAAGCAGTTTTCGGAATATCCTCGTCTTTAACCTTTATCTGATGATACCCGGATCATAGGTCAATCTTAGAAAACACACCTGCACCTTGTAACTGATCCATTAGGTCGTCGATTCTAGGTAACGGATATTTATTCTTCACAGTGATCTTATTCAACTGCCGATAATCAACGCACAAGCGCATACTTCCGTCCTTCTTCTTTACCAGTAATACTAGCGCTCCCCACGGAGAAACACTTGGTCGGATAAAATGCTTACCCAACAAATCTTTTAGCTAAGCTTTCAGTTCAGCCATTTCTAAAGGTGATATCCTGTAAGGAGTAATTGAAATCGGACCGGCTCCAGGCACTAATTCAATTGCAAACTCAACCTCTCGGTTAGGTGGAAATTCATTAATATCATCTGAAAACACGTCTAGAAATTCACATACAACTGGAATCTGTTCTAAACTCTGATCATCACCTGATACTCCTGCAGTTAATAACATAATACTCTGACATTCAGTCCCAGAACAGTTTACTATCATATAGTTCAAATAATAACTATTCACCACAACTGGCACTTCTGACCCTTCCGGCATAAACTGTACTGGTTTCTCAGAACAATAAAGAAAAACATGATTCTTGGATAACCAATCCAATCCCAAAATGAGATCAAGACCAGTCATAGGCAAACAAATCAAATCATGCACAAATTCACGCTATTGCATTCGAAAGGGAACTTGTGGACATCCTATCCTAGTCACCATAGCTTCATGAGTAGCATTATACACTTTCAAATCATAACCTAAAACCACCATTCTCAATCCTAACTCATTGGCCTTTTTAAATGCAATAAATGAATGAGTTGCTTCTGAATCAAATAAAGCATTCAAAATTTTACCAGCCATTTCACAATTACCTCTAATTAGTGTCTCAGATCCCTCAGCACCTACTGTAGAAGTAGTGTATACTCTCCCCGGTTGCTGCACCCTACCAGCCTCATACTTCTTCTTCTCCAGGCAATTAGTGGCTATATGCCCGGGCTGTCCACGGGAATAGCATACTCCAAGTCCTAATCTACACGGAACTCTAGGATGACACTTTCCGTACTTCTGACAATTCAGATCCTGCTGTGGCTGCTTCCCAAACTTTCTTCCCTGACTAACATCAGTATTTGGCCTTCTGTAATTACCTTGACCCTGAGTCTACTGCAGAACAAAGCCTCCACGCTTGAAATTCCTACCTCTCGGAGCAAAGTTTCTCCATGAAGGCCTCTGAAAAGGCACCCTCAAACTTCCTTTCTCTGCTGCTGCCTTTCTCACACAATCTTCAGCCACCCTACTCTTATTCACCAATTCGGAAAACACTATGGTCTCCATTGGGGAAACAGAGCTCAGAATATCACTCCGAAGACCTCCTTCATATTTAATACACTTCTATTCAGCAAAATCTTTAGGCGCACCTTGAAAGATATGAGAAAAGCGACATAACTCCTCAAATTTGCTAGTATACTCAGCAACAGTCATCTGTCCCTGTGTTAACTACATTAATTCAAGTTCCCATTTCTGCCTGAATTAGGAAAGTATTTCTTATAAAATTCTGTTCGGAAGACCTCCCAAGGAATCGCAGCACCATCAGGCTGCAGGATACGTCGGGTTCCCTGCCACCAATACTGAGCTTCACCTTGCAATTGATAAGTTCCAAATTCAACCCATTGCTCTTCAGGAACCTGTTGGGCCGGTAATGCCCATTCCATAGCCTGAATCTAATTATTTGCATCAGTGGGATTTGAGGTTCCCCTAAAAGTCAGAGGGAAAACTTTCAGAAATATAGCAAGTGTCATGGAACCATCCTCATCATTATTATTCCCGTGATTACCCTGGTTTATCTGATTACCCTGTGCCTCGGCTGTCGCTTGCATAGCTGCAGCCATATTTCACAGGACAGCCATAAAGTCTAATAGATCAGTCCATATGGGGGCAGGAGTAACGGTGCCTGTCCTACCTCTACCTCGCCCGCGACCGCATCCGCGAGTCGACATCTGGTCCCTTTACACACCAAATAAGTGATATTAAGTTGATTAGTCTCAATATCGCAGGTCTAATTCTTTAAGTTCCAAATGCATGCTCACAAACGTTTATGCCATATATATCAGTCAAATATCCTAATAGCACATAAACACATATACAGAGAATGCATAGAAGCACAATCAATTCATCTTTCAGGCTCTATAGGAACGAACTGCTCTGATACCATAATGTAACACCCTACCACACAAAGCTTTACGCTTAAGCCGTAAAACAGAAGTGGTGTGGTATTATGACTGGTGCACGAATTGTGAATCACATTTTTCACAACTCGTACCACTAACCAGCAAGTGCACTGGGTCGTCCAAGTAATACCTTACGTGAGTAAGGGTCGAATCCCACGGAGATTGTTGGTTTGAAGCAATCTATGGTTATCTTGTAAATCTTAGTCAGGAAGTCAATTATGTTTATCAATTGAATTGTGAGTAACCAGTAGAGCATAAATTAAAAGTTACTTGTTGTGCAGTAATGGAGAATATGTTGGAGTTTTGGAGATGCTTTGTCTTCTGAATCTCTGCTTTCCTCTGTCTTCTTGTTCACGCACGCACGTCCCCCTATAGCAAGCTGTGTGTTGGTGGATCACCGTTGTCAATGGCTACCTTCCATCCTTCCAGTGAAAACTACGCTCACGCGCTCTGTCACAGCACGACTAATCACCGGTTGGTTCTCGATTCGGTTGGAATAGGATTTACGATCCTTTTGCATCTGTCACTAACGCCCAGCCTTCAGGAGTTTGAAGCTCGTCACAGTCATTCAATCCTTGAATCCTACTCGGAATACCACAGACAAGGTTTAGACTTTCCGGATTCTCATGAATGCTGCCATCAGTTCTAGCTTATACCACGGAGATTCTGATTAAAGAATCTAAGAGATACTCATTCAATCGGATATAGAACGGAGGTGGTTGTCAAGCACACGTTCATGGTTTGAGGAAGATGATGAATGTCACTGATCATCACCTTCATCACAGTTAAGCGCGAATGAACATCTTAGATAGGAACAAGCGTGTATGAATAGAAAACAGAAATACTTGCATTAATTCATCGAGACACAGCAGAGCTCCTCACCCCCAACAATGGGGTTTAGAGACTCATGCCGTCAGAGAATACAAAGTTTAGATCTGAAATGTCATGAGATACAAAATAAGTCTCTAAAAGTTGTTTAAATACTAAACCAGTAGCCTAGGGTTACAAAATATGAGTGGACTATGATGGATGATGCAGAGATCCACTTCTGGGGCCCACTTGGTGTGCTGGGGCCAACTTGGTGTGTGCTGGGGCTGAGACTTTAAGCAATTCACGTGCAGAGGCCATTTGTGGAGTTGAACGCCAGTTTTTGTGCCAGTTTGGGCGTTCAACTCCAGTTTTTTATCCTTTTCTGGCGCTGGACGCCAGAATTGGGCAGAGGACTGGCGTTGAACGCCAGTTTACGTCGTCTATTCTTGTGCAAAGTATGGACTATTATACATTGCTGGAAAGCCCTGGATGTCTACTTTCCAACGCAATTGGAAGCACGCCATTTCGAGTTCTGTAGCTCCAGAAAATCCACTTTGAGTGCAGGGAGATCAGAATCCAACAGCATCAGCAGTCCTTTTTTAGCCTGAATCAGATTTTTGCTCAGCTCCTTCAATTTCAGCCAGAAAAATACCTGAAATTACAGAAAAACACACAACTCATAGTAAAGTCCAGAAATATGAATTTTTTCTAAAAACTACTGGAAATAAACTAAAAACTAACTAAAACATACTCAAAACTATATGAAATTATCCCCAAAAAGCGTATAAAATATCCGCTCATCACAACACCAAACTTAAACTGTTGCTTGTCCTCAAGCAACCAGACAAATAAAATAGAAGACTAATAGGTTGAGAAGCAATAATATCTCAGAGTTTTTGAATGAAGCTCAGATTCTAATTAGATGAGCGGGGCTAGTAGCTTTTTGCTTCTGAACAGTTTTGGCATCTCACTTTATCCATTGAAGCTCAGAGTGATTGGCATCTATAGGAACTCAGAATTCAGATAGTGTTATTGATTCTCTTAGTTCAGTGTGATGATTCTTGAACACAGCTTCTTTATGAGTCTTGGCCGTGGCCCTAAGCACTTTGTTTTCCAGTATTACCACCGGATACATAAATGCCACAGACACATAACTGGGTGAACCTTTTCAGATTGTGACTCAGCTTTGCTAAAGTCCCCAATTAGAGGTGTCCAGAGTTCTTAAGCACACTCTTCTTTTTGCTTGGACCTTGACTTTAACCGCTCAGTCTCAAGTTTTCACTTGACACCTTCACGCCACAAGCACATGGTTAGGGACAGCTTGGTTTAGCCGCTTAGACCAGGATTTTATTCCTTTAGGCCCTCCTATCCACTGATGCTCAAAGCCTTTGGATCCTTTTTATTTGCCCTTGCCTTTTGGTTTTAAGGGTTATTGGCTTTTTCTGCTTGCTTTTTCTTTTTCTTTTTCTCTTTTTTTTTTTTCTGCAAGCTTTGTTCTTTGCTGCTTTTTCTTGCTTCAAGAATCATTTTTATGATTTTTCAGATTATCAATAACATGTCTCATGTTCATCATTCTTTCAAGAGCCAACATATTTAACAGTCTTAAGCAACAAATTCAAAAGACATATGCACTGTTCAAGCATTCATTCAGAAGACAGAAAGCATTGCCACCACATTTAACTAATTAGAATTTCTTTTATTAAACTCGAAATTTTATTGCCTCTTATTCAAAAGATCTACTACTTTATTCATGTTTGCTGATGATGAGAAAAATAAACTATAGCTTAATTGGAGATAAAATCAAAATAGATACTAATTACTACTATATGACTCCTAAGGTAAAATTAAAATAAGAACAGTTATCACAGAGTTAAGGCTAAGATTAGAACTCAACAACCTTGAGGTTTGGGAAGTGGATGTTCCTCTAGTCTGTGAGGTGCTTGGTCCTTCAAGAGAGAATTTCTGGCACTTCAGTTCCTTTAAATCACGCCCTTGCTCCTCTTGGAGTGGGTTGTTTTCCTTTAGGGGCCATGATCTTAGTGATCACGGATGAGCACACCAAACTTAGAGCTTTGCTTGTCCTCAAGCAAAAAGAAAAAGAAGGAGATGGGTAGAAGGAGAGCTCCTCCCCACCATCCTGGCGTTTGAACGCCCAAACACTGCCTGTTTTGGGCGTTCAACGCCCCAAATG
Organism: Arachis ipaensis; assembly: GCF_059453495.1. Lineage (NCBI taxonomy): Eukaryota > Viridiplantae > Streptophyta > Magnoliopsida > Fabales > Fabaceae > Arachis > Arachis ipaensis. The sequence goes on from NC_142436.1 coordinate 35,697,615, forward strand.
CTGCTCTCCTGGGCGTTCAACGCCCAGTTGTTGCCCTTTTCTGGCGTTGAACGCCAGATAGCTATCCTTACTGGCGTTCAGCGCCCACTGGATGCCCATTTTGGGCGCTGAACGCCCAAAATGGCCTTCACTGGCGTTTTCTTGCCAGTAAGCTCCCTATCTCTGTTTTGTGTGTAGATTCCTTCTGTAACCCTGTAAACTTATGCAAATGATTCTTTACCTTAGTGTCAGTGAACTTTATATAAACAAATAAAAATAAAAATAGGGCAAAATGCTTTAGAGGATTGTTGCCCCATGGCTGGGTTGCCTCCCAGCAAGCGCTTCTTTAATGTCCTTAGCTGGACCTTGCTGAGCTTTTAATCTAGCCTTGAGCATTCTTGCTCAATGTTGCCTTCAAGATAATGCTTGATTCTCTGTCCATTGACAATGAACTTCTTATCAGAATCAATATCTTGAAGCTCCACGTAACCACATGGTGATACACTTGTAATCACGTATGGTCCCCTCCACCGGGATTTCAGTTTCCCGGGGAATAGCCTGAGTCTAGAGTTAAACAACAGGACCTTCTGTCCTGGTTCAAAGATTCTAGATGACAGCTTTCTGTCATGCCATTTTTTTGATTTTTCTTTATAAAGCTTGGCGTTTTCGAAAGCTGTGAATCTGAATTCCTCTAGCTCATTTAGCTGGAGCAATCGTTTTTCTCCTGCTAATTTGGCATCTAAGTTTAGGAATCTGGTTGCCCAGTAGGCCTTATGTTCCAGTTCCACGGGCAGGTGACATGCCTTACCATACACCAGTTGGTATGGAGAAGTCCCTATAGGGGTCTTGAATGCTGTTCTGTAGGCCCACAGAGCATCATCCAAGCTCCGTGCCCAATCCTTTCTACGGGTATTTACTGTCCGTTCCAGGATTCTCTTTAATTCTCTATTAGAGACTTCAGCTTGCCCATTGGTTTGTGGATGATATGGAGTGGCCACCTTGTGGCGAATTCCATACCGAACCATGGCAGAGTAAAGCTGTTTATTGCAGAAGTGAGTGCCCCCATCACTGATTAGTACTCTAGGGACACCAAACCTGCTAAAAATATGTTTCTGGAGGAACTTCAGCACTGTTTTAGTATCATTGTTGGGTGTGGCAATGGCCTCAACCCATTTTGATACATAATCCACTGCCACCAGAATATAAGTGTTTGAGTATGATGGTGGGAAAGGTCCCATGAAGTCAATTCCCCATACATCAAACAACTCTATTTCCAAGATTCCTTGTTGAGGCATGGCGTAACCATGAGGCAGATTACCAGCTCTTTGGCAACTGTCACAATTACGTACAAACTCTCGGGAATCTTTATAGAGTGTGGGCCAATAGAAGCCACATTGGAGGACCTTGGTGGCTGTTCGCTCACCTCCGAAATGGCCTCCATATTGAGATCCGTGGCAATGCCATAGGATTCTCTGTGCTTCCTCTCTGGGGACACACCTACGGATAATTCTGTCTGCACATCTCTTAAAGAGATAGGGTTCATCCCACAAGTAGTACTTTGCATCAGTAATTAGTTTCTTTTTTTGTATTCTATTGTACTCCTTGGGTATGAACCTTGCAGCTTTATAGTTTGCAATATCGGCAAACCATGGTGCTTCCTGAATGGCAAATAGATGCTCATCAGGGAATGTCTCAGAGATTTCAAGAAAGGGGAGGGACGTCCCTTCCACTGGCTCTATTCGGGACAGATGATCAGCCACTTGGTTCTCTGTCCCTTTTCTGTCTCTTATTTCTATATCAAACTCTTGCAGAAGCAATACCCATCTGATGAGCCTAGGTTTTGAATCCTGCTTTGTGAGTAGATATTTAAGAGCAGCATGGTCAGTATACACAATCACTTTTGATCCTACTAAGTATGATCTGAACTTGTCAATGGCGTAAACCACTGCAAGTAGTTCTTTTTCTGTGGTTGTGTAATTTTTCTGGGCATCATTTAGAACGCGACTGGCATAATAAATGACATGCAGAAGCTTGTCATGCCTCTGTCCCAATACTGCACCAATGGCATGATCACTGGCATCACACATTAACTCAAATGGCAATGTCCAGTCTGGTGCAGAAATGACTGGTGCTGTGACCAGCTTAGCTTTCAGCGTTTCAAACGCCTGCAGGCACTCTGTGTCAAACACAAATGGCGTGTCAGCAGCTAGCAGATTTCTTAGAGGTTTTGCGATTTTTGAAAAATCCTTTATAAACCTCCTATAGAATCCTGCATGCCCGAGAAAGCTTCTGATTGCCTTAACATTGGCAGGTGGTGGTAACTTTTCAATTACCTCTATTTTTGCTTGATCCACCTCTATTCCCTTGTTCGAGATTTTATGCCCAAGAACAATTCCTTCAGTCACCATGAAGTGACACTTTTCCCAGTTTAAAACTAGGTTGGTTTCTTGGCATCTTTTCAGAACAAGTTTCAGGTGATCAAGACAGGAGCTGAATGAGTCTCCATATACTGAGAAGTCATCCATGAAGACTTCCAGAAATTTTTCCACCATATCAGAGAAAATAGAGAGCATGCATCTCTGGAAGGTTGCAGGTGCATTGCATAGCCCAAAGGGCATCCTTCTATAAGCAAACACTCCGGATGGACATGTGAATGCTGTTTTCTCTTGATCCTGGGGATCTACTGCAATCTGGTTATAGCCTGAGTAACCATCCAAAAAGCAGTAATAATCATGACCTGCTAGTCTCTCTAGCATCTGGTCTATGAATGGTAAAGGAAAATGATCCTTTCTGGTGGCTGTATTGAGCCTTCTGTAGTCAATACACATGCGCCACCCTGTAACTGTTCTTGTAGGAACCAGTTCATTTTTTTCATTATGAATCACTGTCATGCCTCCCTTTTTTGGGACGACTTGAACAGGGCTCACCCAGGGGCTATCAGAAATGGGATAAATAATCCCAGCCTCTAGTAATTTGGTGACCTCTTTCTGCACCACTTCCTTCATGGCTGGATTTAGCCGCCTCTGTGGTTGAACCACTGGTTTGGCATTATCCTCCAATAGGATTTTGTGCATGCATCTAGCTGGGCTTATGCCCTTAAGGTCAGCTATGGACCACCCAAGAGCTGTCTTGTGTGTCCTTAGCACTTGAATAAGTGCTTCCTCTTCCTGTGAATTTAAAGCAGAGCTTATGATCACTGGAAAAGTGTCACCTTCTCCTAGAAATGCATATTTCAAGGATGGTGGCAGTGGCTTGAGCTCTGGTTTAGGAGGTTTTTCCTCTTTCAGAAGAAAGTTCAGAGGCTCTTTCATGTCTCATGAATCCTCCAAATCAGGCTGAACATCTTTAAAGATGTCTTCCAACTCTGATTCGAGACTCTCAGCCATATTGATCTTTTTTACCAAAGAGTCAATAAGGTCAACTTTCATGCAGTCTGTTGATGTGTCTGGATGCTGCATGGCTTTGACAGCGTTCAACTTGAACTCGTCATCGTTGACTCTCAGGGTTATTTCCCCCTGTTGGACGTTAATGAGGGATCGTCCAGTTGCTAGGAAGGGTCTTCCTAGAATGAGAGTGGCACTCTTGTGCTCCTCCATTTCCAGCACAACAAAGTCAGTGGGAAAGGCGAATGGCCCAACTCTGACAATCATGTCCTCAATCACGCCTGATGGGTATTTAGTGGAACCATCAGCAAGTTGGAGACATATCCGGGTTGGTTTAACTTCATCAGTTAAGCCAAGCTTCCTGATAGTGGATGCAGGTATCAGGTTGATGCTTGCCCCAAGATCGTATAAAGCTGTCTTGGTGCAATCACCTTATAATATGCATGGTATCAGAAAACTCCCAGGGTCTTTAAGCTTTTCAGGAAAGCTTTTCAGAATGACTGCACTGCATTCTTCAGTGAGGAGAACTCTTTCTGTTTCTCTCCACTCCTTTTTATGACTCAAGATCTCTTTCATGAACTTGGCATAAGAAGGTATTTGCTCAAGTGCCTCTGCAAATGGAATCTTTATTTCAAGAGTCCTTAGATAATCTGCAAAGCGAGCAAATTGCTTATCCTGCTCCTCTTTCCGGAGTTTTTGAGGATAAGGTATCTTGGCTTTATAATCCTCAACCTTAGTGGTTAAAGAAGCCTTTTTAGAGGGGTTGTTATCAGCACTTGTGTGTGTCTGATCCCTCACTGGCAATTGAGTGCCAGAGTCAGAAGCTGGAGTGACGTTAGACGTCAGCTCACTGTCTGTTCCTGGCGCCTGAACGCCAGAAATGTGCCCATTTTGGGCGTTCAACGCTGGATTCTGCACCATTTCTGGCGTTGAACGCCAATCCTGCCTTGTTTCTGGCGCTGAACGCCAGTTTTGGGCATGGTCTGGGTGTTCAGCGCCAGCCTTCCTCCCATTTTCTGGCGTTTTAGTGCCAGAATTATTTTTCCCTGGGCTCTTACTGTCCTCAGGGGAATCTTTGGTGGGTCGCTCATTTCTTGAATTTTTGATGCCTTGAGGTGGGGTATTTAATGTTTTCCCACTTTTTAATTGAACTGCTTGGCATTCTTCTGCTATTTGCTTTGATAGCTGCTGCTTTGTTTGCTTAAACTGTTCGTCCATATGTATATTAGCTATCCTTGTCTCCTGTAACCTGTCTTTGAATTCAGCTAGCTGCTTTGTTAGAAAATCTAATTGCTGATTGAATTCAGCAGCTTGTTTTACAGTACTGAATTCAGCAGTTACTGTTTTAACCTCTTCATTCATGGAAGGGTTGCTGCTTAGATACAGATGCTGATTCCTGGCAACTGTATCAATGAGCTCTTGAGCTTCTTCAATTGTCTTTCTCATGTGGATAGATCCACCAGCTGAGTAATCTAAAGACATCTGAGCTCCTTCTGCAAGCCCATAGTAGAAGATGTCTAACTGAACCCACTCTAAAAACATTTCAGAGGGGCATTTTCGTAGCATCTCTCTGTATCTCTCCCAGGCATCATAAAGAGATTCATTATCTCCTTGTTTAAAGCCTTGGATGTCCAGCCTTAGCTGTGTCATCCTTTTTGGAGGGAAATATTGATTCAGGAATTTTTCTGTCAGCTGTTTCCATGTCCTTATGCTGGCCTTAGGTTGGTTATTCAACCACCTTTTAGCTTGATCTTTCACAGCAAATGGAAACAGTAATAGTCTGTAGACATCCTGATCTATTTTTTTATCATGTACTGTGTCAGCAATCTGTAGAAACTGTGCCAGAAACTCTGTAGGTTCTTCCTGTGGAAGACCGGAATACTGGCAACTTTGCTGCACCATGATAATGAGCTGAGGATTCAACTCAAAGCTACTAACTCCAATGGAGGGTATGCATATGCTACTCCCATATGAAGCAGTAGAGGGTCCTCCTGGACTGTTCATCTCCACTTATGTCCATGATGGATATATGGATATAACTTGGACTGATTTATCTTTTTATTTATTTTATTTTATAAGAAGTAAATACTTAAATAAAATAAAATAACTAAAAAGAATTTGAATTTTGAAATAAAAATTTTTTTTTTCGTAAAAATAAAATTAATTAGTTAAAAAAAAAGAAATTTTTGAAAAAGGGGGAAGATATTTTCGAAAATTAGAGAGAGAGAGAGTTAGTTAGGTAGTTTTGAAAAAGTTAAGAAATAAACAAAAAGTTGGTTAGTTAGTTGAAACAAATTTTGAAAAGATAAGAAGTTAGGAAGTTAGAAAAGATATTTTGAAAAAGATAAGATTGAGAAGATATTTTTGAATCTAGTGAGGAGAGAGAAAAACAATAAGATAGTACAAGATTTAAAATTTTTAGATCTAATGCTCCTTGTTTTTGAAAATTTTGGAGGGAAAACACCAAGGAACACCAAACTTAAAAAATTTAAGATCAAGATACAAGGAAACTCAAGAACACTTTGAAGACTCACAAGAACACAAGAACATGAAGGAAGAACACCAAACTTAAAAATTTTTTGAAAACCAAACCAAAATTTTCGAAAATCAAAGGGAAATCAACAAGAAAACACCAAACTTAAAGTTTGGCACAAGATTTAATAGAAAAAATATTTTTGAAAAAGAAGGTTTTGAAAAGAGTATAAAAGATTCTAACCCAATTACCAAGAACACAGATTAACGCTCTAGCCAAATGAGTTATGGGACCTTAGGATGAAATTTTAAGAAAGATTATTTTTGAAAACACCAAACTTAAAGTTTGGCACAGGATTTAATAGAAAAATTATTTTTGAAAAAGGTTTTTTAAAAAATATGATAGCCAATTATCATGAACATAAACACCACGTTCTAAATAACTGAGCTATAAGTTTAAAGTATTTTAACAAGGGATAAATAATAAAAGACTCTAAACCAAACAAGAAAGATTTTTCCTAATCCAAGCAACAAAATAATCCGTCAGTTGTTCAAACACGAACAATCCCCGGCAACGGCGCCAAAAACTTGGTGCACGAATTGTGAATCACACTTTTCACAACTCGTACCACTAACCAGCAAGTGCACTGGGTCGTCCAAGTAATACCTTACGTGAGTAAGGGTCGAATCCCACGGATATTGTTGGTTTGAAGCAATCTATGGTTATCTTGTAAATCTTAGTCAGGAAGTCAATTATGTTTATCAATTGAATTGTGAGTAACCAGTAGAGCATAAATTAAAAGTTACTTGTTGTGCAGTAATGGAGAATATGTTGGAGTTTTGGAGATGCTTTGTCTTCTGAATCTCTGCTTTCCTCTGTCTTCTTGTTCACGCACGCACGTCCCCCTATAGCAAGCTGTGTGTTGGTGGATCACCGTTGTCAATGGCTACCTTCCATCCTTCCAGTGAAAACTACGCTCACGCGCTCTGTCACAGCACGGCTAATTACCGGTTGGTTCTCGATCCAGTTGGAATAGGATTTACTATCCTTTTGCATCTGTCACTAACGCCCAGCCTTCAGGAGTTTGAAGCTCGTCACAGTCATTCAATCCTTGAATCTTACTCGGAATACCACAGACAAGGTTTAGACTTTCCGGATTCTCATGAATGCTGCCATCAGTTCTAGCTTATACCACGGAGATTCTGATTAAAGAATCTAAGAGATACTCATTCAATCGGATATAGAACGGAGGTGGTTGTCAGGCACACGTTCATGGTTTGAGGAAGATGATGAATGTCACTGATCATCACCTTCATCACAGTTAAGCGCGAATGAACATCTTAGATAGGAACAAGCGTGTATGAATAGAAAACAGAAATACTTGCATTAATTCATCGAGACACAGCAGAGCTCCTCACCCCCAACAATGGGGTTTAGAGACTCATGCCGTCAGAGAATACAAAGTTTAGATCTGAAATGTCATGAGATACAAAATAAGTCTCTAAAAGTTGTTTAAATACTAAACCAGTAGCCTAGGGTTACAAAATATGAGTGGACTATGATGGATGATGCAGAGATCCACTTCTGGGGCCCACTTGGTGTGCTGGGGCCCACTTGGTGTGTGCTAGGGCTGAGACTTTAAGCAATTCACGTGCAGAGGCCATTTGTGGAGTTGAACGCCAGTTTTTGTGCCAGTTTGGGCGTTCAACTCCAGTTTTTGATCCTTTTCTGGCGCTGGACGCCAGAATTGGGCAGAGGACTGGCGTTGAACGCCAGTTTACGTCGTCTATTCTTGTGCAAAGTATGGACTATTATACATTGCTAGAAAGCCCTGGATGTCTACTTTCCAACGCAATTAGAAGCACGCCATTTCGAGTTCTGTAGCTCCAGAAAATCCACTTTGAGTGTAGGGAGATCAGAATCCAACAGCATCAGCAGTCCTTTTTCAGCCTGAATCAGATTTTTGCTCAGCTCCTTCAATTTCAGCCAGAAAAATACCTGAAATTACAGAAAAATACACAACTCATAGTAAAGTCCAGAAATATGAATTTTTCCTAAAAACTACTGGAAATAAACTAAAAACTAACTAAAACATACTCAAAACTATATGAAATTATCCCCAAAAAGCGTATAAAATATCTGCTCATCAATGACCTCTAAAAATAAAATGTATATTTGTAATAGCAGAAAGACTGTAATATGCTAGGAGCCTTGAAGAAAAGGGGAAATAAAAATCGCGAAATAAAAACGCAACGCTCAAGGTACGAGTTAACTTGCGTGTTAAGAAAACTATAACTACTAAACATAGTAGGAATAGAGTGCCAAAGATACAGAATAACAAGCTCCTAACTCAGTCCGTGAAGTCAAGACTGGCCGGAGAATATTTACACATACATATACATATCCAAAACCCAGATGTACATAAACAAAATCCTGTCTCTCCATAAACCTCTAAGAGGATCAAAAGAATAAGTTATGCAGAGAGAAAGCTAAGTACATATATATACATCACTGCACAACAAAATAATCCAATAACCACTTCACCTCTGAAAAACAACAACATAGTATGGAATGAGAACCGGAGGTTCTCAGTATGGTAAAGATGCCAAACACATAATATATATGGTCCTGGGAATGCCAGAGGCAATCCTAGAACGCCGACACTCAGATTATAGAGCTTAAAGTATTAAACAGAAGCCGTAAAAGGTGGTTTTCTAAGAATATTTAAACCTAACTTAACTTAATCTTAAATCTAAGTCCCATACTTCCATTCCTCCATACCTCCAACTCCATCATGCATTTTCACAGACAAATAGACAGATAAAGGCAAGCACAAGAAGGTTACAAATACTGCAGGTAACAAATACACATTTAACATGGCAAGTACATATAGGCACACCCAATTAAAGCACAAGCAAGTAATTCAAGTAATATTCATATGATGCATGCCTGTCCTATGGTTGATGAGGCTCATCTATCGGTTATCCAGCCAACCCGACAAGTCTAAAAATACTTAGACTGTCCCCCGACGTGCATCCCCAAGAGTCTATGCATAGATTTTTCTCAAATATTCAATATTGCTCAATGAGGGTTACATTCCCGGGAATTTATATTGTGCCCGGTCACACTTACGTCGTAGGGTCAACAGAGTATCGAGTTTTCTACCTGGTACACGTGGTGGCAAGCCACAGTGCTTTATCCAGGGAATCTCGTATCTCAGATTATTCAAATACATAAGCCATATAAATAATTCAATTATAATTCATCAACATCCACATCATTGTCAATCGCATGTCATTCATCATCATGCATCAATCGTATTCAATCCTTATCCTTCATTATCATACCTCCCATTCTGTCCATCAATAGTTCCAATTCAAAACATAATTTATTCTTTTCTAAATGAATTAAACTTAAAACATGCTCATTTTCTTAATAACTCAAAATCAAACCATATAACCTTTGAATCTAAATCTTTTTAGATAATCATATAAACAAAATCTCTAATTTTTATAAAATTTCGGCAGCATCTACTCTAAAACTCGGACTTTGCCACCCTTTTCGAGTCCAAACCTGCATTCTTTTCAATTCAACATACCCTTCCTCATCATCACAACAATCACCACAATAAATCTACCTCATATCAACAATTAAAATCATACAATATTCAAATCTAATAACCAAAATCCAACTAAGAATCATAGTTCACAAATCCTTGGCTTTTAACACAAAATACCTCATTATCACAACAACCTCCACAATAGTTATACCTCAAATCAATAATTCATCAAATCACCAGTTAATCAACAAGCATCAAATCAACCATGTTCATCAACAGGATACTAAGTATTAAATATACACATGCAATCCAACTTACCCTATGGTCATCTAGCCTAAGTTTTCACAGAATATTATATATATTAAATGCAAGAAACCTAAACCATACCTTGGCCGATTTCCACGTAACGACCAAAGTAATTTATTCAAAATCAAGACAGCCCCTCAAAATTCAAAAAACTCTAAGCTCAGCTTCCTCCAAATTCTAATATTCACAATTTCAAGCTCCAATTATTTATTCACAACCTAATACACATTTATAACACACATATATCCAATTTAATACTCAAAACTCAAATTCAATAAAATTAAAATAGAATTATCATATCCTCACCTTACCCAAGCTTCACATAAGTAAGAGTGAATGTTTTTCTCAAGCTAATTAGATCCTAAAACATCAGAAATCAAAGAAATTTAACATTCCCACTCAAAATTTGAAAATTGGGGGAAAGAAGAGACTGAGGTGAAATAGCAAGTTAACTATGAAATTGTTCGATAGAAACGTAGAGCTCGACACGGTAAACGCGTGGCCGCAAACGGTGCGGCGATTGGAGCTCGGACGGAGAAGTTACGGGAGTTGGAAGTTAACGTAAGGATTTGGCGTTCTTTCTTTCCTCTCCCCTGATGCTCTTCGACGCTGCCAAAATAGGGAGAAGAAGAACGTGGGTTTACTTAAAGAGCTGGTACGGTTGGGCCCACGTCCCAGTTTGGTCTCGGTTCAACCGGTTCGGCTTGTTCGGTTCAATTTTGGACCATTTTTTCGGAATTAATGTCAAAATTCTCGTTTCGATGAGCTCTATCCTAATTTAATATTATTTTTTGCATTTCTAATCTTCTTTATTAAAAACTAATTTATTAACTAATTATTTACTAATTTAACAGGGTTTACATAATTACTCTATTGGTTCTTATAGTTTTGCGAAATTTTTAATTAGGTCCATATACTTTTTTGTCCTTTTAATTGAGTCCTTGCACTAATTTTTTTTAATTGGGTCCATATACTTTTTTTCTTTTATTTGAGTCCCTGCACCAATTTTTTTTTTAATTGGGTCCATATTCAATTAAACTAATTACTGTGAAGAGGGACCAAATTGGTGCAGAGACCAAATTAAAATGAAAAAAAGTATAGGGAACTAATTGAAAATTTCACAAAACTATAGGGACCAATAGAGTAATTAAACCTTTTTTTTGTGTGAACATTGTATTACTATATCGTGGGTTGTTCATGCAGTACCAAAGTTAGTCTTCTATCTCTAGACATATTAAATTGTTTTAAGTTTTATGTTGGACATATTTTTTCTAAGATAGAGTTTTAGGATGGAAATTGTAGAAGGTTGCCTAGTGGCGCTTTCTTAAAATCCTTGTTTGCTGAAAAATTATGGAGTAATAAAGGGATGAATACTAGAATGGCTAAAATTTCATATTTGCTTGAATGTTTGTTTGTTTTAATATATGCTGCAATTGTTTTGTCTATTAAAACTATAAATTTTTTTAAGTGGAGGTCTTTGACTTAAGGAAAAATTCTGCCGAATTTTCGTTAAAATTGTTTAAAGACATGTTTAGTTTGTAAAAGTTAAAAATTACATTTGGTGGAGGTTGCTAATTATAGCCGAAATTTCTAAAAAATTTAAAAGATGTGTTGGTTGTTGTTTTAATATATGCTTGAAATTGTTTAAACCGTAAAAATTGAGATTTTTTGTGCAGGTTTAACTTAATGAAAAAGTGTGCCAAATTTTCATTAAAATTATTTAGGACATATTTGGTATGTAAAAGTTGAAAAGTACATTGGGAGAGTAACCAAGGGAGTTACAATGAGATGATCTTTAATACAGTTGGGGCTCAAGCTATGAAAAGTGTCGGGGAATAGCCTAACCCGAATACGGCTAGATTTTATCATCTTTAGAGTCTGCTGCGCAACTGCTGTTTGAGAGTCATGTTCACTCTAAGTTGTTTGCTTGTGTCCGAATGATAAGTATTAAGTCCGAGTCAAACTACACCCAATAATCATTTGATAAATGGGCCACCCTTTATAACGAACTAGTACCAGCTAAAACTACTAAGATCCCTCGTAACCATTATGAGATGAAGAAGCTAGTTTTAAAATTAGGACTAAATTCGGTGAAAATTGATTGTTGCACGAATGGTTGCATGCTTTATTACAAGGAGAATGTAGAACTCATCGCTTGCAAATTTTGTGAGGCACCAAAGTATCAAGCAGAGAGAGTGAGAGCATTGTAAATGTAGGTTGAAAAGAGTTCCACTGAAAAGATTACACAACTTTTCCCTAATCCTTAAACCACAAAAATTGTATGCGTCTATGAGTTCGGCCCCTTATATGATATGACATTATAACAATAGAAGACACGATGGTTTTATGACGCATCCGGCACATGGAGAAGTCTGGAAACACTTTGATTAGGTTCACCCTATCTTTTTCAGCGATGTGGACCATCAATGACTTTTCTACATACAAGATTTTGTCGATATGGTCTACTCAAGATTTGATGTCATGTTTCATTTGTATGGAAGATACAAAGTCATTTTGGCTGAATAATGGGGGTAAAAATTCGTGGTTTGATTGTCATCATTGATTCTTTAAGTTCGACCATCTTTTTCAACATAACAATGACTCATTTAGGAAGAATACAACTAAAAGAGAAGAGGCCCCCATCCGGTTCAGTGATTTAAAGGTTTAGCATTGTGTTAGTCGTATCCCGAGGATCATCGATAACGGAAGAAGGTTGCAAACTCTTAGATACGGTAGAGAGCATAATTGGATGAAGCAATGTATCTTTTGGGAATCGCCTTACTGGAAAGATCACTCAGTTCATCATTGTCTAGACGTGATGCATAATTAAAAAAATGTGTTTTGATAACATCATGCACACAGTCATGGAGGATGATCGAACCAAGGATAACGATAAGGATAAGTTAGACTTGTTGAAATTTGCAAGCGACCTTATTTGAACTTAAAGAGGCTTGACAATAGACGATATGTCTAAGCCAAAGGCTGTGTATGCTTTAACAAATGAGCAGAAACAAAATGTTTGTAGTTGGATTAGGAATTTGATATTTTCTAATGGTTACGGGATGAGTGAAAATTAAAGCTCACAAATACCGACAAGTGCATCGAATCGCACAAGTAATATCACGGTGAGTGGATATCATTCCCATGAGGATTAAAGGATAGAATAAGCAAATTTCCGATTAAAAGGCCTAATTGGATTAATAAAACCTAATTGATGATCGAAGAGGGTAAGAGAGTATCTTATTGGGAGCCTTGAGAATCTTGAATTCTAAATGCTTGGATGCCATGGATACTGAGCTTGAAAGATGAATTGAGAGAAGACAGTGACGATGAGAGTCAAGGGTTTTAGAGATGCTTATGCTCTCAGGAAAATCAATCTTATTTATTTATCTTGAAGTTTGCAAAGCTCTTTCACGACAAAACCTTTAGTAACTGATTTTCAATTTCTTGGCTCCTCAGTTTCTCAAGCACTAATTGGGCATCAATTAATAAATCAAGAGATTAAGCACAAAACTTATTTTAGATTCAAATAAGATTTAAAAGTAGTCCTTAGGTCGAATTATATGTCACGTATTCAAGCTAGTCCTGTCTAGTTAAATCTTAAAGGAAAACATAATTTTTAAAAGTTGTTCTAATCCAAATTATATGTCATTTATTTAAAATTAGAGTGATTGAAAATTATGTATATGTCGTATACTAATTGAACCACTATTTCTAGACGAATTCAAGTAGCCATGTGAAAGAGTTTTCAAGCTTTGATTCAAATATCAAATTTTCCACTTATAATAAAAAAATCCAAGAAGAATTAGCTTACCTTCGATCTACTAATCTGAATGAAGAACGAATAACTCAATCATGAAATAGATCAATGCAAGACTTCGAAATAAAATAAATGTAGATCAATTATCCATAAAAATATAAACAGAGCTCCTAACCCTTTGACAAAGAATTAGTTGCATATGAAGAAGTAAAAAAAACAAGAAGAAAATAAGTAGTCCGAGGACTTGATGCCCCTCTTTGTTAGCTACTCTCACTTATTTATATCCTAAATTCTAGAATTCAATTTCAAAACTAAACTAATCTTATCTTTCAGAGAGAAAGATAAGGTACTGACTCCAACTCCAAATTCAAAATGAAAATTCAAATAAAAAATCTAACCAAATCTCTTATACTTCTTGAGAGAATTTAATAACTAATCTTCTAGATCTCCAATGTTTCTGAATGTTATTAAGACTTTTGATGATGTGGATAATTATGTTTGGACCTTAATTTATTGAATTTTAGAAGTTAAAAGTTATAATTATAGTTAATCCGGGAGTGTATTAGTGAAAGATTAAGAAAAAAGCCAAAAATTCTACCTTTCAGAAGGGAGATCCGCCGCGCGTACTGGAGGACGCATGGGAGGCCATTAAGCGTGGGTCAAGGATGCTGGGCGCAGGGAGCTTCCGCAGGACGTGGGTGCCTTCTACAGGGTGTGCCATACGTGCGTGGCTTTACTTCCTTGGGCCATGCTTCTTGGGTCATGCTTCTATTTCTTTTGGGCCACGCTTTTGTGTTTCTTATGTGTTTTTCTTTGATTTTTGTGTGTTTTTTAGCATATTTGATTAATTATTAATTTCTATGAGAAAACATAAGGAATTTGATTAAAACTTAAGAAAAATAAATGAAACAGTACCCTAAAAATGCTTAAGATGACGTGTCATCACACATCAAACTTAAAATTTTTCTTGTCCTCAAGCAAAAAAAAAGATAAACGGAGTTTAGCTTAATAAAAAATATTTAAAAAACTTTTAAGAATTGGAAACAAAAGTGGGATTTATGATAATCCTTGTGGTTACGTTCCGCTCTCTTATCCTTCATGAATCTTGCATACTTAGGGTTAGAAATTTTTCAAAAACTAAAATTCGAATTATATTATGAGAATTCTTTTGAATTTGAATGACTTGAAGGCAGTTTACTTCTTATTTGGATTAGGGAAAGATCTTTGCGGCTTTTGACTCTAAGGGTTCTATCGCAAGGCTACTCTTTATGGCTTTCGATCGATAATTGATGCATGAGCATCTTTCCTATCTTTTCCTAGTGAATTTGCATTCAAATTATTGAGTTTAATCAAGATTTAAATATCTTTTAACCACTATGGATGCTACTTTGAGTCGTGTGTAATTATGTTTATTTCAGGTAGCATTCGGATGGATTTGATGGAGTTTTTGTAGAAAAAGAGAAGAAAGCGAATGATGCTGTCAACCCTGACTTCCTGCACTCTAACCTGAATAACTTGAGCTACCAAGGTCCGATTGACGTGATTCTAATGGCATTAAAAAGCTAACTTCCATAGCTTTTCCACGATATATAATAGTATACCCTTTTCTTCCATTTTGTACGGCCACGTTGGCGCCTAACTTGGAATTTCCCAAGTTAGGCGCCATGATCACAAGTCCTCCCATTGCATGCAGCCAAGGTGGCGCCTAACTTGGAATTTCCCAAGCAATGGTTCCCACGTGTGTTAAAGCTGAGAAATGAAAGATTTTATTTATTTTGATTAAAACTTTTATTTTAATTACAAATAGGAAAAGATATTATTTAGTTTTAGAAAATATATTTTACATTAATTAGGATTAGATATAAAAGGGAAAAGAATCAGCCCTTCGGAGAACTCTTCTCTCTTACCTCATTCTGTACTTGACAGTTTTACAGAACCTTAGTTTTCTCTCTGAACCATGAGCAACTAAACCTCCACTGTTAAGGTTAGGAGCTCTATTTATTCTATGGATTAATACTATTACTTTTCTATTTTAATTCATGTATTGATTTCAATTTCAAGAATTATTTTTGTTTTTTATCTTATGAATCTGGGTGGAATGGAAGTATGACCCTTATTCTATTTGAGTTCTTGTAAAACTTGGAAAAGCTCTTTACCTGAACAACAGCTTGAAAACAATTTCTCTTAAATTTCTAATTATCTGGACTTAACGGGATACGTGACATATAATTCTCTTATATTTGGATAATTAGAGTTTCTGTGGCATATAAACTAGAATTGAACTTAACCCTCTAATCGGAATCAAGTGACCAAGAAATTGGTGGTTGATGAAGGTTAGAGGAGACTAAAAAGGTCTAAGGAATTAGGGTTTAGTCACATATAGTTTGCCATGAATTGAATCTTGCATTATTAAAGTAGTTGGTAAGAAAAGTTAATCCGGAAAATAAACATCTCCGAAACCTTAACTGTGTTACTCATATATTTCATAACCCGTTTACTGCTTACTTTCTGATTTTCTGAATTTACTGTTTAATGCAATTGAGACCCAAACACTCTTTTCTACTTGTCTAACTAAGTAAATCATTCAATCATTGTTGCTTAGTCCATCAATTCTCGTGGGATCGACTCTCACTCACCTGAGCTATTACTTGGTACGACACGGTGCACTTACCGGTTTAGTTGTGGTATTCTAATTCCACACAAAGGTTTTGGCGCCGATGCCGGGGATTGACTGTGATTGACAACTAGTTGTTTGATTGCTTAGATTAGGCATTTCAGCTTTAATTTTATTTAATTTTGCTCTATAATTTTCAAAAATTTGTGCTATTATTTTTTCTTAATTTCTGAAATTAAGTTTGGTGTTACCTAGTTAATTTTATTTTAAATTTTCTTGTTCATTTTTTTGTATTTTGAAATTTCTAGCTTTATTTTTTATTATAATTTTTGAAAATTTCTTGCTTTAATTATTTAGTGTTTTATTTTATTTCTTTACACAAATTACCTCACTGAGAATTCTCTACACTCTAACGTAGAGAATCTAACTTTTCTTGTTTTTTATCTGTTTATGAGTAGGAATAGAGACAAGAAACCTCTTACAGATTTTGATCCTGAACCTGAAAGGACTTTGAGGCGGTACTTGCAACAAGCTAGATTTTACTAGGCTAGTGAAAATCTGAGTGAGACCTTTGAAAAGGAAGCTGCAGAGTCCACTATGGATCATAATCGTGCTGTTAATGCCAATGTGGCAATTCCGAATGAGAATGACCAAAATAAAAGAGTGCTTAGCTCATACATTGCTCCCAATCCAGATCTCTATGGAAAAGGTATTGTGGTGCCTCCTAGCTGCAAATAATTCTGAACTGAAGCCTCAGCTAGTCACTCTTGTGCAGCAAAATTGTCAGTATCATGGACTCCTGCAGGAAGATCCAAATCAATTTATTTCTAATTTCCTGCAGATTTGTGATACTATGAAAACGAATGGTGTGAATCATGAGGTTTACAAACTCATGCTCTTTCCATTTGCTGTGAGGGATAGAGCAAAGCTGTGGCTAGATTCTCAACCCAAAGAGAGCCTGGACACTTGGGATAAGGTGGATAAGGTGGTCACTGGATTTTTGTCTAAATTCTTCCCACCACAGAAGCTGACTAAGCTAAGGGTGGAGGTTCATACCATCAGACAGAGAGATAGTGAGACCCTCTATGAAGCCTGGGAGAGGTACAACTTGCTAACCAGGCAATGCCCTCCTGACATGTTTTCTAAATGGACTCAGCAGGAGATTTTTTATGAGAGTTTATGTGAAATATCCAAAATGTGTTTATATAATTCTGTAGGTGGTTCATTGCATAGGAAGAAGACGCCTGAAGAGACTACTGAGCTTATTGAGTTGGTTGCTAACAATCAATATCTCTACTCATCTAACAGGAATCTTGTGAACTCTGGGACCCCTCAGAAGAAAGGCGTTTTGGAAGTAGAGGCTTTGGATGCTCATCCTGCTCAGAACAAAGTTATGTCTCAGTAGATTAATATGCTTACTCAACACTTGAATGGGATGCAGGTTTCAACTGTTAATGCTCAGAATGCCCCTAAAAAGGCTCCTTATGACATGACTAGTAGCTTCATGCAAGGTGAGAATTATAATTATACTCAATTTCCTTCTGAACAGGTCAACTACATGGGGAATGCTCCTAGAAACCCCAATAATGATCCTTATGCCAAGACCTACAATCAGGGGGTGGAGAAATCACCCAAATTTAGGTCGGAGAGAGCAACCTCAGAGGCCACAGAATTTTAACAAAAATTCTCAGGGAGGTTTTCAGTAGAATAATTATAATAACTGTCAGTTTCAGTCTCATCAACAACAACCTCCTTAGCAGGCAAATTCTCAACCTCAGAAGAACACTGATTTGGAAGCACTACTGGCTAGTTTTATGCAAGAGACTAGAGCTTCATTCAAAAATTTGGAGGTGTAACTAGGCCAGTTGAGCAAGCAAGTACCTGAGAGGCGTCCAAATACACTTCCTGGTGATACAGTGGTAAACCCAAAAGAAGATTGCACGGCTATTCAACTGAGAAGTGGTAAAGTAGCTAGTTCTGAGACTAAGGTCAATGAGGAGCTAGTTGAAAAAGAAGCTCCAGAGGAGAAGAAAGAGGAGGTGGAGCACGTTCCTCCTAGGCGTGCAGACAACCCCTTTCCAGTCTCTCTTGACACTCATCCTACATTGCCTAAGGATCTTAAGTACAAGCCTAAAATGCCATATCCTCAGAGACTTCAGAAGGATTCCAAAGACAAGCAATTTTCTAGATTTTTAGAAGTCTTCAAGAAGCTTGAAATCAACATTCCTTTTGCTGAGGCTCTTGAGCAAATGTCTCTCTATGATAAATTCATGAAAGAACTGTTGACTAATAAGAGGAATTGGAAGGAAAATGAGACAGTGGTGTTGACCAAGGACTGCAGTGCTATTATTCAACATAAGCTTCCTGAGAAGATGCAGGATCCAGGAAGCTTTGTAGTTTCTTGCACCATTGGAGATGTCACTATTCAGAGAGCTTTGTGTGATCTTGGAGCTAGCATCAACCTCATGCCACTTTCAGTGATGAAAAAGATCCAAATTGAGGAGGTAAAACCCACTCGTATTTCTCTTCAACTTGCTTATCTTTCTATTAAAATTCCTGTGGGGTTGTTGAGGATTTACTTGTGAAAGTGGGTCGATTTATTTTTCCTACTGATTTTATCATATTGGATATGGAAGAGGATAAAGAGTCCTCTATTATTCCTCGAAGACCCTTTTTAGCTACAGATAGAGCTATGATTGATGTGCAAAAGGGTGAATTAACCCTGAGGGTCAATGAAGAACAGGTGGTCCTTAATGTATTTGAAGCTATTAAACATCCTAATCATTCTGAGGGGTGTATGAGAGTTGATGTTGTTGAACCACTTGTCCAAGAGGTACTAGAAGCTGAGGTACTTGATGATATTTTGGATCCTCTCTGTGAGGATGATTTACTTGAAATTGATGATTCACAACCTAAAAAGGACTTGTCTAGCATGCCTACTACAGAGGGAGTAGTCTCTAAGCTTGAGCTCAAGCTTTTGCCTCCTTCTTTGAAATATGTGTTCCTAGGTGAAAATGATTCATATACAGTGATTATTAGCTCTTCTTTGAAGCCTGATGAGGAAGAGGTGCTGATTACAGTGCTCAAGAGTCATAAAACAACTCTTGGGTGGACCATTGGTAATTTAAAGGGGATTAGTCCAACCAAGTGTATGCACAAGATCCTTCTTGAAGATGATGCTAAACCGGTTGTGCAATCACAAAGGAGACTAAATCCAACTATGAAAGAGGTGGTCCAAAAAGAGGTAATGAAACTATGGAAAGCCGGCATTATATACTCTATTTCTAACATCCCTTGGGTGAGTCCTGTGCAGGTAGTTCCCAAGAAAGGAGGGATGACAGTGATCAAGAATGAAAAGAATGAGCTAATTCCTACAAGAACCGTCACAGGATGGCGAATGTGCATAGATTACAGGAGGCTCAACACTGCTACAAGAAAGGATCACTTTTCCCTGCCTTTCATTGATCAGATGCTTGAGAGGTTAGCTGGTCATGCTTTTTTTTTTATTTTTTAGATGGATATTATGGATATAACCAAATTGAAGTGGACCCTCAAGATCAAGAAAAGACGGCATTCACATGTCTTTTTGGAGTATTTGCTACCAGAGAATGTCGTTTGGACTCTGTAATGCCCCAACAACTTTTCAGAGGTGTATGCTTTCAATTTTTTCTGATATAGTTAAAAATTTTATTGAGGTATTTATGGATGATTTTTCTATTTTTGGTAATTCTTTTGAATTCTGCCTTAAGCATTTATCTTTGGTCTTGAAACAGTGTCAAGAATCAAACCTTGTTTTAAATTGGGAGAAATGTCATTTTATGGTCACAGAAGGTATTGTTCTTGGACATCAGATTTCAACTAAGGGAATTGAGGTTGATAGAGCAAAGGTGGAGGTAATTGAAAAATTACCACCACCAACTAATATTAAGGCAGTCAGGATTTTCTTGGGTCATGTAGGATTTTAAAGAAGATTTATAAAGGATTTTTTTAAAATTGCTAAACCATTGAGCAACCTATTGGTTACTGATGTTCCTTTTGTATTTGATGCTGAATGTTTGCATGCTTTTGAAACTTTGAAAGCAAACCTTACCTCTGCTCCCATCATAGCTCCCCCTGACTGGGATTTGCCATTTGAATTAATGTGTGACGCTAGGGACTATACTATAGGAGCTATTTTAGGACAGAGGCAAGGCAAGCTTATGCATGTCATTTACTATGCTAGTCGTGTATTAAATGATCCTCAAAAGAATTACACAACTACAGAAAAAGAATTATTAGCTGTTGTGTGCTGTTGATAAGTTTAGGTCCTATTTAATTGGCTCTAAGGTTATTGTTTATACTGATCATGCTGCTTTGAAGTACCTTCTAACTAAACAGGATTCTAAACCAACATTGATCAGATGGGTGCTGCTCCTTCAAGAGTTTGATATAGAGATGAAGGACAGAAAGGGGTCAGAAAATCAAGTGGTTGACCACCTTTCTAAAATTGAACTTGAAGAATGAGTGCAACCACCCACAGTTGTGACTGAGACATTTCCGGATGAGCAACTTTTTGTCATTCAACAGGCTTCATGGTTTGCAGACATTGCAAATTAGAAAGCCATGAAGTTCATTCCAAAAGAGTACAGTAAACAGCAAGTGAAGAAACTACTGACTGATGCAAAGTGCTACTTTTGGGAGGAACCCTATCTTTTTAGAAGGTGCTCAGATGGTATAATCTGGAGGTGTGTCTCAGATAAGAAAACACAACAGATTCTTTGGTACTGTCATGGCTCTGATTATGAAGGCCACTTTGGTGGTAAAAGGACAGCTACAAAGGTCCTTCAGAGCTGTTTTTATTGGCCGACTCAAGAGCTACAATGGTCCCCACGTATGTTGAAGCTGAGCAACGAAGGATTTTATTTATTTTGATTAAAAATTTTATTTTAATTAAAAATAGGAAAATATATTATTTAGTTTTAGAAAATATATTTTACATTAATTAGGATTAGATACAAGAGGGAAAAGAATCAGCCCTTTGGAGAACTCTTCTCTCTTACCTCATTCCGCACTTGACAGTTTTACAGAACCCTAATTTTATCTCTGAACCATGAGCAACTAAATCTCCACTGTTAATGTTAGGAGCTCTGTTTATTCTATGGATTAATACTATTACTTTTCTATTTTAATTCATGTATTGATTTCAATTTCAAGAATTATTTTTGTTCTTTATCTTATGAATTTGGGTGGAACGGAAGTATGACCCTTATTCTATTTGAGTTCTTGTAAAACTTAGAAAAGCTCTTTACCTGAACAACAGCTTGAAAATAATTTCTCCTAAATTTATAATTATCTGGACTTAACGGGATATGTGACATATAATTCTCTTATATTTGGATAATTTGAGTTTCTATGGCATATAAACTAGAATTGAACTTAACCCTCTAATCGGAATCAAGTGACCAAGGAATTGGCGGTTGATGAAGGTTAGAGAAGACTAAAAAGGTCTACGAAATTAGGGTTTAGTCATATATAGTTTGCCATGAATTGAATCTTGCATTATTAAAGTAGTTGGTAAGAAAAGTTAATCCGGAAAATAAACATCTCTGAAACCTTAACTGTTTTACTTATATATTTCACAACCTGTTTACTGCTTACTTTTTGATTTTCTGAATTTACTGTTTAATGCAATTGAGACCCAAACACTCTTTTCTGCTTGTCTAACTAAGTAAATCATTCAATCATTTTTGCTTAGTCCATCAATCCTCATGGGATCGACCCTCACTCACCTGAGGTATTACTTGGTACGACCCGGTGCACTTACCAGTTCAGTTGTAGTATTCTAATTCCGCACCAGTAATCCCGATCTAGTTGGTCCATGTTACCAGGCGACAAAGCTCCCTACAGATCTAATTACCCAAGCCTCTCCTTGAAACAATCACCCCACAAGCACATAAGTAGGGTTTTATTTTTTCAGACAGTGATCCCCAAAGCCTCTTTGGACTTCTTAATATTTTGTCCTAAGGCAACTCTTTAAGCAGGCTTTCAATCGATAATCCTGATCCAGTTGGCCCAAGTTATCGAGTGATTAAATACCCCACGAAATTACTAGCCTAAGTCTATCCTTAAAATAAAATATCACAAGCACATTACTGGTCCTAATCATTAGTGCTCAGAGCCTTGGAACTTTTGATTTCTTTAATCTTTCCACACTTCTTTTTTTTCAACTATTTCAAGGATTTGATAGTCGAATCCTCATAATACTTCTTTAAATTTCTATTCCTGAAGCTTCTTTTTCCATTTTCTCAAGATTCAAGTATTTCAGATTTCTTTAAGTGTAACCACCTCTTTTAAGCACTGCCACTGTTTGTTTTTGAATTATTTAATTCAATCTTTTTATCAAATTATCCTCCATAAAAATAGTTAATGGAGGAACAAGCATTCAAATTTTAAGTTTAAAATAAGAAAAGATCGAATATGTGATAAACCATTATTTTATGGTTAATATTGTGTTTAATTGTGCGGTTTTATCGAATCTTTGCCCACTTATTCATATGATTAGCATGCATTTATAATTCCTTCCTAAAAATACTTCATGGTTGAAAACTTGCTTCCTAGAGACTTTTAATTATGTATTTTAATTCTCCTTTATTCCATTCGATGCCGTGATCTGTGTGTTGAGTGTTTCAGGCTTTATAGGGCACGAATGACTCGGAGATTGGAAAGGAAGCTTGCAAAAATAGAAGGAACACAAGAAGTTGAGGAGATGACCAGCGAGAAGTGATGCGGATGCATGGCTCACGCGACCGCGTGACATAGAGGAAATTGCAATGACGTGAACGCATGGCTCACGCAACCGCGTGGATTGGAAACTGCATAAGTGACGCGAAGGCATGGACGACGCGCACGCGTGGCAAGGCGAAACGCCAGATGACGCAAACGCCTGGATGACGCGATCACGTGACATGCGCGATCTGCAAAATCTGTAGAATTTGCTGGGGCGATTTTGGGCCCTGTTTTGACCCAGTTTTTGGCCCAGAAAAGCAGATTAGAGCCAGGGAACATGTAGAGACCAGGAGACAACATTCATTCCGCATAATTTTAGTTTTAGATCTTATTTTACTCCTCCTCTAGGTTTTCTCTCTACACATTCATAGTTCTTAGAAATTCGTTTTTATCGCTTTTTGGATTGGGATATTGAGAAGAGTTATTACCTCCGCCAAGACTTCATTATTCTAGTTTGTTTTCTTTACTTGTCTCTTACTCTTCCATGTCTTCAATTTATTCAGAATTATTATTGGATTATTTTTAGAATTTATTAATACAAGAACTATTTTTATTTTTAATTGATCTTTTGATTATTATTTATCATGTCTTTCTTTATTGCCCCTTCTTATGTTATGAAGTTTACATTCATAATGAGCAAGTAGTTCCATAACTTGATTGGGAGTTGATTGAAAGAAGGACCTTGAGTTGGAATGCTCAAGAGAAAAATTTTAATTGGGTTTATTGTTGGATTGTCCTCTAGTCACTGCCACTAATCCTTTCCAAGGGAGAGGATTGGAACTTGTGAATAGAAATAACTTTCCAACTTGCTTGACTTTCCTCTACCTAGTAAGGGATAAATAAACAGAACAACCTTCAATCATCAATTAATCTTGAGAGTACTCCAACAAGAATAGGACTTCCAACTAATCTACTCCCAGTCAAGATTTTTATTTAAAATTACCTAAATTCTCTAATTTAATTCCCTGTTTATCAACTCAAACCATTTTTTGAAAACATCTGATTAATAAAATAGCACATCTTTCTGCAACTCGTTGTGAGACGACCTGGGATTCATACTCCCAGTATTTCAATTTTTAATTTTGTGACAACCCTTCTAAATTGATAAGTGGATTTTTGGTTGGTTAAGAACTGTACTTGCAATGTATCTCTTATAACAATTTCTTAACTCGCAAATTTATGCCACGTCAATTTTTAGCACCGTTACCAGGGAGTTGCAATAGAGTACTAAGTTATTGATTGGAATTTATTTATTTTCATTTTATTTTATTTTTGCTACTATGAGCTACATGTTTCTTTCGTTAAATGACGCGTTCACTTCCTGATCCAACCTTGCTAGTATTTGATCCTGAGATTGAAAGAACTATTTCACGTATAAGGCAAGCTCGGCGTCGGTTAGTCCTCTTCGAGGGCGAATCTGAAACGTCACTTGAGGAAGAAACAAGCTCCCTTTCTACTGATTCGGTTGATTTATGTGCAGGTGACATGGCAGAACCTAGGAGAGTTACTATCCAGGAGGCTGGAGCCCTTGATTATGCAACCGTTTCAAGCGCATCACCCAGCAGTGGCTACAGACTTTGAAATAAAGACTGCACTGCTCAATTTGATGCCTAAGTTTCATGGCTTACCTGCTCAAGAGCCTATCAAGCACCTGAGGGATTTCCAAGCAGCCTGTTCTACTGTCAGGCGTGATGGTGTAGATGAAACTTCTATTCTGTTGAAAGCTTTCCCGTTCTCTCTTGAGAGAAAAGCAAGAGAGTGGTACTACACTCAACCCGCAGCAACTGTTTCTGACTGGGATACGCTTAGAAGAGGATTTTAGGAAAAATTCTTTCCAGCTGAATTTACTGATAAACTGAGGAAAGACATTTCCATGATTATTCTGGACGAATCCGAGACTCTCTATGAATATTGGGAGCGCTTCAACAATCTTCTAGAAGCATGCCCCACCATATGATTGACAAGATAATGTTGCTCGGCTATGTCACACAGGGCATGAGACCTCAAGATAAGACCACATTAGAAAGTGCCAGCAATTGGTCTATGAAAAAGTACAAGATCATTGATGAGGCATGGAAATTGATCAGCAACTTAGCTGAATCTACTCGGAATCACAGGCAGAAACAAGGCCGTTCAAAAGCTGTTGCAGAAGTATCCTCTAGCAGAGAGACTGCTGCTCTGACTCAGAGTATATGTGAGATGACCAACTTACTGAAGCAGATACAGTTGAATCAACAACAAGCTCAGCAAGCTCAACCTTCTCCACCACAGCAAAGCCAACAGTTAGTCCCACAGAGAGTGTGCGGGATCTGTGCTGATTATAGCCATTATACTGATGAATGTCCGCAGCTTTAACAAGAAGACAACACTATGGCAGTCACTCATAACTTCTATGACCGCCCCAATCAAGGGTACAATCAAGGTGGCAGTTACAACCACGGATGGCAGGACAATTCCAACCAAGGTTGGAGAGATAATTCTAATTAGAGTTGGAGGGACAACTATAACAGAGGAGGCAGAGATAATCAGGGAAATCAGAGGTAGAATAATAACAACAACAGGCAGCAGAACCAGAACCAGCCTTACAGAGCACCTCACCTGAGGCAATCCCAAGGACCACAGAATAACCAACAGCAGACCTCTCAGATCACTTATCCCTCTTCATCTTCTAATGATGAGTTACTACAATCTATTGATCGGAGACAACAGGCCATGGAAAACAACCTTACTTCTACTCTAAACGGTCTGAACTCTACCTTGCAAGCTCTTGTTTCACAGATTGGATCACTGAATAACTCCAATAACCAGCCTTTGAGCTCCAGTGGAATCTCCTCTCAACCATTACCCAATCCAAAGGGTGGCATTAATACCATCATCCTAAGGTCCGGAACCACATTGCAAGAGAGGAATCAGGAGGAGCCAAACCCACCAGAACACGCCTCAGCTGAAGAGGTAGTGGAAATAGAAGATGTTGAGGAGGAAGAGGACATACAGGACATGGCTGAAGAAGAAGAAGCTCAATCGTAGGAAGAAACACCAAAGGGCGCAGACACTGCAGAAAACGCCATTCCTATTCCATTTCCACAACTTGCAAGGAAGCCCAGGAAGCAGTTAGAACCTGATCCCAAAATGGTAGAAATATTCAAAAAGGTTGAGGTAACTGTTCCCCTTTTTGATGTTATTCAATAGGTACCTAAATACGCAAAGTTTCTAAAAGATTTATGTATACATAAAGACAAAATTAATGAATTAGAAACTATTCCTTTAGGTCGTTCTATATCTGCTTTAATGGGAGGTATACCTGAAAAGTGTAGTGATCCAGGTCCATGTATGGTTAATTGTACTATTGGTGGTGTGATATTTTCTGACTGCATGTGCAATTTAGGAGCATGTGTGAGTATAATGCCTTTGTCTATATATGATATTTTGAGGCTCCCTCCCTTATAAAGGTCGACAACTCGTTTTGTGTTAGCAGATAAAAGCATTATTACAGTGGTTGGAGTTGCTGAAGATGTATTAGTGGGCATTAAGGGGCTCACATTTCTCATTGATTTCTATATCCTGGAGATGCCCCAAAATGACTTAGAGAAGCCATCATCAATTCTACTCGGAAGACCATTTCTGAAGACCTCAAAGTTCAAATTGGATGCTTTTTCAGGAACATACTCTTTTGAAATAGACGGCCGAGTAGTAAGCTTCAATCTGAATGGAGTTATGAAGCACCTTCCGGAAGATCATTCTATCCTCTAGTGTGACATCATAGATGAAACCGTGGCTGAAGTTCACCAGGAGGAGTTCGAAGAGAAGTACATAGGACAAGGTCCGAGTGTGGGGACACTTTCTGAGGACAATGAAAGTACTTTACCATTGTCACCAGCTCCAGACAATCCAGATCCTGGCCATGAGCAGAAGTTAGAACTAAAACCCCTCCTTCCACACCTCAAATATGCTTACCTTGAGGACAAGCAGAAGTTTCCAATTATCATTGCACGGGAACTCACTTCTCAACAAGAAGAGCAGTTACTTAGTGTGCTGAGGAGGCAGAAGAAGGCAATTGGGTGGAATTTGGCAGACATAGTAGGGATCAACCCTCAAGTTTGTGAGCACGGAATATTTTTAGAAGAGGGAGCTAGGCCTGTTCGTCATCCCCAAAGAAGACTGAATCCCACTATCTTGGAGGTTGTCAAAAAGGAAGTGACCAGACTACTTGAGGCGGATATCATCTATCCCATCTCAGACAGTGAATGGGTAAGCCCAGTACAAGTGGTGCCCAAGAAGTCTGGAGTCACTACAGTGAAGAATGAGCATGGAGAGCTCATAGCAACCAGAGTACAGAATGCCTGAAGGGTCTGCATTGATTACAGGCGCCTAAACCAGGCCACTCGTAAGGATCACTATCCTCTTCCATTCATTGATCAAATGATGGATCGCCTGTCAGGTAAATCACATTATTGCTTTTTAGATGGCTACACAGGCTATTTCCAGATTCATATAGCTCCTGAAGATCAGAAGAAGACCACTTTTACATGTCCTTTTAGGACTTATGCTTATAAGAGAATGCCCTTTGGCTTGTGCAATACACCAGCTACTTTCCAAAGGTGTATGATGAGTCTTTTCTCTGACCTTATTGAGGACTATATGAAGGTTTTTATGGATGATTTTAGCGTTTATGGTGATTCCTTTAGCCTTTGCTTGGATAGTTTATCTAGAGTATTAGATAGATGTGTCAGTACAAACCTTGTATTGAATTTTGAAAAATGTCACTTTATGGTAAGACAAGGTATTGTACTAGGACATGTTGTGTCCAATACTGGCATTTCTGTAGATCCAGCAAAGGTGGAAGTTATTTCTAGTTTACCTTACCCCTCCTCTGTGAGGGAAGTCTGTTCGTTCCTTGGCCATGCAGGTTTTTACCGGAGATTCATTAAGGACTTTAGTAAGGTAGCACTTCCCTTATCCAGACTACTGCAGAAAGATATTGAGTTCGAGTTCAGTGAGGATTGCAAACACGCGTTTGATAAGCTGAAGACTGCCCTGACTCAAGTTCTAATTATGAGAGGACTTGACTAGAGCCAGCCATTTGAGATCATGTGCGATGCTTCTAACCATGCCGTAGGAGCAACGCTGGCTCAGCGTGAAGGTAAGGATCCGTTTGTAATTGCTTATGCGTCTAAGACTTTAGACGCCGCTCAGTCTAATTACACTACTACTGAGAAAGAGCTTCTTGCTATTGTTTTTGCTCTGGATAAATTCTGAGCCTATTTACTTGGTACGAAAGTAGTAGTGTACTCGGACCACGCAGCTCTAAAGTATTTATTAGCTAAAAAGGAATCCAAAGCAAGGCTTATACGTTGGATACTGCTACTACAAGAATTTGATTTAGAAATTAAGGATAGGAGTGGTAACCAGAATCTAGTGGCAGACCACTTGAGTCGCCTTGAGCACATTAAGGATAACTCCACTCCTATAGCTGATAATTTCCCATTTGATAACTTGCAAGCAGTATCTGAGGTAGTCCCTTGGTATGCACCTGTAGCTAATTATCTAGTTAGCCGCACTTTTCCTCCAAACTTTACTAAGCATCAAAGAGACAAGCTGAAAAGCGAATCTAAATATTATATATGGGATGACCCGTATCTATGGAGATGTGGCGCTGACCAGGTAATTAGACGGTGTGTGCCTCGATCAGAATTCCAGTCCATCTTAGAGGCCTGTCACTTATCTGAGAGTGGAGGACATTTTGGCCCTCAAAGAACAGCTAGAAAAATCTTAGACTGTGGATTCTGGTGGCGTACTCTTTTTAAAGACGCTGCTAAATTTTGTAAATCTTGTTTCCCATGCCAAAAATTTGGTGATATATCCAAGAGGGATGAGATGCCTCAACAGATTATGCTTTTCTGTGAAATTTTTGATGTTTGGGGCATTGACTTCATGGGTCCATTTCCAAATTCTAATGGTTATTTTTATATATTGTTAGTGGTGGATTATGTTTCTAAATGGGTGGAAGCAATTCCTACCTGCACTGATGATGCTAACACTGTTGTTTCCTTTGTTAGAAACCACATTATTTGTCGCTTTGGATCACCACGAGCAATCGTGAGCGATCAAGGCACCCACTTTTGTAACAAGAGACTAACAGGATTACTGAAGAAGCATGGGATAATTCATAACGTAGCAACAACCTACCATCCTCAGACTAATGGGCAAGCCGAGGTGTCTAACAGAGAGATAAAGTGCATATTGCAGAAGATAGTCAAACCTCATAGAAGAGACTGGAGCACAAGGCTACAAGATGCACTTTAGGCATATAGAACAGCATACAAGACACCCATTGGGATGAGTCCCTTCTACTTAGTTTATGGAAAAGCCTGTCACCTCCCAGTTGAAGTAGAGCACAAAGCCTTTTGGGCAGTAAAGGAGTGCAACATGGGATTTGAGAAAGCCAGAGCTAAAAGGAAGTTGCAACTGCAAGAATTGGAAAGCCTTCGCCTGGAAGCTTATGAGAACTCAAGGCTGTACAAGGAAAAGATGAAGGTTGTACATGATCAGCACATCAAGAGGAAAGAGTTCCAACCTGGGGACTTAGTCCTCCTTTACAAATCTAGACTGAGGCTCATGCCAGGCAAGTTGAGATCAAGATGGGAAGGTCCATATAGAGTAGAGAAGGCTGAGCCGTACGGAGTTTTTCACCTAAGTCATCCTTCAAGCTCTGAACTCATCAAAGTTAATGGACATCGTTTAAAGCTATATCATGGCGAGAAGATGAAGAAAAACTAGGAGCTCGAGATCTTCCTCTTGGAGGATCCACCCATCGCTGAAGACTAAGCTAGTGGAGCGTCCAACTTACGGACGTTAAAGCAAAGTGCTAGGTGGGAGACAACCCACCATGGTATGATCGTTCCTTTCTTTATTCTTAGTTTTCTTTTCCAATAACTCTTCTCTTTATTAGCACATTTAGTTTGCATATGCATTTGCATATTTTTACTTTTAAAAAAAAAAGGGGCATGCGACGCGACAACATCGCCGACGCGTCCGCGTCGTAGGAGAGTAAGAAAGCAAATAAATCGAACAGAGAGTCACGCGGGAGCGTGGCTGGAGGCATGCCTTTGGCACAAATCGCCCCACGCGACCGCATCGCTGACGCGTCCGCGTCATATGGGAATAATGCCTCCCACGCGTCCACGCGGACGCGTGACCTGAAATTCAACGTAAGAAAGGGTGCACGACCGAAAGTTGTGCTAGAGTGGTGCTGGATTGGTGCTGAACGCACAAGCCTTACCACGCGGACGCATGGCTCACGCATCCGTGTTATATCCCAATAATGGCCACTCACGCGATCGCGTCAACCACGCAACCGCGTCACCCTGGAATTTGGTAATAATGAGTTTTTGAACAGAGAGTTGTGCGAGCGCGAGGCTGCCCTCGCGCCAGTAGCACAAAACGCGTCACGCGTCCGCATGACCGACGCGACCGCGTCGATTCATTCATCCGCGCGAACGCGTACCCCACGCGTCCGCGTCGCTTGCGCCGCACAGCTTATCCTAATTTGCCAAATATCTTATCTTTCTCTTCCCCAAATCCTACTTTTTCTTTTCCCTCCTCATTAATTTCTTCCCCTTTCTTCTTCTTCCTTCTTTCTCACCTTCTACCTTCTCTCTCTCACCACCATTAACAAGGTTTTTCTTTTCTTCTTCCCTCTTTACTTTTCTATTCTCCTTCTTAATTTATGTTTTCTTCTCCTTTTCTTTTTTTTTCTCTTTTCACTTGCATTATCCATGTTTTCCTTTTCTTTCTTTTTTCTTTTAATTGGTGTTGGATATTTATTAGGGTCATTATTATTCCTTATAGTTTGCTTGTGGATTGTTAGGGACTTGTTTGGCAATTATATATTAATTTTTCAGGGTTGCTTGCATGTTCAATTTATTATTTTCATTAGCTTTTTATCATGCATGCTCTGTGTTTGTGAAAACGCCCGTATGGCATTGTGCACTATTTTTGGATTTCTTTTAATCTACCACTCTATATGCCTGTTTTTCACAAAACCCTTTTTTATATTTTATTATTTACATATAATTGTCATTACAAACAAATTATCAGTTTGAAAGGCTTGGTAATCTAACTTGGACATTGAATGCTTGATCTATGCTACTCATGCCTTTGCCTGCATGCCAATAAATACCTAGCATTTAATTGTCCCCAGATGCACTTGCTATATTTCCATTGATGATTTTCCACATGTAGTCATGACCATGTGTTAACATCATTCCTCTTTTAATGTGCATTAATTACCACTTTTTCCGCTCTCTTCCTTGCTCCAACCTTTGACATTTTAACATACTTTTTCTTTCTTTCTTTTAGGATGGCGACCAAGAAAGGCAAGGAGAAAGCTGCTCCCAAATCAACAGCAAGGAGAGGAACAAAACGAGCATTAGTGGCAGAGCCATCTTCAACTGCAGTTAAACCCTCAACAAAAAGAATTAAGAGGATTATAAAGGTTGATGATAAAGAGAAAGCCTTCCCAGCAAAGGACACTGCGCGATTTACCAATCGCTACTGTGAGCAGATGTTCCCCATCCTGGCAGAAAGGAGTTACAACAACGAATACCTTCTTATCCTCCCAAACCATATTGCTGAATTTGTTGAGCCGCTAATTGCACGAAGACAATGGGGTTTCCTACAGAGACAGCCATGGCAGGTTAATCTTTCCTGGGTTGTCGAGTTCTACTCCAACTTCCACCTGCCAACCCTGCAGTCTGTCTAAGTCTGTCAGAAGCAAATCTCCATCACAGAAGAGGTCATTCAACGAGCTTTAGATCTTTCCCCTACTCCAGAAGGACTGGACGCATTTCAAGAGGCCGCACTCAAGTGCCAGATGTACCAATTTGACTGGGACGCTATTCTCAGAGTTATCGCACTACCTGGTAGCAGATGGATCTACAGATACCATCGTTCCCATCCTAAGGGAATATTGGCTTCTGCACTTACCTTGGAGGCTCACGTATAGGCACAGATTATGTCCAATTACGTCTTTCCGAGCACCCACGAGTCCTCCTTCACTGCAGACATGGCCGTTCTACTATGGTGCATCCTTACAGATCAAACTCTGAACCTACCAAGACACATTCAGAATGCTATGGGACACGTACAAATCCTGGGCAACTTACCTTTTCCCGCCTTGGTCTCAGATCTTGTCTCAGCAGCCGGAGTCTCCTACAGAGCTGGGGACACCAAAGCCATGCTCCACGAGATGATCAGTATGTCCCTAACGGGAAATATATCAGACCTCCAGTAGCCACTACAAGCCAGCCTACTGAACCGGCTGAAGATATTCCTCCTTCATCACTACAAGCACCTACAACAAATCAACTGCTCCATCAGATACTCGAGAGGTTGGATCGGCAGGAACACAAAGCAAAGCTAAGAGAGCGCCGTAACAAGCACCGATTCACATACCTCAAGGAGCTACTCAAAGGAAAATACAGAGACTCAGACACCCCGGACTCTACTTCCTTTACCAGCACAGGGAGTCATAACGGTCCCGACTGTGGAGATACTGCTACCAGCCCACCTTTGTTCCTGACAGATGGCACCGAGGACGGTGCAAAGCCTTAAGTGTGGGGAGGTCGGTCAGTACCTGACTTCCGGAGGTAAATTCTCTTCCCTAACATCAATAAAATAGGATATTTAGTTAGTTTTTCTTTTATAGAATAAGATAAATTACATAGTAATAGGTTAGTTGCATGCATGTTCTACTTGATTGAAAAGACAATAAGTTTTTTCTAAGACCCTATTTTTAGAACAAAATTTTACTAATTTTAATTAAAACTTTTATGTTAAATCTGCTTGAAGTTATATTTGGAAATAGTTTTTGAGCTAAAGAACACACAACCTGTGAGACTTTGAGCCTTTATACATGGTTACATTATTTAACCATAATTATTTTGTTCTTGTGTTTTTACTTCTCTATGATTGTAATTTATATTTTGTTTCATCCTATATGTCCAATGCTTAATATATTTATATGCTTACATATGATTGAGGCCATTATTTGTTTAGCTCACTTATCCCAAATAAGTCTACCCTTTCAATTACCTTTGTTAGCCACTTTGAGCCTTTAAATCCCATTTGTTCTTTATTTTACCACATTACTAGCCTTAAGCGGAAAAAAAATTATATATCCCAATTGAATCTTTGGTTAGCTTAAGATATAATTATGTGTTAATTAAGTAGGGGAAAATTATGGGAACAAAAGATAATAAGAGAATGTGTCATGATAATATAATGGGAATTTGGGTGCCTACTCATGTAAAACTATAAAAATTAAAAATCTATGTGCATTGATAAACTACGTTCATATTTATGTTCAATATATATATATATATATATATATATCCAAAAATATTCAATAATTAAATAAGGGGACAAAATTACTCCAATGTTAAGTTAAGAATTCAAAGATCAATGCATGTATGATAAAATTAAAATAAAAGTTGATACATGAGTAAGGAATGTGAAAAGAAAATTTTGGGTAGCTAGATGTGAAATTTAAGCTATAAAAAAAATGTATATGTGTGATTAGGTGAAAGCTTGGGTTAATTAAAGATTCAATTTATAAGCTTACTTAGCCATATATGTACCCTTACCCATACCTTGGCCCCATTACAACCATGAAAAGACCTCATGATGTTTACATTGGTATATTAATTGTTGTTGATTGGTTAGGAGATGAACAAAAATTAGAAAGCATGATTAGAGAAGGATAGAGTGATTACCCTATACACTAGAGAGATTAGAGCATATATACATCATCAGTGAGGGTTCAATGCTTAAGTTCTATGTTCCCTGCTTTCATGAGCTACCTTCTTACATTTTTTATCTGTTATTACTGTATAAGAATTGAATTAGTGGAATTTGATTTGTGATTGTCTTGAAGAGCTTATTTACTTTGACCAAGTGGACAAGAATCATATAGTTGCATTCACATATATAGGTTGCATTGCATTGCATGAGTTTTACATGTTCCTACTCATTTATATTATCTCCTTCAACTAAGCATGAGGACATGCTAATGACTAAGTGTGGGGAGGTTGATAAACCATTATTTTATGGTTTATATTGTGTTTAATTGTGCGGTTTTATCAAATCTTTGCCCATTTATTCATATGATTAGCATGCATTTATAATTCCTTCCTAAAAATACTTCATGGTTGAAAACTTGCTTCCCAGAGACTTTTAATTATGTATTTTAATTCTCCTTTATTCCATTCGATGTCGTGATCTATGTGTTGAGTGTTTCAGGCTTTATAGGGCACGAATGACTCGGAGATTGGAAAGGAAGCTTGCAAAAATGGAAGGAACACAAGAAGTTGAGGAGATGACCAGCGAGAAGTGACGCGGACGCATGGCTCACGCGACCGCGCGAATTGGAAATTGCATAAGTGACACGAAGGCGTGGACGACGCGCACGCGTGGCAAGGCAAAACGCCGGATGACGCGAACGCCTGGATGACGCGATCGCATGACATGCGCGATCTGCAGAATCTACAGAATTCGCTGGGGGCGATTTTGGGCCCTGTTTTGACCCAGTTTTCGGCCCAGAAAAGCATATTAGAGCCAGGGAACATCCAGAGACCAGGAGATAACATTCATTTCGTATAATTTTAGTTTTAGATCTGATTTTACTTATCCTCTAGGTTTTCTCTCTACACATTCATAGTTCTTAGGAATTTATTTTTATTGCTTTTTGGATTGGGATATTGAGAAGAGTTATTACCTCTGCCAAGACTTCATTATTCTAGTTTTTTTTCTTTACTTGTCTCTTACTCTTCCATGTCTTCAATTTATTCAGAATTATTATTAGATTATTTTTAGAATTTATTAATACAAGAACTATTTTTATTTTTAATTGATCTTTTGATTATTATTTATCATGTCTTTCTTTATTGCCCCTTCTTATGTTATGAAGTTTACATTCATAATGAGCGAGTAGTTCCATAACTTGATTGGGAGTTGATTGAAAGGAGGACCTTGAGTTGAAATGCTCAAGAGAAAAATTGTAATTGGGTTTATTGTTGGATTGTCCTCTAGTCACTGACACTAATCCTTTCCAAGGGAGAGGATTGGAACTTGTGAATAGAAATAGCTTTCCAACTTGCTTGACTTTCCTCTACCTAGTAAGGGATAACTAAGCAGAACAACCTTCAATCATCAATTAATCTTGAGAGTACTCCAACAAGAATAGGGCTTCCAACTAATCTACTCCCGGTCAAGATTTTTATTTAAAATTACATAAATTCTCTAATTTAATTCCCTGTTTATCAACTCAAACCATTTTTTGAAAACATCTGATTAATAAAATAGCACATCTTTCTGCAACTCGTTGGGAGACGACCTGGGATTCATACTCCCAGTATTTCAATTTTAATTTTGTGACAACCCTTCTAAATTGATAAGTGAATTTTTGGTTGGTTAAGAACTGTACTTGCAACGTATCTCTTATAACAATTTCTTAACTCGCAAATTTCCGCCACGTCAATATGCTACGTATGCAGGGAGAGAAAAACAAGAAAAACTAAAACAAAAAGGACAAAAGTAAAGGAGAAAGAAAGTAACTAACCACTAGTAGAGAGGTTTTATCTTATTCTGATATTGTCCAAGTTTATTCAGTTATCATCACTACTTCTTGTGTCGGTCCTTTATGATCCATGGTGTTACCAACACCAAGCTTTAAGGGTTGACACCAAACTTATAGAATCTTGATAACAAGTGTAAATTATGGGAAGAAACATACATTCATGTAGAAGACCAAGATAGAACCTAAACAACGTGGTTTTTTTGTGTAAATGTAAATCAAAAGAATGAAAATATGTATGCAATAGAGGAGGGTGAAAGGGAAGAAGAAGATGACGATGATGACTAAAACCTCTTAAACAAAAATAAACAAGAAAGTAAATACTAACCATAGTTCGGTTGCCTCCCAACAAGCGCTTCTTTATCGTCACTAGCTTGACATTGACTCTCTTAGGTTGGTGGTCGGGGTATCTCACAGCTTCCCCCAGCATCATCTTTTTTGAGGCATGCATTGTCCAACTCCTCTTTAACTTTAGATTCCCTGGGATATGAAGGGTCTTCAAGGATTCCTTCGTCCACGACCTCTTGGACTAAAGTATGGGCATGCAATCCTCTACTTCCTCTGATTTGCTTGGATATTGTACGGCCTTAAAAACGTTAAAGGCCATTTGTTCTTCATAAATTCTCAGTGTGAGCTCTCCTCTTTCAACATCAAAAAGTGTCCATCCGGTGGCCAAGAATGGTCTTCCTAGGATGATTGAGGCATTCTCATCTTCTTCCATATCAAGAACTATAAAATCAGTGGGAAAGATAAATTTTTTGACCTTGACCAATGCATTTTTTCACTATCCCATGTGGAAATTTTATTGATCAATCGGCTAATTGCAGCGAAATCCTGGTATGTTTTATCTCCTCAATCTGCAACCCTTTTACCATAGATAAGGGCATCATATTAATGCTAGCTCTTAAGTCACAAAGAGCCTTGCCAATGGTGATGTCTCCATGATGAGTGGATAATTTATACGCTTTTTGGCATTGTTTTTAGGTAGTTTTCAGTATATTTTAATTACCTTTTAGTATATTTTTATTAGTTTTTAAATAAAATTTATATTTCTAGACTTTACTATGAATTTGTGTATTTTTCTGTGATTTTAGGTATTTTCTGGATGAAATTGAGGGACCTGAGCAAAAATCTAATTCAGAGGCTGAAAAAGGACTGCAAATGCTGTTGGATTCTGACCTCCCTGCACTCAAAGTGGATTTTCTAGAGCTACAGAAACCCAATTGGCACGCTCTCAATTGCGTTGGAAAGTAGACATCCTGGGCTTTCCAGCAATATATAATAGTTTATACTTTGCTCGAGATTTGATGGCCCAAACCGGCGTTCCAAGTCAGCATAAAAATTCTGGCGTCAAAACGCCAGAACTGGCATAAAAGCTGGAGTTAAACGCCCAAACTGGCACCAAAGCTGGCGGGTTTAACTCCAAGAAAAGTCTCTACATGTGAAAGCTTCAATGCTCAGCCCAAGCACACACCAAGTGGGCCTGGAAGTGGAATTCTGCATTATTTACTCATTTCTTTAAACCCTAGGCTACTAGTTCTCTATAAATAGGACCTTTTGCTATTGTATTTTCATCTTGGAATATTTGATTAGTCTTATGCTATCTTAGACCTTTATGGGGGCTAGCCATTCGGCCATGCCTAGACCCTTTGTTCTTATGTATTTTCAACGGTGGAGTTTCTACACCCCATAGATTAAGGTGTGGAGCTCTGCTGTTCCTCATGAATTAATGCAAAGTACTATTGCTTTTCTATTCAACTCAAGTCTATTTCTTCTCCAAGATATTCATTCGCACTCAAGAACATGATGAATGTGATGATCATGTGACACTCATCACCATTCTCACCTATGAACGCGTGCCTGACAACCACTTCCGTTCTACATGCAAACAAGCTTGAATGTGTATCTCTTGGGTTTCTAATCTAATATTAAAACCTTCGTGGTATAGGCTAGAATTATTGGCGGTCATTCCTGAGATCTGAAAAGTCTAAACCTTGTCTGTGGTATTTCGAGTAGGATCTGAGAAGGGATGACTGTGACGAGCTTCAAACTCGCGAGTGTTGGGCGTAGTGACAGACGCAAAGGATCAATGGATCCTATTCCAACATGATCGAGAACCGACAGATGATTAGTCGTGCGGTGACAGCGCATTTGGACCATTTTCACTGAGAGAACGGACGGTAGCCATTGACAACGGTGATCCCCCAACATACAGCTTGCCATGGAAAGGAGTATGAATGATTGGATGAAGACAATAGGAAAGCAGAAGTTCAGGAGGAACAAA
Organism: Arachis ipaensis; assembly: GCF_059453495.1. Taxonomy (NCBI): domain Eukaryota; kingdom Viridiplantae; phylum Streptophyta; class Magnoliopsida; order Fabales; family Fabaceae; genus Arachis; species Arachis ipaensis. The sequence continues at coordinate 35,735,369 of NC_142436.1, forward strand.
GCATCTTCATACGCTTATCTGAAATTCTCACCAATGAATTACATAAGTATCTCTATCTTATTTTATATTTTATTCATCTTTTAATTATCAAAACTTCCACAACCATTTGAAATCTGCCTGACTGAGATTTACAAGATGACCATAGCTTGCTTCAAGCCGACAATCTCCGTGGGATCGACCTTTACTCACGTAAGGTTTATTACTTGGACGACCCAATGTACTTGCTGGTTAGTTGTGTGGAGTTATGAAAAGGAGTTGAGATTACAATCGTGCGTACCAAGTTTTTGGCGCCATAGATGATCACAATTTTGTGCACCAATTTTTTGGCACCGTTGCTGGGGATTGTTCGAGTTTGGACAACTGACAGTTCATCTTGTTGCTCAGATTATGTAATTATATTTTTATTTTATTTTTAAGCTTTTTATTTTCGAGAAATACTTCAAAAAAAATTGTGTTTGTTCTTCAAAATTTTTAAGAATGAATTCTAGAGTTTCATGATGATTTGTTGAAGTCTGGCTGGTTGTGAAACCATGTCTAAATTTTTGGACCGAGGTTTCAACTTATCATCACAAGAGCTTGTTGATTTCTATCAATCTTGCTGTTGAAAGTAATGATCTGCTAAAGCTTGGCTGGACATTGGCCATGTCTAGTGTTTTGGACCGAAGCTTTCACTGAAAGTTTGGCTGGCTAGTAAGTCATGTCTAATTTCTGGACTGGAGTTTTAGACTAACATTGCACGATTCCTGGAATTCTCATTAGAAATTTTGAAATCCTTATTTTTATTTTTCCAATTAATTTTCGAAAAATACCAAAAACAAATTTATTTTGTGTTTCTTATTTAAGTCTAGTGTCAATTTTTAAGTTTGGTGTCCTGCATGTTTTATTTAATTCATTGCATTTTTTTTTTTGCATTATGTTCTTCATTAATCTTCAAGTTGTTCTTGATAATTTCCTTGCTCTGATCTTTAATTTCTCTTATTTTGTGTGTTTTGTTATTTTTCATATGCATTCTCAATTTGTTTGTGTCTCTAATATGAAAATTTCTAAGTTTGGTGTGTTGCATGCATTGCTCATTTTGATCTTAGTTTTCCATGATTAGTTTCATTTTGTTGTTTCTCATCATTAAAAATTCAAAAAAAAAATTTCAAAATTATGTCTTTTCAAGTCAATAATACAGAGAATTGAAGATTCAGAACATAGCAGAGGAATCACAGAGAAAAAGCTGGGCGTTCAAAATGCTCAGTGAGGAAGGAAATCTGGCGTTTAAACGCCAGCCAGGGTACCTGGCTGGGCGTTAAACGCCTAAAAGGGTAGTATTTTGGGCGTTAAACGCCAGAATGGATACCATTTTGGGCGTTTAACGCCAGGAGGGCACAGGAGGAAGATTTTATTTTTAATTCAAATCTTTTTCAAATTTTCATAATTTTTCAAAATCAAATCTTTTTCAAATCATATATTTTCAATCATATCTTTTCAAAATCAAATCCTTTCCATTTTTTTTACTATTTTCGAAAATCCTTGCTAACAATTAGTGATTTGATTCAAAAATTTCTTCCTTGTTAAGAAAGGTTCAATAATTGAATTTTAGAATCATATCTTTTAAATTTCTTGTTAGCCAAGACATTAATCTTAAAATCAAATCTTTTTAAATTGTTTTCAATCATATCCTTTCAATCATATCTTTTTAAAACCCTATCTTCTCAATAATATCTTCTCAACCACATCTTTTTCAAAATGATTTTCAATCATATCTTTTTGAGTTATAATTTCAAAATCTTTTTCAAAATCACTTAATTACTTTCTCAATTTTAATTTTCGAAAATGATCAACCAAATTTTCAAAATTTCTTTTAATTATTTCAAAATTTTTTTAAATTTAATTTCGAAAATTCTTTCCCCCCTTCTCACATTCTTCTATTTAAGGGACTAACATTCCTCCTCAATGTGCAATTTGGACTCCCTCTCTCTATAAGTTTGAATTCTCTGTTCTCTACCTCCTCCTTCTATTCTTCTTTTCCTCTGACACCTCAAGGAATCTCTATACTGTGACATAGAGGATTCCATACTTTCTTCTTCTCTCTTTTATATGAGCAGGAGCAAAGACAAAGGCATTCTTGTTGAAGCTGATCCTGAACCTGAAAGGACCTTGAAGAGAAAGCTAAGAGAAGCTAAAGCACAACTCTCTGGAGAGGACCTAACAGAAATTTTCAAACAAGAAGAAGCCATGGCAGCCAAAAATAACAACAATGCCAACAATGCAAGGAAGGTGTTTGGTGACTTTACTGCACCTACTCCCGACTTCTATGGGAGAAGCATCTCAATTCCTGCCATTGGAGCAAACAACTTTGAGCTAAAGCCTCAATTAGTTTCTCTAATGCAACAGAATTGCAAGTTCCATGGACTTCCATTGGAAGATCCTCATCAGTTTTTGGCTGAATTCTTGCAAATCTGTGACACTGTCAAGAACAATGGGGTTGAACCCGAGGTCTACAGGCTTATGCTTTTTCCCTTTGCTGTAAGAGACAGAGCTAGAATGTGGTTGGATTCACAACCTAAGGAAAGCCTGAACTCTTGAGAAAAGCTGGTCAGTGCTTTTCTGGCCAAATTCTTTCCACCTCAAAAATTGAGTAAGCTTATAGTGGAAGTCCAGACCTTCAGACAGAAGGAAGGTGAATCCCTCTATGAAGCTTGGGAAAGATACAAGCAATTGATCAGAAGGTGTCCTTCTGACATGCTTTCAGAATGGAGCATCATAGGTATCTTCTATGATGGTCTGTCTAAACTGTCCAAGATGTCATTGGACAGCTCTGCTGGAGGATCTCTTCATCTGAAGAAGATGCCTGTAGAAGCTCAGGAACTCATTGAAATGGTTGCAAATAACCAATTCATGTACACTTCTAAAAGGAATCCTGTGAATAATGGGACAAATCAGAAGAAAGGAGTTCTTGAAATTGATACTCTGAATGCCATATTGGCTCATAACAAAATATTGACTCAGCAAGTCAATATGATTTTTCAGATTCTGTCTGGCATGCAAGCAGCAACAGGCAGTACCAAAGAAGCTTCATCTGAAGAAGAAGCTTATGATCCTGAGAACCCAGCAATGGAAGAGGTGATTTACATAGGAGAACCCAATGGAAACACCTATAATCCTTCATGGAGAAATCATCCAAATCTCTCATGGAAGGACCAACAGAGGCCTCAACAAGGCTTCAACAACAGTAATGGTGGAAGAAATAGGTTTAGCAATAGCAATCCTTTTCCATCATCTTTTCAGCAACAGACAGAGAACTCTGAGCAGAATAGTTCTGGCTTAGCAACTATAGTCTCTGATCTATCTAAGACCACACTAAGTTTCATGAATGAAACAAGATCCTCCATTAGAAATTTGGAGGCACAAGTGGGTCAGCTGAGCAAGAGAATTACTGAAACTCCTCCTAGTACTCTCCCAAGTAATACAGAAGAAAACCCAAAGAGAGAATGCAAGGCCATAAACACGTCCCACATGGCCGAATGCATAGAGGAGGGAAAGGCAGTGATTTCTACTAAGAAAGACCTCAATGGACGTCCACTAGCCTCCAAGGAGTTCCCTAATGAGGAACCATGAGAATCTGAGGCTCATACAGATACCATAGAAATTCCATTTACTTCTGCCATTCATGAACTCTGATGAGTATTCTTCCTCTGAAGAGGATGAAGATGTTACTGAAGAGCAAGTTGCTAAGTACCTTAGAGCAATCATGAAGCTAAATGCCAAGTTATTTGGTAATGAGACTTGGGAGGATGAACCCCCCTTGCTCACCAAGGAACTAGATGACTTGAATAGGCAAAAATTACCTCAGAAGAGATAGGATCCTGAAAAATTCTCAATATCTTGTACCATAGGCACCATAACCTTTGAAAAGGCTCTGTGTGACCTGGGGTCAAGTATAAACCTCATGCCACTCTCTGTGATGGAAAAGCTAGGGATCCTTGAGGTACAAGCTGCAAGAATCTCACTAGAGATGGCAGACAATTCAAGGAAACAGGCTTATGGACTTGTAGAGGATGTCTTGGTAAAGGTTGAAGGCCACTACATTCCTGCTAATTTCATAATCCTGGAAACTGAGAAGTGTATGGATGAATCCATCATCCTTGGCAGACCCTTCCTAGCCACAGCAAAAGCTGTGATTGATGTTGACAGAGAAGAATTGGTCCTTCAAGTGAATGAGGACTCCCTTGTGTTTAAAGCTCAAGGATCTCCCTCTGTAGTCATGGAGAGGAAGCATGAAAAGCTTCTCTCAATGCAGAGTCAAATAGAGCCCCCACATTCAAACTCTAAGTTTGGTGTTGGGAGGCCATCATCATGCTCTGAGTATCTGTGAGGCTCCATGAGAGCCCACTGTCAAGCTATTGACATTAAAGAAGTACTTGTTGGGAGGCAACCCAATTTTATTATATCTATTTATTTTCTGTTGTTATTTTATGTTTTCTGTAGGTTGATGATCATGTGAAGTCATAAAAATAACTGAAAAAGCAAAAATAGAATGAAAAATAGTATTAAAAATAGCACACCCTGGAGGAGAAGCTTACTGGCGTTTAAACGCCAGTAAGGGTAGCAGAATGGGCGTTAAATGCCCAGTCTGGCACCATTCTGGGCGTTTAACGCCAAAAATGGGCACCAGATTGGCGTTTAACGCCAGAAAGGGGCACAGAGCTGGCGTTTAATGCCAGCAAAGGAAGAAAAGCTGGCGTTTAAACGCCAGAAAGGGGAGAAAAGCTGGCGTTAAACGCCAGAAATGGGCAGTAACCTGGCGTTTAACGCCAGGATTGGCACTCCAAGGGGCGTTTACACGCCAACATGGTGTAGGAATGAAAAATCCTTGACACCTCAGGATCTGTGGACCCACAGGATCCCCACCTACCTCATCCCTCTCTCTCTCTCTCTTCTTCACACCTTCCCATAACACCCTTCCCCAAATATCCTTCACCAATCACTTCAATACCTCTTCCCCAAAAACCCCTCACCTATCAAATCCTACCCTCTTCTCCATAATCACTTCACCAATCCACACCCATCCATCATAAAACCCCACCTACCTTACCATTCAAATTTAAACCACTTTCCCTCCCAAACCCATCCATACATAGCCGAACCCTACCCCTCTCTCCACCCCTATATAAACCAATCTTCACTCCTTCATTTTCACACATCATACACACTACTCACCCCCTTGGCCGAACCACTAAACCCCCCTCCATCTCTTCTATTTCCTCTTCTTCTACTTTCTTTCTTTCTTCTTTTGCTCGAGGACGAGCAAATATTCTAAGTTTGGTGTGGTAAAAGCGTTGATTTTTATTTTTCCATAACCATTTATGGCACCAAAGGCCGGAGAAACCTCTAGAAAGAGGAAAGGGAAGGCAAAAGCTTCCACCTCCGAGTCATGGGAGATGGAGATATTCATCTCAAGGGTGCATCAAGACCACTTCTATGAAGTTGTGGCCAAGAAGAAGGTGATCCCCAAGGTCCCTTTCAAGCTCAAAAAGGGTGAATATCCGAAGATCCGACATGAGATTTGAAGAAGAGGTTGGAAAATTCTCACCAACCCCATTCAACAATTCGGGATCTTAATGGTTCAAGAGTTCTATGCCAATGCATGGATCACCAAAAACCATTATCAAAGTGTGAACCCGGACCCAAAGAATTGGCTTACAATGGTCCGGGGGAAATACTTAGATTTCAGTCCGGAAAATGTAAGGTTGGCATTCAACATGTCCATGATGCAAGAAGATTCACGCCTCTACACTAGAAGGGTCAACTTTGATCAAAGGTTGGACCAAGTCTTCATAGACATTTGTGAAGAGGGAGCTCAATGGAAGAGAGATTCAAGAGGGAAGCCGGTTCAACTAAGAAGGTATGACCTCAAGCCCGTGGCTAGGAAATGGTTGGAGTTCATCCAACGCTCAATCATTCCCACTAGCAACCGGTCTGAAGTTACTATAGACCGGGCTATCATGATCCATAGCATCATGATTAGAGAGAAAGTAGAAGTTCATGAGGTTATATCCCTAGAACTCTACAAGGTGGCGGACAAGTCCTCTACTTTGGCAAGGTTAGCCCTCCCTCATCTCATTTGTCACCTCTGCAATTCAGCTGGAATTGACATAGAGGAAGACATCCTCATTGATGAGGACAAGCCCATCACTAAGAAAAGAATGGAGCAAACAAGAGATCCCACTCATGGACAAGAGCATGAGGAAATTCCTCATCATGAAATCCCTGAGATGCCTCAAGGGATGCACTTTCCTCCACAAAACTATTGGGAGCAAATCAACACCTCCCTAGGAGAATTAAGTTCCAACATGGGACAACTAAGGGTGGAGCACCAAGAGCATTCCATCCTCCTCCATGAAATTAGAGAAGACGAAAGAGTCATGATGAGAGAGGAGCAACAAAGGCAAGGAAGATACATTGAGGAGCTCAAGCACTCCATAAGATCTTCAAGAGGAAGAACAAGCCGCCATCACTAAGGTGGACCCATTCTTTAATTTCCTTGTTCTTATTTCTCTGTTTTTTGAAAATTATGCTTTATGTTTTATTTATGTTTGTGTCTTATTAAATGATCACTAGTGTCTAAGTGTCTATGCCTTAAAGCTATGAATGTCCTATGAATCCATCACCTTTCTTAAAATGAAAAATGATCTAAAAATAAAAGAACAAGAAGTACATGATTTCGAATTCATCCTTGAAATTAGTTTAATTATTTTAATGTGGTGACAATACTTTTTATTTTCTGAATGAATGCTTGAACAGTGCATATGTCTTTTGAATTTGTTGTTTATGAATGTTAAAATTGTTGGCTCTTGAAAGAATAATGAAAAAGGAGAAATGTTATTGATGATCTGAAAAATCATAAAATTGATTCTTGAAGCAAGAAAAAGCAGTGAATACAAAAGCTTGCGAAAAAATGGCGAAAAAATAAAAGAAAAAGAAAGAAAAAGAAAAAGCAAGCAGAAAAAGCCAATAACCCTTTAAACCAAAAGGCAAGGGTAGAAAAAGGATCCAAGGCTTTGAGCATTAATGGATAGGAGGGCCCACATGAATAAAATCCTGGCCTAAGCGGCTAAACCAAGCTGTCCCTAACCATGTGCTTGTGGCGTGAAGGTGTCAAGTGAAAAGCTTGAGACTAAGCGGTTAAAGTCGTGGTCCAAAGCAAAAAGAGTGTGCTTAAGAGCTCTGGACACCTCTAATTGGGGACTCTAGCAAAGCTGAGTCACAATCTGAAAAGGTTCACCCAGTTATGTGTCTGTGGCATTTATGTATCCGGTGGTAATATTGGAAAACAAAATGCTTAGGGTCACGGCCAAGACTCATAAAGTAACTGTGTTCAAGAATCAACATACTGAACTAGGAGAATCAATAACACTATCTAAATTCTGAGTTCCTATAGATGCCAATCATTCTAAACTTCAAAGAATAAAGTGAGATGCCAAAACTGTTCAGAGGCAAAAAGCTACTAATCCCGCTCATCTAATTGGAGCTAAGTTTCATTGATATTTTGGAATTTATAGTATATTCTCTTCTTTTTATCCTATTTGTTTTTATTTGCTTGGGGACAAGCAACAATTAAAGTTTGGTGTTGTGATGAGCGGATAATTTATACGCTTTTTGGCATTGTTTTTAGGTAGTTTTCAGTATGTTTTAATTACTTTTTAGTATATTTTTATTAGTTTTTAAATAAAATTCATATTTCTGGACTTTACTATGAGTTTGTGTGTTTTTCTGTGATTTCAGGTATTTTCTGGCTGAAATTGAGGGACCTGAGCAAAAATCTGATTCAGAGGCTGAAAAAGGACTGCAGATGCTGTTGGATTCTGACTTCCCTACACTCGAAGTGGATTTTCTAGAGCTACAGAAGCCCAATTGGCACGCTCTTAATTGCGTTAGAAAGTAGACATCCTGGGCTTTCCAGCAATATATAATAGTTTATACTTTGCTCGAGATTTGATGGCCCAAACCGGCATTCCAAGTCAGCATAAAAATTCTGGCGTCAAAACGCCAGAACTGGCATAAAAGCTGGAGTTAAACGCCCAAACTGGCACCAAAGCTGGCGTTTAACTCCAAGAAAAGTCTCTACATGTGAAAGCTTCAATGCTCAGCCCAAGCACACACCAAGTGGGCCTGGAAGTGGAATTCTGCATTATTTACTCATTTCTTTAAACCCTAGGCTACTAGTTCTCTATAAATAGGACCTTTTGCTATGGTATTTTCATCTTGGAATCTTTGATTAGTCTTATGCTATCTTAGACCTTTATGGGGGCTGGCCATTCGGCCATGCCTAGACCCTTTGTTCTTATGTATTTTCAACGGTGGAGTTTCTACACCCCATAGATTAAGGTGTGGAGCTCTGCTGTTTCTCATGAATTAATGCAAAGTACTATTGTTTTTCTATTCAACTCAAGTCTATTTCTTCTCCAAGATATTCATTTGCACTCAAGAACATGATGAATGTGATGATCATGTGACACTCATCACCATTCTCACCTATGAACACGTGCCTGACAACCACTTCCGTTCTACATGCAAACAAGCTTGAATGTGTATCTCTTGGGTTTCTAATCTAAGATTAAAACCTTCGTGGTATAGGCTAGAATTATTGGCGGCCATTCCTGAGATCCGGAAAGTCTAAACCTTGTCTGTGGTATTCCGAGTAGGATCTGGGAAGGGATAACTGTGACGAGCTTCAAACTCCCGATTGTTGGGCATAGTGACAGACGTAAAAGGATCAATGGATCCTATTCCAACATGATCGAGAACCGACAGATGATTAGCCGTGCGGTGACAGCGCATTTGGACCATTTTCACTGAGAGGATGGACGGTAGCCATTGACAACGATGATCTCCCAACATACAGCTTGCCATGGAAAGGAGTATGAATGATTGGATGAAGACAATAGGAAAGCAGAAGTTCAGGAGGAACAAAGCATCTTCATACGCTTATCTGAAATTCTCACCAATGAATTACATAAGTATCTCTATCTTATTTTATATTTTATTCATCTTTTAATTATCAAAACCTCCATAACTATTTGAAATCTGCCTGACTGAGATTTACGAGATGACCATAGCTTGCTTCAAGCCGACAATCTCCGTGGGATCGACCCTTACTCACGTAAGGTTTATTCCTTGGATGACCCAGTGCACTTGCTGGTTAGTTGTGCGGAGTTATGAAAAGGAGTTGAGATTACAATCGTGCGTACCAAGTTTTTGGCGCCATTGATGATCACAATTTCGTGCACCACTCCAATTGTGCACGGGATCCAAAAACTTCCTGGATCCTTCAATTTTTATGGTAGTTTTTTTTTTTTTTTGAATGATAGAATTGCATTCCTTTGTGAGGATTACTTTCTCATCTTGAAAGGATCTTTTCTTAGACAATAGCTCTTTCATAAATTTGACATAGAGAGTCATTTGTTTAAGGGCCACAGCAAACAGAATGCTGATTTGTAGTTTCTTGGAGACCTCTAAGAATTTTGAAAAGTTCTTCTCTTGATCTTGCTTCTAGAGCCTCTAGGGGTATGAAATTTTTTATTCGTAGATTTTTCCTTTGTCTTTTTTGAATTCTGTTGTAGGAGCTTCTTCCAAGTTCTCCTCCCTTTGTTCCTTTGGAGGGTCTTTAATTGTCTTCTTGTTCTCCTTGGGGGGAACTTTATTGATCACTGTTCCATTTCTTAAGGAGATGGCCTTACATTCTTCCCTAGGATTTAGTATGGTGTCACTAGAAAGGGAAGTAGTGGCCCTTTCTACCAGTTGCTTGGCCATCTATCCTACTTGTTCCTCTAGGTTTCTTATAAAAGTTTCTTGATTTTTGAAAATTGCCCTTGCCTCTTGTATGAAGCCTTCAGTGACTTAATACAGTTTCTCTACCATAAGCTCAAGAGGTGATTTTTGATGGTTGGTTGGTTGATATGGATTGCTGAAATTTCTTTGTCCTTGGTTACTCTAGCCAAAGTTGGGGTGGTTCCTCCAACCAGGATTATAGGTTTTTGAAAAGGGGTTGTTCTCCACCCTTAAGGAATGTCCCATGAAGTTTACTTGCTCATAACCTGAGTAGCCCCCAGTGTATAGATCACACCTTTCACTTGGATGTTCTCCTCTACACATATCACATGAAACTTGACTTTTGACGGCTGCTACTTGATTCTGATCGATTTTTTTGTGAGTGAATTTATTTGTTTGGCCATTGTCGCTCCATGCTAGGGCATCTACGGTATCTAGTGCCATAACATCATTTTTTGTAGCTCTTTCAAATCATTACATAAAATTATTGGCTGCCACTGTCTTTATTAATTTCAATACTTCTTCAGGTGTCTTTCTATGCAAAAACCACCAACTGATAAGTCAATTATATCTCTTAAGGTTTGAAAAATACCATCATAAAAAGTTTTATATCTTCAGGAAAAGCGTGATGTGGGCATCTTCTAAGCACCTCTTTATATCTTTTTCAAGTTTTATAGAGTGACTCACCCTTCTTTTGGGAGAATGAATTGATGTCATTCCTTAATCGGGCAAACTTTTGAGGTGGAAAGTATTTAGTTAGGAATTTACTAACTAGATCATCCCATGAAGTGATTCTTCCCAAGGGTTATGATTGGAGCCATTGTGTGGCATTGTCCCTCAGAGAAAAGGGAAATAGTCTTAGTCGGATGGTTTCGAGACTAACTCCATTACTTTTCACAGTGTCACACAGCTGCAGAAAATTTGCTATGTGGATGTTTGGATCCTCTTGAGGACTACCTCCAAATTGATCTCTTTGAACTAGTTGGATGAGTGAAGGCTTGAGTTCAAAGTTATTTGCTTGAACTGTTAGCCTTATTATGCTGTCTCCACAACTGTCAGAGGTGGGTGTATTGTAATCTCCAAGGGTTCTTCTTGCATTGTTTTGATCGTCTGCCATTCTTTCTTCTTCTTGTCTTCTGGTTTTTGCTTTCTTTCTTAATCGGAATAGAGTTAATTCTATCTCAGGATCATAGTAGAGTGTGGAATCTCCTCCTTCTTACATGCAAAACAATAATGAAAGCAAGATTAAACACACCTTTTGGAATAAAGAGGAGAGAGAAGTAATTTAAGTAGGATACAGAACTAAAGGAACGTTAAAAGAAAATAGGGACAAAGAAAAAGAATGTGGGGTTTTAAGAAAACTACAAAAGAAGGAATTTAAACCAATAAAAGGAATAAGGAATACAAAAAATATTTATTTATGTATTTATTTTATTAATAAATGTACCTAAATACAAAAATGGAAATAAGAAAGAAAACAAGAGACGCAAAACAGAAAACAAGAATAAAGGAAATAAAGGAAAGAAGAAAAATAATGTGAAAGAAAAAGAAAAAGGACAGTGAACTAAAGAAAGGTACATAAACAAGATTTAAATTAGGATTTAATCGGACTTATGTTGTCAATCTCAATAAATTCCCAGCAACGGCACCAAGAACTTGATAAGCGAGAGTTGAAGCTCACGGATACCGGTAAGTGTACCGGATTGCACAAGTAATACCACGGTAAGTGAATATTGTTCCCACAAGGATTAAAGGATTGAACAAGCAAACTTCTGATTAAAAAGTATAACTAGATTAATGAAACCAGATTGATGATCGAAGAGGGTAGGAGAGTATCTTGTTGGGAGCCTTGAGAATCTTGAATGTTGAATGCTTGGATGCCATAGACAGTGAGCTTGAATGATGAATTGAGAGAAGACAGCGATGATGAGAGTCAAGGGCTTTGGAGATGCTTATGCTCTTAGAAAAACCAATCTTGTTTATTTATCTTGAAGTTTGCAAAGATCTTTCATGACAAAACCTTTAGTAACTGATTTTCGATTTCTCGGCTCCTCAGTTTCTCAAGCATTAATTAGGCGTCAATTAATTAATTAAGAGATTAAGCACAAAAACTGATTTTAGATTCAAATAAGATTTAAAAGTAGTCATTAGGTCGAATTATATGTCACATATTCAAGCTAGTCATGTCCAGTTAAATTTTAAAAGAAAACATAATTTTGAAAAGTTGTTCTAATCTGAATTATATGTCACTTATTCAAAATTAGAGTGATTGAATATCGTATATGTGTTGCATACTAATTGAACTATTATTCCTAGCTGAATTCAAAGTCATGTGAAAGAGTTTTTAAGTTTTGATTCAAATATCAAATTTTTCCATTACAATAAAAGAATCCAAGAAGAATCAGCTTACCTTTTGATCCACTAATCCGAATGAAGAATGAATAACTCAATCATAAAATAGATCAATACAAGACTTCAAAATAAGATAAATGTAGATTAATTATCCATAAAAAAATATAAACAGAGCTTCTAACTCTTGACAAAAAATTAGTTACCCGTGAAGAAGTAAGAAAAACAAGAAGAAGAGAAGTAGTCTGAGGACTTGATGCCCCTCTCTATGATCTACGCTCACTTATTTATAGCCTAAATTCTAAAATTCAATTTCAAAACCAAACTAATTTTATCTTTCGAAGAGAAAGATAAGGTACTGACTCCAACTCCAAATTCAAAACAAAAATTCAATTAAAAAATCTAACAACCAAATCTCTTATGCTTCTAAAGAGAATTTAATAACTATCTTCTAGATCTCTAATATTTGTATGTGATTAAGGCTTTTAAAGACGTAGATAATTAAGTTTGGGCCTTAATTTATTGAATCTTGGAAGTTGAGAGTTGTAATTATAGTTAATCCGGACTTGTAGTAGTGAAAGATTGAGCAAAAAGCCCAAAATTCCACCTTCCAGGAGGGAGATTAGCCGGGCATACTAGAGGACACATGGGAGGCCACCGGGCGCAGGGAGCTTCCGCCGGGCATGAGTGCCTTCTACTGGACGTGCCATGCGTGCGTGGCTTTAGTTTCTTTGGCCACACCTCTATTTCCTTTAGGCCATGCTTTTGTGTTTCTTTTGAGTTTTTCTTTGATTCTTGCGTATTTTTTAGTTGAAAAACTCCTACAAATATAAAAATACTATTCCAACTCTCAATATTTGATTAATTATTAATTTTTATGAGAAAACATGAGGAATTTGATTACAACTTAAGAAAAATAAATGAAAATTTATCCTAAAAAATGCTTAAGATGACATGTCATCATTGCACCTCTAATAGGGACAAATGTGCAAATGTCGCTCAGGGTAAGATTGTTGGGTTAAAGAGTTATGACTGACACATTTTTTTGAAATTATTTTCTGTTGTCTTTAAAGAACTTTCCATAAACATCTAGAAATCTCTCACAGAAATAAGTGAGTTCTTTAGGGAGTTGTATGCTACCATATTAAGGGTTCATGATCTTTTGTTGATGGAGAAGAACATCTCCACGACGACGATGATTATGTTGACCCATAGGTTTTAGAATTTTCTTTTGTGTAATTTGACATTACTATTCTTTATTTTATTGACGAGATTAATTTATTCTATTTAGCTGTTGTTATTCAGGATTATATTGTAATTTTTTTATTTCAATGTACCATATTTAGTTTTTATTAATTTTTAATTTGAATGTTAGTTATCATTTGTGGATCCTAGTAAAAGCACGTTATAATTATGATAATTATAGTTAAAAAATATGAAATAAAAATAATTTTTATTAAAAAAATTACCATCAAATTTTGCGTGGAATAAAGCCAATAGAATCATTTAGGAATTTTTTTAATTATTTTATTAAATAATATTACTATTAGAATTTTTTATGGTAACTAGGACGCAAAAAAATTAAAATAGTACCAACTTTTTTGTTAGATTTTTTGACAGTAAACACAACTGAAATTGATCATTTTAAAAGCTATTACTGTCGAAAATTTTCAATGTTAACTAGCGTTGGATACTCGAATTCATAAATTCCAACCGTAAATGTTTATCAACATTGTTTATACCGTTTGATTCGTTTCGACGGTAATAATATTACTGTAGGATTTTTTTAATTCCATCAGTAAATCCGACAATGTTAAACATTTTTTTGTAGTGTATTGATCACCTTAAGGAAATAGAAAAACTTAAGAGTGATTTAGCTAAGTTTTATGCATCATCTAAGAATTTAGACAAGTTATTTAGTAGCCAAAAGTATGCTAGGCATAGAGAAGACTTATGCTATGATCCTAATAAAGCTAGTACCTCTATAAAAAATAAGAAAACTAAAAAACCTATTTAGCAATTACAAGCACAAAGGCAACCTAGTATAGTTAACTATAATGAGACTACATGACAACCTTGTGATCATGCATCGTTCAGAAACCATAAAGCTAATACATACAGAAAACTATATAAGGAACCATATAGATGTCCTTATAAGATGCATAACCCTCATGTAACATGTCATTATTATAATAAAATAAGTTATATTATACCATTTGTTTTACCAAACATAGACATGTGCATTATCAATGCCAAAACATGAAATGGGATTTTAATGAGCAATTTGCTCAAGCTAACCCTAAAGGACCTAAATTTTTTGGATACTAAAGAAAAAATTTTAAATTTATTTTGCACATATGTTTGGAAGAGATACAAGGTACAAGGATAATAAAAGTTTCAAGCACATAATGAGTAAAGTACCAAAAAGCTACAAAATGTGATCTTATACAACAACAAAAGAAGCATTTTGGTAATTCTCCAAAATCATCAATAATCAAATCACCACAACCAATTGAAAAATCTCAAAAATTGAAAATATGTCTTTGGATTCAAGAAGGAGAAAATTTCTTTATTTGTTTTTGAAGAATTAACAAGAAACAATAATTAGCACAACAATTGACATAAGAATAAAAAGTAGCATTCCTAGAGACATGAGGAAAAGATTCAACATTTCCATAAGATAAAAAGAAAGGGAGAAGGTGAGACAAGCAATGTTGAATATATGATCTTAAGGGAGAAGATTCACAATATCAACAATCAAGATGACTTCAATATGAACAATTACATTTGGATATTATGATATTACAATGTTAAAGACTTGTGGATACAAGATGTTAATGATTGGAGGTTTATATCCTTCTTAACTTATTTTATTATGCTTATGTTTATTTTCTTTATATATATGGAGTATTTATCTATTTTGGTTCCAAAGAATTTCGAACTAGACATTTTAGTCTTCAACTAAAATTAATTACTTTATTGGTCCCTAATAATTAATTTTGTCAATCACTTAGGTCCTTTGTTTTGTCAACTCTAATGGAGGACAAAATGATCCCTGGCAACTCTAGCAGGGGACAAAATGATCCCTATCTCCCATTGTTCGGAAACGACACTGTTCTCTCCCAATTTCCATCATATCTCGCATAACCCTAACATTCATACTCTTCTTCTTCACCTTCACATTCTTCTTTTCCATCTTTTCCTTTCTCCTCTTCAGCTCCAAGATCAAGTCATTGTGTAACTACCACGCATGTTGTACCTACCTCAACATGTCATGGACCACATATTTCCTAATTCTCTGTGACTGGTACACCCACCTACTCTGCACTTCACCCACTAGAAGCATCCACCTCCACGTCTTCGATAACAGCATCACCTCCAACCCTAACAACGTCCACCACATCCTCAAGACCAAGTTCCACAACTATCCCAAGGGCACGCCTTTCTCCATTCTCCAGCAAGCAATATAGATTGTTAGACATTAGGACATCATGAAAAAATTCTCCTTCAATATCATATGCAAATTCTCATTTGGAATAGATTGCGAGTGCTTCATTCTTTCTCTCCCATAGTCTAAGCTGGTAGACAGTTTTGGCCTCGCATCCAAGGTATCAATACAATGAGCAATGTCGCCATCGCCACTCATATGAAAACTAAAGCAATTACTGAATATCGGTTCAGAGAAGAAGCTGAAGGAAGCGATCAGAGTGGTGGACTATATGGCCATGGAGATGATAGGGCAGAGGAGGAAGGAGATGGCGACGATGACAACGAGTCTTAACAAATTGGACTTCTTGTCTAGATTCATGGATCCATCGAAGACGACAAGTACTTGAGAGACATAGACATTAGTTTTTTGAGTATGAATTGCTTGAGAACAAGTTGAGAACTTTTCTTCTTATGAACATTGAATTTGCAGAGTGTGCATTGTGTAGATTGAAGTTGTAGTGTTAGGCTATTACTTTGTTAGGGTTATGCAAGATATGATGGAAATTGGGGGAGAATAATGTCGTTTCCGAATAGTGGGGTTCAATGACTATTTTGTGCCCAGTTAGAGTTGTTAGAAACTATTTTGTCTTCCGTTAGAGTTGACAGAGCAAAGGACTTAAGTGACTAATGGAGTTAATTGTTAGGGACCAATCGAGTAATTAATTTTAGTTGAAGATTAAAGTGTCTGGTTCAAAATTCTTTGAGGACCAAAATGGATAAATATTCTATATAAATGCTTTGAATCGTACTTGCTTATGTTTTGCATGACAAGTATATATTTTTTATCATGTTCATTTAAGAATTGGTATATCTCTTTTGCAACAAGTATTTTTTTTAGAGTCCCGCTAGGGAGCCAATGTAATATCTATACAATGGCTACAATGGGCTTTAAAATTGGCCCAATAGAGTAAAAACGCTCCCTTCACCCACCAAACCCTAACTTTGACTATTCAAGTTTTAACCATCCTCCCCACCCCCAAATTCGAAAATACAGCAGCTACACCCCAACATCTCCTACTGTCGGTGTTGCAACAGGACCTCCAGCGGTAGTCCACTGCAAACTGGACATCCAGCGCCACCCACACGCTCCTCCCGCAAGAATCAAGGTCGGCCATTCACGGAGGTCGCACACTGCTCCCTTCTTCCCGCGCGCCTTCCTTACGCCACTGTCGAACGTTGACGCCATTGCCGCGCCGCCAACTGTACGCATCCCGGGTGGCACACCGTCACACCTGACCAAGTGCTGATCGCCGGAGCTTCTTCGCGCCGCCGCTGTTTGGCGTGAACGCCCCCAACGCCGTAGTTTTCCCCTCCTGCTCGCTGCTACCAAAGGTTAGTTGCTTGTTAGTTGTTTATTTCATGAATAGTTGTTCATGCAAATGATTTAGTTGATGGTTGATTGAAATGGGTGTGCTGCATCTGTGTGAAGGGGTATATGTTTGATTTATTGCACTAATTTGGAAGAAAACTTACTGTGGTTGGTGCTGATTTCCTGATTTTTAACCGCTGTTATTTATATATTTTTTAATTTGGGTTATGTTTATCCAGGAAGAGGAGCTCCTGGTTGCTGTCGCCGGGCCGCCAAACTTCCGCACCCGTCGTCGCACTCTCTCGCACCGGCCCGACGCTGACCGCCTCCCTCATCGCTGCTTCAATAGGTTAGTTGATAGCTATGGATTTATTTGATAAATGGATGTCTATTCAACGGCTTTGGTTAAGTTACTGGATTTTTCTTCTTCTGTATACCATTTTTATTATTTAAATAATTTATTAGATGTTTATTATCAACTATAGCGGTTGTTCAATTTACTATGTATGCGGATGTTCATTTTATTCTGTGTTGGAATTGAGTTTCACTCTATTTTATTGGTTAAAGTGAAAGAAATCATTTAGTTATGCTTTGATGAATTTAAGATTTTTTTCTCATCCCTATTTACTTTTCACTAGGTTGAAAAGTAAAAAGTTTTTGGTGTTGAAACCTGAAAATTTTGATACTTGAATTGGCCATTTCATAGGTTTAATGCTGCCAAATAAGAAACCAAACATGTATTATTTTGTAGTTTCCAAGCTTAGTTCTTGTTATGTCATGATTTATGAATAAAACTGCTGATGCATATTTTTTTCATCTATTATTTTTTAAAGAAATTCAAAATTTGTTTATTTATTTATTCATTTGTTCGTTTTTGTTATAAACAGGCTAAGCAGAAGCAAAAAGGTGCAATCCGAATGATGTTTGATAAACCACTATTTTATAATTTATATTGTGTTTAATTGTGTGGTTTTGTCATGATCCTTGCCCACTTATTCATCAATTTAGCATGCATTTAGATTTCCTTCCTAAATTCAGTACATGTTTGAAAATTGCTTCCTAGAGACTTTAATTATTTACTTTTAATTCTCCTTTATTCCATTCGATGCCGTGATCTATGTGTCAAGTGTTTCAGGCCTTATAGGGCATGAATGAGATGGAGATTGGAGAAGAAGCTAGCAAAAATGGAAGGAACACAAGAATTTGAGGAGATAACCAGCGAGAAGTGACGCGGTCGCATGGCTTACGCGACTGCGCGAAGGAGCGCAAATCGCAGCGACGCGGCTGCATGGCTTGCGCGGCCGCGCAGATTGGAAAGCGCTAGTGACGCGGTAGCGTGGACGACGCGAACGCGTGGAGAGGAAAAAGCGCAAGCGACGCGTCCGCATGGACGACGCGATCACGTGACATGTGCGATCTGTATAATCTGCAGAATCCGCTGGGGGCGATTTTGGACCTTATTTCGACCCAGTTTTCGGCCCGGAACAGCAGACTAGAGTCAGAGAATATACAGAAACAAGAGACAGATTCATTCAGAGTAGTTTTAGATCTAGTTTTTCACTCTCTTAGGTTTTTCTCTCTAGTTTTTAGGATTTTAATTTTCAATTGATCTTAGCATTGGAACATTGAGAAGAGTTATTTCCTCATCAAGACTTCATCATTCTAGTTTGTTCTCTTAACTTGGATTTAATCTTCCATGTTCTTTGTTATGTTCAATTTTGTCATTTAGATACTTTTATGATTAATTAATGCAAGGATTATTTCTTTTTAATTCAATTTCTATTCCAATAATCATGTCTTCTTTTAATTCCCTTTCATATGCTATGGATTCTTTATTTACAATGCGTGAGTAGTTTCCTTACTTGATGGGGAGTTGATTAAAAGGAACTCTTGAGTTGGAAGGATTGAAAGAAAATTTGTAATTGGGTTAATTGTTGGATTGCTATCCTGTCACCGACGCCAATCCCTTTGAACTAAGTGGGTTGCAACTTGTGAACAGATCTGGCATTCCCACTTGTTTGACTTTCCCTTACCTAGTAAAGGATAACCAAACAGAACAACCATTAATTACAAATTAATCTTACAATCACACCATCAATGATAGAGATTCTAACCAATCAATTCCCAGTCAAGGCTTTTATTTATATTATTTAAAATTCCTCAATTTAATTCCCAATTTACCTAGCTCAACTTCTTGGAACATCTGATTAATAAAACAACACACTTTTCTGCAACTCGTTGGGAGACGACCTGGGACTTAAAACTCCCAGTAATTTTAATTTAAACTTTCTGTGACACATTTCTAAATTGATAGGCAGATTTTTGGTGAGTTAAGAACTATACTTGCAACGTAACCATTTTAATAAATTTTTAATTCACCAGCTTCTGCTTCCCATCAATGCTACCTAGTGTGGAAGGTCAAGCAGGAGGAAAGTGGATTGTAATTGACTCTGGTACTTATTTATTGTAATTATATGTGTTTCTTTTTTATCATTCTTTGTCTCTTTTCAAATTTTCTTGTAAAATTTAGAAATTCAACAAATCAAGATGAAATCTAAGTATATAGGTAGTGATATTTAGATGACATGCAACATTCAAAGTACATTACCATATTGGTTAAGAAAAAGAAATGTGCTTTTATCTTGCATAGTATTTTATATTTTTATATTTTTATTTTTTATATTTGCCTTTTTAATATTTGTTTTAAAGTAAATGTCAATTTATTTGTTGGGTTTTCTTATTCTAAACATTTTTTTTACACATTAGTAATTGATATGCCTGAAAATTGAGTTATACTCCTATTTTCCAGTGCACATCGGCTATCGCACAGTTTATAAAAGGGAAGAGCAAAGAAGAGAAAGAAAGATCACAGGTATAATCTCTAGCAGCCAAAATGTTGGAGAAAGATTACAAGTAGAGAGCTCTTGACAAGCTTCTTTAATTTACGACTGCCTTGACGACCTTAACACTGTCATCATGATGGAGCATTATTAAGGGTATCTTTTTTCCTTGACAGGAATTTGGTTTGATTAACAAGAAGAAGCTGGCTCCCTTTCAAGAGTTCATAGAATCCATCGTTTCTAAACGCTACAACATTTTAGATTTCATTTTATTTATCTCATTTTAGTTCTTAAAAATTAGCATTGTCATGGAATTCATCTTATTAGAACCAAGTGTTTCTCCTCATATGTGTGTGTGCATATGTGTTTGTTTTATTCATAAGACAGTGTGATGTTTTTCTAGTCTCAAACATATAGATGTTCTGTTCGTTTTTTGAACTTGTATGACTCTGGTGTTGCAAAATCAGGTAAATTTGAGTTAGATCCAGTCTAATCAAATAAACATCTACTTAAACATAAAAATTATCATCCGCACACCTAGTGAGTTGAACATCCGGCGTGTTTTAATCGTACTTGTTTAAATACAATCCAATCAAATAAACATCCACTTAAGAATAACAATAACCATCTGCATACCTAGTGAATTGAACATCTGACATATTTTAATTGTATCTACTTAAATTCAATCCAATCAACTAAACATCCACTTAAAAATGAAAATAACCATCTGCATACCTAGTAAAATGAACATATGGCATATTTTAATTTAAAAATATGATTTGGAATTGACCATTTCACTAGTGATCAATTATCATGTACTCTAGTTAGCCAGCAATAGTAAGGTAACTATTTTGTGACAAAACTAACTTATTCTTTTTGTTTAGTTCATTTTATTATTCTATTATTTCTTTAGATTCTAAAGGGTTAAAATTAATTACTTAACCCTTCATTTTTTTTGTTATTGCTATCTTTCAAGTATTGATGAAACGAATATATTATACTTTAAAAGGGATTACAAGCATCTGAATGATGCAAATGCATGAATCACATACATAGATGCAAGTTAATTTAGAAAAAATATTAAAATCAAAGGTGAGTTCACTCTTATTTAATCTATGTCATAATTTAATTTACACCACTATCTATAAAATTTATATATATTGAGAATGATAAAATTTTCTAGTAACTCTTCCTAACGACTAAGATTAATTTAATTTTAATACATTGTCAGTGTAAATTAGTCTAATGCATGTATCTAATTATTGTTACTACTATTTTACTTTGATTGCGTGAATAATTATCTAAAAAAATAGATGTGATTGGTCGATTAGATAAAACGTTTTATACAATCAGTGCATCAAAATTAATTTCCTTAACGATATAAGAAAATTTTACTTTTTATATATTCACATAAGGTACATAATAATTAATTAATACAAAAAACCATACATCCACCTGAAAATAAAAATAACCATTCGCATACCTATTAAGCTAAACATCTAGTATAATTTAATTGTATCTACTTGAATCTAATACTAACAACCAACCATCCACTTAACAATGAAAATAATCATCCGTATACATAATAAAATGAACATCCAACATAACCAACTAAAAACTTAATAATCATATTTCAAATTTATGACATTCTTCAAATTCGTCACATGGCACAGTCTCACATTTTGGATATGCTTTCAATGTTGCATCCTCACTATATGCTCCTGGAAGACCCCGTATCAAGCAATTAACATGTTAACAAATTTAATATTGCCGTGAACATTTTACTTAAACCCTGATAGGCCACCCGCACCTTTGATCCATCTCTTGGAGAAGAAGAAACATCAATTGTCAATGGCCCTGCAATAAAAAAAGTCATATAACTATAAAAAAGACAAGGAAAGAAGATTTTACTGATAGGATAAAAATATTAGTTGCATCCATTATATTATAAAGTTGTGTTTACATGTACATGCATATGCATGTAACCATGAGTGCATGCTTTAAAGTGTTTCTTAACGGATGTACAATGTTATAGTTAAAAGTATCAAATTTAAGCTTAATTACTCTACTGTAGAAAGCAAGATCAAAGTCATACTTAAATATTTATTATATATCGTATGAAAAATATTTATTCTTCATACCATTATTGCTGAGTCAACATGTTAGATTGTCAGCATAAATCCTCTATTACTCCCCAAAATGACACTAGATGAAATGATCATAGTTAGCTATTAAGAAATTTTGAAATTTTATGACACACTTAATTTTATCTCTTTTATACATAATGTTCAATCACAAATGTCAGACTTGCACCAAAACACCATGTGTTTAAAGGGAAGAGAGCATCAAAAATAGAAATGCAGCTGAGAGAGATGCCTTTGGGGCACAAAGTAAACTGAAAAGTTCATAATATGGCATGTCATCTCTTATCCAATTACCCCTGTACCTACCATACCTCTTAAGTTCTCTACAAATTTTAAGAAAGAATAGTTCAATAGCATATGAATATCATTCAACTGCGAGTAGCATAGTAAGAAATTACAATAAACTCTTCAAGAAACACCAAATTCATTAATAGAAACAAGAGACATTACAACAATAATGTGCAACTGTGCATCCAACATAAATTGGGGGTCTCAAGTATATTGAAATAAAATATTGGAGTCTAATTTGTGATCATAATAAACATAAAATAAAAAACTTTGCCCAGTACTAGTATCTTGTGGTTAATAAGCAAGATAATTCTATGAGAAATAATTAAATCTTTCAAGCCATTATCTCAAATTAAGACATAGCAGCCAATAATCACAATTAGATTACTCAATGGTGGCAGAACAAAAGAATTCTATTAAAAGACAGAAAGTCAAACTTGAAAAAGAGGAAGACAAAAAGTTAAAAACTTGAAACTCACTAGGAAGGAGATTTACATCCTTGTAAAAGGCCTTAGAGTCTTTGTAGTGAGAAGCATCAGCAGCAAGAGATGAGTC
This sequence comes from Arachis ipaensis, assembly GCF_059453495.1. Taxonomy (NCBI): domain Eukaryota; kingdom Viridiplantae; phylum Streptophyta; class Magnoliopsida; order Fabales; family Fabaceae; genus Arachis; species Arachis ipaensis. The sequence goes on from NC_142436.1 coordinate 35,758,162, forward strand.
AACCAAGAAAACGCAGTGGACGTTGACGGGGGACAAAGATAAGCGTTGAGATCAGGCAGAGGGAACGATGGCGTTGGATTCGTTGACGACAGACCACTGGCGACACAAAGAAAACGTGGCGTTCAGAGATGAGTATGGTGCGACACAGGACCACGCGGCGTGTGGATGTCCAGCGGCGAGGCTGTGGTGGTTTCCTGCGTCAACGGCGGTGGCTGTCGCGGTCTGCAATGAGGACGGGAATGGTGTGGTGACGGTGCGAAGAAACGGAACATAGGGTTGTTAGGAGTAGGATAGGGCGGCACGGCGTTGAAAATTTGGAAGAAAGGGTTTAGGGTTAAGTAAACAGCCAGAACAGTTTTTTTTAGGTGGTTTTTTTTATTTTAAAAAAATTTAAATTTTAAAATTAATTAACTTAACTAAATATTAATTTCAATTTCACCCTTATTGTACACATTGTATATGAAAGTCATTGGCTCCTCATACTTTCCTTTTTTTTAACAATTGACTTTTTAACCGTTGGTACCATGCTTATACTTTTATAACAATTGGTTTTAGTATATCAAGTGGCATCATGTTTGAATTTATGTGCTATGGTTAAATGGTATGATTAATAATGAAAATAACTTTTGACATGTTTAACTAGTGATTATATAACAATTGGCTTATGATAAATAACATGTGCTATTTTGTTTATGTTTATGTTTTGATCTTATTGTCCTTTCTTCTTGCTAATGTCAAAAGGAAAAAAAAATAAGTATGTTTTGAACAAGTATGTTTTGTATTATTTTGAAATATATGGAAAAAAATTTTTTGAAGTATGCTTTGTTTAATTTCCAAAAGATAAGTCTTAAGGGAACACAAAATATTTTATGAAGTCCTTGTTTTTCAAAGCTTTCGCAAGTTTTAAGATATACTTGATTTTAGGGAAAATTCTTAAAAGTTTGAGTATATCATGTTTTTTCTAATATATGTAAAGTTACATATTTTTCAAAACATAGCACGTTTGTCATTATCAAAAAAGGAGAAATTGTTAGTAATGTTATTTTAATCGAATGAATGTCTACTATCTTACATGATATGTATCCCTATCTGTTTTGATAAATAACAACATGTGTTTATGATTCTTATTGTAATTAGTGTTTTGAAAAGTAACACATTTATATCTTTTACATGACTTTAATCTAATCTATTTATTGATTGTATGATAAATGAAAAAGTAAATGCATGACATATATTTTAGGATATAACATCTAGTTTGATGAGTGATTTTGATAGATATAAAATTTTGACGAAAATTTGACGTAAAAAGTTTTTACTATTTTACGGCACGTAAAAACGAATTTTTACATTAAGATTCATGCATTAAATTCAAGCACAAGTTTATAAAGGAATCAATCATGCATGTAATGAATATGATATGACAAAGAGAAGTCTAACAAACAAGATTTAATTGTAGGACATTAGTTTTTACTTGTCAAGGATAAATCAAGTTCATCTCTTAAGTTAAAATTATGTTTTAATCAAAGTAAAATGATTTTTAACCTATAATTTCGACAATTCATTATTGAAGGAAAGTATGGGTCGTTTCATGATGATCCTAATCTTTTTTATAATGGATTATGAGAAATAGAACCTAATCCAATCACGTACAAGGTACCATCTTCAAATTTGCTCTTTTTTTATTTTTTTCCTTAGAGGATTGATCCTATGTAGAAGTGTAGGATCGATCTTCATGTGTATGTTGGCCTAAATTTGAGTATTTTGAGCTATGAGGATTGATCCTATGCTTTGAAGATCAATCCTATGCATCCTTGGAACACCAAGATCTTACAAAAGCGTGTGTTTTTTATGCTTAGGCTCCTCCTACTCACTCCCAACGTATATAAGTGGATGGAGACTTATAAATAGATGTTTTAGGGCTGTGTTTCATAGCACCACTTCTTCTTTATCTATATGCTATCATATTGATAAAAAATCATAAGTTTTCAAAGTGATTTTTATCAAAATTTGAGAGATATCCTTGAGCTTACTCATAAAGTTTGAATTATAACGATACACTTTTTATAGAGTTTAACATATTCATATTCTTATCTTCTTATATTGTAAGAGAAGATTATTGTAACTCTTATTTATTGAGAGACTTATAAGTAGGACTGGCAATGAGTAGGATAGGTAGCAGTGGCAAAACGGGTCGAACCCGCCGGGTCAAACTGCCAAAACCGCCAAAAAAGGTGGGTCGGACCGAGATTTTGAACCCGCCAAATTTTAAAAAACCGCCTAAACCGCACCGCCAAACCCGCGGGCTAGGCGGGGCGGGGCGGGCTGGCATCTTATTTTTTTAAGGACATTTTTATAATTTTACATATCATATAAATAAAAATTTTTTACTTTTCCTTCCCATAATCAACACAGCCGGCCCTAATTTCCCATTTTCCCTTCCCAGCTTCCTTGACCTTGACTCCTTGAGAGAACGAGAGTTGAGAGTGAGACCCTGACCCTGAGTCGGTGAGTCCCTGTCCCTGAGACCCTGACCATCGCCTCGTCCTCGAGGCCTCGACTTCCTTCAGCAGCTCATCGTCGTCGCCCGTCGGTCTCCCAGTCGCCGGTTGCTGCCTCACCGAATCGCACTTCCTGCGGCGCTATTTGGTCTTGCCTCTACTCTATCCTCTGCTCATCTCTCCTCCTTTGCAGCTCATCGCCGTCAGTCTCCCAGTCGCCGATCCCTGTCTCATACGATTCTCGCCAGTCCTCACTGAATCGCACTCCCAGCGGCGCTGTTTGGTCTTACCAGTCCTCTGCTCATCTCTCTTCTCTCCTCCTTTGCCTCTCGGGTCTCGACGGTTCTGTGTCCGACCTCCGGCGGATTCTCGGCGCGCTCCTCTCTCCTCCTCTGCTTCTTGGCGGCTGTGTTTCAGACTCAGTAAGTGAAGTTATTTATTTTCTTTTTTTTTAAATAAGGAACTGTGATTACAGTTTAGTGAGTTTACCTATTCATTGTTTTTGTTATGGCTATATCATATAATCATATATTCTTGTGTTTGTAGTTGACTGGTTCTGACAGCTTGTTTCATGCTTATAAATTTTTTTGTGAATTTGTTTAGGAAACTTGTTTTACTGGACACTGGATTTTGTGAATTTGTTTAGGAAACTTGTTTTACTGGACACTGGACAGATTCTTTCATGCTTTTGTGGACAGCTTCTTATTCCTATTTTTAAAATGCTAACTAACTTCTAATTTATGAATGAATTCAAACATCGAAACTAGTTTGGTGGCTTGGTAGCTTGATTGAATATGCTATTGACTGTTTATTCTTAATTTCTTATTTATGTTGATATGCATTCTGTATTTCTGTTTTAATTCGTTGCTTTAATAATTTTTGCCTTTTTGGGATGCTTGGTGTATTTGTTTTGAATTTTTGATGCAACATTATTGAAAATTTTTTATGGTTCAGTTCCTTTGCTTAGCTTCTTTCATACTTGTTCTGATGAATTTCTGTTCTTTCATACTTCTTTCATACTTATTTCATATTTATATCTTGTTCTAAATTTGGGTATTCTTCTAATTGTAGGTGAAGGTGAAGATGTGAATCCTCAAGGTGCTAGGCGAGGCGGTGTTTCAACTTCCGGATCAGATTCAAATTTTATTGATTTGGAAGTTGATAATTGATTTATGTGGATTGATTTAAGGATTTTTGGGTGTCTTGTTAATTTATGAATTATGTTGTGTGTTTTATTTTAATTATAGTAGGATTTATGTGTGAATTATGTGTTTGTTTTATTATTGTTATGCACTTAGCCACTTATGTTTGAGACTTTGATACTTATTATTTGTTATGTTATTTTCAATGAAAAGAGTTATAATAGTTAATTATAAATTTTTTATGAATTAATAATTAATTTAAGATATTACTTTATATGTTAAAAAATTAATTCAATAAAATAATTTTATTATAAAATAAAATAATTGTTAGTAGTTAGTAAATTAGTACGTTAAATTGAAAAATATGGTTAAATTTTTTTATATGGTTAAAAAATATTTCAAAAAAAAAAAAAAAAGAGACGGACTTGCCCGCCAACCCGCCAGTCCGCCCTTTAGCGGGCGGGGTAGGAAGTTGAGCCCATATTAGTTTGGCGGGGCGGGTCGGCCCGCCCCATATTAGTCGGCTCTTTATAAGTGCTTGAAAACTTGCTCAAACCCTTGGAAAAGTTCTAGCACGAAACAACTTGCATTTAAGCTTTCGTTTCTTTTATACAAATGGTATGAAAAATATTAAATATGAGGTTTAAACAGCTAAAAATTCGCTTATAAGTCCACGAAAAACAAAAGTATAAATGTATAATGTCTTTGTTCGTAAATCTATATTTCTGCAATTTAAATTTTCATCTATATTCCACAAAAATTTTAATTTGCTATTAATACTTAATTCACTCCCCTTCTTAAATATATTTATCTTGTATTTGTCGACTAACACACTATATGTAATACTAGATAAATTTATATGTTTAAATACTTAATCATATTTCAGATAAACTACAAAAAAGATTAAAGTATATCTCAGATATAATGTATTCAAAATGTCTAACATTCATGTTTAGTTTGATCTCGAATATATTTAAAATTTATAATGTAATAAAAAAATGCACATCGGATATATAAAATAATTTAGATAACTACGTCTAACATTAATATAATTTATTAAGATTTGGATCGTATTGGTTTTATTTTAAATTTTATATTTAATCTAATATAATTTTATTTAAATAATTTAAATTTTAAAATTACAAAATTTTAAATTAAAAATTTAAATAGATATAATTGAAAGTTTTAACTATCAAATTAATTTAATTCAATAAAAATAAATATACTTAAATTATTATACTCATATAATTAATTATATAATTAATTATGTTTATTTGATTTTAGAAAAAAAATAACGATTTAAAATTTTTAAAATAAAAATTTCCATCAGAGCGCTTATGTTGCACAATACTATGGTATGGCGAATATGGCTTTGCCAAGATGACTTTTCTTTTTTCTTTTTTTTTCTTAAAGACTTTATTTCTATGTGCAAGTAGTTGATCTAACCGCCAAGGATTGAGCTAGATCCATAATTAGTCAATTAGGTTGTAGAAATTTTTATACTCTTCAAAAATCTTCTTTTTAAACAATTATTTAAAATTATAGCAGATATATTAGATTAAATAAAATAAAAGTAATTTTAATTAAAATAATTTACAAAAAATAATGTTTAGTAAAATTATTTCAAAATTTAAAATTATTATAATAAGTATAATATAATAAAGAGAAGAGATAAAATTGAATATTCACTAATACATAATAATGATTAGACTTTTTTAATTTTAAAAGTCAAACTACTTTGAGGTATTTTTAACAGTATTTATAACCGTCTAAAATAGAAAATGCAAATACATAAACTTCTTAAAATGTTTATTTATTGTTCTTTAATAAATCTACTAAAATTGCCTTTAAAAATGAGTCATGTTGTGATAAGAATATGAGATATACCCATTAATAATATAGGCAGCTAAAATTCTCAAAAAAGAGATCTAAAATTCTTATGAAGACTAATTTTTAATAAAGGTTAAAAATGATAAATTTGTACATGTATAAATAAGGTTTTATAATCTGAGATATACACACATTACAATCAATAATAATCTTCTCTTTCTTTCTATTTCTCTCCGTGTATCTTTTTAAATTACAATATACTAGTAAATATATAAACTACTTATATTATAATGAGATAATTATATTAATAAATATCAATACTCCACTCTTCTATTTATACTTTTTTATTTTAGATTATATCTTCTTTATTTATTTATTTTACAACACGTTATCAACAACACGAGACTCTGATCAAATTTTAGGAAGACTCAGATAATAAATTTTTATTATGTCGAAACTCTCTTATCTTGAATTTAATGCTCTTGATATATCTGAAAATAACTATTTATCATGGATATTAGATGCTGAAATCCATCTTAATTCAATGAATCTTAGAGATACCATTAAAGCTGAAAATAATGCATCCCAAAAGGATAAAGGCAAAGTCATGATCTTCCTTCATCGTCATCTTGACAAAGGATTGAAAAATGAATATCTCACATTAAAAGATCCTGCAGATCTGTGGAAAGACCTTGAATAAAGGTATAATCATCAAAAGATGGTGATATTTTCTCAAGCCCGGTATGAATGGATGCACTTGCGTCTATAGAATTTTAAATCCATAAATGAATATAATTCAAGAATATTTCGAATCACCTCACAAATAAAATTATGTGGGAAAAAGATAACTGATAATGATATGTTAGAAAAAACTCTCTCGACCTTCCATGCCTCGAATGTGCTCCTACAGCAGCAGTATCGAGAAAAAGGATTTAAAAAATATTCTGAGTTAATTTCTTGCCTTCTTGTTGTTGAACGCAACAATGAGTTGCTCTTAAAAAACATGAAGTGCATCCAGTTGGCGCCGCCCCATTTTCTGAAGTAAATGCGGCAAATCATTACCCCAGAAGAGATAAATAGCAAAGTTTTAGTAACAAGAAAAATTATAGAAGGAAGAAGAATTATGTTCGCAAGAAATGATCTCACCAGAAGTGGGATAAAGAAAGAAATACTGGGCAAAATAAATCAACAGAGGATATATATTTCCGTTGTGGTAGAAAGGGCCATTGGTCTCATACCAGTCGTATCCCAAGGCACCTAGTCGATCTTTATCAAGCATCTTTGAAAAATGACGACAAAGGAAAGGAGACGAATTTTTTTTCAAATAATGTTGAAAATTCCATCACTCATTATGATGTATCTGATTTCTTTAAGGATCCTGAAGGAAATATTGGTCATTTGATCAATGATGGAATAGTTTAATATGTGGGATTGTTAAGTATTCATGTAAATAAATAATATAAGAAACTTATTGTTAAATTTTATTTTCTATGCATCTGAATTTCAAGTATGATGTATAATAAAATATTTATGAATTTCAAAATTACTAAATGTACAATGTTCTAAAATAATAATAATAAAATTTTTAGTATACTATGTACAATACTTCTTAGAAAAACGATTTCAATTAAGAAAATAATTTTACTGTGCATATACTTTTACTCATTTTATTATTATTATTATTTGTCTTTAAAGAAAATAGTAAGGATATATAGTGAAGATATTTGCCTTGCGAATAGTGCAAGTTCGCACACCATTCTTAAAAGTAATATATATTTCACTCATCTTGTGCCAAAAGAAGAATATATTAATACTATTATTGGCTCAGGAAATGTGATAGAAGGCTCCGGAAGAGCTATAATTTTGTTTTTCGGAGGAACAAAATTCATAATAAATAATGCACTATTGTCTACTAAGTCTCTAAGGAACTTATTGAGTTTTAAAGATAATCGCCGAAATGGATATCATATTGAAACTGTAAGACCCAGAACTTTTGAAAAGTCTTATTATGATCAAGTCTCAAATCATATAGTTATTTATAGCTTTAATTTCAGAAATTGTTTTATTAGAGATCATTAAGGCAAGTTTTGATTTATTGAATTTGAGATAAGTTATGAGTATTATCCAATTTTATAATTATTGGATTATTTTCTATGTTTAAATTATAAAGTTGGCAGTTATGAAATAATAGAAATTTTATATGATTTGGATTAAACAAATAATATTTTAAATATTAATACTGTTGTTTTGGTAAAATAGAGAAATTAATTAAATTATTTCTAATTTTTAGATTTGGGCATTTTATTGAAAATAATTTGTAAAATTGATGAGCAAATAGTATTTTTCTATATATAATTAGTGTTGGATTTAAATTGGGTTTCAATCACTATATTTTCCCCAATTTCATTTGAAATTACTAAAATGCCCCTAACCCTAACTTTTAGAAATGAAATCCTAATCCCCCTAGCCTTTAGCAGCCACACCCCAACCCTCCTTCCTTGCCTCAGCAGCAACGCACCTCTTTCCCTTTCTCCATTCATGCGCAGCAACAGTAGGGAGAAAGGAACCAAGCAGCAGCCTCCATTCCTCCTCTTCAATGCTGCGCAGCCCCAACCCCCTTCTTCACTGTCTTGCTGCACAGCCATCACACACATACGGTTTACCCTCCTCCCATGAAAGAAATCAAAATAGAAGCAGAGAAGGGGAGAGGGAAGAGAGCTCACAGCGCCGCCGTCGCCCTTGCCGCGTCCTTCTCATCACCAGGGGAAAGCCAGTGCCGCCAGTGTCACACCGCCGGGCCTCCTCGTCGATCTGCCTGTCGCCGTTGGGGCGCGAGCAATGGACGCCTCTGAGGGAGAAGACACGAGGTTGGTGGAGCCGCACCTCAGTCACTGCTAACTCACCAAAGCTGGCGCGCGAGAAGAAGGGGAAGGGGCGCTACCTTGCGTCGTCGCCGGCGTGCCTGGGCGCTGTTGCTGCGAGCGCGCCGTCACCGGAGCTGGATTGGTTGCCGTCACGGGAAACCGTGAAAGAAGGAGGAAGAAGTCGTGCCACTGTTCTGGCCGTTGGAGCTTCTATGGCCGTTGGAAGCTGCCGCTGCCCAACCAGCTGCAACAGAGGTTGTCTCATATCGTGTATGGTTGCCGGAGAAGCTGTTGTGGCCGCCGGGACCATCACCAGAACTTCTGCAGTTGATTCAGTCTTTAATCCTTTCTCGCGGTAAGCATCTTCATTCCGGAGCTCTTGAAAATCAATATGCTGTTATATTTGGGCACAGATTCTGAGGTTTTGTAACATAGGGTCAAGTTCCGGTTATTGCGGGCCACGATTAAAGCTGCCGCCGAACCGGTTCGGAGACCGCCGTTGTTCGGTTCATCCATTCCTTCTTCATTTCGGTAAGTAAATATGTTTCGGAAAGCTTCGCGTTAGTATTTCGTTGTGTTTGGTTAATGAATATGAGTTTTGGGTAACGTGGGGGTCGAGTCCTGATTATTATATGTTGCAATTAGTGTTGCCATGGTTATTGCGAAAGTGGCTGGGAGCTGAGGTTTTGGTTGCCGTCAGTTTGGGTTGAGGCGGAAAGGACTCTGAGACGTTTGGATAATGATTTGATTTTTGAAACGATTTTCTTGAAATATGGTATTGAGATTAACTGTTGGATTTTGGCTTGCCTTTGAATTGATTTTGGATTCTGGGCTGTTGGAAAAAAATTGTGGAATGGTTTTGTTGGGACCCGGACCGGGTGGCAAAGTCCAAGTTTTAGGGGAGATGCTGCCGAAATTTCTATAAAATCTGAGTCTTTATTGAAATGTCGTCTGGGAAAAATGATGAGCTGAAGGCTTCTACTATTTTAGTTGAAATATCAAGAAAAGGATGATTCATGCTTTCGAAATGAATTATTAAAGAGGGAATTGTGATTTAGTCTTGCTTCTTAAAAAGGCATTGTATCATTTTCAGGAAAAGTTATTTAGATGAAACTTATGTTTTAAAGCTGTTTTAAATGTGACAAGGGCAATGCCTTTGAATTTGACTTGAAGGTTTCAATTAGAGGAGTTTCAATGATGTTGAAAGAACCTAAATGTCTATTGATAAGTTTTATTTTGAAATGTTTTGGGAAATGTTTTAAGTACTCTTTGAACTCTGAATTCTTGCAAGACTAAAACAATTTTGAACAGTTGAAACGTTCTAGAATTTATCATGGGGGTTGAAGTTGGTTTTGCCTAAGTAATGGAAACAGCTTGAAAGAAGTAAATGATTACGTGACTCGGTTTGGCTTAGATCCTATTTTATTACTCAAATCGGAAAGCCAAGGTTTTAATGATTTTAAATGAATTTGGCGAAATGAGTTATGCTATTCTCCCCTAAGGACTTGGGACCTTGCCGAGAAACTTTGTTATAAAATTCCATTGTTGGATGGATGATTTTGAATGTTTCAAAATGAATCTTTAACTTTCCATGGTTATGGAAGTTTTGAAAAGAGGATGCCGAGAGTGGCATGGTTTTAAAAGGGGAATTTACCTTGAGTAAAAATGGCTTATGAGCCTGAGATGATTTGAGAAATGAGATCTTTAAAGCCAAGGCTGAAAAGAGTTGATACTTAATTTCAAAGTGAAATGATTTGGGAAAAAGTGATTTATGGCTTAAATGCCGATTTTATGAATTGATGATGTTGAATGTGGAAGTGCTATTTTGTTGTGAGCCGGAATGGCTGTGTATGATTATAAATATTGGTTGGTTCTGGATTGAACCGTGAGCCGGAATGGCTGTGTATGATATGAATATTGGCTGGTTCTGGACTGAACCGTGAGCCGGATGGCTGAGATGGATGTTGATCCATGGATGAGATTGAATGCATGTATATGTTGAATCATTGATAAATGTGAATGTTGCACTTCCACTATCGGAGATAAGAGTTTCCCTGGGAGAAAGCAGTGGCTAGCCACTACGCGCTCCAGGTTGAGACTCGAAGCTCTTTTGACCCTATGTCGTCAGCGTGGCCGGGCACTGTGAAAGTCCCGGATGAGCTCACCCCCATAAATATTCACCAGTGAGGGCGATGGATATGGGTCATGATTATGATCAAGTTTATATTGAGTATAACTCGAGTTGGGGAGACACGACAGAGGGACAGTCCAATGGTTAGCTACCTGGACTTGTCGGGTTGGCTCTATAACCGACAAATGATATCATCAGCCACTAGGAACAGGCATGCATCATATGCATTTATGTGACATTGTTTGGGTGTGCATATTGTACTTGGTTTGCCTTTATGACTATTTGAGATTATCTGCTACTTGCTTTACTTGCTGTAACTGTTTGTTTGTTCTTGAACCTCCTATCTGTGTTTGCAACTGGGACTCTGTTGGATTGTGGTGATTGGTTGTTGTTGGATTGTTTGCGCCTAGGGCCGTGGTTGAAATGAGATGGACCGATGGTTAGTTTCGGTTTTGTGTTTCTGATTTGGAATAGTATGAAAGGCTATTTTTGGTTTAGCATAGATGAACTTTTTGAAAGGCTTTCGAAATATTGTTTTAAATGAACAGTTTTCTCTTTCAGAAAAAGATTTCAGATTTTCTCTTTTATTGTAAACCGTTATTTTTGAAAAGAGGCATAAGTCAGTTATTAATCACTGGTACGGTTTATCTTCACGTATCCTATTACAGTAATTCCCAAAAACCCTCTACTGAGAACCCTTTCGAGGATGATGTTCTCACCCCCCCTACATTTTTTCCCTTTCAGGATATGGGCGCAGAAGTCACGAAGAGTTTATTTAGTTGTTGTTGAGATGCTCTGTATTGCCTTAGATTATTTATTGTACCCTCGCCTGTATCTTGATATATTCTGTAAGAGGGTTAGGGATTGTATTGGTTAATGCTTGTAATATAATATATATATCTATGTATATATATGGATGTATCCTTTATGAGTTTTTGTAAGTTGTATGGTATCTATGGATGTATGTTATCAAACGAAAGTATTTTTGGGAGTGGTATTGCGGTTTAAAGTTTTAAACAGGCTCATATTTTAGTATTAAATAATATAAAAGTCGTCGTAATGTCCGAGCTATCAGAGTCGCGCAGCCGGAAGCGTGAGCTTTGGTAGTTAGGGTGTTACAGAAAGAATGAATGAGGGAAATCATGAGTACTTGTATATCACAACTTATGATTCAAATAAAAAAGTTATATTAGAAAAGTTACCCTCACTTTTATATGGGTTATATTATACTAAAATTAGTGCAATTGAATCACATGCCGTTGTAAACCAGAAGTTTACTAGCCCAAATAAATTCATAACTTGGCATGATCGATTGGGTCAGCCGAGAACAACCATGATGCGGAGAATTATTGAAAACTCACATGGATATTCACTAAAAAACCAGAAGATTCTTAAATCTAGTGAATTTTATTGTGCTGCATGTTCTCAGGGAAAGTTAATTTTAAGACCATTACTAGTAAAGATTGGATTCGAGTCTCCTAAATTCCTAGAAAGGATTCAAGGCGATTAATAAACCCATATTTTATGATATATTTTGTGCTCAATTTAAGTGATTTATTCAACCCTTCACCCATTTATTCATGTGAAATTGCATGGTTTTACTTTTCCTTCCTTATTATGTGATGTATGTGAAAAACATGTTTTCTATGCTTTAAAAATAATTATTTTAATTACCTTTTATTACCATTCGATGCCGTGATTTGTGTGTTGAGTATTTTCAGATCTCCTAAGGCAGGAATGATTTAAAGGATGGAAAGGAAACATACAAAAATGGAAGGAAAGCACAAAATGGAGTTTTTGAAGAAACTGGCAGCGACGCGAACGCATGGACGACGCGGCCGCGTGCCTAACGCGAAAAGGCAGTGACGTGAACGCGTGACTGACGCGGACGCGTGGCTTGAGCAGAACACAGATGATGCGTACGCGTGACCGAAGCGAACGCGTGATAAGGAAAACTCTCAGATGACACGACCGCGTGACCCACGTGGACGCGTCATAGGCGCCACGCACCAGAAACTGCAGAAAATGCTCCAGCAATTTCTGAAATCCTTTTTGGCCCATATCCAAGTACATAAAGCACAGATTAGAGGTTATAAAGTGGGAGAATGCATCTGAGGCCTTCGATTATTCATTTTTCACAATTTAGATGTAGTTTTTAGAGGGAGAGGTTCTCTCCTCTCTCTTAGGTTTTAGGATTAGGATTCCTCTTAAAGGATTTAGTATTTCAAACTCTTTATCAGGTTCAATATTCCTTTTACTTTATAATTCTCTTTTACTTTCAGATACTTTAATGCTCTCATTTAATTACTTATGTTGCCAAATTGGCTTATGAACTCTTTATATTTAGATTGATTTTCTTTTATTAATGCAATAGAGGTATTTCAGATTTATAATTTAGCTCTTCACATTCTCGGCTTTAATTGATTAATTGGAGACTCTTGAGTTATCAAACTCATCGTGATTGATAATTGTTATTTTTGCTAATTGAATCGAATTCCAATAACTCTAGTCTTTCCTTAGAAATTGACTAGGACCTGAGGATCAAATTGATTAGTCCACTTGACTTTCCTTTGTTTAGTAAAGGTTAATTAAATGGGATTAAAACCCAATTATCATCGCCACTGATAAGGATAACTAGGATAGGAATTCCAGTTCTCATACCTTGCGAAGAGTTTATTTTACAATTATTTATTTATTTTACTTGTCATTTAAATTACTTGTTCCTTACTTTCAAAACCCCCAATTTACAAAACTCATAACCAATAATAAGAACACCTCCCTGCAGTTCCTTGAGAAGACGACCCGAGGTTTAAATACTTCGGTTATCAATTTTAAAGGGGTTTGTTACTTGTGAAAACCAAAACTTTTGTAAGAAAGGTTGATTGCTTGGTTTAGAAACTATACTTGCAACGAAAATTTATTCTGAATTCTAAACCGTCAATCTTCCGTTCTTCAAAATGGCGCCGTTGCTGGGGAACTGCAAACGTGTGCCTTATTATTGGTTATTGTAAATATTTTTCTTTTATTTGTTTATTTGTTTTTATTTTTCCCTTTTTATTTCTATTAGATACTATGAATTCTCACCCCTCTCGCTTTGAGTTTGGTTCTAAATCTATTGAAAGGAGTGGAAGCTATAATAGGAATATGCATCAAGGTCTAAGCAGTCAAAGATGGATGGAGCCAAGAAGACTGGTGCACGAAATTGTGATGTCCAGGCTCGAACAATCCCTGGTAATGGCTCCAAAGCTTGGTGCTTTGATCTTAATTCATAATTGTCACAACTTCGATACAACTAACCAGCAAGTGCACTGGGTCGTCCAAGTAATACCTTACGTGAGTAAGGGTCGAATCCCACGGAGATTGTTGGTATGAAGCAAGCTATGGTCACCTTGTAAATCTCAGTCAGGCAGATATAAAGTGATAATGGTGTTTTCGAATATGATATAATAAAATAGAGATAGAGATACTTATGTAAATCATTGGTAGGAATTTCAGATAAGCGAATGGAGATGCTTTTCGTTCCTCTGAAACTCTGCTTTCCTGCTATCTTCATCCAATCTGTCTTACTCCTTTCCATGGCTGGCTTTATGCAAGGGCATCACCGTTGTCAGTGGCTACATCCCCTCCTCTCAGTGAATAATATGCTCACGCACCCTGTCACGGCACGGCTATTCATCTGTCGGTTCCCGATCATGCTGGAATAGGATTCACCCTCCTTTTGCGTCTGTCACTAACGCCCAACAATCGCGAGTTTGAAGCTCGTCACAGTCATTCAATCATTGAATCCTACTCAGAATACCACATACAAGGTTTAGACCTTCCGGATTCTCTTGAATGCCGCCATCATTCTAGCTTACGCCACGAAGATTCCGGTTAGGAGATCTAAGAGATATTCATTCTAGCTTTATTCATGTAGAACGGAAGTGTTTGTCAGGCACGCGTTCATAAGGGAGAAGGATGATGAGCGTCACACATAATCATCACCTTCATCACGTTCTTGGGTGCGAATGGATATCTTAGAAGAGAAATAAGAAGAATTGAATAGAAAACAGTAGTACTTTGCATTAATCTTTGAGGAACAGCAGAGCTCCACACCTTAATCTATGGAGTGTAGAAACTCTGCCGTTGAAAATACATAAGTGAAAGGTCCAGGCATGGCCGAGATGGCCAGCCCCCAAAACGTGATCAAAGGATCATAAGGTAATCCAAAGATGCCTAATACAATAGTAAAAGGTCCTATTTATAATAAACTAGCTACTAGGGTTTACATGAGTAAGTAATTGATGCATAAATCCACTTCCGGGGCCCACTTGGTGTGTGTTTGGGCTGAGCCTGAGTGTTGCACGTGCAGAGGCCATTTGTGGAGTTGAACGCCAGTTTCTGTGCCAGTTTGGGCGTTCAACTCTGGTTTTGGATCCTTTTCTGGCGCTGGACGCCAGATTTGGGCAGAAGGCTGGCGTTGAACGCCAGTTTACGTCGTCAATTCTTGGCCAAAGTATGGACTATTATATATTGCTGGAAAGCCCTGGATGTCTACTTTCCAACACAATTGGAAGCGCGCCATTTCGAGTTCTGTAGCTCCAGAAAATCTACTTTGAGTACAGGGAGGTCAGAATCCAACAGCATCAGCAGTCCTTTTTCAACCTCTGAATCTGATTTTTGCTCAAGTCCCTCAATTTCAGCCAGAAAATACCTGAAATCACAGAAAAACACACAAACTCATAGTAAAGTCCAGAAATGTGAATTTAACATAAAAACTAATGAAAACATCCCTAAAAGTAACTAGATCCTACTAAAAACATACTAAAAATAATGCCAAAAAGCGTATAAATTATCCGCTCATCAAAGACCTGATCAACCCTTAAGGCAACAACACCCTCTAAGATATCATGGGCAATGACCATTCTACAATGCATACCAAGCTGATAGATATGGTGGACCTCTTGGTGGTTACCAACAAGCCCCACCCTGTGCTTATAGACCATCCTCTCAACATAACTTCGAACCACCACACTCACAAGCTCCTTTTCACCATTCACCACCGTATGATCCTTATTTACCCCAATTCCAATCCAATTACTCCCAAACACCACCACTTCCCTATGTACCATGTCCATATCCATCACCTCAAGAATCACAGGCTCACCTCAAGGAAATAGTAGATCAACTTCATACAACCCTTCATCAGCTGGAGCAAGCAATAAATCAATTATCTTCCAGACATTTAGACACTCAAGGAACTCCAATAGCTTCATGTGGAGATTCTAATGACAAACGTAGCATGAAGGAGACACTAGAAACCCCAGTGGGCAGTAAGGAGTATAACTTTGTTCTGGAACAATTGGAGGAAGCTCAAATTATCCAAGAAGAAGAAGTACTGATTGAAGATTTAGGAGATGCTGAACCTCCATGGGAATTCAGAGTTGTGGAAAATTCCGTCAAGGACGTTACAGTTGATGCTAAGGAGGATAGTACACAACCCCCAAAGCAGGCATTTTATGAAGAACTAGACGGAATAACCCAAGACGCAAGTTTCCTTAATGATGATAATCACAAGTCAAGTTCTCTTAGTAATGAACTTGCATCTGCAAGTGAATTCTTTGAGCTAGAAGAATCTTCCCCAAATGAATATGAAGATGATGTTGAGATAGATTTCTCTCAACCTCCAACGTATGACTTAAGTGACGAGGAAGACATAGAAGACTTTGATCAGGACGCAGTTGCAGTTGAAGAATTTTGTAAGGAAGTGGAGGAATTCACAGAAAAATACAAGGGAGTAGAGCTTACAGAACCACTGGAAACACCTATCCCAAGGCCATTACCGCCCAATACAAGCTTCAAGTGGGTACAATCCTTAACCTTTATCTTTACTTTTCCACTTGAATATGGTTTGCTTGAAACAGATGGCCAGCTTAGAGCTCTCTGCGGCTTTAAGAGTAAGAGGAAAATGGCTCGTACTTAGAGCTGGTGTACAAGGTTTAATAAGGTTCCACGCTTCAATTCGAAGTGCAAGGATTGGTATCAAGTTCAATTGAATGGGTCTCGGAAGACGTTTGGTCATCTTGGTGAGAATACAATTTCGAAACCGCCCGGATCGAAGAATATAGATCAAGACAACGGCGGATTTAAAAGCAAAGCTTGGGATCCTGGAATCTATTCTGACATTCGTCACCCTGGGAGCCTGAGAACCTGTTTGAAGCTGCTCAAAAGCTTTACATGCCTAGTTTAGGACCCTGGAGGCTGTTGGCATTCCAAACATTGGTGGAGATTTCTGGATGAATTTAAGCATAAGCCACCATAACAGGAAGCTCATCCAATGTCCAACTTAAGGACTTTAACTAAAAGTGCTAGGTGGGAGACAACCCACCATGGTATGGTCGTTTCTTTTTCAGTTTTATTTCGTGTTGTTTGTTTTTATATTATATTATTTTCATTGAACCTGAATATTATTCATTAGCATTGCATACTGCATAATTGCATAATTGCATAAAAAAAAAGGAGAAGCGCGCGACGCGACCGCGTTGCTAACGCGTTCGCATCAGTTGCGAAAACTACCTCCCACGCGTCCACGTCAATCACGCGAACGCGTGATCTAGAAATCGGCGTAAAAATCCAACGACCAAAAATCTGGGCAGGAATCGTGCAGATGGTATGCGTTTAGCACAAACTGACCAGGGACGCGAACGCGTCACTTACAAAATACTCATCCCACGCGAAAGCATGAGCGATGCGTCCGCGTCGCGTGGATAGCATGGCACCCTAAATGGAGACAGAGAGTTGCGCTGAAATGACGCTGGAATTGTGCGTTTAGCACAATTTTCAGCGACGCGGTCGCGTGCCTCACGCGACCGCTTCATTCATCTTTTACCCATTCCATGCGATCGCGTCAACCACGCGACCGCGTCAACCCTATTTCACCCCAGCCACGCGATCACGTGCCCCACGCGTTCGCGTGGACTCAAATCCACCGCCCTGCCACCAGCGCCGCCTCCCACCACCACCACCCTCACCCCCATTCTTCTTAAACCACCCCCTCCACCGTTAACCCTACCCGAAACCCCCCAGCCACCGAACAGCCATCCACCACCGCGCCGCCCTGTTCCCCCACCGTGGCCAGCCACGACCACCCTCCCAGCACCGCCACTTCACCACCGCCATATCTCTGATCCCTACCTTAGTTCATATGCCTACTAGGTTCCGCCGAACGCCTTTTTTCTTTCATTCATAGTTAGTTGCATATTTTTCAGTTTATGTTCAAACTTGGGATAGTTAGAGATGCATGTTGTAGTGGATTCTAGGTGGTTAGGTAGCTAGGATGTGGTTAGTAGATTTAGGCCTGATAATTACGCTGTTCTTGCTACTTGTTTTATAGTTTTCACAATTCTGATGTTGCTATGATGTTAATACTGTTCATATGCTGTTCTTCACTGTTTCATGCTGCCGTTACACTGCTCTTTCATGTTCATATTACTTATGTGTATTTGCAGCTTTATTTTACTTTATATGAACTATTCTGCTTGCTGTTTATTACCCGGGAACATCCAATTTTAGCCGGAATGCTGCCTAATTTTCTGCAAATTGTTTCACTTTTACATTCAGGAATTGATTTTGGCAATTTTCAATTTCGCACTACTTAGCTACAACCAAACCATTTCAGGATTGCACGGGCCAGCATTCTTTTTCCTTTCAATTTCCTGGTTCATAAATTGCACTTTTGATGA
Organism: Arachis ipaensis; assembly: GCF_059453495.1. Taxonomy (NCBI): domain Eukaryota; kingdom Viridiplantae; phylum Streptophyta; class Magnoliopsida; order Fabales; family Fabaceae; genus Arachis; species Arachis ipaensis. The sequence goes on from NC_142436.1 coordinate 35,776,348, forward strand.
TTCGATTTCAATTTTTGCTATTTCTATATCTATATGAATCATCATCAACCTGTTATCCTTGCTTGAATATGAGTTGCTTATTCTTTAAATTTGTGAATTTCTTGTTACCTAGGAAACATTTATCATGTCACTTACTTTAACTTTCTTTCTCCTAACTCACTGCTTTCCACTTTCTAACCTCGTTTTCACTTTCAACCACTTTTAACTTTCTAACTTCTCCCTTTGCTTTTTAACTAACTCTTTCAACTTTTTAACTCATGGCATGATTATTGTTTCTCCTAATTTCAGATATTCTACTTATAATATATTTTGGATTGTGATTTCTCATCTCAAATTTTTAACTCCGAAACATTCCAAAATGTACATTTATTTAACTCATTTTGCTGCTCTTTTGCCACTATGTGCTTATATTGCTATTATTCTATTTGCCTACTTATTTTCCTGCTCTGTTCTTCATTTATATCCTGGAATTTCTGCTTTTCAGGATGTCTGACCCTCAAAGAAAAAGGAAAAGGCAAGACAACTACCGGTAAAAGGAAAAGAGGAGAATCCTCTATGTCTATCTTGGACATTATGCATGATGACTCCTGGCGGAAAAAGCACTTTACCCCGTAAGAGAAGGCTGACCAGCTCCTCACTGCCAATGATCCGGTAAAATTTGCAAACAGATACTGTGAGCTGAAGTATTGATAAACTACTATTTTATGGTTTATATCAATTGAGTGAATTTTATCAACTCTTTACCCACTTATTCATACTATTTGCATGATTTTACATTTGCCTTCCTAATTATGTGCTTTGATTGAAAACATGCTTCTTTGGCCTTAAGTTCCCTATGTTTAATCCTCTCTTATTACCATTAGATGCCTTGATATGTGTGTTAAGTGATTTCAGAGATTAAAGGGCAGGAATCGCTCAGAGGATGGAAAGGAAGCATGCAAAAGTGGAAGGAATACAAGAAGTTGGAGAAATTGCTAAGGTGTCCAGCCTGACCTCTTCGCACTCAAACGGCTATAACTTTAGCTACAAAGGTCCAAACGACGCGGTTCTAGTTGCATTGGAAAGCTAACGTCCGGGGCTTCGATTTGATATATAATATGTCATAGTTTCCTTGATTCTAAGCAACGTGAACGCGTGATCCACACGGACACGTCGCAGTGACGAAAATCAGCGTGGCAGATTTCTTCTCCAGCGATTTCTGGGCTGTTTTCGACCCAGTTTTCGACCCAGAAAACACATATTAGAGGCTATAAAGTGGAGAAATCTATTCATTCAGAAAGATAAGCTCACAATTCATAATTTTTAAGATTAGATGTAGTTTTTAGAGAGAGAGGTTCTCTCCTCTCTCTTAGGATTTAGGATTAGGATTTCTTTTAATTTTAGGATTACTTCTCTTCAAGTACAGGTTCAATGTTCCTCTTATTTGTTTTCTACTTTTATTATATACTTTTAATTATTATTTATCTTTTCAATTTGGGTTATGTTACATTCATGTTATGATTTTTTTAATTAATATTATTTGAGGTATTTCAGATTTAAGATTGCTTTGTTTATTTATATTGATGCTTTTAATTTAATTTAGATATTTTCTTCCTTTTGGCTTTGGTTAAGTAATTGGTAACGCTTGAGCTATCAAATAAAGCAGTGGTTGAAATTAGGAGTTGCTCCAATAACTCTAATCTTTCCATAGGAATTGACTAGGACCTGAGGATTAAGCTAATTAATCCACTTGATTTACCTTCATAGTTAGAGGTTAACAAAGTGGGATTAAAATCCAATTCTCATCACAATTGATAAGGATAGGACTTCCAGTTCTAATACCTTGCCAAGAGTTTATTTTATTATTTCTATTTTATTTTTCTTATCATTTAACATACTGGTTTCTTACTTTCAAAACCCCCAATTTACAAGACTCATAACCAATAATAAGAACACACTTCCCTGAAATTCCTTGAGAAGACGACCCGAGGTTTAAATACTCGGTTATCAATTTTAAAGGGGTTTGTTACTTGTGACAACCAAAACGTTTGTAAGAAAGGTTGATTGTTTGGTTTAGTAACTATACTTGCAACGAGAGTTTACTATAACTTCTAAACCATCAATCTTCAGTTCTTCAAAATGGCGCCGTTGCCAGAAAATTGCAAACGTGTGCCTTATTATTGGTTATTGTAAATATTTGTTTTTTTCTTGTTTATTTGTTTTTATTTTTTTATTTTTGCTTTTTTTTTATAAATTAAGAGGTTATTAGTTTTTATTTATTTATTAAAAATTTTTCAAAAATTTGTTCTTCGTGTTCATCTTGACCTTCAAGTTGTTCTTAGTCGTTCTCTTCGTTTGATCTAAAAATTTTAAGTTTAGTGTCATTTTATTGTTTTTCTCTTTCCTCATTTAATTCAAAAATATCTTTTCTCTTTATTTTAATTGAATTTTCAAAATTTGCACAAAAAAAATTTTCATATTTTTATTTTAAAATTTTTATCTTATCTTATTTCAAAAATCAAATTTCAAATTTCAAAATTTAATTTTCAAATTCAAAATTTAAATAACCTTTTAATTTAAATTTATTTTTATTTTCGTTTTTAATTTTTATTTGCTACTATGAACTCTCACCCCTTTGGCTATGAGTCTGGTTACAATTATGTTACAGGAAGAGGAAATTACAATGAGAACAGGCATCAAGGTTGGAAAAATCAAAGATGGGAGGAGCCACAAGGATTTGATCAACCCTCATGGCAACAACCACCTCCAATGGACTATCAACAACCATTCTATGATGCATATCAAGGCAATGGCTATGGTGAGCACTCTTTTGATTATCAACAACTACCACCATATGCCTATGAACCCTCTCCTCAAAATAACTCTGGACCACCATGCTCACAAGCCCCTTACCACCAAACACCACCATATGACCCTAACCTATATCCACCATACCAACCACCTTATGAGCCAAATGAACCCTCCTATCCACCCCAAACCTCCATGGAGAAAGCACTTACCGATCTAAACTCTACTATACAAGCTCTCGTCGCTCAAATCGGACCACCAAATACCTTCAACAATCAACCCTCAAGCTCTAGTGCACTTCCTTTTCAACCACAGAATGATCTCTCCATCCCATCACCACCATCCATGGAAGAGCACCCACATCCATCAATCCAAGAGCAACATGATCCCAATGATGCTATTGACATGGAACAAGAGAGAAGGGATCATCTTCGCGAATCCATACTCCATAAGGAGCTAGAGGAGGCCCTAAAGGTGAAGGAGCCACCACCTCCATATACATCATGTTCATATCCATCAATCTAAGAGCCTTATGGTCCTACTTATGATACCCAAGCGGAACAAGAATCAACGGATCGTCTCAAGAAAATAGTGGATCAATTTCATGCAACCCTTCATCAACTGGAGCAAGCGATACATCAATTAGCTTCCCGATGTTCAGACACTCAAGGAATCCCCATGGCTTCATGTGGACAATCTAATGAAGAACGTAGCATGAAGGAGACATTAGAAACTCTGGTGGACAGTAAGGAGCATGAATTTGTACTGGAACAAGTGGAGGAAGCCGAAATTATTGAAGAAGAAGAAGTGGTTGAAGACTTGGGAGATGCTGAACCTCCATGGGAAAGCCAAGACATAGAACCTCCTTCCAAGACGGTTGCATTTGATGTTGAGGAGGGTGTACAACCTCCAAGGCATATCATAGTTGAAGACTTGGAAGAGGTTGGTCAAGAGATGGAGATTAAAGAAGAAGAAGCACAACCTCCCATGCCCTTGGTAAACAATGAAGAAGAGATTGAATTGGAAGAAAGCTACCAAGAAGAAGAGGTTGATATTGAAGAAGCTTGCAAAGAGGTGGTAGTTGTCAAAGAAGAACACAAAGGAGTGGAGCTTGCAAGTTCATTAGAAACCCCTCCCCCTAAGTTGCCATCATCCTTCACAACATTCAAGTGGGTAAAATTAATATCCCTTAGCTTTCTATTTCCACTTGAATATGGGCTACTGGAGACGGATGGTCAACTTAGAGCTCTTTGTGGCATTAAGAGTAAGAGGAAGATGGTCAGTGGTAAGAATTGTCATGCAAGGTTCAATATGGTTGCATGCTCCAAATTGAAGTACAAAGGTTGGCACAATTCTCAATTGAATGGGTCTAGGAAGCTGTTTAGATGTCTCAGTGAGAATTTAGACTGCGTACCACCCGGATGGAATCATAATTATCAATAAGAAGACGGGTGCAAAAGCAAGATTTGGGGATTCATTCCAACAATCAACACTCTTGGGGCCTTGTCACTTGCTTTAACTTACTTGAAGGCTTTCTGCGCCTAATTTGGGATCCCGGAGGCCATTGGAATCACAAACATTGGTGGAGATTTCTGGATGAATTCAAGCACAAGCCACCATAACAGGAAGCTCATCAAATGTCCAACTTAAGGACTTTAAATAAAAGTGCTAGGTGGGAGATAACCCACCATGGTATGATCATTCATTTTCTTCCATTTTGATTTTATTTCATTTTGTTTTTTTTTTTTTAGTTTTGATTGGACCTGGAATCATGCATAACATTCATATTAGCATTGTATTCTGCATACTGCATTATTAACAAAAAAAAATCGCACGCGACGCTACAGCGTCGCCGACGCGTCCGCATCACCAATGCGTTTAGGAGAAAAGAAAAGTGAATAGAGAGTCACGCGAGAGCGTGGCTGGAGGCGTGCCTTTGGCACAAATCACCCCACGCAACCACGTCACTGACGCGACCGCATCACTGACGCGACCGCGTCACATGGGAAACATGCCTCCCACGCGTCCGCGTCGCCCACGCGGACGCGTGACTTGGAAATCGACGTAACAAAGGGTGCACGACCGAAAGTTGTGCTAGAGTGGTGCTGGACTGGTGCTGAACACACAAGCCTCACCACGCGAACGCATGGCTCACGCGTCCACGTGATACCCCTATAATGGCCACTCACGCGATCGCGTCGACCACGCGACCGCGTCACCCTGGATTTTGGCAATACTAAATTTTGAACAGAGAGTTGTGCGAGCACGAGGCTGCCCTCGCGCCAGTAGCACAAAACGAGTCACGCGTCCGCGTGACCGACGCGACCACGTCGACTCCTCTAAAGCGCCATCCACGCGAACGCATACCCCATGCGTCCGCGTCGCCCACGCCGCACAACTTATCCAAATCAGCGCCAATTATCTTATCTTTTCTTTTCTATTCCTAATTTCTTCTATCTTTTCTTCTTTCTTTCCTACTTTATTTCTTTCACTTCTCATTCTTTTTCACCTTCATTCTATTTTAACTTAATTCATTTGCATATTTCATTCATTGCATCTTAATTTTGTGCATATTTTTCTTCTTTTCTAAATTCATTATTTTTCCTTTGGTGTTAATTTTCTTATTTAACTGTTGCATCTTCTCTTAAATTATTTTAGGTGCTTAGAGACTTGTTTTATTCTGGTTAGATAATATTATTTAAATCAATGCCAATCTTTTATATCTGTATTAATTTTGTATTGACATGAATTTATATTATTTCTCCTTACCCACACTCTCTTACCTATTGTTGCAAATTTTTGCACTCTTGATTTGCCATGTACTTCTACTGTTTTCTCATTTGCATGTTGTAGCTACCATGTAATTGAGACCCTCATTATTTGGCATTAACCCAACCATATTTTATTTGTCTTTTTATCTTTATTTCTGGGTTACTGTTCTTCTTTTTCTCTTCTTTCAGGCTGGCCACCAAAGACGGAAAAAGGGAGAAACTTCAAAAAGGGGAGACAAACAAGTCCATCTGCACAATCCTTGAAGAAAAGCATCAGTTGGAATAACCCGTCCACCTGCACATCTCAGCATGTACCGAGGACGGTGCAATCTTTAAGTGTGGGAAGGTCGATACCGATCTCCGTGAGTTAGTACCTTCCTGTCTCAACACCAATGGTTTATTTTCCTTGTTAGTTGTTGTATTTGCATGTTTGATTGCATGATTATTTGATTTTGTGCATATTTTACCACTTGGTTGAAGTAATATTTTCTTTTTCAAGAAACCTTTTAAGAGCATTTCACTAATTTGAATAAAATTTAATGTTACACTTGTTTGAAGAAATATTATACTGGAACATGGTTTAGAGCTCGAACACACAAAACCTGTGAGATTTTTGAGCCTATTTGAATTGGTTGCATTTTACCAACCAATATTTTATTTTTGGTGTGTGTTTTTCTCTCTAAAATTATGATCTTTGTCTTGCTTAATTCTATATTTCCATGGTTTGATGTATGCATGCACTTATATGATTGAGGCCTTTGTTTCACTGAGCTTACATACCCATATGGCCTTACCTTTCATTATCCTTTGCAAACCAATTTGAGCCTATTTTACCCCTTTGTTCTTTACTTTAGCACATCATTAACTCTAAGCGGAAAACAATAATGTCTTTAATTTGAATCCTTGGTTAGCTTAGACTAGTGAGAGTGCTCATGAATTAAGTGTGGGGAAGTGAATTTGGAAACATTTGGTTTGAGAATTGAGTATGTTAGAATTTGCTGAAAATGTGAAAGAAATGTTTTGGACATGATTCATCCATCCAATAATTTAATCATATGCATTGAGAAAAATAAAAGAAAAGAAAAAATATATATATAAAAAAAAGAAAAAAAAAGAGAAGTGAGAAAAAGAAAAGAAAAAAAAAGAAAAAAAAGAACAATTAAGCAAAAAGGGGGACAAAAGGCCCCAAAGTAAGTGGTGAAAGCAATGCATATGTACTGTACTTGAAATTAGAATGCATGAATATGTGGAAAACATGGTTAATGGATAGTTAGATGTGGTATTATGATTACATGGATTGTCTAAAGTTAGGTGGAAAAGTTTAAGTTAATTAAGGATTCAGATTTTAGTCCACTTGGCCAAATACAATCCTACCTTGACCCTAACCCCATTACAACCCTTAAAAGACCTCTTGATATGTGTATCTGTGCATTAAATTTTTGTTGGTTGTTAGATAAAGAGCAAGCCTTAGAAAGCAAGGTTAGTAGAGAATTGAGAGAATCGAACCTTAAACACTTGAGTGATTAGAGTGTATACACTACCAGTGAGGGTTCGATGCTCAATTCCTTGTTCCCTGCTTTCATGAGCTATTTTCTTCTTGCAAGTCTATTTGTACTTCATTTTCATGATTTGAATTAGTGAAATCTAGTTCATATTTCTTCTTGAAGGATTTGTTTACTTTTAACTAAATAGGTAGAAATATTTTGCATGTAGTTGCATTCATATAGATAGGTTGCATTTCATATTAATCTACCATTCCTCTTCACTCTCTTATAGCTTCTCTTAAGCTTAGCATGAGGACATGCTAATGTTTCAGTGTGGGGAGGTTGATAAACCACTATTTTATAGTTTATCTTGTGCTCAATTGAGTGGATTTTATCAACTCTTTACCCACTTATTCATACTATTTGCATGGTTTTACATTTGCCTTCCTAATTATGTGCTTTGATTGAAAACATGCTTCTTTGGCCATAAGTTCCCTATGTTTAATCCTCTCTTATTATCATTAGATGCCTTGATATGTGTGTTAAGTGATTTCAGAGATTACAGGACAGGAATGGCTCAGAGGATGGAAAGGAAGCATGCAAAAGTGGAAGGAATACAAGAAGTTGGAGAAATTGTTAAGCTGTCCAGCCTGACCTCTTCGCACTCAAACGGCTATAACTTTAGCTACAAAGGTCCAAACGATGCGGTTTTAGTTGCGTTGGAAAGCTAACGTCTGGAGCTTCGATTTGATATATAATATATCATAGTTTCTATGATGCTAGGCAACGCGAACGCGTGATCCATGCGTTCGCATCGCAGTGACAAAAATCAGCGTGGCAGATTTCTTCTCCAGTGATTTCTGGGCTGTTTTCGACCCAGTTTTCGGCCCAGAAAACACATATTAGAGGCTATAAAGTGGAGAAATCTATTCATTCAGAAAGATAAGCTCACAATTCATAATTTTTAAGATTAGATGTAGTTTTTAGAGAGAGAGGTTCTCTCCTCTCTCTTAGGATTTAGGATTAGGATTTCTTTTAATTTTAGGATTACTTCTCTTCAAGTACAGGTTCAATGTTCTTCTTATTTATTTTCTACTTTTATTATATACTTTTAATTATTATTTATCTTTTTAATTTGGCTTATGCTACATTCATGTTATGATTTTCTTAATTAATATTATTTGAGGTATTTCAGATTTAAGATTGCTTTGCTTTATTTATATTGATGCTTTTAATTTAATTTAGATATTTTCTTCCTTTTGGCTTTGGTTAAGTAATTGGTAACGCTTGAGCTGTCAAATAAAGCAGTGGTTGAAATTGGGAGTTGCTCCAATAACTCTAGTCTTTCCATAGGAATTGACTAGGACCTGAGGATTAAGCTAATTAATTCACTTGATTTACCTTCATAGTTAGAGGTTAACAAAGTGGGATTAAAATCTAATTCTCATAACAATTGATAAGGATAGGACTTCCAGTTCTAATACATTGCCAAGAGTTTATTTTATTATTTCTATTTTATTTTTCTTATCATTTAACATACTGGTTTCTTACTTTCAAAACCCCCAATTTACAAGACTCATAACCAATAATAAGAACATACTTTCCTGCAATTCCTTGAGAAGACGACCCGAGGTTTAAATACTCGGTTATCAATTTTAAAGGGGTTTGTTACTTGTGACAACCAAAACGTTTGTAAGAAAGGTTGATTGCTTGGTTTAGTAACTATACTTGCAACGAGAGTTTACTATAACTTCTAAACCATCAATCTTCAGTTCTTCAAGTATCCAGTGTTTGCCACCTCCAGAAACCTGTACCTGGAGAGAACTCTGAAAATTCCAGAAGAACTACAGCAGTACACCTCCGATCAGATATAACAGAGAGGCTGGTTCTTCTTGGAGAGAAACTTGACAGAGGTCAATGCTTCCTGGGTCAGAGAGTTTTACTGCAACTATTTCAAGACTACCCTGGATGCAGTGCACCTCAGAGGGAAACAGATATTGGTAACTGAGGAAGCCATTGAGGATATTCTGCAGCTTCATCCTAAATCAGATCAGCCTGACGGTTACCAAAAGGCTGAAGAGGACATGCGCTTTCTGAGATTTGACGGGATGCTGTCAAGCAGAGGATAGCCCTTGATCCTACTGTCCCCTGGGTCATGGGAAAGAACACAACAATGCCTAAGGGAATCAAGCTGATGTATCTGAATGATGAGGCTCGGCTCTGGCACCAGATCCTGAGCAACTTTGTTATGCCGAGCACTCATGAGACGGAGCTGCCTGCTGCTATGATCACCTTCCTCTGGTGTGTGATGGAGGGTAAGGACCTATATCTTCCATGATTCATCCGGTATTACATGGCCAGGGTCCATGTCAGAGGCACTCTCCCTTTCCATATCTGATTACGCAGCTCGGCCGTCGAGCTTACGTGTCTTGGGAGCTGGCTGATGAGAAGCCACCTGCTGCAGACTGCAAGAAGATCATTCTCCACAGCAGGAAGTTTCATGCTTTAGGCCACAGACCTCCATTCTTCACCGCTTCTGATGAGACAGGCACACCTTCAGCTGCCCCTTCATCATCCACTGCTGCACCAGCCCCACCCACTACACCTCCACCTGCCTCAGAGCCCGTTAACCACCTCGTGCACCGCTTATTTCAGCAGCTGGACCAGATGGAGCGCCGCAACCGGCGACGATATGAGTTGCGACGCTACGAGCACCTCAAGTTAATGATTTGATCTGGCGGTGACATCCTCTCTGAGCCTGATACACCATCAGAGCCATCTGAGGAAGAGGCGGATGAGCATGCGGATGAGACACATGCACAGAGAGAGGCTGAGCAGGCAGGACCATAGCAGGCTGCGCCACAGCAGGAGGAGCCACATTAGATTTAGGCCGCAGACTCAGAGATTCCTATACAGTCAGAGCCTCTACTGCAGCAGACAGACCCTCTTACCCTTATCCTATCTGCAGATCCTCAGGCCACCACAGAGACACCAGCAGCCCATCCTTCCGGTGATGACACTCCTTCACACCTAGCTTGAGTGAGCATCGAGGACGATGCTTTATTTTAAGTGTGGGGAGGTCGCCATCCCTGGCGTATTTTTTTGGTGAACCACTACAGACTCTTTTTATCTTATTTTGTTATTTTTCTGTATTTTTATCTTTATTTTTATTTTTCAGTACTTATACATTGTTCATTTGCTGTATTTCTACCCTATTCTCCGCATTTTGCACTTTAGTTCATATTTTAGCCATTTAGTTTAGTTTGTAATTCTAAACTTATTAGTTATAGAATATGTGGATTAATTAGTATAGTTTACCCTTTTAGCATATAATAGTTTGATTTAATTGAAAATAAAAAGGAAGTAAACTAGAGACTTCAGTAAATTAAAACAATCCACACACCTTGTATATATAGCATTACATGTTAGTTAGTTAACAACATTTCATCAAGGAACAACACTAAGATTTTAAGAGCCACCCAAAAAAAAAATTTCATTGAGAATAATGGGAACTCTTAATTTTTACTTGCATGACATGTATAACTGATATATGATTTTTGAGCTGGAGAACACACAGCCTGTGAGTCTTGAGCTTAATTGTATGGTTGCATTCAAACCATAAATTTTATTCCTGTGTGTTTTACCCTTCTTTTTCATTCTGATATTCTTTACTTTGTTTTAATCTATATGTCAAATATAGAATATAGATACATACCAAAGAATTGATTGAGGTCATCATTTGAATTTTTCCTCACTTATCCCAAATTAGCCTACCTTTTTACATCACCCTTGTTAGCCCCCTTGAGCTTTTTAATCCCCTCTTGCTCTATAAACCACATTACTAGCCTTAAGCAGAAAAACAAAATAATTATCCCAAGCTGAATCCTTGGCTAGCTTAAGATAGAAATTGTGTATTATTTAAGTGTGGGAAACTTTATGGGAATATGGGATGATAGAAACAAAGTAGGAATTTAAAAAGAATAAGATGTTTCAAAATAAAAATTTGAGAAGTATGGTCATGTGAAATCAAAACAATGAATTACCATGTGCATTGATTAAAAAAAATTTTCAGTAGTTAAATAAGGGGATACAAAAATTCTCCAAATGCAAAATAAAAAGAGTCAATGCACATGGGACAAAATTAAATACATGAGTGTGCAATACAAAGAGGGAAAATTTGGGCAAATAGGTTAAAGAAACTTTAAAATTATATAAAGTATGTATGTTAGGTGAGATCTTAGACTAATCAAGGATTCACTTATTAGCCCACTTAGCCTTATACATATACCCTTACCTTTACCTTGACCCCATTACAACCTTGAATAAGACCTCATAATTTTTGTATGTCTGTATTCTATAATTGTTGATTGATTAGATGAAGAACAAAGTTATAGAAAGTAAGGATAGAAAAAGAATAGAGTGATTAACCCAATAAACACTGAGTGACTAGAGAGTAAACACAAAATCCAGTGAGGGTTCAATAGCTCATCACCATATATCTCTGCTTAAATTGTTAATTGTCTTGCAAGTTTGTGAAATATTTTTACCCATCTCAATTGTAAAAGTGCTTTAACATTATCTAAGGTTTGGCTATGCATATATGATTCCTTGAGGATATGAATTAATTTAACTACATGTAAGCTTTATATACAAGTGAATAACAATTAGAATTGCATGATTCATTTAGGTAGTTGCATTTAGAATAGATTACATTGCATGAGATTCCACCACTTTAACCTTACCTTACTCTTTATCTTGGATTTAGCATGAGGACATGCTATTGTTTAAGTGTGGGGAGGTTGATAAACCCATATTTTATAATATATTTTGTGCTCAATTTAAGTGATTTATTCAACCCTTCATCCATTTATTCATGTGAAATTGCATGGTTTTACTTTCCCTTTCTTATTATGTGATGTATGTGAAAAACATGTTTCCTATGCTTTAAAAATAATTATTTTAATTACCTTTTATTACCATTCGATGCCGTGATTTGTGTGTTGAGTATTTTCAGATCTCCTAAGGCAGGAATAATTTAAAGCATGGAAAGGAAACATACAAAAATGGAAGGAAAGCACAAAATGGAGTTTTTGAAGAAACTGGCAGCGACGCGAACGCATGGACGACACTAATGGAGTTTTTGAAGGAAAGCACAAAACGTTATGCCGCTGTTTAAATACCAACATGCTTTGCAGCCTTTTACCACACTAATTACCGCCTTGTTTTGTGAACGCCTATCTTAATTTGCACCCTATTTTGTTACCTCAAGTTTTTGTAAAGTCTTGAGATTATGTGACCTTGTGCATTGAGCCAATCTTGTAACGTTTGCTTTGCAATCACACTCCTACCTTTGCACCCTTATGCATATGACAATCAAAGTATTTGAAAATCGTATATATGATTATATTTTGAGATATTTTTGCTTTTTCCTTAAATGTGTTCAAGGGTGAACTGATATGAAATTTCTTTCGTTTTGTATCAATTTTCGAGGGCGAAAATTTTTATAAGGTGGGTAGAATATAAGGCCCAGAACTTTTGAAAAGTCTTATTATGATCAAGTCTCAAATCATATAGTTATTTATAGCCTTAATTTCAGAAATTATTTTATTAAAGATAATTAAGGCAAGTTTTGATTTATGGGATTTGAGATATGTTATGATTATTATCCAATTTCACAATTATTGGATTGTTTTCTATATCCAAATTATAAAGTTGATAGTTGTGAAATAATAAGGATTTCTATATGATTTGGATTAAATAATTAATATTTTAAATATTATTACTGCTATTTTGGAAAATGAAGGAATTAAGTATATTATATCTAATTTTTAGATTTGGGCATTTTATTGAAAATAATTTCTAAAGTTGATGAGTAACTAGTACTTTCTATATACCATTAGGGTTGGATTTAATTTGGGTTTCAATTATAATATTATCCTCAATTTTAAGTGAAATTACTAAAATGCCCCTAACCCTAATTTTTGAAAATAAAACCCTAACCCTAAAACCCTACCCGGTTACCCGTTGCATCTCCTCATGCCCCAGCAGCCAAACACGCACAGTTTTCCAACTGAATGAAAGAAAGAAAGAAGGGGTTAGGAGGAAACGGGAAGAAGCAGAGAGGGGGAGAGGGACAGAGAGCGGCGGTGTGAGAGGAAGAGAGGGAGGAGGCAGCACCGGTGGACCTTGCTGCCGCCGTCGTGCTGAGCCGTCGCGTTTTGCATCGTTGTACACCAAAGAAAGAGAGAGAAAGATCGGGCAGGAATCAGGGGACCGAAGGCGGAGGGAGTGCGGCAGGGGAAGCCATCGCCGCCAGTCACCGTCGCAAGGCTCTGCTGCATCCTCACCGCGCTTGGGTGTTGTCGAAGCCACACCTGCTACCGCTGCTACTAGGGTCTGCCGCCGTCCTGTCCCTGGAGCCTGAGCCGCGCATCTGTCACCGAACCAGAGGAGCTCATCCCTGCTGAGTCACCGCCATCTTGCCTCTGCCGGCGAGCACGAAGAGAGAGGGAGACGGGAGTTTGCACAGCAGTGAGAGGGAGAGCGCGACAGGGGAGACCATCGCCGCCTGGGTCGCCGTCGCCAGGCCTCCTTGTCGTCGCCAGTTCTGCTTGTTCTGTCGCCGGAAAACTCGTCGCTGTGGGGGTCTCACTGCCGCCGTCCTTGTTGTGGCTGGTGTCGTCACCGCGGAAGCCACCTGCGTCACCGCTGGAGGAAGGGAGATCCGCGCCGTTGCTGCGGTTTATGCCGCCGGAATTGCTCTGCCGCTGCCAGAATTTCTGGTCGCTGCCGTTCTGGTGAGCTTGCCCTGTTTCTGGTTCTTAGTTTCGCCAATTCAATTTGTTTGAAGCTGTCACTGAAACTATTGTGTTTAATAAAGGGGCTGTCATATGTTACGTTGTCGCTGCCGGAGGACCTGCGGCTCTGCATTTCCGACCGCCGGTGGTGGCATGGGTGTTGCTGGAAACACCATCGGAACTGCCGCTACTCGGTGTAGTTGTTCTTCCCTTGTTGCGGTAAGCAGGCTCATTTCGAAAAGCCCTTTTTAGTCAGTATTTTTGTTTCGAAAGCCCTGCATTAGTGTTCAATTCCGTGTAATAAAGTGTTTATGATGTTGACGGTTCTAGGGATTAGAATCCGAGTTTACTTGTGGCGTTGAGGTTGTTTCTTCTATTGAGGAAAACAAGCGGAGTTGAGGATTTGGTTGCCGTCAGTTCGGGTTGAGGCGGAAATGGACTTGATGAGGCGTTTGGATTATGGAATTGCGTTTTGAGGTAGGGGCGCTTTCCAAAAACTATAGTTTATTATTGGAATTATTACATATGGGTACTGATGTGAGATATTGTGTATTTGGTGATTGTATCTGCCTTATGTATCAATTGATTGACTCGAATGACTATGGATGTTGGTTTGGCTGAATTGTTGTGTGGCTCGTGAAATGTAATGTTTGAAGTTGATTCTTTAAATATTTGAAATGAGTTTAATCCATTGAGGATTGGTTTGAATTGATTCAATTATTTTGATGATGTAAAAGATAGAATGCTCTTGAAATTCAGCCTGGGTTGCTTTAATTGCTCTGGTTTTGATAAATGATTTATTGCTGAACCGATTCCTTAAAGCTTTGGAAATGAGTTAAATCGGTTGACATTGATTTGATTTTGAAATGGTTTCCTTGAGATATGCCACTGAGGCGACTGTTGGATTTAGCGTGATTTTGAATTGATTTTTGGGTTCTGGACTGTTGAAAAGGATTGAGGAACGGTTTAGTTGGGACCGGAACCGGGTGGCAAAGTCCAAGTTTTAGGGGAGATGCTGCCGAAATTTCTATAAAATCCGAGGCTTTATTTGAAATGTTATTTGGGAAATTTTGAGTTTAATGCCTTTCCTATTTACTTGGAGGATTGTGAATTTATGGCTTCTTTTATTATCTTTACTTAGAACAATTATGAAAGCGATGAAGCTACGCTTTGAAAGAATTATTGTAAAGAGAATCATGATTCCTCCTTATTTTTCCGAGAAGAATAGTATGTCTTTGGGTACAAGTTATTCGAAAAGGAATTTTGCCTTGAGGCTGTTTTAAAAGGTAAAACTGGTTTATGTTTTTCTCTATTAAACGTAAAGAGTGTCCATTGGAAGAGTTTTCGTGATTTTAAAAGGAAGTGGATCTCGATTGACGAACCTCATTATTTTGACGATTTGAATAAGATTCAGAGTACCCTTTGAACTCTATTTTAACACAACAAAAATGATTCTCTTATCAGTTTGAAACACTTCAGATTTAATTATGGAATCGAAGTCGGTTTTGTTTAAGAAAAGGAAATGGTTTTGAAAAGAGTAATTGATTACATGACGCGGATTGGCTTAGATCCTATTTTATTACTCAAATCAGAAAGCCAATGTTTTAATGATTTTACATGAATTTGGCGAAATGAGTTATGTTATTCTCCCCTAAAGACTTGGGACTCTGTCGAGAAACTTTTGTTATAAAATCCCATTGTTGGATGGGTGATTTTGAATATCTCAAAGAGGCTTTTAACTTGCCATGATTATGGAAGTTTTGAAAAGAGGATGCCGAGAGTGGCATTATTTTAAAAGGGGAATTTACCTTGAGTAAAAGTGGCTTATGAGCCTGAGATGATTTGAGAAATGAGATCTTTAAAGCCAAGGCTGAAAAGAGTTGAAACTTGATTTCAAAGTGAAATGAATTGAGAAAATGATTTATGGCTTAAATACCGATTTCATAAATCTGATAATTTTGAATGGTGGAAGTGCTGTTTTATTATGAGCCGGAATGGCTATGTATGATTATGAATATTGACTGGTTCTGGATTGAACCGTGAGCCGGAATGGCTGTGTGATTATCAATATTGGCTGGTTTTGGATTTGAACCGTAAGCTGGATGGCTGAGATGGATGTTGATCCATGGATGAGAATGAATGCATGTATATGCTGAATTATTGATAATTGTGATTTTTGCACTTCCACTATTGGAGATGAGGGTTTCCCTGGGTAGTAGCAATGGCTAGCCACCATGTGCTCCAGGTTGAGACTCGAAGCTCTGTTAACCCAATGTCGTAAGTGTGGCCGGGCACTGTGAAAGGTCCGGATGAGCTCGCCCCCATAAATATTCACCAGTGATGGTGATGGATAAATATTCACCAGTGAGGGTGATGGATATGGATCATGATTATGATCAAGTTTATGATGAGTATAACTAGAGTTGGGGATGCACGACAGAGGGACAGTCCAATGGTTAGCTACCAGGACTTGTCGGGTTGGCTCTATAACCGACAGATGATATCATCAGCCACTAGGGACAGGCATGCATCATATGCATTTATGTGACATTGTTTGGGTGTGCATATTATACTTGGTTTGCCTATGTGACTAATTGCTAATTGTTCTACTTGCAATAACTGTTTGTTTATGCCTGCATCCTTCTATTTGTGTTTGCATCTGGGACTCTGTTGGATTGTGGTGATTTGGTTGATGGTTGGATTGTTTGGGGCTAGGGCCGTGGTTGGATTGTTTGGGCCTAGGGCCGTGGTTGGAATGAGATGAACCGATGGTTGATTTCGGTTTTGTGTTTCTGGTTTGGAATAAAATATGAAAGGCTATTTTGTTTTAGTATAGATAAACCGTTTTGAAAGGTTTTTGAGTTCTTGAGAATTGAATGGTTTCTCTTTCAGAAAAGATTTCCGACGTTACTTTTATTGTAAACCGTTGTTTTTGAAAAGAGGCATAAGACGGTTATTAATCACTGGTACGGTTTATCTTCACGTATCCTATTACAGTAATTCCCAAAAACCCTCTACTGAGAACCCTTTCGAGGATGATGTTCTCACTCCCCCTACATTTTTCCCCTTTCAGGATATGGGCGCAGAAGTTACGAAGAGCTGATTTAATTGTTGTTGTGATGCTCTATATTGTTTTAGTTATGGTTTATTGTACCCTCGCCTTTATCTTGATATAATCTGTAAGAGGGATAGGAATTGTATTGGATTATGCTTGTAATATTACTTATATATATGTATTTATATATATGGATGTACTCTTTATGAGTTTCTGTAAGTTGTATGGATGTACGTTGTATATCAAAAGTATTTTTGGGAGTGGTATTGCGGTTTAAAGTTTCAAACAGGCTCATATTTTAGTATTAATTAGTATAAGTGTCGTCGTAATATCCGAGCTATCAGAGTTGCGCAGCCGGAAGCGTTGTCTTTGGTAGTCAGGGTGTTACATTATGGTATCAGAGCAGTTCTTCCTGTAGAGCCTGAGGAATGGACTGACTATGCTTCAATTGCATACTCTGAGCGTTTGTCATATATTAGGTCTTGTCGAATGACGAGAATTAGAGCTTTATGCACATGACGGTCTATTGATTAACGTTGTTAGTCTTGCGTTGCATAATTCCTGATATTAAGTTTGGCCGGCTTAATACTAGTGAATTATGTATATGAAAGCACTGATGGGTTATCATAGATGATATACGAGTTTCGAGTAAAGAGAATCGCGGGCTTTGGGGGAACGTTAGAAACTTTTCTCGAGGCTATTCAGTTATGTGTCTTGAATTCTGTTCGAGTCGACCTGTTCTTTTATATCCTAACTTGAAGTTCTTGTTTGGTACTCCTCTTGAAAAGTAATTTGATGTTTCCACTCTATTCCTCTATTCATATGCATTCTTGAATGATCTTAAGTGCATATGCTTGTTTAGAATCTTTGATGCATCTGTCTTCCTCTGTTTGAGTTCTTCTTGATTAACGTATTCTTTGATATAGCTTTGAACTTGTCCTATTGCGTTGTGCATTTTAACTCCGGATTCCGAGTCCATTCTTAGAGAACTTGTTGATTCAATTTTTCTCTTATTTGACAGTGATCACAGCCAATTTTGAGATTTTATGAAAATTGCTGTTAAAAAGATATATACTTATCTATATGGGCAATTTTGAAGATTTCTTATACAGTTTAACGTCTATTTATTTCTAATACTTCGCCTGTGCTTTTACTGGTCTATGGAATTGCATTTACCTTAAATTACAATTTGGCCTTCTAGTAATTTTACTATAGTTCCAATGCACATCTTCATTTGATTATGTATTTGGATATTTTTCAAAATTTTGGAAAGGAAAGATTTTTCACTTTTATTCCGGTTGAGTTTCGTTTGATAAGCTTTACTTAACTTATTTTGAATTGAGATTGATTTTGCATGCTATATGGTTTATGCCATTGTTGTCCTTTTGAAAGTGTTGGACTCCTAGCTTTCTTCCTATGAACGGACTAAAGTCTCTCTTAAGCTTTCTATCTCCATGAACGTCATGTTTGACCTTGTTTTTAACTAATCTCTTACATCTTGTGAGCATTTACCATCGATCTTGGTTTTTCCAATCTTGTGAATCTCATTCTTATACGAGTTAGTTTGATTCGTTTCAGAATAATGCATCGTTTATCTCTCATTATATCTACAAGAGTTTTTAGTCAAGGATTTATCCTTGGGAAATTACTAATGATTGGGTTGTCTTTTCCTAGGACTTTGTATTCTTTTGGATCAATTTAAAACTTGTTTGATGTTTCATGTCTAGTGGATCTTGTTTGAACTACTTTAATTTAAGATCCTTTCTTGCAAGGCTTGACTCCTTTTTAGTACATCTTAAACTTTTTGAATGTTCTTCTGAGATGGTGATTTCAAGAACACTTTTGGAGTCTTGTTTTGAACCTTTTTTAAAGGAATTTTGAATTCTCTTTGAAGAAATATTAAACGGAATTTATTTTCTGTTGCTTGATTGAGATTGAAACCATTGTTCAATTTTGACGAAGTTAATTCAAAGTTGGCAAGCGCTATTTTAAATGAGGTTTTGGAAAGCTCCCTTGTTTAGTGGAAATTGGTTCGTTGGTAATGCACCACTTATTTCCTTTACCAAATTGTAAGCAAATTTTTACTTCGGAGTTTCTTTTCTAAAAAGAGTTTAACTTCCTCTTTCGTACTTGTTATGAATGTTATACACGCTTGTTTGAATACGAAATTTTGAGAATTTTGAACAAGCATTTGATTACTTCCGAGTTTTTATGAACTGTTTTTGGTTAAGTTGTGCATCTAATTATCTTTCTAAAATATTTGAGGAAATATTTTAGCTCTTAGCCAAAGTTGTGTGCATTTGTTTTTGGAACTCTACAAAATTTACTTCAACATGAAATTGAATTAAAGCAAAGCCACGATTATGCTTTTATTTTTCTCTTGAAGGAGGCTTGTTGCTTAACTTTTCTTTTAAACTGCGAAGTGATTTTTCTGCAAGTTTTCGATTCTTTTAAGAACAATGTATTCGAAAGTATTTTAATTATGCTCGAGTTCTGTGAGCTTGACTTGGGTCTGAGATATTCTTTTCTGTAAACCTCTTACTTCTTCGACTCAGCTTGAAATTGTTCCGAACTAATGCGCTGATTCTCCTTCCTATTGATCCTATTGAATTTCCTTGATCCAAGGGTTATCTTTGAAGTTGTCAATTGAATTATGTCTAGCAAACTTCAATGCTTGAGCATCCTTGTTTATCTGGAATTGGATACTCTGTCTCGAATCTATGAGTATTGTCCTTGACATTTGCCTCTCCTTTCTAAAGTTTTGTATCCTTCTGAGTAGACTCGAGAATTATTTTGATATCACGTGCGACTTGTAGACGTAGTAACGCGATGCGTTAGTTCTTTAAGGCGTGATATGTGTATATGGAAGGTGAAGCGATAGGTGTTAAACGTTATGAGTTGTGGGTGTTTTGATCCTTGCGAACGGATTTGTGGTTGTTAGGCTTATGATTGGCTATGAAGTTGTAATATGATTGGTGGAGTTGGGAAATTGAAGTTCTGAAGTAGGAACGAGATTTGTCAGCAACGTTATGCCGCTGTTTAAATACCAACATGCTTTGCAGCCTTTTACCACACTAATTACCGCCTTGTTTTGTGAACGCCTATCTTAATTTGCACCCTATTTTGTTACCTCAAGCTTTTGTAAAGTCTTGAGATTATGTGACCTTGTGCATTGAGCCAATCTTGTAACGTTTGCTTTGCAATCACACTCCTACCTTTGCACCCTTATGCATATGACAATCAAAGTATTTGAAAATCGTATATATGATTATATTTTGAGATATTTTTGCTTTTTCCTTAAATGTGTTCAAGGGTGAACTGATATGAAATTTCTTTCGTTTTGTATCAATTTTCGAGGGCGAAAATTTTTATAAGGTGGGTAGAATATAAGGCCCAGAACTTTTGAAAAGTCTTATTATGATCAAGTCTCAAATCATATAGTTATTTATAGCCTTAATTTCAGAAATTATTTTATTAAAGATAATTAAGGCAAGTTTTGATTTATGGGATTTGAGATATGTTATGATTATTATCCAATTTCACAATTATTGGATTGTTTTCTATATCCAAATTATAAAGTTGATAGTTGTGAAATAATAAGGATTTCTATATGATTTGGATTAAATAATTAATATTTTAAATATTATTACTGCTATTTTGGAAAATGAAGGAATTAAGTATATTATATCTAATTTTTAGATTTGGGCATTTTATTGAAAATAATTTCTAAAGTTGATGAGTAACTAGTACTTTCTATATACCATTAGGGTTGGATTTAATTTGGGTTTCAATTATAATATTATCCTCAATTTTAAGTGAAATTACTAAAATGCCCCTAACCCTAATTTTTGAAAAATAAAACCCTAACCCTAAAACCCTACCCGGTTACCCGTTGCATCTCCTCATGCCCAGCAGCCAAACACGCACAGTTTTCCAACTGAATGAAAGAAAGAAAGAAGGGGTTAGGAGGAAACGGGAAGAAGCAGAGAGGGGGAGAGGGACAGAGAGCGGCGGTGTGAGAGGAAGAGAGGGAGGAGGCAGCACCGGTGGACCTTGCTGCCGCCGTCGTGCTGAGCCGTCGCGTTTTGCATCATTGTACACCAAAGAAAGAGAGAGAAAGATCGGGCAGGAATCAGGGGACCGAAGGCGGAGGGAGTGCGGCAGGGGAAGCCATCGCCGCCAGTCACCGTCGCAAGGCTCTGCTGCATCCTCACCGCGCTTGGGTGTTGTCGAAGCCACACCTGCTGCCGCTGCTACTAGGGTCTGCCGCCATCCTGTCCCTGGAGCCTGAGCCGCGCATCTGTCACCGAACCAGAGGAGCTCATCCCTGCTGAGTCACCGCCATCTTGCCTCTGCCGGCGAGCACGAAGAGAGAGGGAGACGGGAGTTTGCACAGCAGTGAGAGGGAGAGCGCGACAGGGGAGACCATCGCCGCCTGGGTCGCCGTCGCCGGGCCTCCTTGTCGTCGCCAGTTCTGCTTGTTCTGTCGCCGGAAAACTCGTCGCTGTGGGGGTCTCACTGCCGCCGTCCTTGTTGTGGCTGGTGTCGTCACCGCGGAAGCCACCTGCGTCACCGCTGGAGGAAGGGAGATCCGCGCCGTTGCTACGGTTTATGCCGCCGGAATTGCTCTGCCGCTGCCAGAATTTCTGGTCGCTGCCGTTCTGGTGAGCTTGCCCTGTTTCTGGTTCTTAGTTTCGCCAATTCAATTTGTTTGAAGCTGTCACTGAAACTATTGTGTTTAATAAAGGGGCTGTCATATGTTACGTTGTCGCTGCCGGAGGACCTGCGGCTCTGCATTTCCGACCGCCGGTGGTGGCATGGGTGTTGATGGAAACACCATCGGAACTGCCGCTACTCGGTGTAGTTGTTCTTCCCTTGTTGCGGTAAGCAGGCTCATTTCGAAAAGCCCTTTTTAGTCAGTATTTTTGTTTCGAAAGCCCTGCATTAGTGTTCAATTCCGTGTAATAAAGTGTTTATGATGTTGACGGTTCTAGGGATTAGAATCCGAGTTTACTTGTGGCGTTGAGGTTGTTTCTTCTATTGAGGAAAACAAGCGGAGCTGAGGATTTGGTTGCCGTCAGTTCGGGTTGAGGCGGAAATGGACTTGATGAGGCGTTTGGATTATGGAATTGCGTTTTGAGGTAGGGGCGCTTTCCAAAAACTATAGTTTATTATTGGAATTATTACATATGGGTACTGATGTGAGATATTGTGTATTTGGTGATTGTATCTGCCTTATGTATCAATTGATTGACTCGAATGACTATGGATGTTGGTTTGGCTGAATTGTTGTGTGGCTCGTGAAATGTAATGTTTGGAGTTGATTCTTTAAATATTTGAAATGAGTTTAATCCGTTGAGGATTGGTTTGAATTGATTCAATTATTTTGATGATGTAAAAGATAGAATGCTCTTGAAATTCAGCCTGGGTTGCTTTAATTGCTCTGGTTTTGATAAATGATTTATTGCTGAACCGATTCCTTAAAGCTTTGGAAATGAGTTAAATCGGTTGACATTGATTTGATTTTGAAATGGTTTCCTTGAGATATGCCACTGAGGCGACTGTTGGATTTAGTGTGATTTTGAATTGATTTTTGGGTTCTGGACTGTTGAAAAGGATTGAGGAACGGTTTAGTTGGGACCGGAACCGGGTGGCAAAGTCCAAGTTTTAGGGGAGATGCTGCCGAAATTTCTATAAAATCCGAGGCTTTATTTGAAATGTTATTTGGGAAATTTTGAGTTTAATGCCTTTCCTATTTACTTGGAGGATTGTGAATTTATGGCTTCTTTTATTATCTTTACTTAGAACAATTATGAAAGCGATGAAGCTACGCTTTGAAAGAATTATTGTAAAGAGAATCATGATTCCTCCTTATTTTTCCGAGAAGAATAGTATGTCTTTGGGTACAAGTTATTCGAAAAGGAATTTTGCCTTGAGGCTGTTTTAAAAGGTAAAACTGGTTTATGTTTTTCTCTATTAAACGTAAAGAGTGTCCATTGGAAGAGTTTTCGTGATTTTAAAAGGAAGTGGATCTCGATTGACGAACCTCATTATTTTGACGTTTTGAATAAGATTCAGAGTACCCTTTGAACTCTAGTTTAACACAACAAAAATGATTCTCTTATCAGTTTGAAACGCTTCAGATTTAATTATGGAATCGAAGCCGGTTTTGTTTAAGAAAAGGAAATGGTTTTGAAAAGAGTAATTGATTACATGACGCGGATTGGCTTAGATCCTATTTTATTACTCAAATCAAAAAGCCAATGTTTTAATGATTTTACATGAATTTGGCGAAATGAGTTATGTTATTCTCCCCTAAAGACTTGGGACTCTGTCGAGAAACTTTTGTTATAAAATCCCATTGTTGGATGGGTGATTTTGAATATCTCAAAGAGGCTTTTAACTTGCCATGATTATGGAAGTTTTGAAAAGAGGATGCCGAGAGTGGCATTGTTTTAAAAGGGGAATTTACCTTGAGTAAAAGTGGCTTATGAGCCTGAGATGATTTGAGAAATGAGATCTTTAAAGCCAAGGCTGAAAAGAGTTGAAACTTAATTTCAAAGTGAAATGAATTGAGAAAATGATTTATGGCTTAAATGCCGATTTCATAAATCTGATAATTTTGAATGGTGGAAGTGCCGTTTTATTATGAGCCGGAATGGCTATGTATGATTATGAATATTGACTGGTTCTGGATTGAACCGTGAGCCAGAATGGCTGTGTGATTATCAATATTGGCTGGTTCTGGATTTGAACCGTAAGCTGGATGGCTGAGATGGATGTTGATCCATGGATGAGAATGAATGCATGTATATGCTGAATTATTGATAATTGTGATTTTTGCACTTCCACTATTGGAGATGAGGGTTTCTCTGGGTAGTAGCAATGGCTAGCCACCATGTGCTCCAGGTTGAGACTCGAAGCTCTGTAAACCCAATGTCGTAAGTGTGGCCGGGCACTGTGAAAGGCCCGGATGAGCTCGCCCCCATAAATATTCACCAGTGATGGTGATGGATAAATATTCACCAGTGAGGATGATGGATATGGATCATGATTATGATCAAGTTTATGATGAGTATAACTCGAGTTGGGGATGCACGACAGAGGGACAGTCCAATGGTTAGCTACCAGGACTTGTCGGGTTGGCTCTATAACCGACAGATGATATCATCAGCCACTAGGGACAGGCATGCATCATATGCATTTATGTGACATTGTTTGGGTGTGCATATTATACTTGGTTTGCCTATGTGACTAATTGCTAATTGTTCTACTTGCAATAACTGTTTGTTTATGCCTGCATCCTTCTATTTGTGTTTGCATCTGGGACTCTGTTGGATTGTGGTGATTTGGTTGATGGTTGGATTGTTTGGGCCTAGGGCCGTGGTTGGATTGTTTGGGCCTAGGGCCGTGGTTGGAATGAGATGAACCGATGGTTGATTTCGGTTTTGTGTTTCTGGTTTGGAATAAAATATGAAAGGCTATTTTGTTTTAGTATAGATAAACCGTTTTGAAAGGTTTTTGAGTTCTTGAGAATTGAATGGTTTCTCTTTCAGAAAAGATTTCCGACGTTACTTTTATTGTAAACCGTTGTTTTTGAAAAGAGGCATAAGACGGTTATTAATCACTGGTACGGTTTATCTTCACGTATCCTATTACAGTAATTCCCAAAAACCCTCTACTGAGAACCCTTTCGAGGATGATGTTCTCACCCCCCCTACATTTTTTCCCTTTCAGGATATGGGCGCAGAAGTTACGAAGAGCTGATTTAATTGTTGTTGTGATGCTCTATATTGTTTTAGTTATGGTTTATTGTACCCTCGCCTTTATCTTGATATAATCTGTAAGAGGGATAGGAATTGTATTGGATTATGCTTGTAATATTACTTATATATATGTATTTATATATATGGATGTACTCTTTATGAGTTTCTGTAAGTTGTATGGATGTACGTTGTATATCAAAAGTATTTTTGGGAGTGGTATTGCGGTTTAAAGTTTCAAACAGGCTCATATTTTAGTATTAATTAGTATAAGTGTCGTCGTAATATCCGAGCTATCAGAGTTGCGCAGCCGGAAGCGTTGTCTTTGGTAGTCAGGGTGTTACATTTAGTATTTCAAACTCTTTATCAGGTTCAATATTCCTTTTACTTTATAATTCTCTTTTACTTTCAGATACTTTAATGCTCTCATTTAATTACTTATGTTGCCAAATTGGCTTATGAACTCTTTATGTTTAGATTGATTTTCTTTTATTAATGCAATAGAGGTATTTCAGATTTATAATTTAGCTCTTCATATTCTCGGCTTTAATTGATTAATTGGAGACTCTTGAGGTATCAAACTCATCGTGATTGATAATTGTTATTTTTGCTAATTGAATCGAATTCCAATAACTCTAGTCTTTCCTTAGGAATTGACTAGGACCTGAGGATCAAATTGATTAGTCCACTTGACTTTCCTTTGTTTAGTAAAGGTTAATTAAATGGGATTAAAACCCAATTATCATCGCCACTGATAAGGATAACTAGGATAGGAATTCCAATTCTCATACCTTGCCAAGAGTTTATTTTACAATTATTTATTTATTTTACTTGTCATTTAAATTACTTGTTCCTTACTTTCAAAACCCCCAATTTACAAAACTCATAACCAATAATAAGAACACCTCCGTGCAGTTCCTTGAGAAGACGACCCGAGGTCTAAATACTTCGGTTATCAATTTTAAAGGGGTTTGTTACTTGTGACAACCAAAACTTTTGTAAGAAAGGTTGATTGCTTGGTTTAGAAACTATACTTGCAACGAGAATTTATTCTGAATTCTAAACCGTCAATCTTCCGTTCTTCAGCGATATATGTGAACCTATTCATCCACCATATGGATCTTTTAGATATTTTATGGTCCTAATAGACGCATCTTCGAGATGGTCACATGTGTGCTTATTGTCTTCTTACAACCTGGTGTTTAGGAGATTACTTGCTCAAATTATTCGATTAAAATTACAGTTTCCAGAAAATCCAATCAAAGCAATTCGTCTTGATAATGCTGGTGAATTTACTTCCCAAGCCTTTGATGTTTATTGTATGGCTAATGGAATGAGTGTTGAATATCCAGTAGCTTATGTTCACACACAAAATGGGTTAGTAGAATCACTTATTAAACGCCTCCATTAATTACTAGACCCTTACTTATGAGAATAAATCTCCCAACCTCGGCTTGGAGGCATGTTATTTTACATCCCGCAGCATTTATTCGTTTGAGACCAACCATCAGTTCTCTCCTATACAATTAGCTTTTGGCCAGCAGCCAAATATTTCTCATTTAAAAATATTTGGGTGTGCGATATATGTTCCCATTACACCACCTTTTCGCACCAAAATGGGACCCCAAAGAAAATTGGAGATATATGTTGGATATGATTCCCTCTATAGTGAGGTATCTTGAGATACAAACTGGAGATGTATTTAAAGCCCGATTTGTAGATTGTCATTTTGATGAATCAAAATTTTTAACATTAGAGGGAGAGAATAAACTTCCTTAAAAAGAGCTTAATTGGAATGCATCATCTTTGATGCATTTAGATCCTCGATCAAGGTAATGTGAACTAGAAATTTAAAAGATTATACATTTGCAAAGAATGGCAAATGAATTACCTGATGCATTTTCTGATATAAAGAGGATAACCAAATCTTACATACCAGCAAAAAATTCCCCAATTCGAATTGATGTCCCAATAGGACAAGTGACCACTAAAACAAATTCACGTCAGAAGCGTGGTAGACCAGTTGGTTCCAAAGATAAAAATTCTTGAAAAAGAAAATAGGTAAATACTATTCCTGTTGAAAAAGACATAGTAAAGACACATGCATTTGTCCAAAATTCTGATATAATTTTTACAGCAGAAGATCTTCAGGTACCTGAAAATTATGAAAATAACGAGATCTCGATATATTATGTCTTTACAGGAGAAAAATGGGACCAAAATAAGACAATTGTCAATGAAATATTTGCATATAATGTGGCATTAAATATCATGCATGAAAGTAAGGATCTTGAGCCAAGAATAGTCGAAGAGTGTCGACAAAAGAATGATTGGCCAAAATGGGAAGAAGCTATAAAGGCTGAGTTAGACTCACTTGCAAAACGTGAAGTTTTTGGACCAGTAGTCTGTACACCAGAAGATGTAAAACCTGTTGGATACAGATGGGTATTTGTGAGAAAACGAAATGAGAAAAATGAAGTTGTACGCTACAAAGCTCGACTTGTGGCACAAGATTTTTTAGAAAGGTCCGGTATAGATTATGAAAAAACATATTCTCCTATAGTAGTGATGCAATAATATTGCGTTATTTATTCAGTTTATCCGCATACCATAAACTACATATGTATTTAATGGATGTGGTAACCTCCTACTTATACAGATCATTAGATCGTGATATCTATATGAAAGTCCCTGAAGCATTAAAGATATATAAATCATCTAATGAATACTCGCAGGGGTTGTACTCAGTCAAATTACAAATATCTTTATATGGTCTAAAGCAATCTGGACGAATGTGGTATAATCGTCTTACTGAGTATCTGGCCAAAAACGGATTCAAGAATGATGATATCTGTCCATGTGTTTTCATAAAGAAATCTGCATCTGGATTCATTATAATTGCTATGTACGTTGATGATTTAAATATCATTGAAACTCTTGAAGAGATTCCAATAATTATAAAAACTCTAAAAGAAGAGTTTGAGATGAAAGATCTTGGAAAAACTAAATTTTGTCTCGACCTGCAGATCGAGCATACAAAAAATGGGATCTTTATTCATCAAACAACATACAAAAATATCTTGAAGAGATTTTATATGGATAAGTCACATCCATTAAATACCCCAATGATCGTAAGGTCTTTGGATATGGAAAATGATAAATTCCGTCCTAAAGAAGAAAATGAAGATATCCTTGGTCCTGAAGTACCATATCTTAGTGCCATTGGAGCGCTAATGTATCTTTCTAATAATACATGACCCGATATATCATTTGCTGTGAATTTACTAGCAAGGTATAGTTCCTCTCCAACTAGAAGACATTGGAATGGAATCAAACAAATCTTTCGATATTTTCATGAAACGGTTGATATGAGATTGTTTTATCTCCATGGATCTAAGTCATAATTAGTTGGCTATGCAGATGCTGGATACTTGTCTGATCCACATAAAAGGAGATTTCAAACAGGATACCTGTTCATATGTGGTGGTACAGCTATATCATAGAGGTCCACGAAACAGATGATTGCTGCAACATCCTCTAATCATGCTGAAATACTAGCGATACATGAAGCAAGTCGCGAGTGTTTTTGGCTTAGGAGTTTGATCCAGTATATTCTGTCATCATGTGGACTGATTGATCATAAGATAGCTCCAACTGTCCTGTTTGAAGATAATACAGCATGCATTGCTCAACTTAAGGGTGGATACATCAAAGGTGATAGAACAAAGCATATTTCTCCCAAATTCTTCTTCACTCATGATCTTCAAAATCAAGGAACAATTAATGTCCAACAGATTCGCTCAAGCGATAATTTGGCAGACTTATTTACAAAGTCACTTCCAAAATCCTCCTTTAAAAAATTGGTACATCATACTGGGATACGCCGATTTCGAGATGTTAAATAATGTCGACAAGAGGGGGAGACTATACTGTTTTTCCCTTGGGCAGATTTTTTCCATTGGATTTTTCTTGACAAGGTTTTTAATGAGACAGTCCTCATCAAAGGATATTGTACTCTTTTTCCTTCACTAAAGTTTTTTCCCATTGAATTTTTCATTAGTAAAGTTTTAATAAAATATAATCCTAAATGGTCATCCAAGGATAAGAGAGTGTTGTGATAAGAATATGAGATAGATGCCCATTAATAATATGGGCAGCTGAAGTTCCCAAGAGAGAGATTTAAGATTCTTATGAAGACCAACTTTTAATAAAGATTGAAAAATGATGAATTTGTACATGTATAAATAATGCTTCATAACCTGAGATATACACACACTACAATCAATAATAATCTTCTCTCTCTTTCTATTTCTCTCCGTAGATCTTTTTAAATTACAATATACTAGTAAATATATAAATTACTTATATTATAGTGAGATAATTATATTAGTAAATATCAATACTCCACTCTTCTATTTATACTTTTTTATTTTATATTATATCTTCCTTATTTATTTATTTTACAACAAGTCGAGCCAAACTTATACCTTTATTCATAGAGTAAATAGTTAAATTCGTTTATAAAAGATCAGATATTTTTCAAATTAGCTTTCAAAAGATTTTTTAATCAAATTCGTTCTTTAAAGATTTTAAATTAATCGCGATAGTCTTTTATCATTTTCTTTGTTCATGACGTCAAAATTTGTTAATATGACACATCATTAAGTGATACTACAACACACATAGGAGTCTTAATTGACTGTTAGTATGATAAATTTATGAAATTAGATAAAATCAAAACCTAATTCAGAAAAAAACTTGAGGTATTAAAATTCCTCAATTTGAGATTGATTTGATCCAACTTTATAAACTTATTATCATGTTAGTTGCCGGTTAGGACTATTATATGTATGTAGTAGTGTCACTTAAAGTGTCATGTCAACAAATTTTAATGTTGTTAGCAACGGAAGTAACGAAAGAACTAAAATGATAAATTTAAAATATTTGAATGTCAAATTTAATTAAAAAAAATTTCAAAAACTAATTTAAAAATAAATAATTTTTTAGAGACTAATTTAACTATTTACTTTTTATTTATGTTCCGTCTACTAAAAATAATTTTAAAAAAACACTTTTTTAAATGCATTATTAAGATAATATACTTATATAAAAATATAAACTTGATTATAATTGGAGTTCTAAAATAAAATAAAATAATTTCTTAAGACATAAAAGTATAAAACAGAAACAATACAAATGTTGATCAAGTGAACTAACACATCATGAGATGATCGAACGATGATGCAAAAAATGTACGGCCGTGATTGAACAACTTTCAGAGACAGGGTCCCTTTATCTAGATTTAGTCAAAAGTGAAAAGTCTCACTCTCAACCCTTTTTGTCTCAACTCCAAATTGATTTTTATCTTATCTTTTGTTTGGTAACGTATCTAATAATAATTTACTAATTAATATAGCAAGTTGCCGGGGAGCCTTTTCCCACTTTGTCAAAGCATAATCCACTTTTAAGTAATTATTATTAATCATTATTCAACTAATTAGCCAAGGAAAGAAAATATTACTAATTAGTATTAAATAATAGAGAAGTCAAAAAAATAAAACAAATTATATATATATTAAAAATTAATTATTAAAATTTATCATTATTTATTTATATATAAATATATATTATTTAATTTTTTAAATAAATATTTAATATTCTAATATATATTTTATATAAATAATTAATTTTTGATATACTGGTGATAGAAGAATTGAAAATATAAAGAAAGAAAGGGAAAGAAAGAGAAAATGAGAGTTTTAGCGGGAAAGCAGTTCGCAAGTCAATGAGTTTGTTGGTATGAGACTATGAGTTGGAGAGAGGTAAACGAGTAAACGACGACCACCTTCTATAATGTCACGCGACTCTCGTGATTGCCTTTTTAGTTTTTATATGCCCATTTATTTAAACTTTAAATGAATCCAAAGAAATTTTTGTAACAGTTTATTCTTAAGAATTTTGTTAAGGGCATATGAAAATTATAAATATGAAAATTTTATTTGAAAATTAAACGATTTAATATATTTATTTCAAATATTAATATTATATATAAATTTTGAATATTTTGAACATTTAAGTTTAGAAATTCAATATTTCAATCCACTAATAATAATTACTAATTTATTGTATTAGATTTTTTACATTTATAAGAGTAGGAGTATATTTATTGTTTGTTTTACGACATTAATATTTTGTTGCAACTTCTAATAATACTGTTTTATTCTTATTTCATGTTTTTATTTTTAAAATTTTATTTTTGGACATAAATAAACCAAAACTAGTCCAATATTACGTGATTCACCCAAATCAAAAAATATTACGTTAATTCTCAAACCATATTTATATATAAATCGAATTGGTTAAATTCGATTTACGCAATATAATAGTAAATTAAATTAATAAGTTTTGAATGGTATGGAAATGTTGTTTTTTTGTATAAATCGAATTGGCCTGGTTCGATTTATACATGCATGATGTCCATTAGGGGTGTTTGCGGTGCGGTTTGGTTCGATTTTAAAGGAAAAAGTCATTCGATCCGAACGCTTAATTTATGTGCAGTGCGGTTTGGATTGGATGAAATTTTTTTGAAAATCCGATCCGATCTAATCCGATCTGATTACAAGCGGTTTAGATCGGTTTGGATTTGCAGTTTTTTAAATAAAAAAATTAAATACATATAACAAGTCTCAACATTAAATTTTAAATAATCAATAATGACATAACAAGTTTTAACAATATCTTAAAAAGCTAACGATAACATAACAATAGAAATAAAATTATAGGTTAGTTAAAATAAATAACATTTTGAACATAAAATATTTATTAAATAATAATAATATATGAATAATAGAAAAATGTATAACAAATTGAACATGTTATAAGTATAATTGTAAATATAATAATAAAATAATAATATTATAGCACATTATTGTGCGATTTAGATTGGATTGGATCGGTTATGAAAAGTAGATCCAAAATTCGATCCAATCCAGCGGTTTGCAAAAAATAAAATCCAATCAAATCCGAATTAGTTCAATTTTAATCGGTTTTCGGTTTTGATCGGATTGGATGAGCGGTTTAATTTAGATGGATTTGGATTTGAACACCCCTAATGTTCATAGTTGTAAATCGAATGAGTGTGATTCGATTTATGCATAGTTTGTGACCACTGGTAATTCGAATTAGGTTGTTTCAAATTATAGAATTTGGACGTCCATGGTAAATCGATACAGTCCAATTCGATTTACTAGCAAATTGAGCTCTATGTATAAATTGAATTTGGACTATTAAATTTAAGGTGAATGCTATGGTGCCTATCACTTTGTACCTAAGTTACTAAAAAAGGTAAATAAATAATTTTTAATAAATTTTACATTATTTACTTTTTATTTTAAACATTTTATTTTTTACTTTAAAAGAGAAGTTAGGCAATTTAGGCACCATAACAAAAACACCATAAAACTCCCCTAAATTTAATGTGAAATCAACCTATATAAATATAAGTCACAAAAAAAAACCTATATAAATATTAATTTTTATTATAAGACAGAATACTTAACTTATCAATTTTTATATGCTATTTTTAAGTTAATAAATAAATAAATATTAATTTTTATTATAATAATAAAAAATTATAACATATTAAAATAGAATATTAGAAAAATATTATATAATATAAAAAAATATACTTGAAAAAGTATAAAAAAATATTATAACATATTTAAAAACATAATATTATAATTTATTATTGAATGTAGTTTTTATTGTATTTATTATGGGTATTATTAAATATAATTTTTATTAAATACCCATAATGAATACAATAAAGAGTATATTCAATAATAAATTAAAAAATAATAATAATTATAAATATTTTTTGTAAATTATTAAAAAATTTCATTACAAATATGTTATTTTATATGTTATTAAACTTATTGAGAATACTTAAAAAATAGTACTAAAATATGTTATTTTATATGTTATTTTTAATCTAATAAATAAATATTAATTTTTATTATAAAAAAATATTTAAAAAGTTGTTAAATTTTTATATGTTATTAAAATTTAATAAATATGAGTAAATTTTTATATGTTATTTTTTTAGTAATAGGAGTTGAAATTAACTTATGTTTGACAATTTATACTAAAATTAATTTTAATAAAATAAATATTATTTGGATAATATTAGTTAAAATCACTTTTAGATAGATAATTACTAAAAAAATATGATATTAAATTATAATACTATCTTTTTAAATTTGTTATAATCTTTTTTTATATTTTTTCTAGTATATATTTTTTATATTATATAATATTTTTCAAGTATCTTATTTTAATATGCTATAATTTTTTACTATTATAATAAAAATTAATATTTATTTATTTATTAACTTAAAAATAACTATAAAAAAGTCACAAAAAAAATAACTATAAAAATTGATAAGCTAAGTACTCTTTTTTATAATAAAAATTAATATTTATATAAGTTGATTTTATATTAAATTTAATAGTCTAAATTCAATTTATACATAAAACTCAATTTGCTAATAAATCTAATCTGACGGTATCAATTTACTATTGACGTCTAAATTTCATAATTTGAAACAACCTATTTCAAATTACTAATTGTCATAAACCATGCATAAATTGAATCATACTCATTCGATTTATTATTATGGACATCATGCATGCATAAATCGAATCAAGCCAATTCAATTTATGAAAAAAATATTTCCATGTAATTCGAAACTTACTAATTCGATTTACTACTATATTGTGTAAATCGAATTTAACCAATTCAATTTATATAAAAATATAGTTTGAGAGATCAACGTAACATTTTTTTATTTGGGTGATTCACTCGTGCTCGTCTTCATCAACATCGAATGAAGTGGATGTGAACATTTATGTTTTTGCTTTACGACTATGATATTTTTTGGGCATTTCTAATAATATCCAGTCTTGTTCCTATTTTGGCACCAGCAAAAACACCTCTGAACAAGATTCTAGCACCATGCCAAATGTGTCCGAATAAGGAAGCACTAAGGAGCAGACGCCATGGCTCATTGAGAATGCCGTTGACTGTAGGAAGTGAGTTGCTATGAAGTGTCAGGAACGAAATCCAATTGCCCCTTTTCCGATTAGGATCTCTCGCAAACTCTTCCTTCTTTCTCTCTCCCACTGCTACCCGATCAGATGCACCTCTTAAACTACCTCATTGAACTAGCTTTAGACTAGGCTAATGAGTACGCAACTAAAGAGACAGCGCTAAGAGTGATG
Organism: Arachis ipaensis; assembly: GCF_059453495.1. Taxonomy (NCBI): domain Eukaryota; kingdom Viridiplantae; phylum Streptophyta; class Magnoliopsida; order Fabales; family Fabaceae; genus Arachis; species Arachis ipaensis. The sequence continues at coordinate 35,810,284 of NC_142436.1, forward strand.
GCTTTTTGATTGAATTGCCAATTCGAAGCCCACTACTTTAGGTAAAGTAGTTAAACATACTTCAAATCGATAATTAATCCCTTTTAAGGCTATAATTTGTTTTTCAATAGGAAGTGGTGCATATTGTGGTTGTTTTAGTACGATTTAACCACTTTTCTATCCAGGAGCCACCATCTCGTGATAACCCAATCAAGCAATCCCAATAAGGTTGTAGAGGGAAAGGAAGAAGAGAGGGAGGACTTTACGGACTTAGATGAGAGTGGAGTTTGATGTAACCTCTAGCATGAAATATATCTAGAGACCTACCCCAGTATTATCCCTAAATTCACGTAATATTGAACTAGTTTTACTTTATTCATGTGTTTTGTCCTCTATTCTCAATGAGTAAAGGACCAAAAGCCTTTCTATCAGAATATATATATATATATATATATATATATATATATATATATATATATATATATATATATATATATATATATATCAGTCTAAACTATAAATTATATGCACTTTTTAGTTCTATATTTTAGAAACAAATTAATTATTAAAAAATAGTGATCATCTTTCTTGAGCTTTTTTTAATCATTTGTTTATAAAATTAACACAGATCAGATATTAGAATATTTGAGGCATTTTATTTGAAATTTAAGAAATAAATCTGTCATACATCTAAATTTTATTGTCATTTAAATCTAACCAAATAGGTCTAACACTAACAAAAATTACTTATTAAAAAAGCGTGTACACGCGCCCGACAACCCTAAAAAACATTATCTGTCTCTTCGTGCTTTAATATGAAAAATCATTTATATCTCCTACGCAAACTATAACAAAAGAATTTAAAATTTCTCAAAAATCTTTCAAATTTTCAGCGCAAACTATTGCAAAATCCGGTGATGCGTTTGAAATCATTAACAAAAATCACAAAAAAAGAACAATAAAAATTTTTCAAGGTATTGACAAAACTAGGTGTTCATTATGTTCAGTTTTTTCCTTTGCATTTCTCGCATTTCTACTAGTTCGGTTTAGGATTTAGTGGATCAAGTTCGTTGATTTAGTAGATCGAGTTTCTCTGATTCAATTTTTTCTTGTTTTTCTCTATAACTGGGGCATCTAATAAATTCTATCATTAGTTTATTAGTTCTGATAAATAATTTCGGTTTATTTCTTAGTTTAATTGAGGTTCATTTGGATCCAGAAATGAGTTTGATGAATTTTTGTTGATGATTGAGTCTTTTTGACTGCTTGTTCAAACCTGAACTAATTTCAGTTCATTTGTATGTTAATTAAGGTTCACTTGATGCTGCTGATAAGTATTAACTAAATTTTTTAAATTTTTAAGTAATTTCAGTTCATTTCTTAGTTTAATTGAGGTTCATTTAGATCCAGAAATGAATTCAATGTGTTTTTATAGATGATTGAGTCTTTTTGACTGCTTGTTCAAGTTTGAACTAATTTCAATTCATTTGTTTATTAATTGAGATTCACTTGATGCTGCTAATAAGAGTATTCACTACATTTTTTATTTCTTAAGTAATTTTAGTTCATTTCTTAGTTTAATTGTCCAGAAATGAATTCGATGGGTTTTTATTGATGATTGAGTCTTTTTTACTGCTTGTTCAATTTTGAACTAATTTCGGTTTATTTGTGAATTAACTGAGATTCACTTGATGCTGCTGATAAATATTGACCAAATTTTTTATTCCTTAAATAATTTTGGTTCATTTCTTAGTTTATTAAGGTTCATTTGGTTTCATTTGGCTTGACTTTGCTAAACTTATTCATGTGTGCTTGTTTAGCTAGTTATCGCTCTGATTTTTTGTCAACTGTATATATTTAATGTGTTTTTGTTAATGATTGAGTTTTATTTTACTGTTTGTTTAAATCTGAACTAATTTCGGTTCATTCATAAATTAAATGAGATTTACTTCATGCTGCTGTTAAGTATTGACCAAATTTTTTATTCCTTAAATAATTTCGGTTCATACTTAGTTCATTTCGATTCATTTCTTAGTTCATTTGGGTTCATTTCTTAGATTATTTTGGTTCATATGAATAAATTTCTTTCAATTGTAGGAAAAAGTTTATGCTTTCACGTATGAATATGGTCCAACCATTTTCTTAGACAAGATAAATAAATTGAGAGATAAAGCCATCGAGGGATCTGAAGGAATAAGAATCTCAAAGCCATCCGCTACCCTCTCAAGTCCTTTTTATAGATTCTTATCTGGGGATATAGAAAGTAAATTGGTTCAATATTCTAAATTATAATAAATTTCTATTGACATTCTTGAACACTATTTTGTAAGAAATTATACATGTTAATATATATTTGAAAATCTTTTCTTAAATTTCTTTTGATTTATTTGTTGGAAATGTCTGGGATATATTGAGATCACATTAATTTGAATAAATTTAGCTTCACACTAAATAGATTGAATGTATTTATTAAACCTCAACAGTGACAAAAATACCAATGAACTAAAATTTAGTCACAAATGAACCGAAATGTATTTTAATAAGCACATAAATTGTTTATCACAATACAATTGCAAAAGCTAATTTGAAAAATAAAAAAAGTGACTATTCAATAAAATATAATACAAATCAAAAATTAATCCTCATTTTCATCAAAGGGGAAAACATTATATGAGTAAAACATAAATGAACCGAAATTTATTTTACTAAACACCGAAACTTCTATCATAGTGCGTCATATCCTCTCCAGGAAAATTTATATTGTGTGCATGATAAAGACTGGAGCTTGACTGAATCATTGATCCTCCATCTAAAAGGTTCAACTACAAAAGAAGTAAAACATATATTAGCAAATGTACTAACATGCATAAACACATTTTTGCCTAATCAAAAGCAAATCAATGTTACCTCACTTAAAAGCTGTCTTTTTTTTTCTTTGATGCATTTGCGATTTTTTTTTTCATATTCAATCTCAGTCTATTCTTGGGATGATCTCAAAATCATAAATAACACTGATTTTAGCATAGAAGGATGAAATTATTCATTATCACCTTATTCAATTGCATTAGATTCGATTCCATTCCATTCAATTCAAAATTGTTGAAGAATGAACCGAAATATTATCATAACACCATTGTGTAATAACAAATGAACCGAAAATTGTGCATTCTATAAATTCAGAAACTCCTACATTCTATCCAAATTCAATTAATAAATAACACTGATTTTAGCAAAGAAGGATGAAATTATTCATTATCACTTTATTCAATCGCATTTCATTTCATTCAATTCAAAATTGTTGAAGAATGAACTGAAATATTATCATAACAACACCATTGTGTAATAACAAATGAACCAAGTATGCATTCTATAAATTCAGAAACTCCTGCATTCTATCCAAATTCAAATTCATAAATAACATTGATTTTAGAGAAAAAGAATAAAATTATTCATTATCACTTAATTCAATTGCATTAGATTTCATTCAATTCAAAATTGTTGAAGAATGAATTGAAATATTATCAAAACAACACAATTGTGTAATAACAAATGAAGCGAAAATTGTGTTCATAAACAACACTAATTTTAGTAAAGAAGAATTAAATTATTCAATTTAAAATTATTGAAGAATGAAACTAGATAAAATTAAGAACGATCCAAACCTCGTCCACTTGATTCAATTTAGAAGAATAATCCAAATTGCTCTCACTCAACTTATTTGAATTTGAATCTTTCATTATTTTGGAACACGCAAAACCTAAACAATTTTAATTACACTATTCAATTTAAAAAAAAAACAAATGCAAATCGAAATCTGAAGAAAAAGTGAATAAAGGCAGAGGAGAACACAATGAAATCAAAGAAGACAACAAAAATTTAAAAAGAAAGAGACAATAATCAGACGAAAACATAAAAAAAATAAAAAAAATGTTTATAGTTGAAGATGAAGGAATTAAGAACGAGGTATTTACGTTAAAATTCTGTTATAAATGGTGCGACACGTAACTTTAAATTACTTAGTTAGACTTTATTAGTGAAATCACTTGGATGCAGAATATTATTGTTGTTCTTTTTGACTCCCAAAATTCAAAGAGTATATTATTGTGTATGTATTTTTGCTGTACATATCTTTGTTTGTCCTTTTTTTTAAATAGTCGGAGTGTTACATGTTACCATAGTATATTTTGTTAGGAAATAATATTTTTTAATTTATTTATAAAAAATACATATAATTAATTATAACTACATTAATTATTAGTTATTTTATATTATATAATTTATATATAAGTTATTTATTTATTGTTATAAATATTAAATAAAATAAATTATTATTATTTTTAATTTGAATTTAAATAAAAATATAATAAGATACTCTATTTTATTTAGATTTTAAACTTTAATAGAAGTCATGCTCAATATATTTTTTGATAAATTTAGGTATGTTTTTGTATTATGATATAATTTTTTGATAATTTAATATAGAAATATGGACTATAAAATTAATTTGTTAGAATAAGTAAATTAAAACATCACATATATTGACAATCAACCGAATAATATGCTCATGAAAAATATTATTAAGCATCAATTCCTTAATTAATAGACCTACTAACATACATTTTTTTTTATTTTTGGAGCTCTTATTATTAGAGTAAAGTACTATTGATTTATTATCACAATATTTTAATAGCTTTTCAATGTTTATTATATAAAGTTTAATGACAAGATTATACAACCATATGCTATGTTTAAATGCCTCAAAACAAGCGACTTACTTTATTTTTATTATTAAAAAAGGTATAAACAAAATTAAATATTACGTATTTAATATATTTATGTCAATTTATTTAATTTAATATGTTATACAATAACAAAATAATAAACTAATTAAAACAACTTCAATACACTAATCTAATACAACATCACATTAAAAACCGTTATTACCGACTAATTTCAACAAGAATAACCTAAATTATTTTTTGGGTAAAATACTCAGATAAACTAAATGCATGCAAATATTACTAATATCACCTAAAACAAGAAATAGTATGTGAATCTCCCAAAGACGTTTACTATCTAAATCGAATTAGAGTAATTAGATTTACAAATTTTAGTAGTAAATTGAATTAGACTAAATAAATTTATTAGATAAGTTTTAATTACACATAAATTGAAACAGGTAATATCAATTTATATATGCACAAGTAAATCAAATAAGGCTAACCAGATTTATGCATGAAAGGTATGTTTTCAAGTAAATCTAACCAATCTAATTTTATTTATATAGGACTGAGGAATTTATATAAATCTAACTGCCTTGTTTCGATCTACATATCATTGATTTATTAGAGTGATTTATCTTAATAATAATAATAATAACAATAATAAGGGTGATTTGTCATAATAATAATAATAATAATAATAATAATAATAATAATAATAATAATAATAATAATAATAATAATAATAATAATAATACGTATTTAGGATCACAAAAAATTATTTTCTATAATATTTTTTAAAAAAAATAATAAATATTTAAAGAATAATTGAATACGTGTTCACCGTGAAATAATATTGAATATTTATATTATTATAATTTTTTTTATTAAAGATAAAAAGATTCGAACCTACAACTTCTAAGTGAGTTGGGAAGGCTATGATTTTTGGATATTATTATGGTTTTGTTTTAATTATTTAAATATTAAATTTTATAATTTAATATTTTTATCCTACTTAAATTATCATCATTAAGCTATGGACAAAAATAAATATTTAAATATAAAATTAAAATTAATATCCAAAAATCAATAATAAAAAGTACAACCAATTAAAAAATATTTAAAAATCTTATAAAAAATTTTATACTTATTCGATATTATTATTATTATTATTATTATTATTATTATTATTATTATTAAATACTGTAGAGACAGTGATGTTTTCTCTAAATGTTTAATATATAAATAATTGGGTATATGTTAAAAAAAATTAAATATTAGTGCATTAATTCTAAATCTATTTATAAAATACATACTTAGTATTTATAAGTGATAAGTAATATAATATATCTTTAAGATTAACAAATTAATTAATTCTATTATAACATAGTAAAACAATGTTAATCTAAGCGTTATTTTAGTACAAAGTCTCATAAAAACACTAAGCGAATATTAATAAATCTGTTTATCCTAATTCGATTTATGTGTTTTGATCTCCAACAAGGTAAATCGAAGTAAGTTAATTCGATTTACTTAAAAACATACCACCCATGCATAAATCTGCTAGTCTGATTCGATTTACTTGTGAATGTATAAATCGATATTATCTGTTTCGATTTATGTGTAGTTAAAGCTCACTTTTTTTTTTTTTTTGAAAATAAGAGCTCAACACTCAAGTGGAGCAATGAAAAGAAATACAAGAACAATAAAAACATAACAACTCCTATGTCATCTCTGGCATAGCCATCAACAACAACACGTCAAGCCACTCCACAGAGACTAGGCTCCTATCAATACGGCTGCACGCTTGTCCTCTAAACCATGTATACTTTCGGTCATTCAGTGCTATATCAAACAATTCCATATCATTCACACATGTCCTAAACTCTGTCGCAGACGCTGATAAAGTAGACGCTCCTTTTCTTCCCTCCAATTACAGAATTTCATTAAAATCTCCCAAAAAACAGACCGGTACCTGACACAATCCTGCAATATAACTCAAATCTTCCCATGTGGATAGTTTCTCAGCTCTATCTTGCGGTCCATACACTAAGCAATTAGCACAATGAAAGTTATCTTTTACCACAACTCCTTCAATGCACATCCATCTATCCCCTTTATAGCAATTATAAAGTTTGAAAGCTGTTTCATTCCACATTAGCAACAACCCCCCATAAGCCCTAGTAGAACTTACAGACTCCCAACATGTTCTGTCACTTCCCCAGATACGCACGACATCAAATTTAGTTATTAATTCCTTTTTTGTTTCTATCAGACCCAACATATCCAATCTAAACTTGTTTTTGAAGTCTTTAGCATACTAATTTTTCCCAGCACCTCCCAACCCCCGTATATTCCAATTACTACAAATCATTTAACCAAAATGTTACACACCTGTTTGCGATTTTTTGGCCGGCTTCTTCGGGCTTTTTCTTTTTGCTTAGCCTATCGATGTTTCATAGCAATAGCTTCATTCTGCTCTTGCAAAATAGCCATGATATCCTCCTCATCACTACACTGAGCACCTGGTTCCACAGCCAGTTTCCAAACCTCTTTGTTCTCAGCGATCTCTTCTTTCCAACTCGGTCTCTGTTCCTCGGGGTCTAGTTCCTTAACATCATCCACTTGATCCCCCGTCTCTGAACTTGATTCTGCACCATTCTCCCTTTCTGCCTCTTGTCCGTTACCAATCTAAGCCAATACCTCCAGCGATATCTCCTCCTCCTCCAACCCATTCTTGTCTCGAAGTTGCCTCCTGCCCGCTACTGGTTCATTGCAATTCCTGGTCATGCCTTCAACATTAAGCTGGCCCGGATCTTCTACCCTTCGCGTCCTCCTCGAATCCTCTAGAGTACAGGAATTTTGTTGAGCATGTTTAGGTTCAGTGATCAAGACCGAATCCTTCCTCAAATGGCGTCGTACTGTCCCGTCAGTGGTGGCTTCTACTTCGGCGATCACTGCAGCGGACAAATCCTCCTCAACTCCACCAGCCACTTCCACCGGTGCCCCCTTTTCCGTCGCGTGCCACCATCCATGCCCCTCCTCGAAACTATTCTGCGACTCGTTCCCTGCACGGTTTGAGAGGCCGTACCCAGCAGACATGGTTGCTTGCCAGGTTGTCGCGGCGGGCTTCTTCTTCTCCTCCGACTCGAGGCGCTCAGGGATCTGCTCCCCATCGTGACGTTTCCCAACAACTCGCTGACGCACCCTTGGCAGAGCCGCGTTCGAAGGACCCTGATCCAGGAGCGTTAGTTTCTGCTGGGTCAGAGAGGAACCCGATTTTGGTCCGACCCGCGTAGGCAGCCCAGCAGGAGGCATATATGGCAATAGGCTCTATCATCCGCCCAACATGCACAATGCATGATATCCTTGTTGGGCCTTTTAATTCCCAGCCCACTACCATGCCTTGTTCCAACAAACATTTGGCAATCAAATCCTTCTCCATAATTATAAGTAACCGTTTCCTCTGAATCATTATTGTCATTTATTTCAAATGATCCCTGAGAATCCTCTGTGTCCCTTAATTCCGCGTAACTGCCGTTTTCATTTGACGAATTTGAAAATCTGTGGTTCCATTCATTCAAATCGAGACTTGAAATTACCATCCTGTCCTCATCTTGGTCAACGTTTCTATGGTCACCCGTCATCAGCACCGCCGCCTGATCCCAATCCATCACCATCCGTTCTGCTCCATGATTCAATATGCCACTCGACCCTGCGTGCTGCGTCTCTTCTATGTTTATCATGTGTCGGTCTTCTGCCTCAACCGTACTCTGTCGAATACATTCCTCCCGAAATACCTCTCTACCCACTTCTCTAACCATGACGTCAAATCCACTTATCGCATTTCACCACTTCGCCCCATTGCTCTCTTATTCTGCAGAAGGTATTCTTTGACCATGCATGTAAAGGAACTCCATAACACTCCAACCAAACTCTTCTAGACTCACTTTTCTCAGTCTCATCCCATCTCCAGACCATATGAAACAATTTTAATAGATCGTTCATTCTAAAGGTGTAAGCTTCTTTAGCACTAAGCACCGTGTCGAACGTAATCATTGCTTTATATGGCCCCAACTCCCTTACTTGTGTTACACTTGGCCAATTCCTATGGATCTTTCGCTCCAGTGTCCTAAGATCAATTGCCGATTTTGTACCTCCAACAATGCTTCTCTGTAACCAGACGACGTTCTCACTTGCTATCGGTACTTCTAATCTCTTAGTCCATCCATCACTATGTTGATCTTTGGCTGATGTCTTTGACGGCTGCCTCGCCCCTTTCTCTTCAGCTACTTCCCCACTCTTTGTCTGTGGCTGGCTTCCTCCAGCGATATGCCTGGTGACCACCTTCACTCCTTTATCTTTCGTAATCTGCATCCCAGCTTCTCTTCTATATTTGGCTTCACTGACGAACAATCTTTTACCTCTCACCACCATACCGTTCATCTCTGCAATAGCCTTCAAAGCTCCTCCCTTTGTAGTGTATCGTACAAAAGCAAATAGATATATGTGCCCATTTTTATTCTTTCGCGACAGGTATATGTCGATGATTCTACCTGTCCATTTGAACGTATTAAAAAGTTCCTTTTTTGAGATATCCTCCGGTAAGTTGTCGACGAAGATAGAGAAAGAATCAAGTTCCAGTCGTTGATAGTCTTCTTTGTTCCAAACTCGAGGAACTTTACCATATTTATCTTGTGTATTTGTCCCCTCCCATGGGTTTCCCCACCTCACACTCTCTCTATCCCTCTCAGGCCCTCTTATGTCTCCACCTCTCTCGACGTAAAAACTGTTTACCGCTTTTTTTTTTTAGAATTTAAACTAAAACACAAAAGTTAAATTTTTATTCTTATTCGTTTTGATATTTTATTTGCATTTAAATGGGAGATATTTTCATATTAACATTTATATTTTAAAGTTAATAAATAAAAAATATCAATAAGTTGTATAAGTAGTAAATCGAATCAAGCTAATTCGATTTACTGTATATATGCTGCAGAAGTAATAAATCGAATTAACTAGATTCGATTTACATCACGTGATTTGATTTACTATTTCTACAAGTAGATTCGATTTACTACTATTATAACTAAATAAAAATATTTTAGGACATATGTGTAACAAATATTAATTTAACACATTTACATAATTTTAAATTTCATTCCGTTTATTTGTGTAAATTATTCGAAAAAATAAATCAGTAATTAAAAGCAAAGATGTGAAATAGAAATAGGAGAATAGGGATAGGACATAGATTTGTTGGTCAACGACCTTTGACAGAAACACTTTAAAGGTGGGTCCACTATTTCCCACTACGAGTTCATTTCTGTTGATCCCTTTTTCTCTGTTTCTTACGCTCTTCGGCCTCTCTCTCTATAGTCTATATTTTTTTTTGGAGGAATGTTAGAACGTCAGTAATTTTTATAATTTGTAGTCATTAAATAGTCATTAATAATAATTTTAATGGTATAAGATTGGTGTGAAATTTTATCAAATGATTCACTTTTTTTAATTGATTACATATTGACCAAAATTTAACAAAATTACTGATTCCTAGACTTTTTCATTTTCTTCTGCGTACATTTATACCAAAAGTTCTTCGTGTTATTTATTTTCTCAATATAATTGTTAGTATTATTAGTATAAAAACTTAGTAAGGAGAAAACAAATCTAGTTATTATATTAGAGTACTTCTTATGTTCAAAATATAGTCTTTTTGCTAAATTTATTTGTCATTTTATTAGTAAAAGAATTATTTGCCTTTCTAACACACACAAATACTCACATTCCAATATGTATATTTTAATGTCATACCTTGAATGTCCATAAAAATACTATAAAATGAATATATATGAATTGGATATCCACTTATATATCACATTTAAATGCAAAATGAGCATAAGAAACATCCATAATACAATTTAGAATGTGTTATTATTCTCAATTAGTTCTCACATAATTACTTTAATTTAAAAAATTTGTGCAACATAACTTTTTTTTTTCAATTTTATTACTAATAACACGAAAAAGGTGAAAACGAATGAAAATAACTTTACAAAATATTTTATAATTTTCTTAATTACTCCAATATTCTTTAATTATTATTTTTTTAAAATAGATCGTGATTTCATAACAAAATAAGTACTAATAAATAAGTACAGCAACTAAAAAATTGCTTTGAATAATCCGTTGCTAAATTGATTGCAAGTTGTATGAAGTGAGTGTGAGTGTGCGAACACCGTTAATTTGACAATCCCTAGTCAAGCTAACATGAAAAAGACGTTGTTGATCGAATTTCTAAGCATATTCAACCAACCAATATATACAGAGAAAATTAAAAGGGGTTAGCCAAACCCATTCAAATTTTAAAGTAGTGGTTTAAGTTGGAACTTTGAAGCAAAGGTATGTATTTCAGATAACCAAAATGTTGCACATTTATGTTTTGGGAATTGAGTAGGTGAACGTGCATGCTGTCTCCTTAGTGCACCTAATGACCATTAAATAGGATTTTTTTAACATACGGAACTGATCGAGAGATCAACTCATTCGTTCATTTAAGCAAGTATTTAAAATTCGAATTTCTCTTTGTATATGTAGTAACTTAGCTTAGAACCGCAGTGAATTAGTCATTCACCTACAGAATTAGAGATATTGTAAAAAACTATAAAAAAAATTTGAATAACTCATGATAAAACACTTAAAAACAACTTCAATACTTGATTTTATTTCAATTTTATTTTGAATTTACAAAATACCATCTCAATATTTATGAGACTATATATTAATATTTATAGAACCATTTGTCACTAATATTTAGTCTTAATTTAATTTAAAATTTATATTATTCTTAATTTTTTCATCAAAATAATCATATAAATGATAATATTTTATTAGTTTTTTTTATCAAAATAAAATAATTTTTTTAAAGTGGAATCAGTTTTATTTTATCTATCAATTTTAATGTAAAATTTTAAAACACTATTAAAGTTGCTATAAGATTAGATAAACTAAATTTCAGACGAATTTGACACATTTTACACTTAAATTAAGAATAACTATTACAAATTTATAGGAAAAGATCTATAAATGATTGAGCCCGTTAACCAATACTATCTTTTAAAATGGAGTAGCAAAATGATATAAAGAAAGAGGGAAAAGATTTGAAGGGTATGGTACATCACAATCACATGGTTGACTTCCCACCCCAATACCAAGTTACGTGCCGTCACGGATTGAGGCTCCAACTTTCACCTCATTGGCCATTCGCAATGCACCAAGTTCCACATTTATATTTTTAAATAATCATAAGTCATACTCATTATTGACACCATATTTCTTTCATTTCAAACTAAAACAAACCAAACTAGATATGGTACGAAAATTTCTTTTGTCAATCCTTACTCCAACCCCATCTCTCCTAATAATATCGTATCATGGTCTTTGTTGAAAGAATAGTGCTAGAGAGCCAATGGCCTAAATGTACAATGTACTATGTAGAATAATCATCTGGATAACAGGAATAACCATCCGGATACATAATAAACATCTCATATTATAAAAAACTAATTTTGGGTTCACCAAGGTTCAAACTCTTGACCTTTTAGATTTGGAACTCTAATACCATATTCTGAAACCATTCATCCCAAAAGCATAACCTGACAAAATAATATAACACTAATAATCATATTGGCTCTCTATACTTTCTCTTGTTGAAATATTTGTAGCGCACCAAAATTTGTATTTGTATTTGTATTTAACAACATCAACAAATGACAAATTGTGAATTGGAAGAATACAATTAAACAATATTAAATACATCAAAAGTCGGGTAAATTACTTAAATAAATAAATTGCATATTAAAATTACTCAATTACAATTTTCTAAAAAATTATATTATATGACTAATCTATAGTGCTCTGCCCACTAACGGATTACATAGAAAGCAAATAGAACCGAAATGTAAGTTTTTTTTTTTAAGTTGTAATTAAATACTTTCAATTCATAATTTATTTAATATGTATTTTATATTGGTGGCTAATTTTGGTCGTTAATTTTAGTGTATACGTAACATAATCTTTTATTTAATCTGTGATTTAATTAATTGAGTAATTTATTTATTTAAATAATTTAAATTTAATTTTAATACATTGATAATATAAAACGTTTTATATAATCGTGCTGTCACATCAATTTATTTAAATGATCATTTATGTAATTAATATAAAAGATAATTATTTTTATTGATATACATAATTGGATGCACATATAAAACTACTTTATCCAGTCTACTCTCAAAAGTTTTTTATTAAAACCAAGGTGGCAGTTGAAAGCAAACAAGATGACGATCTGTGCTTATATCACGTAGCTTTAAAAAGGAACCTGAAACTAATACATTAATAACTGTTCAGTAAACGATATAAAGGGTATAATAAGTCTTTTGCAAACAGAAGTCCACTACGTGTTGTTTAGCTTTTTATAGTTTGGGAAGTGAAACGCATTGAATCAAGTGATACAGTAATGCATTATTATTCGGTGACATGACTTTGGTTTATACAAATAAACAAATAAATAAATAAAAATTGATGATTTGGAATATTCAAATACCGCTGTCAACTTTTGAATCCTATGCGCCTTATGTCATAAGCTTTCACATAGCAAGGCACCGAAAGTGTAAATGAAAGACTTAAACTGGCAAAGCAAAACCCTTGGGACTAGAAACAATAGTTACCTCTTGATATTTAAAAGGGTATTAAGTCTTCTCACCAAGTTTTGTTCATTTTCAAACCTCGAATTCAAGAAACTTCAAGACCAAATTATCCATCATATTGACCAATTTTATGTTGATACCAAAAGTGAGCATCCAAAAGTGATGTTTATTGGATATCTTGAAAGATTCAAGGGTGGAAAAGAAAATGCTTAAATATTAGATTGGAGAGCACATCAAAATTTGAGGGTGAGGGAGTTAGAAGGAGCACAGTACAAAAATATGAATATTTAAAAAGATTAATGTTAAAAAATCAACACTATAAATCTATAATCGTAAATTTTAACTAATATTATAACAAGTTGTCAAACAAATCTTGTATAAAACCCAATATGAAATCTACTAAGATAAACTTTTATTGAGTTTAGATTTCGAATATTCTTGTTTTTAAGAGTTATATTTTTTCCTTATATTGAATATTGGCTGCGATGTTAGTTGTTCAACGCTGGCTCTAAAAAATTTCTCTTTTAAAAATCATTTTGCAATAGTTAAATATTAATTTTTAAGCACATATCAATACATTATGTTACTAGCGTAGCTATATACTAGGAAGAACCCAAAAAAGGGTCAAAACTACACAGAAAACTTTGTCACCTTCATGGTACTTCACCTACAAAACAGCTAAAAACAGGTACCGTATTTGCTAACTCTTTGGCTATAGTCAAAAGTCAAAACCTCCTTGGGATTGTGTAGATAGATATACATTTATATGTCACATGACATCATCAGTGTTTTGGATTTGGAAGAAGTTTCAAAGAGGGGCCTCAAAACTGTCCAGCTCTTATATCTCTATCAAGCCGATCTGCATTAAGCGTCCCTGGAAGCTCTCTAAAGTCTTCATTGAAGATAGAATATGCACTGCATTTGTTGTAGAAATGAAAATATTTAGAAGACCACACAATTTCCAAGTAAATTTAACATCCAATATATTGATAATCGGTTAAATTAAGAGTGTGTAGTTAGGTTCAAAATGTTTCCTATAAATAAACATGAAATTATTAAATTTGTAAGCATATAAAGAGAGAGAACAACACCACACCTATAGCTTATTAGTCAAAATACTCCTTTTTGGAAAAATACTCCTTTTTGGTTGTCTCTTTGAGGAAAATGCAGTGCTATTATCATGTTTAGAAATAAATAAACAGGAATACTAAACGTATAACATACTTCTCGTGGTGGCAATTTGAAAGGTTAATACAACTAATTTCAGATAAAACTATGATCTCCACATGATTTTTTTTAAAAAAAAAAAGACCAACAATAACTAAGCATCATCAAATTATAAACATTAATTCATCTTTAAACATTAATATGTAGAAGAAAAAAGAAATTAAAAAATGATTCACAATTCCAGTTATATATCATAAAATTACTTAGATAGTTCAATTTTTTTTATCCAGATTTATAATATATTAACCCTTCCCTCCAAACCTTTCTTCTGATCTCATTTCGTTTTGCTGCTTCTAGATAATAATGAAGTCTCTGACATGCATCAGTTTTATTTGAATTTACAGATTTAACTTTCACCTTGTGCTGCAGTTGAATCATAAGATCGTAGTACACAACAATTAATGTCTGCTGGTTATACCTGATGTCACCAGCTTGCCGCTTTCCAAGATTGAAGAGAATGAGACAAAAGCCAGTTGCAAGTATCTGCAAGAAAATTGGGACAAACAAATAATAGAAATTGCATCACATACAATCACTGGAAAGCATTAAAAGGTCATCCATTAAGACATATTATTTTAATTTGTACATCCTTAGTCCTTAGATCTTGTTCATGGCTCATCACCATGGTCTAGGTTACCATTCTCAACATACGAAATTGAATGTCTAACCATATGATTTAAGAGGACCGAACTTTTTCCAGAGAACTTTACACGAGTACTCATTATTAGAGCTGAATAATAATAATAATTATTTCTCTCATAAATTCTTTCAAGAGAAAATCAATCAGATTCAAGAAAATTTCAAATGGGCTGCCCTGAGTGTCAGCTGACTTGACTTTAGTAGACAAAGAAAAGTCCAAATTCAAAATAAACTTACAGTAATATTGTGCATTCAATCATATAGTTCAGTATACAAAGTTCCTGGGCATTAACCCAGGTTAACCACCAAAAAAACGTTTACTAAGTCTCAATCACTCAATCATATAGTTCGGAATACAGAGTGTACTTACATACAAAGGTCCAAGATCCCATCTATGGGCAACAGGTGCAAGGATAAACCACATAATTATGATCATCCATGCCTTCAGAGTCAGGTTGAAGATTACCATCAGGAGAATATCTGTTAAAGCAGTGTGAGAATATTTACAAGATAATTCAATCTCAAAGGGTATCATGTAGCTCATTACCATTGTTACAATAAACTAATATTATTCTCTACAAGAGATAATATAATTCCTTCACTAATGCATATATTTACCAACAGAGTATTTGTTTTGAATTTACATAAACTCTGTACCTATGCAAACAGATTATGCATACCAGTATTCTTAAAAGAGAACCCAAAAAAAAAAAAAAAAGAAGATTGCAGGTGCTTTATGAGCCAGATTGATATAACTCACAGATTATTCAAATGATTTTATCAATAGTGGACCCAAATAACCAGAAAATAAGCTTATAGGAAGAGATTTATAGAATAGCAGAATGATGATCTGAATGTGATGGATTCAATGATGATGTTATTGATTTATAGAGTTTGGTTTGAAACTGTGACCTGAGGATCTTTGCACTACACAAAAATATTCCCTAGTCCCTTCCGTTATTGGATACTCATGATAAATTATCAAAGAAAAAATAAAATGAATGACTACACTTTTAAATGAATATGATTTTTGTAGCTTATTACCTGGAAGCTTCAAGTTATCATGTAGAAATGAGTATAGCCTCTTCTTCCACCGACTTGATGAACGTGGAAGACGAAATTTCTGCATAAGTTGAAATCAAGTAAAAATTAAAATTAAGTACCATGTCGATATTCTTTATTACATATTACTAAATTGATTTTACCAGATCATCATCATCATCTTCATTGTCAAATCCATCCTTCACTGGTGGCTTTGGTTTGACAGCAACAATTAGGCAATCTAACATAAATGAATTGCCAACAAATCACACCTCTGTAAGAAAATTAACCATCAATGCATAACAAAATAAGAGAAAAACACTATGACCCCAAGATCAGAACGTATTTTGAATTTTATTAACCATGGAATTAAGTTACGGAGAGCACAATTTAAACCAAGGGTAAACTGATGCTTTACATGGAACATAAGTGATTTCTTCACTAAATTAATCACAGACGAAATACTGGTTACAAGAGTGGCAGTGCTGTAATATTGATGGGGGAATGTGATAGGATATTCTCAGAAGAAGGAGAAAAAAAAAGATAGTGCAATCCATCCATTGAAAACAAAACTAACTCTATAATCATACCTCCATCATTGAGTTGTACTTGTACATCATTTTCATTTTTCACATCACATAATGCATTTCCACGTAGAATAAGGCGCAAGTTCTCAATTGGTAAATTATCATTGCTGGCGATTAATTGTCTCAAATCACGCACCTATACTTGATATAGAAGAAACATAAATAGTAATCACATCAACACTTAAAGGAATGACGTTCATGCTAATTGCTTAAAAATGAAAAACAAATAAAAGTATGAAACTCTCATTATTCTTCCCGAAAGAAAGCCATGTCCAAATAAACTTCATCTGAATTTTCTTCCCCAACAAAACAGTTTAGCAAAACAATTTAGGGATTTACAGTAAAACTGTAGGATATTTTAATCCCGAAAGCTCCAGAATTTGCTGGCTATTGAATGAACTCGGCCAAAGGCTTTTCTCTGTAGTCAGGAACTCAAGCAAGCTTGCAAAGCAATTGGCACAACTTTTGATCATGGTACCAGTGCCACAAACGCACTTTGATATCATTTTCTTCAGCTATAATTTCTGGTGGAGAATTCATATTTTCACACACACATTCTGAATTCTAGAATATATGCTGCCACTTCAACTAACCATGTCCCTAACTATTAAGTATTAATGCCTGTTAGTGTTCATCCGTCAGGGTTTTTTTTTTGGCCATCTACACTATTCCTGTTGTAGCCCACTAGACATGTGATTACTCTTCTATGTTTAGTTCACAATGCCCCAGCAAAAAAGATAGGGAAAATTTTGAAAATTAAGATTAAACACCGAAGGAGCCATCTCGTATCATATAATATCATATCATATCATATCATAGAGCAGCCACTTCCTAAGTCCTACTTCAAACGAACATCATTTTTTTTTATTTTTTCCAAATTAACTTAAACCACTTGTGTATTGTGCATGTCTATAGTCATAATCCTCGGAATTTCACAGTTCACGCACAATCATGAAAACAAAAAGTACAATTCTCCCTACAATCATGCGTAATTGACAACAAACGTTACAAGAAAAAAAACCCTAGAATTTGAAATTGGAGTGAGAAGACTGTTGTACCTTGATGGAAGATGGAACGAGAAGGCGAGAGGGGCGAGCGGGACCAATAGTCTTGAGGACAACTTCAACCTTATTAACGTTAGGGTTTGAATCTTCTACAATGTTATGCCGATCCATTTTCTTCTCCCTGTAATAGTTAATATCTTCTTCTTCTAGTGGTCGATCATCTCTCTCTCTCTCTCTCTCTCTCTCTCTCTCTCTCTCTCTCTCTCTCTCTCTCTCTCTCGGTGTCTCCGGCAACCCAAAGCAGCACGTGAACGAACTTCGATGGAGGACGCAGACGTGCACTCTTAGATTTTTTTTTTTTGGTATTTGCAGTCTCTTTTTTTTTGGGTCAGGGGTATTTCCAGTCTTAGATGTTACGTCAGATTATCACATCACGCAAAGCAAGCTCGTCTCAATAGCCCAACTTCGCAGACTTATAACTTGATTAAGCCCATTCTCAAATTATTGTTTTTGCGCTTGATATGGGACTCGAGATAAAACAGAAAGCCACCGATTTTCTACGCTCTTGAGGTCCACAAAATTTAAGTGTGTTTGGATTAATATTTGTAAATGGATGTTAATATACATGTATTTTTATAGGCAATGAATAATAGCTCAAATGGCATAGTCTTTCCATACTCAATTAAAAGGTTGCGAGTTCGAGTCTCCTATCTTTGGTAAAAAAAAAAAATACATGTATTTTTATAAAATTAATTTCGATAAAAATTAGATTGGTATCAATATAATTTGTGTTTGGATATTTTTTTTGTCAAATATGCTTTCGAAAAAATAAATCATGTTTGGATTATATTAAAATATAAAATTATTAAGGTTTAATTATTTTGTTAGTCTTTATAATTTTACTAAATTTTTAATTAAATTTATATATATTATATATAAATTTAATTAAAAATTTAGTAAAATTATAAAGACTAACAAAATAATTAAACCTTAATATATATATATATATATATATATATATATATATATTTTAATTAGGTCTCTATAAATTTTATAACTAAATCCCTACTCTATAAGAACAGACAAAATAATTAAACCAATTATTAAAAACGACATAATTTATATCATTTTTTATATTATTTATGCAAAAGATAAATATTATTAATTATAAATTTTAAAAATGTAAATATTATTATATAAATATAATATGTTAACCAAAATATATTTAAATAATAAATATTATTATATGATTTGAAAAACAAAAAATTTAAATATATGTAACTATGAGAAAATATAAAATAAATATGACATTATGTGTTGTGCAAATTAGCATATATAATAAGATAATTAGGAGAATAATTTTTTTGTGTGTATTGTAATAGTTCAAATATGTATATAAAATAATGTGTAAATTAAAATGCCTAGTAGTTTTCATATCCTATGCAGCATTTTGTTTTTG
This sequence comes from Arachis ipaensis, assembly GCF_059453495.1. Classification (NCBI taxonomy): domain Eukaryota; kingdom Viridiplantae; phylum Streptophyta; class Magnoliopsida; order Fabales; family Fabaceae; genus Arachis; species Arachis ipaensis. The sequence goes on from NC_142436.1 coordinate 35,829,649, forward strand.
AGATTCATTGTTAGTTATTGTTCTAATTTTGTGTAAATTAAAAAAAAATTATAATCTAAAAAACCATAAAAAATCCAAGAACATCAGCAACACAATCTAATTTATTTATTTATTTTTAAAAACAATTGTAGCTTATAAGTATAAAAATTATTTCTGATAAAATATCTATTTTTATTATTATAAAAAAAGATTGAATTTATACCAATAAAAAATCTATTCAAATTGATAGGTAATAAAAAAAATTATGAAAAAAAAAGTATTTATTTACAAATTGTTATTATTGAATGAACAAGTTTTGTAATTTCAAAGTCAATCTTTTTTGTATATGATATTTCATAAAAATGTTCTTTTTAGAGAGAGAAAAAGATATAAAAAAAAGTATGGTTGGTAGAAAATAAATTAGTCTATTATAAATTTTTAACCGTATTTTTAATTGAATGTTGAAGCTAATGTTGCTTTTGAAAAATGTACGTTTAAACGTTGATGAAAAAAAAAAGCCAAACAAAAATGAATACCGTTCAAAAAAATAAAACGAATATTTGTTAAATGAAACATTAAACCAAATATACACTAAATTGTAAGAACAAACATAAATATTAGACAATTAATTTTGTTTTATCAAATTCAACTAAGACAAATTAACATACGATTTTCGTTTTGGTTCATATTCTCTTTTCCATTCTTATTCTTCTTCTTCCTTCTCCTCCTTTACTTTCATTATCATCATCACCATCTCTTCTTCCAACACCTCCACCACTACAAGAGAGGCGCTACATGGCGGCAGTTTTTTTTTCTATTAGCGGCGGTTTTAAACCGCCGCAAAATCAAATTTCGGCAGTTTATTAGACCGCCACGGATATTGGCGCCGGGAGATGATTTCGCGGCGGTTTTCAACAACCGCTGGTATAACTGCCGCTGAATCAGTATTTTGTGACAACTAATTTAGCGGCGGTTTTAAACCGCCGCGATATACAGGTATTAGAATTTAGTTCAGTTTTTACCGGCGGTTTCGAGCCGCCACAATGTTCTTACGTTTTTTCCTATTAGAACTGTTTGCGGCGGTTATAAAACCGCCGCTAATTTCAATACAAATTAAAAAAAAATTAGATTTTCCTTTTAAAAAAGCTGATTTTTTTTTTTGTTTAATTTTAAAGATACATTTAGTTTGCTGATAGTTCAAGGTATCTTTCAACATGATCCTACAAAATCAATTCACAAAGAGTTCTTTACACAATCTCTAGTTTTTCATTTAGAAATTGCAATCATGATATAATTTAAGCATTTCTCTTCCTATGACTAATTACAAAATCATAGAAATTACAAAAGAGAAATGAGATAGTTTATACATGACCAATTACAAATCTGATGATAATGCCTTTCTCTTCCTCTAGCTTCTTTCTTCTCTCACCTATTTTCTTATTACGACAAGAATAAATAATTAGAAACCACAATGAATTTTACGAAAATGATGGCAGAATACTAGGATTGATGGATCAAATTATGAACCTTGAGGCATCCAGGATTGGTGGACAGAGTCTCTTCTTTTTCTACTAATAAAAGCAGTGTTGATTCCAATGATCATGACATACATTTTCTTAGGAGTTGATTAAGTTGCTTCTATATCATCTGATAAAAGAGCGCCATTGCGAATTGACTCCTGAGCTGCCTTTGCAGAAGCTAACTCCGTATCCAAGTTTGAAATAGTTTTGTCCAATGTTCTACATTCAACACAATCTCATAAATTTTGAAATGAAAATTTAGCAGCACACAACACAACACAACAACATCATGGTATATAACTTACTGATGAAGATATACAAGACAGATTTCCTATTTAGCTCTTTTTTCCCTTCATCGATGAAGCAAAACAATTAATGGATACAAAAAACGAGCTAAATCAATTTCAAAGTTCATAGGAAGAAAATTCAGAATAAATCAAACCAAAAAGAACAAACCAGAAGTGAATATTAACAAAATATCCATAATAAATGATAAAACCACAAGGATGTAAATTCTATGTTTTCTCTTTGCTCACGCACCCACACAAACATTTATGCCATAAGAAAATTTGCAAACAAGCCCCTTACTATGGATCTCAATAAAGTATAAGCCAAATAAAAGTAGTTACCTTTTGTCAAGGTCCTACAGTTGCAGTTACAGCCGGTAGGCCTTGTACCTGCCAATGGGAAAAAAAAGAAAAAAAAAAGAAACAGGTTTAGTTAGAAAGGAGCTGGACTTGCAAAATTATCATGAAAATATAAGCAGGGTTGGACTTGTAAAATTATCATGCAAATATAGTTTTCCATGAAATCTTCTGCTTTATCAACAGATAACTTAAACATCATACAAAGTCAACAATGGCCAGGAGAATAGGTGTGAAATATTTTCCAGATTTTTTTAATATTTTAAAGATTATGCTCCAAATGTTCTTTGATTTAAGGAGGGTGGTGGTGTTTTCTGATGTCTGATTTTTCTGTTCACATTTTTTAGCTATGTCTTTTCCTTTTTTCCCTTTTTATTATTTGTGCAGCTGCTTCTGATTGTAAATTGTGGGAGCTTATAAACAACACAAAATAGCACTAAAAAGTATTCTTTGCAACACCAATTCAAAATTAAGCACCAATGACATGAAAAATCAGCAGCATTTCACAGTGACTTAGTAAAGTATCAGTCAATCGATCCAAACAAATTGAAATTTAAACTAAAGAAGTTTTTAACAGCATGTTTAACTATGTATAAATTAACACTAATTCTAATAAGAAAATTCTAATTCTAACCTAAACTCAACTAACAACGGCAAATAATCTTAACCAAATCAAATTAACACTAGAATCAACATATAACTAATCCTAAATTAACTAAAACATAGAAGAAATATGAGAACCTGAGTCGAAGAATAGAGCAAGAGCATAGGAGACAGGGATGCAGTGGCAGTGACCAGCCGCTGCTACGTCTGAACACGCTGGAACTGGAGTGGCCCTGTTCTGATTCTACGGCTGGAAATGAGGGAGGCAGGGGTGAGCTACAGAGCCACAATGCGAGGTTGTAAGGAGGAGAAGAAGATGGTCGCGACGGCACAGGATGGTAGCCGACGACGAGACAAAGAAGGCAGGAGACAGGGGAAGAGAAAGAGAGAAAGGATTTTCGCGGGGGTTGCTCAGAGAAGGTGGAAAAAGAAGAAGAAAGAAGGGAAGAAGAAGAAGAACTTGACGGTGGTGGTTATGTGGTTCTGACGGAGACGCTGGGGTGATGATCGATGGTGGCGCTACGTTGGTGGTTGAGGAGAAGCTAGGGTTGGAGAAGGGGGAGTCATCCAGAGAGCTCTGAACTTGGTCAAGTGAGTGACGAGGCACTGAGGGCTTTTGGCTCTCTTTTTTATTTGATTTCCGGCAGTTGAGAAGATAATCGCCGTTATCATGGTTTCTTTTGTAGCTGAAGCGCAAGCTGCTGCCATAACCGCCCCTATCTAACCAATTTTGTGGCAGTTTGATAAACAGCCGCCAATCAACGGTCGTTATCATCCGCATTTGTTGTAGTGAAATTGTTCTCTTTTTTCCTCTTTTTTTTCTTCTCTTTCTCATTCTCCTCCTCCTCCTCCTTCTTCCTCTTTTGTTCTCATCTGATTTCTTTTCTTCTTTTTTTTTTCTCATCCTCTTCCTTCATTATCACCATAATTATTATCATTGTCTTGTTCTTTTTTTTCTTAGATCAATATCATACCATTAGTTTAACAATAACAAAAGCAATATAAAATATTTTGGTTATATAATAACACAAGAAATCTATTGCAAGTAATACCAAAATTTTTTTTATAAATAATACAAGAAATCTTTAAAGAACAATAGATCTAAAATCTTAACTCATTCAACCAATAAAATACATTTAAATATATTTTGGAGTTGAAAACTATATCAATTTGTTATAAATGACACATGAATGACTAGATCTTTCGAGTTCAATGCCACTCAATTTGTTCAATGATAAAAAAATTTCGTTAAAAATTTTTTTGTATCACGATTAAAAAGTTTCAGTGTCAAAATTAAGAAACTTTTTGTATCGCGGTTAAAAAAATTTTGCTGCTTTTTCTAATAAATTTTGTATAATTCAAAACTCTCCATCCTCCTTCTCTTCATCATCATCATTCTTCATCTTCTCGCACATTTTCATATTCTTCTTATTTGACTCTCTTAACAAGAAATAGTGTCATGGTTAAGAAATTTCGGTGTCAAAATTAAAAAGTTTCTATGTCACCGTGAAAAATTTTTGGCATTTTTGTTTCTGATAAATTCTGCAAAATTTAAAACTCTTCTTCCTCTTCTTCTCCTTTATCATTATCATCTTCTTCTTCTTTTTCATCTTATCTTTATTTTCAACTTCTTGTTTCACCTTCTCATAATTATTTTTGTTTTACTCTTTGAATAAGAATAAAAACAAGAAAAAAAGAAGAAAAAATTGAACAAAAAAAAATACTGCAATAACCACCAAGAAGAATAGGAGGAGAAGAAATAAAAGAAAACACATCAACAACCGCAGCAATAAAAGAACGGCGATGAGGAGGAAATACGTGAAGAAGAGGAAGTGCATGATGCTTGTATGTGTAGCAGGACTCGGGGGCAAAATATATATAAGATGAAATAAGATGAAATAGAATAGATTAAAGTATCGTTTTTGTCCCTAATATTTGGGGTAAGTTTCAACGTTGTCCCTAATGTTTAAATCTTCTTATTTAAGTCTCTAACATTTTAAAATTGTCTTAATGTTGTCCTGCAATTAGTGACCTATTAATAGAGTTGACAGTAGAACAATATTGAAACCATTTTGAAACATTAGGGACTTATATAGGATGAAAATATTGGGAACAAAAATGATACATTACTCTTTGAAGAATTACCAAATCAAGTAAAATGAAAGTGAATTTTAACATGGTGAATTGCATTACAAATTTAAGATTTTTACTCATACTTGTAGGATGATTAGTAGATAAATTTTCGGAAAAGAAAAAAAAAAGAGCATGGTATATATATAATAAAGTATAAATTATACTTTTTTGTCTCTAATATATCAAAAATATTTACTTTAATTAAACTTTGTTTTAACTTTTAAATTTTAATTTTGTTTTTTAATAATATCAATTTTTTACGATAAAAAATTATTCAATTTATTTTTTGATTTTATTCTCAATCAAAAATAAATTTATTTATAATGAAAGTAACAGATTAAGAGTAAAATTTTAAAAAAATAAATTTATTAAGAATAAAAATAATGTGATTACAAATAATTTACTTAGATGTGATTAGAGAAATAAATGAATAATTATTTACCGTAAAAAATCAATATTATTGAAGGATAAAATTAAAATTTATTTTAAAATTAAAAATAAAATTTAATTAAATGAAGCATCAAAGAAGTTTGGTGTATTAGAGAGAAAAATGTATAATTTATACTTTATTGTATATGTACGATGCCTTTTTTTCCCTCGAAAGTTTATCTACTAGTCATTCTATAATTATTCCATGATGATTAAACGTGTTTGAGAGTAAAATAAAAAGAAATTTACTTATAATAAAAATAATGTGATTAAGAGTAAATTTACTTTGATGTGATTAAAAAATAATTGCATAATTATGTATAAAAAACTAATATTATTAAAGGATAAAATTAAAATTTATATCAAAGTTAAAAGTAAAGTTATTTAAATAAAAAATTAAAGAAGATCGGTATATTAATGACAAAAATGTATAATTTATACTCTATTGTTAAGTATCATTGATGGTTATCAGTGGATAAGAGAAGGGGAGTTGAATCTTAGCTTCTTTATCTGTCGAATGTTACTTTTGTTTTTCAGAGGAGATATTTTTACTTTTGTCTCGTGATGAGTTGAGAGATATTTTCATTTTGTCTCCTAAATAACAGAAACAGAAACGAAGTAGAGAAGAAGGAATAACACCAGATGTATCCTAGTTCAGCTACTTAGTGCAATGTAGCCTACATCCAGTCTCCATCACAACTATGATGGAATTTCACTATCTCTTTTTCAAGATTACAAACACCAATGCTTTCCTAGGATCTATCCAATCCTATCTGGGACAAATCCAGATTCTAACTCAATCTGAATATGACTAGAACTCAATCTAGCTTTCAACAGCAAAGTGCTAACCCAACTTGCAAGAGAATTCCCACAAGATCATGACACAAAACAGAAAGATATACAAAGCAAATCTGAGACATCTTATGGCTTTTTCTCCTAGTTTAAATCACTGCCTTTTACCTCTCATTGGTTTTTTCTTACAAGCCTCACCATTTTTACCTTTTACAATGAGACTCAAACAGATTAAACTGAGAAAAAATACTAAATGAACTACATGAAGGAGAAGAACTCTAACATCTTGGGTAGCTATGAGAGTGAACTCTGTGCTTTTTACTTACTCTCCTTATCTTCAACCCTTGGCCGTTTACCCTTAATATAGAAGAGTGAAGCTTCCAAGGTTGAATCCGGTTCAACTCTAACACTGTCTTCTTCTCCAACATCAGAGACTAGCAGCAGTTTCATCAAAGAGGATAGAGAAATCCGAATCTGTTGCATGTAACTCACCTATTCTCTCTCATCATTTTTCTTCAAACTTCTTCAATCTTGACCGTTGAGCTTGACTTTTGCTCCAAGTTTTAATTTTGAGCATTGATGAACTTTTGAACCAAGTTGACTTCACGTTCTCCGTTGTTGCTTGTTCTATGCTTGAGACCTTGTGACTTTCTTCTTGGTTTCTCGGTGTAGCGTAAATGAGGGAATATACTTTTGATGTGCTTTGACCGAGTGAGATGAGTTACTTGGTTGTAGCCTCTTCTCTTTGCTTTGATTTGGCAATCTTCTTTTTGCCTTTCTTCCTTACCTATCTTCTGTGTTCTCCATTTTTTTCTTTCTTCTTCTTTGATTAATGTGACCAAAGTAAGAGAGAGAGGAAAGAGAGAAAAGAGAGAAGTGATGACTTTCAATGGAAGTTTCAAGGAAATTAAAGTGAATTGGAACTTGGGAATTAAGTTGCTTGAACCATGGGAGTAGGTAATCGTATGAAGGTTTAGTTACTTTATTGATCAGGCTTGGTTTTTTTCTTTGTCCCTTTTTATTTTCTTTCTTCAGCCACTGGTTTTGAATCAATTTGGTATAAGACTAAATTTTGTTTATAGATCAAGATGAACTTACTTAATTGGGCCAAACATGAAACTTAGTTTGCTTTCCTGCACACTAAACCAAATATATCAAACAAACAATTGGTAATAGTTTAATAAACACTTAATAATATTTTAATAATATTTGTCATGATTTTAATTGGATATTAGTTTTTCAAACTCAACAACCATGCTCTTTTTTTTCTTTTTCAGAAGTTTACCAACTAGTCATTCTTCATGTATTTCATGAGGAGTACATAAAAATCTTGAATTCGTAATGCAATTCATTCTATCAAAATTCACTTTCATTTTACTTAATTTGGTAATTCTTCTAAGAGCAGTGTGTTATTTTCGTCTCCAATATTTTCGTCCTATTTAAGTCTTCTAACATTTCAAAATCATCTTAATGTTGTCCTACTATCAACTTTTTTGTGAATAGATCACTGATAACAGTATAACATTAGGATGATTTTAAAACGTTAGGAACTTAAATGGGACGATTTAAACGTTAAGGATAATTTTGGGACTTATCTCAAACGTTGAAGACAAAAACAATATTTTACTTAATAGAATAAGAGAAGCAAAGCAGTGGAGTCAAATTTATTAATATAGTGATGACAATTATACATAATTCTTATGTATTATTTAGGACATTTTCAAATTTTAGTTGTTAGCCAGACTGAAACAACATGGAATCCCTTTTCACCTGCTCAACCTAAAAAAAGCCTCCTAGAAGCTTACCCCCTTAGCTAACTTAGCTTCCTAATTCTGCCTCTTCTTGGGAAGAAACTGAAACTTTAATAAACTTTAGTCATAAACTTTGATGTTTGAACTTGTTTGTGAGTTATAGACAAATTATTATTGTAACTTATAAAACTTTAAATTTGTTAGTTTAGAAATTATTAAATTTAAGAATTTAAAATTATATATTGAATTTTCAAACAATTTTTTTTTAAAAAAACTAAAATTTAAGTTTACTGTAAGATTTATCGAGGGATAAATCCGACGGTAACAAGCTCTAGAAATACAAGTTTATATTCGCTGCTAAATCTGTCGGTAATTAGTGGCGGAAGAAAAAATTCACCAGTAGACAATTACCAGCGAGATTTATACCGTCGGATTTATTACGCCTGAAGGTAAACAGATTACCGGCGGATTTACTTAAATCCGACAGTATCCGATGGCTTTTTTGTAGTAGGTGTTGACTCGACTAGCCATTACAATGAAGGTTATAGCTATGCTGTCCTTCTACATGTAGTCTCTGAGTTTCTCTCCTATTTAATTCTGTAGTATCTAGTATCGGGTTTGATTTCTGATTGATTCTAAGGTTGTTGCGATCCACATGATTTGACTTAATTAAACCTTAAGGATGATTTTGTATGCACAAAAAGGTCCGGGATGAAAACAATTTTTGACCTATACCTCAGAGACCAAAATCGTACTTAACCCATGATGGAATGAAGGGGATGAATGGCTATGTTGAGTTATATATATCGGTCTTGGGCCCAAAATAGGCTTGGTTCAACCGGTTCGGCCCATTGGCCCGGTTTTCAGCTAAAATCTTTAAAGTTAGTGTTTTAATTCACGTTTTAAATATTTTTACCTCTTCAAATTATAAAATTTAATTTTCTAATTCCTTGGCCTCATAATTAATTTATTAGTTAATTACTCATTAATTAACCGGATTTTACAATAACACTAGGACAAACAAAAAGAACTACGTTTTTGCGCTAGTGCCTTACTGGAATCCATTAGCTTCTCACCCCTTTCTCCCAACCTTTCTCCACAGATGGAGGACCGCGAGTTGATTGCGACTGATGGATTTATATTCATAGAGGTACCAGAAGAGCATGTATATGAGGATTCTGCTGAGTGAGATTTTACGACCAATGAAGCCAGTGAGAGCCGGTTACCTCTTTGCTTCTTCTGAGGAAGACCCTGATGAGGCCAGACTGTTGACTCGATGAGTGCGCAGAGCCAGCTACTGATGTTGCCAACAGTGAAGTGCTCCGAGTGATGCTCGAGATTAGTTTCGAGACGGATGTTGCTGGTGATGCCTCGTTGGTGTTTTGTTTAGAGGGTTGTTGCTTCCTTAGCTTCTGTTTTCCCTCGCTTTAATAGCTTCTTTCTGAGGGATTAGGATTTGATTTTCTTTTGTTTAGGCTAGATGCTAGCTTAGGAATTTGTTGCATAGACCAAACATCTAGTAGGTTATGAGTATATATATAAGTATGTTGATCGAGTCTAGCATGTACTGACTTTTTATAATGATATATGAATGATACTTGTTTTGTTTTTATGACTACTTGTTGACTATTTGTTTCAATTAAATGGTAATTTTTTTATTTACTCTCTATATGGTATTTCTTAGCCTTTAGTTTGGACATGATTTCTAACTTTAAAATCGTAAAATATATAAAATCTGACTAACTTATGTGATTTTGATAGTGCGACAAACTCATATGTAATAAAATGTACGGACTCTATAGTCTTATAGAGTTACTAACATGTAGTGTTTAATGACTGACAGTGGTTCATACCTACTGAAAATTGGGACATTATATATATATATAACATCATTAGGTTTTTCTAAATATATATGTTTTTTTGAATACATTTAGTAATATATTTTTTTATTATCCTGTTGTTATTTTTTTTAAATGCAATAAATTTTAAATTCTAGTAAGATGGGCTTTAATTTGACTATCCAAACCTTAACAATTTTTTATCTAGCCCAAAAAGAACATAAAAGAAAGGGTAATGTACTTAAATAAATAAAATGAGAAAAACATTTACCTATATACAACATTTGGAAAGTCCTTATATGAGTGTGTTTTTTTGGATTACTATGTAAACCATGGAGCTAGCCACGGTTTCTCATTGTTTCATAAACTGTGGAAGGCTTCAGCAGATTCCAGTTGAAAAAGGTTGAGCATAAACCGTGGCTGCTCACCACGGATTATGAGAGAAAATAGCTAGCCATAAACTGTGCCTGGTGACCACGGTTTATGAAGAAACAACTCTGAAACATAAACCCCCCTGGCTACCACGGTTTACGTTGAGTGAACTATAAATACATAATCCGTGGAGAGTCCTCACGGATGTCATTTGGGGCAAACCAAAATTGTTGTAGGTTGGTAGTTGAGAGAGTTTGAGGGAGAGGTTTGAAGGTTTAGGGTTTCATTTGGGTGGTGGAGCCATGGAGGACGAAGCTCACATGTACCGGCTAAATAGCGTTGCGCACGTGGCTGGATACATCGATCAAGAGGTTAGTTGTTGTAGTTGTTGTTATTATTATTATTATTATTATTATTATTATTATTATTATTATTATCATTATCATTATCATTATCATTATCATTATCATTATCATTATCATTATCATTATCATTATCATTATCATTATCATTATCATCATCATCATTATCATCATCATCATTATTATTATCATTATCATCATCATCATTATTATTATTATTATTCTGAGTTGCTAGTAGTAGTAGTAGTATTATTATTAATTTTATTTTTATTAGTATTGGGAGCTGTTAGTATTATTATTATGGTTACTGTTAGTACAATTATTCCTGTCGGTATTGTTATTATTCTTATTGTTTCATTATTGTTATTACTAGCATTAGAGAAAATAGAACAGCAATGTGGGTATCTAATAAATTTTTTAACTTATGTTTGATTTTATTAGTATTAGTCGTATGTTGAGGATTTCCTTACCCACATTTTGCAGCCTACTAGGGTTATTAACGGTATAAGGAGACAACAGAATATGCCTTTACACGACCGAATTATACCATATCTAGAGACCGCTGGGTTGTATCACCTCGCTAGGCGGAACAGTCAGTGGTTCTGGGTTGATGAGCCTCTACTTAGTGCATTTGTTGAGAGGTGGCGTCCTGAAATGCACACCTTCCACATGCCGTTTAGGGAGTGCACCATCACTTTGCAAGACATGGCATATCAGCTGGGTTTGTCCACAGATGGGGAGGCCATTAGTGGGTGCCTGACTGACTTTGAGAATCTAATGGAGAACGGAAGACCAGCATGGGTGTGGTTTCGGGAGTTGTTTGGGGAGTTACCGCCGCATACTAAAGTCAAGCAGATGACGGTGTGCTACACATGGTTGCATGAGAGGTTCCGTGTTCTCCCAGCAGACGCGAGTGAAGAGATGGTACGTATATACGCGCGTGCTTATATTCTGATGTTATTATCATCTCAGCTATTTGCGGACAAGAACGCAAACCGGGTTCACCTTCGCTGGTAGCCTTATTTGGCATCGCTGGACAATTTGGGCAGATATAGCTGGGGCTCGGCTGCACTAGCCTGGTTGTATAGATATCTTTGTCATGGGACAAACAGAAATGTGGTTAACTTGGCCGGGCCACTACAGCTTTTACAGTCTTGGATTTTCTGGAGGTTTTCCAGTTTGAGACCTAGTGGTTTTGATGTGTTTGGGTTCCACTTGCATCTAGGTACGGTTTATTACTTTCGGTCCATAACTTGTTCAATTTCATGTGTTCTTGTTTGTGATGAAATGCTTTCAATAAAAATTGTAGGTGAGATACATATCTACCGAGAAATGATGCAGTGGATCAAAGAGTCGTGTCTGCACGCTTTTCTTTGGATAGATTGCGTGTCCACGATGTGAGTCGTTTAGTTATTGCTCTTACAAATACTTCTTCATGTTTAATGTTATGGTCTTACCTAACTATAACTTATTCGATCCAGTTTGCGTGGGAGCCTTATTCTTCTCCCGAGGTTGCTGCTGTTGTTCATCCGGAGATACTAGTTGACGAGCACTGTAGGCTATGGACGGCGGTCACTAGCCTGATATATTTTACTGCGATTGAGTGGCATCAGGTGGATAGGGTGGTACCGCAGTTCGGCAGTGTTCATCATCTCCCTCAGTTTGCTCTGAACATAGATTGGCTCCATGCGAAGGATGGAAGGGGTGGCATCAGCATTGGGAGAACCGGGTTGATTCAGTCATACCAGTCGCTCGAGTAGTTGACCCCGGTCCATCAATTGAGTACTTGGACTGGTGGTGCCGTGTGGCCCACAGATTTCTATCCCCAAACTTTGCATTTCATGATCTGAGGCTGATTGTTTTGACCGAGGAGGCTCGTCACAGAGGGTCGTCGCAGGCACCTCCCAGGGTGCAGGTTTACGACAGACCGGACAACAGGCGAGTGGATCGGCATCGGCGTATAGGCACACGTACCACCAATCGAGAGTGGCAATGGCTCGACGACTGTTTGGATGAGGACCTAGGTGTTGCTGATGATAAAGGTGTCATGGATTATCGTATTCCTCGACGTAGAGCCAGACGACAGCGTGGACGAGATGGTCGTGGTCGGGATCGGGATGCAGGACCATCCGGTTCCGATGGCGGTGCTTAGCACGCTGTGGGTGAGGATGTTGGGGGATTAGACACTGGGATGGATTAACCCACCTACGATGTAGGGGGTAGCTCTCAGGTGTTCGGGAGTGTCGAGCCACAGGTATTCGCTGACTTTACTACCGCGGCCGTCGGCATGGACAACGATGATCCTGTTAGTCAGTCAGAGTTCTTTAGGGATATAGCAGACATGCTGAGGGACGACGATGCGACCCATTATAGGCCACAGATGCTTGAGGATCATTCCCAGTTTGCCGAGTACTAGCCACCGAGTCATGATGTTCAACCTCAGTTACCGGTTGACCTCAATGAGCCTGCAGCTTCTCCATCTTACCCGTGGTTCGCCTTAGGAGGGACCCCAGCATCAGCATTCAGCGCCGTTCCGCCACAAACATCCGCACCAGAGGCACATCAGTGACCGAGGAGGGTGAGGCATCCTCCTTTGTGTGGCACCGGAGGTCACCTGCTTGGTCAGTTCAACGATGATGACAGTGACACCATCGATGATTCTGATTAGTTATGGGATCTTTTTACATATGGTTGGAACTACGTTTGATTATGTTCGTAGCATAATTTTTATGGTTTCATGTTTCAGACAGCGGTTGTATGTTATTTGATATGTATGTGATAATTATATAGGAATGTTACGCGCATTCATATGCGTACCAAAGTGTTTCAATTAAACACCTAAAATAATAGGAGATAAATCGACGAAGTTAATACACATAACAGATTCACGACATTAGCTGACTCAAACAACCTTACATTACTCAAATAAAGATTTGCTTATACAACTTAGACAACAACAACACCACTATCAACGTCATAACAACAAGACCTCACATTACTCAAGTTAAGCTATCCTAGAACAACATAGACAACAACAACAAGACCATAAAGGTCATAACATCTAACCATCCCCTCCAGTAGTATGTCTTCTCTAGTCACAGTTCCTGCACATATGACCAGGCTGCCGGCAGAGGCCACAGCGCTTCGGGTGGTTCTCAACAGACTGATCCATGCTCCCGCGAATCCTGGTTGCCTTCGGACGTCCTTCCCTGGCACGCCTCATGTTAGGATCAGGAATGACTGTCGGTCCAAACCTTCCTATAACTAGGCCTGAACCCGTAATCGGCTTCTGTTGCTTGTTGCAAGACCTTGATCGTAACCGCAGCATCCGCCCTAACCAACGGAAAAATCCTCGCACAGATAACGTTGTAATCAAGCTGACGGTGATCACTGGAAATAGAGGTGGCCAAGCAAGTGTGTGGACCGTTGTACCTCCTAACCTCCCAAGTGCCCTTTCGTGCACAAAGCGATATGCGAATCAACCAAGTACAACCCTTGCCGAACTCCTTGCATCTTCCATGATACTTCAGATGATCCGATTCCATGACTCTGTACTCAACACCTCGACGGATGCTATAGTCCTTCACACTCAGAATAGCCTCATCTTTATTCTGGAATGATTGCCCAATCTGAAATTCTGTAGAAGAATCGCCAATTGTAGCACCTCCGTTCGCCTGTTGACCCAGAGCCTCCAAGTTTAGAGTGGAGAAGTGTGGAGGGTACTGCTGTGTGCCAAAACTTGAAGGCTCGTGCTGTGCATGTGGATTGGAACCTGTGTCATCATCACTGTCCCCAATGATATCTACAGGCTCCCCCTCAGAGTCATCGTCCCGCATTGCATTCTCTACTCTATCAGGTTCTCCGAAGGCTTGAACATCATGTATCATGCCACCACCGGTATCCACCTCAAATGCCTGCTGCCAGACCCCAAGATTCTCCAACGGCACAGAACCCACTGCCTCGGTTCGATCTAAATCAGTAGCGAAGGAAGGGGATGCGACCTGCGGAACAGATGGTCCTGCCACAGGCATCGAACTGGACGCACCGCCTGCGGCAGTCGAGCTATGAACTGGAGCTGATGCCCCAGAACTCTCCACACCAACCTCCAACTTCGCATACAGCTCGTGTATTCTGACCTCCGGAAAACTCCTAACACAATGAAACAGAACCCGAATATCTTCATCAGCCGCTAGCACAAACGTATCATACTTAACACCGGTGGAGACAATTGAGATGGGAATCTTGTAGAATAGCTTCTTCACCCACTTGCTACCACATACCTCAAGCTTCTGCAAGATGCTGTTCTTTACATCTGACAAAGTGCTGAATGAACTGATGAATACACTCAATGGTTCTCTGTCAGTGAACTTCACACCATATTTTTTGCTTCTCTTAATTTTTCCAGAACAATGCACTAAAACAAGAAAGCTCTCTTCCTCACTTGCCATTGTGTGAAAATGAACTCTTCAACAACTTCAACCTCGCTCATATATATATAGAAAATCTTCTCCTCATAAACCGTGGCAGCCTACAAGAGTTTATGACTTTAATAAACCTTTTATAAACTGTGGCTGCCTAGAGGAGTTTTCGCTCTTATTGTTTTGTACATAAACCGTGGTGGCCCACCACGATTTACCCTCAAACCTTCTCCTACGTAAACCGTTGCAGGTTAGCACGGTTTACATGTATTTTCAAAACCGTGGTTAGCTCCTACGGATTACATAATAATAAAATTGCACATGCACATAAGCTACTTTCAGTTGATGGAATCACGTAAAACTTTCACTCATTTAGATTTTTAAAATAATATATATATATATATATATATATATATATATATATATATATATATATATATAAAAGATTTTTAAAATTTCAGAAACACTCTTTTTCTCTTTCTTTTAATTAGTGCGTTCTAAAATTCTAGAGAAGTTTGGAGCACCAAATCATATGACCAAAAGTAACATCATTTACTCTCATACCATGCTTTTAAGTTTTTTATTTTCATTTTTAATATTTTTGTTTTTAAAATTTTATAAATAAAAATAATCAAAAAATAAATTTTATTTTTTATTTTTTGATTTTTGATTTTTATTTTACAAAATCTTAAAAAGAAAAATACAAACCAAACAAATATCTAAATTTTTAGGTAAAACACATATAACAGATTTTAATCTCCTTTAATTTATAAATATGATATTAAGCTATTATTTTAGCAAAAGTAGTACATAGTAAATTAAAAATATGTCAAACATAATATATCACATAAGCCCAAGTGATTTTAGTGTAAGTAAATTGGGATGTTTGCGTCGACTTGATTCAAAGATATGTTAATTTAGTATTGAATATTCTAACCAAAAGAGGTGCACACATAACTCGGCGAGCTTCAATGAATGGATTGTGCTGAATGATGGCTTGTTAGTAGTTACAGAGATTCCTTTTGATGCTGATACTTAACTTTTGAAGCTTTTTTTTTTTTTTTTTTTTTTTTTTTTTTTTTTTTAAGGTATTCATAGATTAAAAAAAAAGTAAAAAAAAAAAAAGAAATTATATGATTGCTTGTCTTGTAATGGATCATTGACGTAACTAAAAGCCTTGTGTTCTAATAATAAGCTCCCATGTTTAATTTCCTTTCTCTTTGTATTTATTATTTTTTCCTTATTCTTGTTTAGGACACCCACATTCATGTCCTTACACTTGTTTTATTTGCTATTTATAGATCATTTTTTTCCAACACAATTTTTACATAAATTATTACAACCTATATATTACACATGAAAAACGAATACACATAATAATCTCATAAAAACCAAAATAGTAGTTATGGACTATGGTAGTAAATTCATATACTATGCTTAATTAAATTGAGATTTTGGCATCAGGAGATTCAAAATAGGAGATTGAAATCAGTTCAGATATATACTTGTCATTGCCATCATCAGTATCACCATTATTATTTGCAATTGCAACTTCATCTGATTTCTTGCTGTGATCGAATACAATAGAATAATCCAGAATATTTTTATCATCAGGTAAGAAGTTAGAGATAGCAATAAGCGACTCACGTGTTTCTACCTCCTTAGGCTTTTCCATCATCTACGATAAAATTTGATGTGTTACTTCCTACAAACTGAAACCCAAAATTGTTCTTCAGATCATAATCTAAGAAATTATCAGAGCAATATTTTTATGCTCTAATTATAATTATCCAATATTTATTATAACTTTCTTGCTAGTGTATGTCTATTAATCTATTTTTTAATTATTTATTATGTTATATTTGAAGTAGTAACAATATAAATCATTAAAGATAAGGTACGTAGTTAATTATTCCACTAATTATGTAAATATCATCCTTTAAAACTATTACCAATATTCCATTTTTTTGTATAATATTTTTTTGGGAGGGTTTTCTTTATGGGGAAATCTCGAAAATTGGTTTCGAAATTTTAAAGCCCCAACAAAATATAAAGAATTTTTTCACAAAATACAATACTTTATTGTTATAAAAAAAATTAGTGGTATATTGATAATATGTAATTATGGCATTTAACTAATTAACTTTTAAATAGTGGCAATTAGATTAATAAGTCAGAGAGATATTGAATCATGGGTATTCTCACATTTTTCGTTTATTAGTAGTTCGTTGATTTGATATTTTTGTTTATCAAAAAGAAAAAATTTAGAAGACAGCACTTTTATTAAAATTGATAATAATAATAATAATAATAATAATAATAATAATTGCTAACTACAAATTACAAAATTTATCGATCTCTACCACTCCTCTAATGAAAATGTAAGAAGTCTCCCTGGCTTGGGTCCTAAAAGAAGATAGAACAATTTCATCTACTATACGGAATAGGAAGTTTAGTGGGGGAAAAATGTATACTAGCTGCTGAATGAAGAACACTAAACTAAAAAATTTGATGAAATGAGAAAATGGATGTTTAATTATTATTATTATTATTATTATTATTATTATTATTATTATTATTATTATTTGTAAATTTAATATTCATTAATTAGTCACCTTGCTTTCTAAGTTCCTTTTAATTGAAATATGATTGTTAAATGAATAAAGTGCGATGAAATTATTAACCAAGAAGACTTTTAATTTCAATTGTTTTAGATAGTTAATTAATCAGCTCCATGAAGGGAAGATTATAAAGAATTGAGTTTGTCACAAAATCTATAACTTCCTACAAAATCATTTGTTCTCATTTACCTAAAAAAGCAGCTCATCAATAATGCAAACGGAAAATTGTGATAATAAAAAAAAAGTGACTAATACATTTTTTAGTTCGACTGGAGAGTAGATAATTTTTTAGATTGTTTTTTATCTTAAATTTTATATTTTAGAATTAAATTTTAAATGCTAAACCCTAAACCCTTGAAAATAATGGAAGTTAAAGAAATAATTTTACAGAAAAAAAGTTAATTAATATTGCTATCAATGAATATCACTTAAATACCCTTTTCTTTTTCGTTTTATGTCTTAATCCCTGAATTAGTATATTGCTACATGAATAAAATAAAATAAAAATATTTAATAACCAAAATAAATTAATCAAAAGTAGTTAAAAATTTTTTTATTTAACATTTACTAATGGTTACAATAACAATTAATAAATATTAAATAAGATAAGTTGTCACTATTTTTTTTTTTGTTTCTTTAATATTACCGAAAGTGAAATATTACTTTAAAAGAAGACAATTTCTGACAATACATGCAAAATTTGTTGCATGCAACAAAAATAAACTCCGAATAAAAGCTACAAAAAATTGATTTTGATTCCAAATAGTTCAAATCAAAACACAAATATCTTGGTTCTTAACCAAAAAATCAAGGTGAAAACATCATTATGTTAATATTATTTTGTTTCGTACCTTTTGAAGTTGTACTGGAGGTTTACGAAGATGACTTCAAAACCCTTTTTGCCAACAAATCTAGATTTTCCCGCAATGCTTTGAAAATCGAATTGCATTTGAAGATCATGAATTTTGAAAATGTTTCGAAATTTAAGGGATAAATGATAAGAAAATTATGAGCCTCTTCTTCTTTGTTCTTATTCAAGTCCAAGCAGATGGTTTTGCGAGAAACATGCATGTTATTTGCCCTACTAATAATATGCCATTTTAATTTATACTTAGATAATTAGATTGTATTGTATATATCTTATCTATGAAAAATTCTTGTGTATGTGCTCTATTATTAACACATCTCTTTAGCTCATCCACTAATTTTCTCCTCTGTTGGCTATTGCGGGCCACCTATTATAAGTTAAATTTAAAAAATTTACCAAATAAATATAATTAATAACCATGGTTAAACTATTTGTAAATCCTTAATTTTTTATTTCGTGTGAAAAATAGTTTAGTTAGAAACTCAATTACCCATGATTGCAAGAGGTATCTCTTCGCTTTGAATTTTTTTGTTTTCAATTTCTTAAACCAACTTTAAATGGTAGAGTACTGAGTAGCAATCGAATAAATTTGCTCTAAATGGATATAGAAAAAGCTCTTTATGTTATCCTATCTATATTTACATTATTTTTAGGATTAAAAATGCTATTCGTACACCAAAATCTGCTACTAAAATCAGTCACTAATGTATTTGTGTATAAATAGTTAAATACATGTGTAATTTAATTTATTTTTAATATGTATTTATATTTTAGTATATATTTTATACTGATGACTGATTTTGGTAACTGATTTTAGTGTACATACTAGTGCAAAACCCGTGATGTACGGGAATGAAAATCATGAAATGTTCGACAGCTATATAGGATGACAATTTTGAAAAAAGGTTGGCAATTTAATCCAGCTACATCTATTTATATATATAATATAAATTGTATGTGGAAATAAATAATAATGACCAATAAAAATATTTCATTGAATATAAATATTATTATTGAGTTTGGAGAACAACCAACAATCTTGATGATGACAAATATTTCATGAAATAAATTCTATCTCAATAGCTCATAACTCAGCACTATATTAACCATTCAATTAGAGACCATATCAGCATTGAATGAGGAAAATCATTCATTTACCCGTTTGTGACTAACAAGAAAATATGCTATGCAATCATATCAATCCAAACAAGAAGGAATTTTTCCATTGATTGCGAATGGTCAAAGTATTTACAACAGCAACGGATATGAAAATTCAGAAGAGAGAAGATCAATCAATTTGGAATCCTCAATCAATGCAAATAGTCACAGCACTAAGACTGCAATGGTATGAAGAATAAAAGTAGAAAGTATCCCTTTGCTATAGCAAATTTGAAATTGAAGAAGGAAGATTCATTCTTGAAGATTGGCCATCATTATATAGATGATAATTCTCCAAAAATAAACTCAGAAAAGGAAGCAAGCATACATCACTCATATTTCATTTTTTTTTTTTTTTTGTGCAAGAGCTTGCTTGAATAATTTTATTTTTATCTTTTTTATTTTGTTTCTTTATGTAAAAGTAAAAGGTTGACTTTGATTATGTGAGGAATCAAAGTAGAACCATGAGAAGAAAAAAGCAAGAGAGATAGGTTTGAGAAAAGTAATAATATTTATTTCTCTGTAATAAAATTTTTGGTTGCTTAAACTAAAATTAGTTTTTTTTTTTTAAGTTAGGTTAGCACTTAAAGTTGTTAAATTTGGTTTAAATTTAGTAGTGTTGGAGAGGTGTGAATTCAAGTGGAGTTTATGTAGCCTCTTTTTTTTAAGTTGGATGAGCACTTAGAGAAAATTATAAGCTAAATTGAACTTAAGTGTTAAGAGTTTAATTTGAACTCCTGGAGTGGTGATTGTAATCAAGTTTATTATTATAGTGAAAATTCTATCATAGTTTGTAGTTGAGACTGAATATAAGTGTCATTACATTGCGAGACTGAATCAATATATATATATCAATGTGTCATCTTCGTCCTTATCTATTTTATTAAATTTTTCAGGCAAGAAAAAAGAGAAAAAATCTCCTGAATTTTGATAATTTTACATTAACGACTTTTAAGTTACAATTTCTTTGTTTCTTTGATTCAATACCACTTCTCAAGGCATATGAAAACCATCAATTGGTATCAGAGTTTAGACTTAAGGAATTAAGCTTAACAACTTAGAGTAAAAGATTCATGACAAACATTGTAGCACATACGCTAACTAAAGGAGAATCCGACAACATGTCACCTCTGAAAGGAAATAATGAAAATCTTTGTGCAGTCTATTGATTACAATCTCTAGAAAATTATCATGAATGATCATAACATTCCAACGAAGAAAAACACTAAGGGTGTGTGTGGTTGGAGGGAATACAAATGTATTCCTAGGAGTTTTGAGATGGGAATATCTTATTCCCATGTTTGGTTCAAGGTTTAAAAAATTATTCGGGGATATATTTTATTCCAAAGAATTAAATTACCACCAATTTTATTCCCATCTTTCCCCTAATTATCTTTAATTCCAATGGAAATGGAATGTGTATAATAGAAGAAAAAGACTAAATTACTCCTACTAATTTTATTCTAGGTTTCACCTTCTTCTTCATTTCTCTCTGAAAAATGAAACCCTAGCAGAGTGTTTTTTTTCCCAAATTAGTGAGGCTTCACCAACGCCACTACCACTGAAGCCGGCACACCGGCGCCGCCGTTACTCTAAACAGAAGATTCGTCTCCTTCTCTTCTCCAATTCATGTTCGCACTGCTTCTCTCTGTGAATTTTATTCGAATCTCACATTAAGGTTTGAGTTTTTCCCAAATTAGTGGAGGCTTCACCAATGTCACCGCCACCGGAGCTGCGCCAGTGCCACCGTTACCTTAAACAGAAGACTGGTCTCCCTCTCTTCTTTGAGTTCATGTTCACATTGCTTCTCTCTGTGAATTCTCTTCGAATCTCTCATTAAGGTTTGGATTTTTTTATGCTTTCTACATCATATTACACTAATTTCCTACAATAGACGGCTAATTTGATTAGTTATTTTTTATTTTTCTTGATTTCTTATATACTCTCTGTGATTATGTTGCATGCAAACAACGTATTTGATAATTTGCCTCAATAAAGAGTTTAAGCTTGTGACATATTTTTACATGCTTAATTTGGCTTGGATCTGACAAAAATATATTTTTACATACTTGTGACATATTTTTACATGCTTAATCTTGCCTTAATTTGGCTTTCCGTGCTGTGTACTTCATGAGCCATGCTACAATGCACTACTAAGCTTGCATTATTGTTGCTCTTATTCTTTTTCCTATTGTCTTCATGATCAGATTCATCTATCCTGTTTTCTTATATTAGATGATGAATTTTACATACTAGTAACAATGTAAAGTTGTTTTGGTGGCAATCTAATTTTTAGCTACTGAATTTGTGGGATCTAGTTTTTTAGTTTTAAAATGTATTTTGGTGTGCATGTTCTGGTGTACTTGTATGTTTTGATGTTATTTGTACAGTTTCGTATGTAGTGTAAGTTTGTTCAATTATTCGATCTGCATGTATTCTGGCATAGACCCGGCCGCTGCTGGATTGCAGGTTATCTCAGATGGAAAATCCAAAATTCTTGATGTCATTGATTGGTACAAACAAAATCTTTTGTTATTGTTGTTGTTGTTGTTGCTGCTGCTTAGCTGATAACTGATAATGAGATATTGTTGTATGGTTAGGAATTTCACACAAAATGATTCTCATTGATAGTATAGATCCCAACCAACTAACAATACTCAAATAAAAAATTTAGTTTTGTCACAAGTACAAACCCCAATAAAAATTAATCGAAGTATTTAAATCTCGGGTCATCTCACAAGAAATTGCAATGAAGTGGTCAATTATTGGCTATGAAAATGGGGGTTTGATTGATAAAAGGGCAAGAAAATAAATGACAAGAAAAGTAAATGACAAGAACCAATAAAATAAAGGAAAGAAACTCTTGGCTAAGACATGGGAAATTGAGATCACCATCCTTGTCAACAAATCATATATTGACAATCATGAAGAACCGAGCTCATTAAGTCTACTTCCAAAAGCCTTAAGTACGTAATATCTACTCCTAGGCTTGAAGTACGTCAAATGGCTTGATCAACATCAATCTATAAGTCCCATCCTAGCTACTAATCAACTTAGTAGTAGGCTAGACTCATTGGTTATCAAATTGACCACCAAGGGTTCTCAAATCACCAATTCAATGAGACCCAATGACTCAAGGTCACTCAATTCCCTTAGCCTAGGCTAAGAATCAAGAAAACTATTCAAAAACTAGAGAAAACATTTCATCAAACACTTGGAAGGCATAAAAGAAAAGCATAATAAATTGCAAGAAATAGTAAAATCTACTAAATACCAATTTCAAGGAAAGTAAGATCACAACTCAAATCAACAATCAAAAGAACATCAAATATTTAATTTCATTAAAAGAGATTCAAATCCAACATGAGCATTTATAAACATAAAAGAGGCATAAAAATAAAATTAACATCACAAACTAAGAGAATGAAAGTATTATAACAAGGAATTGTAGAGGAAACAAGATGAAATCAAGTAATCAAATCTAGATCCAAGAGAATTTAACCTAATCCTAACCTAATTCTAGAGAGAAAAGGGAGCTTCTCTCTCTAGAAAACTAACTAAAGGCTCATCATGACTAACTAAGTGCTCCCCATTTGCTCAAACTTCAATTCTGCATCAAATACCCTCAGAAACGAGTTGGAATTGGGCCTGGGCAGCTCAGAAATCGCCCCCAGCAATTTCACTTTAAGTGGGTCACGTGCGAACATCGACGCGTGCGCGTACTTGACGCGTGCGCGTCGCTGGCAAAACCTCTACTCACACATACGCGTGCTTGACGCGTGCACGTGGCTTGTGAATCTTCAATGCACGCGTACGCATACATGACGCGTGCGCATGGTCCTCAATTCTCCATTTTGCTAATTTCTTCATGAATTCTCCACTTGCATGCTTTCCTCTTCATTTTTTCCATCAAATACTTGCCTTATAAACCTGAAATCACTCAACAAACACATCAAGGCATCGAATGGAATTAAAGTGAATTAAAATTGCCAATTTAAGGGCCTAAAAAGCATATTTTTACACTTAAGCACAAATTACGGGAGAATTACAAAACCATGCTATTTCATTGAATAAATATGGGAAAAGGTGATAAAATCCCCTAAAATAAGGACAAGATAAACCACAAATTTGGGGTTTATCAAACCTCTCCACACTTAAACTAAGCATGTCCTCATGCTAAAATCAAGAAAGAAGCAAAGGGTATCAACATTTATTCAATGTAAACTACCTAAATGCAACTACCTATATACAATCTATCTAAATGAATACAAGTACTCGGTCAAAATAAATCATTTCCCAAGAAAGCATATACAAGTACAAGGACTAAAGTACTAGCAATCAAAGCAAACCCACAATTGAATTGAATTATTAGAATGATTTTTAACGAACTTGCAAGAAAAGGGATAATCATGGGTGGAAGCATGTAATTGAGCGATCGAACCCTCACCGGATGTGTATCCGCTCTAGTCACTCAAGTGTATGGGGTTGTTTCACTCAATTCTCCACTAATCATGCTTTCCAAGATTTGTTTTTCATCTAACAATCAACAATTATCTCATGCATGCATACAAATATCATGAGGACTTTTCCATAGGTTGTAATGGAGCTAGGGTCAAGGTAAGGATGCATATGGTTAAGTAGACTAGAATTTGAATCTTTGATGAGCTTAAACTTTTCACCTAACCTATATAACAACCTATACAATTCTAAACAAACTTAACTACCCATTCTTCATTTTTTCACACACTCATGCATTCTCTTTTTAATCACCACACATATACATTGATTTTTATTGAACTTTAACTTTGGGGCATTTTGTCCCCTTCTTATTGCTTTTCTTTTTCTTTCTTTTCTATTATTTTTTTCCTTTTATATATATATATATATATATATATATATATATATATATATATATATATATATATATATATATATATATATATTCTCTTTTTGTTTTTCTCATTTTTTTCTTTTCAAACAAAAATATATACAAGAATATCAATGCATATGGTGGTTTAACATTCAATGCATGAGTATGTACCAAATTCCCATGATTTTCAACAAAATCACAAAATACACTTTTACCTCTACCCAATGTTCCCAACTCTCCCAAAATCAAATGATAAGTACTCTCACTAGCCTAAGCTAAGCTAATCAAAGATCCAAACAAGGGACATTTATTATTTTTCTCTTTAGGCTTGTAATGTGCTAAAATTAAGAATAAGTTGGTTGAGCATAGGCTCAAAATTGGCTAACAATGGAAGATAAAAGGTAGGCTATTTGAGTAAGTGAGCTAATTGAAACAATGGCCTCAATCATATAAGTGCATGTATACACAAAATAATGGGCATAAAGAATCAAACAAATCAAAGATTGCAATCATAGAAAGAGAATAATGCACACAAGAATGACAATAAGTGGTCATATGATGTGACCGCATGATGAGCGGATAATTTATACGCTTTTTGGCATTGTTTTTAGTATGTTTTTAGTAGGATCTAGTTACTTTTAGGGATGTTTTCATTAGTTTTTATGTTAAATTCACATTTCTGGACTTTACTATGAGTTTGTGTGTTTTTCTGTGATTTCAGGTATTTTCTGGCTGAAATTGAGGGACTTGAGCAGAAATCAGATTCAGAGGTTGAAGAAGGACTGCTGATGCTGTTGGATTCTGACCTCCCTGCACTCAAAGTGGATTTTCTGGAGCTACAGAACTCGAAATGGCGCGCTTCCAATTGAGTTGGAAAGTGGACATCCAGGGCTTTCCAGCACTATATAATAGTCTATACTTTGGCCAAGAATAGACAACGTAAACTGGCGTTCAACGCCAGCTTCCTGCCCAAATCTGGCGTCCAGCGCCAGAAAAGGAGCCAAAACCAGAGTTGAACGCCCAAACTGGCACAAAAGCTGGCGTTCAACTCCAGGAAGGACCTCTACACGTGCAACACTCAAGCTCAGCCCAAGCACACACTTAGTGGGCCCCGGAAGTAGATTTATGCATCAATTACTTACTTCTGTAAACCCTAGTAGCTAGTTTATTATAAATAGGACCTTTTACTATTGTATTAGGTATCTTTGATCAGTTGTATGCTATCTTAGATCACGTTTGAGGGCTGGCCTCTCGGCCATGCCTGGACTTTCACTTATGTATTTTTAACGGTAGAGTTTCTACACTCCACAGATTAAGGTGTGGAGCTCTGCTGTTCCTCAAAGATGAATGCAAAGTACTACTGTTTTCTATTCAATTCATCTTGTTTAGCTTCTAAGATATTCATTCGTACTTCAATCTGAATGTGATGAACGTGACAATCATCATCATTCCCTATGAACGCGTGCCTGACAACCACTTCCGTTCTACCTTAGACTGAATGAGTATCTCTTAGATCTCCTAACCAGAATCTTCGTGGTGTAAGCTAGAATGATGGCGGCATTCAAGAGAATCTGGAAGGTCTAAACCTTGTCTGTGATATTCCGAGTAGGATTCAATGATTGAATGACTATGACGAGCTTCAAACTCGCGATTGCCGGGCGTAGTGACAGACGCAAAAGGATAGTAAATCCTAGTCCAGCATGATCGAGAACCGACAGATAAATAGCCGTGCCGTGACAGGGTGCGTTGACCATTTTCACTGAGAGGATAAGATGAAACCATTGACAAGGGTGATGCCTCCAGACGATTAGCCGTGCCGTGACAGGGCATTTGGATCATTTTCCCGAGAGAAGACCGAAAGTAGCCATTGACAATGGTGATGTATCACATAAAGCCAGCCATGGAAAGGAGTAAGACTGATTGGATGAAGATAGCAGGAAAGCAGAGGTTCAGAGGAACGAAAAGCATCTCCATTCGCTTATCTGAAATTCCTACCAATGATTTACATAAGTACCTCTATCCCTATTCTATTATTTATTTTCGAAAACCCATTACTGTTTTATATCCGCCTGACTGAGATTTACAAGGTGACCATAGCTTGCTTCATACCGACAATCTCCGTGGGATTCGACCCTTACTCACGTAAGGTATTACTTGGACGACCCAGTGCACTTGCTGGTTAGTTATGCGAAGTTGTGAAGATATGTTTAGACCATGGTCCTGTGCATCCGTTTTTGGTGCCATTACCAAGGAATCAATTTCGAACAACAATTCACAACATGAGTAGCAATTTTGCATACCAAGTTTTTGGTGCTGTTGCCGGGGATTGTTTGAGTTTGGACAACTAACGGTTCATCCTGTTGCTCAGATTAGGTAATTTTCTTTTTTGTTTTCTTTTCAAAAAATTTTTCAAAAATATTTCAAAAATTTCTCACCTGTTTTCGAAAAAAAATTTTAGATTCAAAATTTTTAAGAATGAATTCTAGTGTTTCATGAAGCATGTGAAGCCTGGCTGGCTGTAAAGCCATGTCTAAATTCTTTTGGACTGAGGCTTCCAACCATCAGCTGTTATACGACTGTAGGGTATGTCAGGCATGTCATGTCTGAATTACATGCTGAAGCTTGGCTGGCCATTGGCCATGTCTAGTGTTTTGGACCGGAGCTTTCATTGAAAGCTTGGCTGGCTAGTGAGCCATGTCCAATTCCTGGACTGAAGCTTTAGACTAACATGGCAAGATTCCTGGAATTCATATTAAAAATTTTGGAATCCTTATTTTTCTTTCTTTCTAAATAATTTTCGAAAAATATAAAATAAAAATCCAAAAAAATTAGAAAATCATAAAAATCAAAAAATATTTTGTTTCTTGTTTGAGTCTTGAGTCATATCATAAGTTTGGTGTCACTTGCATATGCATCTTGCATTTTTCGAAAATATCATGCACTCATAGTGTTCTTCATGATCTTCAAGTTGTTCTTGGTAAGTCTTCTTGTTTGATCTTGATGTTTTCATGTTTTGTGTCTTTTCTTGTTTTACATGTGCATTTTTCGTTTCTTAGAGTCTAAACATGAAAGATTTCTAAATTTGGTGTCTGACATGTTTTCTTTGCATAAAAATTTTTTCAAAAATATGTTCTTGATGTTCATCTTGACATTCAAAGTGTTCTTGGTGTTCATCTTGACATTCATATCATTCATGCATGCATTCATTGTTTTGATTCAAAATTTTCATGCATTGAGTCTTTTTTTTGTTTTTCTCTCTCATCATAAAAATTCAAAAAATCAAAAAAATATCTTTCCCTTTTTCTCTCATCAAATTCGAAAATTTGGATTGACTTTTTCAAAAATTTTTAAAATCAAATTGTTTCTCATGAGTCAAATCAAATTTTCAATTTGAAAATCTTATCTTTTTCAAAATCTTTTTCAAAAATCAAATCTTTTTCAAAATTCTTAGTTATTTTCAAAAATTCCAAAAATATTTTTCAAAAATCTTTTTCTTATTTTTTATATCAAATTTTTCGAAAATAACAATAACAATTAATGTTTTGATTCAAAAATTTCAAGTTTGTTACTTGCTTGTTAAGAAAGATTCAAACTTTAAGTTCTAGAATCATATCTTGTGATTTCTTGTGAATCAAGTCATTAATTGTGATTTTAAAAATAAAATCTTTTTCAAAACTAATTTCTATCATATCTTTTCAAAAATATCTTCTCATCTTATCTTTCTCAAAAATCTAATTTCAAAATATCTTTTCTAACTTCCTAACTTCTTATCTTTTCAAAATTTGTTTCAACTAACTAACTAACTTTTTGTTTGTTTCTTATCCTTTTCAAAACTACCTAACTAACTCTCTCTCTCTCTAATTTTTGAAAATATCTTCCCTCTTTTTCAAAAATTTCTTTTTTATTAACTAATTATTTTTATTTTTGATTTTAAAAAAAAATTTTTGAAAAAAATACTAACCTTTTTCAAAAACTATTTTTCAAAAATCACTAACTCTTTTTCAAAAATTATTTTCGAAAATTCTCCCTCTCCCATCTTATTCTATTTATTTATTCATTTACTAACATCTCATCTCACATCTCTGCCCTCCTCACAGTTGTGTTTCTTTCTTTACATCACATTCTTTGTCTCCCTCTTTTCTTCCACTCACAAAGGGATCCCTATACTGTGGTATAAAGGATCTATATTATTATTATTATTATTTTTTCTGTGCCCTCTTCTTTGTCATATGAGCAGGAGCAAGGACAAGAACATTCTTGTTGAAGCAGATCCAGAACCTGAAAGGACTCTGAAGAGAAAATTAAGAGAAGCTAAATTACAACAATCCAGAGATAACCTTTCAGAAATTTTCGAACAGGAAGAGGAGATGGCAGCCGAAAATAATAATAATGCAAGGAGGATGCTTGGTGACTTTACTGCACCTAATTCCAATTTACATGGAAGAAGCATCTCCATTCCTGCCATTGGAGCAAACAATTTTGAGCTGAAACCTCAATTAGTTTCTCTGATGCAGCAAAACCGCAAGTTTCATGGACTTCCTTCTGAAGATCCTTTTCAGTTCTTAACTGAATTCTTGCAGATATGTGATACTGTTAAGACTAATGGAGTAGATCCTGAAGTCTACAGGCTCATGCTTTTCCCTTTTGCTGTAAGAGACAGAGCTAGAATATGGTTTGACTCTCAACCTAAGGATAGCCTGAACTCTTGGGATAAGCTGGTCAAGGCTTTCTTTGTAATATCCGGTCTAACCGAAATTGATTAAATAATAAGTTAAATGGGAGCGAATATGGTTGGAAGATTCGGCAATTGGAAATTGATCATCTAAATATGATATTTAGATTCAGCGAATTTTTTCGAGTCGGAAAATATAGTTTTCTGCGCAAAAGCGCGCAGTGGAATTTTGACCGGCAGTACCGGCTGAGATCTGTCTGGTACTACAGCTGAGAAAATTGATTATGGGTAAATAAGATTAATAAATGAGGAATTATAATTGGGGAAGGTAGAAATATTTAAAGTGCAATTTAGAGCGCTAATCTTAAAGGTTTTGGCCCAAAATTGGGCCAATGGGTAAAAATAAGTGAACCGGGCCTAAGTGGGCCCAAGACCCAACATATATAAACACTAGTTGTGAGCATTTCAGCTCATTTTGCCCTAAAGAAGGGGTGTTGGGCGCTGATTTGAGAAGAGAGAAGAGAAGAGAGAAAACCTAACTCTCTTTGATCTTCAAACCACCATAACTTGAGCTACGAAGCTCCGATTGACGAGCCGTTTGCGGCCACGCGTCGCTCTTCTCATTCTCTACAATTCTATCTAAGTTTTGTGGTGAGTATTCCATTCATCTCTGCCCAGTTTTCGAAATTCCCCACTGTTACACGTTTTTGGGTAGTTAGTGTTGAAATCTTGTGATTTTGGGTGTTTAGGGATACTCCAACATGGATTCCAAGTGGGTTTTATCCCTACTTCATATGGGCTGAGGTAAGAAGTGCTCAAACCCTTGTGATTTGTCATTTTTATGAGCCCTAGGTTGATGTATGTATGTGATATTGGTTATGTTAGTGTATTTGATGATCTTGGTGCACAATTGGGAGATTGGTATTGCTTGAGGAGCTTTGGTGAGGCTTGGAGCTAAGGTTGGTGAAGACTTCCAAAGAAGAGGCTCAATTGGTTTGGCTATAAGAGGTACGGTTTAAGTTTCATTTAAGTACCGTGTGTTGTGATGAGAATTCCTAGGCTAGATGCCCCTAGGATTAAGTTTGGATTTGCGTAAATGGTTGGTGTTAATATGCATAGTTGGTATGTAATGTGAATTAATGATTTGGGTTAAGAATTGTGTGGTCTTGTATGCTTGGTGTATTGAGAATTTGATGTACTGGTTAATGAGTATTGATTTGTGGTTTATGCATTTAAATTGTGAAAATTGGGCCAGAGGCCGTGAATTTTGGGCCGGAGGCCGGAAAGAGATAAGAAAGGTAAGTCGATGTGTGCATTGTATGATGACACAAGTGATTGGATGAATTTCAGATAATGAATATATGAATGAT
This sequence comes from Arachis ipaensis, assembly GCF_059453495.1. Taxonomy (NCBI): domain Eukaryota; kingdom Viridiplantae; phylum Streptophyta; class Magnoliopsida; order Fabales; family Fabaceae; genus Arachis; species Arachis ipaensis. Next base: position 35,860,049 of record NC_142436.1, read on the forward strand.
TAGGTTGGTTATTAAATAATAAGGTTTGAGGAGTTGAAGTGTGGAATTTGGTAATTTTGGGTGAAATTATGTAGATGAGGTATGTTTGATTTGGTTGAGATATATTATGTGATCATATATGTGATTATGATTATTGATGCCTTGATGGTATGATGATGCATTAGAGATATGTATGTTGTGATATATGCTTGAGGAATGATTAAGGTTGATTTGTGGGTGAAACCATGTGATAATGAGTATGATGTTGATTAGGTATAATGATGGTTGATTGGAAATGATATTATTGGAAATTGGGAGGAGGAAGGATGTACGACATGATATTGTGTTTATCCCTTAGCCATTTGATTGAGAAGTGTTTAAATGGTTGGATGTGGTTTTGGGAATTTTGGTAAAGTGTCAATGTATGAGTTGAGGATGGCTTGATGTTGATTTTGGTACATTTTGATTGATTTCAAAAAGGGTTGAAATTGGCATGTTTTGGTTGATTTTGAAAATAGTTGAAAATGGCTTGTTTCAAAAATGGCACTTTGTGGTTTTGTATGAAAACATGATTTTTGGGCATACTTTGACGGGACATAACCTGGACCACAAATCTCTGTTTTCTGCCAAATCTGTTTAGAAATGAAATTGGATCCGGGATGTCCATGCCGTTCGAAGAACGGGTGAAAAACGATTTAAAATGAGAGAGTTATGTCCGTCGGAAGATTGGGGGTTGGATCTATAAATTCTGCAGCTTTTAAAAAATTTTTAGCAGAACGACCCTACGCGCGTAGGCGCACCTGGCCCGCGCGTGCCGTTCTTCGAGAAAGCACCATCCAAGCGTACGCGTGGTATGCGCGAGCGTGTCGATGCGCTGCACCAAATGCCCAGCCATTTTCCAAAGAGTTGTGCCAGAGTTGTGCCAGTTTTGTGCCTGGGGCGCAAGAGCACCCACGCGTATGTGTGGCTGACGCTTGCGCGTCGATTGGCTATTTTTCAACCCGCGCGTATGACGCTTGCGCGTCGATGAGTTTTTGGTCATCCACGTGTGCGCGTGGAGTGTGCGTACGCGTGGCCCTGTTTTCATGCCAAAGTTGATTTTTGAGTTTTTAAAGCCAAATCTCATACTTCTAAGCCTCCGATCTCACCCCTTATGTATTAAATCATTATGGTATGCCTAGCAATGAGGAATGAGCTAGGGGATGTGGTAACTTGCGAGTGAAGCAAGGGAAAAGGTTATGATCAATGATGATCAGATATGATTATATGAGATATGGAGGATGACGGTGGAAGTACCGTGTATGTCATGAGCCGAAAGGCTATAATTATTGATAAATGGCCGGTTCTTGATTGAACCATGGGCCGGATGGCTGAGTTATTGCCGGGTTACGGCAAAGCCATTATTGTTTATGGCTGAGTATAAATGCATATATGATTAATGAATGAATGTGTTAAATGGATAATAATGAAAAATGTTGAAATGTGATGTGTGACCCCGGGTAGTAAGCAGTGGCGTTGTCCACTTGCTCCGGGTATGAGATGGGAAAGGATGTTTATGATAAATGAATTTAATTATGGAGTTTTGAATAAATGTGTATTTGTCATACCTGGGTAGTAGTAAGGGTTGTGGTTTCTCCCACTTGCTCCAGGTTAATGTTTGAGATTTGATAACAATGAGGATTTATAATATGAATTGAGATTGAATGAATATATGTTTGAGATACCTGGGCAGTAGCAAGGGTTGTGGTTCGTCCCGCTTGCTCCGGGTCAATGCTTAAGATACCTGGGTAGTAGCAAGGGTTGTGGTTTGTCCCACTTGCTCCAGGTCAGAGATGGTGACGCCTGGGTAGTAGCGGCAGTAGTGGTGAATCCACTCGCTCCAGGTTGAGCTTTTAAACACCCGCCTGGGTAGTAGCCGCAGTAGTGGTTATTCCACTGGCTCTGGGTTGAGCGGGTAGTAGCAAGTGGATTGTAGCTCAAACCTACTTGCTCCGCAAGGGGTGTTTCGGTCCATTGGTTAACTACCAGGACATGTCGGGTTGGCTATATAACCGACAGATGATATCATCAGCCATAGGGCAGGCATTCATCATTTGCATATGTTTGAATTGTTTGGGTTTGCCATTTGTTTTGGATTTCTACATCATATATGCCATGTTATCTGACTATTTGCTACTTGTTCTACTTGTACCATATTTGTGTATTACTTGCCTGTATTGCTTGTGTTTGTACAATTGAGGGGCCCCTCATGTTGGTGTCGGTGGGTGTGAGGGCTGTTCTTGATGGGATGAATTGATGATGCAATTGCATGATGATGGTGATTATTGAATAAGATAATTTGAGCCCCCTGGGAAGACGCAGTGATGTGGTTTCACTGGCTCCAGGTGAGAGTATGATGTATTGATACAAAATTGCTGAGGTAGAACAACTGGTGATGGTTTTGCTTATAATTTTGAGTCTGATTCGTGGAAGAGTCAGCGAGTTGGGAAACATGTGTAATAGGAACTAGATTTAGTATCCCCTTACGACAGTTGCCTATTCATGGATTAGCGAGAACCTAGGATGAATAATTGGCGAAGAAGTTTAGGACGCTTAGTGAGGTTTTATTGCAGTGTATTGTATTTATTTGGCACTTTTACCGTACTGGGAACCCATGGGCCCGGGGTTCTCATTCCGTATATATCTCTTGTTTTTCAGATACAGGTCCAGGTGCTCAGAAGTGAGTTGTGGGTCGTCTGAGAGACGGCGAAGATCTTTGTTTCCTCTATTTTGTGTTTTGATTAGAATCTCTCCACCTTTGTTTTGGAAAGATTATATTATGTATTGAACTCTTTGAATTTGCCTATAGAGGCTCTCATGTTTCCTTCGGGAGAGATTAGGATATACTGTTGTCAACTACTTTCATACTGTACCCTAGCCAGCCTAAACTTCGCGGGTCGCGACTAGTGGATATTTACTTATGCTATAAATATCTATCTGTTATCTATCTCTTAATCTCCTTTATGCCTTGTCCGTATATCGCGTTTTGCTTAGCAGTTTATCTTTTCGTTGTCGAAACGTGAGTGATACGTCTTCGCGATTTTATTTCTACTCTTTTCAGGCTTCTCGATTAATACTCCTTTCGAAATTACCTATATTTATATATTAAAAATCCACCTGAGAGTCGTACCACCGTAATATCATTGACTTATGACTCGAGCATAAGGATTTGAATATTAGGGTGTTACATTATGGTATCAGAGCAGTTCGTCCTCGTGAGCCTGAGGGAGGGAACTGCTTTTGCTTCAATGCATACTCTGAGTCTGTGCCTGTGCTAGTTAGGGTATCTAACCGATACATCTAGCATGAAGTCCATGAGTGTACCTTTGGTACTTTGAAGCACTATACTTCCGATATTGAGTCTGATCAACTTAATATCGATTGTTTAGTGTGTATAGGAACCAGATGGCGCCTCGTGGACCCGATCGTAGACGTGAAAGAGATCGTACTAATACGCAGGAACCGGAAATTAACCCGAATAACCCGGTAAACCTTATGGCGGCGTTGGAGAATATGGCTGCGGCTATGCAGGCCACTGGGGAGGCTCTTGGGCAACAGATAAACAATAATGGCAATGGCAGAAGGGAAGCTCAGGGCCCGATGACACTGGCAACTTTCTTAAAGGTTAATCCACCTATGTTCAAGGGAACCAGCAATCCGACTGAAGCTGATACTTGGTTTCAGGCCATGGAGCGAGCACTGCAAGCACAGTTGGTGCCTGAAGAGCAGTGTGTTGAATTTGCTACCTATCTGCTCACGGGGGAAGCATCGCATTGGTGGCAAGGGGCTCGACGTCTCCTGCAACAGGGGAATGATCTTATCACTTGGGATGCCTTCCAGGTGGAATTCTATAAGAAGTACTTTCCGAATTCTGCCAGGACAGCCAAGGAATTGGAGTTACTGCAGCTGAAGCAAGGTGCTATGTCCGTATCTGAGTATACAGACAAATTTGAGGAGCTATTCAGGTTTTTCCGCGTGTGTCAAGGAGCTCCAGGAGACTTCGAGGAATGGAAATGCATTAAGTATGAAGGAGGGATCCGGAGCGACATCTTAAGTTCAGTGGGACCAATAGAGATCCGAACTTTTTCAAAGTTAGAGAATAAGAGCAGAATTGCTGAAGAGTGTGTGAAAAGGAGGGTTGCAGAGAAAGGAAGTCATAGAAAGCACAACCAAGGATTCGCACCAAGGGGTCGAGAGTTTAAGGAGAGAGGATACGTACAACACTTTCCCCAAGGACAGACTAACTTTGCGATGAGTGAGGAGTCCCAAAGGAATGGTAAGGGAAAACGGGCAGCGGCTGCTTCTGATGTTTCGAGCTGTCAGAGATGTGGGAGTCATCACCCAAATGGGCCGTGCCGATTGGGGTTAGGTATATGTTACAAGTGCGGGTTACCAGGGCATGTATCAAGAAATTGCCAACAAGGAGAGAGTCAGGATGCGGGCCGATTCCGACAGTAAGATTGAGGTAATTGCAATAATCAGGCTTAAAGGATAGTGCATGATTTTATAATACCGCCTGTACAATAAAACTGGGAATGTTGAGTTTAATATTAGACTGAGAAGCAAACCGGATTGTCCGAGTAAGGATTTGCCTTAATACAAATGGATAAATGCCTGAGATGTAAATGATTTTCTGTTGAGAATGATGCGTTGTGTTTGTTATGTAGTTGGTTGATTTTTGGATTTTTGGTGAAACGGATTGAACCCGTGACTTTTAGTTCCTTTGATTTAAATAGATAAAGAATGGTCCTAAATGATGGATTTGGAAACGTTGATTTGAAATGTCAGTCATGCTAGGTTGTGGTTGAGTACTTGAGGAAGTAAGTGATAGAGCTCGTACTAGACGAGAGATCAGAATAAAGCAGCAGAAGCTTGCGGAAGCAGTAACACAGGATAGCTACGAATAGGAGCTGTGAAAGTTTACTATAATATCTTAAGTTCGAATACTAGAAGGGGTAAATGGGTTACTGCAAGTAATGATCCCCAATAGTTGGAATTGATTGCGGCTGCGAGCTTTGATGGTTCTAAAGCGGATGAGGAAATTATCATTGATGCATAATTGGATTTAGATGATGAGAGAGTGCAAGTTGTCGTGTTTGAGAGATGAGTACCATGATGTTTGGTCATAGTGACCTTAGGATTAGATTGAGATTCATAATGATTGGTTTTGAAAGACGAATGTGAAAACCATTAAATTGAAATGTTAATGCGGTACTGAGATTGGTTTAAGGGAACCCGTGACGGATGGTAAACTCCAATTTTTGGGGAGGTACTGTTGAAAATTATTCCCCAAAAAAAAAATTGAAAGAGCATTGGTTATGGTTTTGAGGATGATTTTTGATATGAGTAACTTTAACAAAAGAGATGTGTCTCGAATGCTTTTATAGATTATTAAAGGAAAGTGGATTCTTATGATTTTGTTAAATTGTTATTTCAAACTCATTTGCTTTCTAGAAATGAAAGGGGTTTCTGATTGATGAGTCAGAGACTTTATAACAGCACATCATGTAGAAATTCGAGGATTTGAGAATAAGAAAGTAAGTTTAGAGGTTATGCTTGGAGTTGAGCTGTGATTAGTGGTAATTGGCTTGGTAGAGAGAGAGGATAGTGATGGAGTATCATTAAGGTGTGGTGATGATCTTTGATTGATTATAGTGATGTGGGACGATGGCTGTGATTAACGACGATGGAAATATTATTGATGACATGATTTGAGATTTAATAGGGTGAGTTGATGAGACGATAAAAGTAAGGAACGAGACTATTGGTCGGCGTTGGACAAATGACTGAGAACCTCGAATATAGAGAAATCAGAGGGCGGCAACGGAAGCGCGCAGAATAAAAGGACCTTGGGACTGTTATGCGTTGGATATAGAGGCAGACTATGCTCGCGTACTCGCAGTGATGGATGGAATTTTCGAGGGCGAAAATTTCTGTTAGGGGGGTAGAATGTAATACCCGGTCTAACCGAAATTGATTAAATAATAAGTTAAATGGGAGCGAATATGGTTGGAAGATTCGGCAATTGGAAATTGATCATCTAAATATGATATTTAGATTCAGTGAATTTTTCCGAGTCGGAAAATATAGTTTTCTGCACAAAAGCGCGCAGTGGAATTTTGACCGGCAGTACCGGCTGAGATCTGTCTGGTACTACAGCTGAGAAAATCGATTATGGGTAAATAAGATTAATAAATGAGGAATTATAATTGGGGAAGGTAGAAATATTTAAAGTGCAATTTAGAGCGCTAATCTTAAAGGTTTTGGCCCAAAATTGGGCCAATGGGCAAAAATAAGTGAACCGGACCTAAGTGGGCCCAAGACCCAACATATATAAACACTAGTTGTGAGCATTTCAGCTCATTTTGCCCTAAAGAAGGGGTGTTGGGCGCTGATTTGAGAAGAGAGAAGAGAAGAGAGAAAACCTAACTCTCTTTGATCTTCAAACCACCATAACTTGAGCTACGGAGCTCCGATTGACGAGCCGTTTGCGGCCACACATCGCTCTTCTCATTCTCTACAATTCTATCTAAGTTTTGTGGTGAGTATTCCATTCATCTCTGCCCAATTTTCGAAATTCTCCACTGTTACACGTTTTTGGGTAGTTAGTGTTGAAATCTTGTGATTTTGGGTGTTTAGGGATACTCCAACATGGATTCCAAGTGAGTTTTATCCCTACTTCATATGGGCTGAGGTAAGAAGTGCTCAAACCCTTGTGATTTGTCATTTTTATGAGCCCTAGGTTGATGTATGTATGTGATATTGGTTATGTTAGTGTATTTGATGATCTTGGTGCACAATTGGGAGATTGGTATTGCTTGAGGAGCTTTGGTGAGGCTTGGAGCTAAGGTTGGTGAAGACTTCCAAAGAAGAGGCTCAATTGGTTTGGCTATAAGAGGTACGGTTTAAGTTTCATTTAAGTACCGTGTGTTGTAATGAGAATTCCTAGGCTAGATGCCCCTAGGATTAAGTTTGGATTTGCGTAAATGGTTGGTGCTAATATGCATAGTTGGTATGTAATGTGAATTAATGATTTGGGTTAAGAATTGTGTGGTCTTGTATGCTTGGTGTATTGAGAATTTAATGTACTGGTTAATGAGTATTGATTTGTGGTTTATGCATTTAAATTGTGAAAATTGGGCCAGAGGCCGTGAATTTTGGGCCGGAGGCCGGAAAGAGGTAAGAAAGGTAAGTCGATGTGTGCATTGTATGATGACACAAGTGATTGGATGAATTTCAGATAATGAATATATGAATGATTAGGTTAGTTATTAAATAATAAGGTTTGAGGAGTTGAAGTGTGGAATTTGGTAATTTTGGGTGAAATTATGTAGATGAGGTATGTTTGATTTGGTTGAGATATATTATGTGATCATATACGTGATTATGATTATTGATGCCTTGATGGTATGATGATGCATTAGAGATATGTATGTTGTGATATATGCTTGAGGAATGATTAAAGTTGATTTGTGGGTGAAACCATGTGATAATGAGTATGATGTTGATTAGGTATAATGATGGTTGATTGGAAATGATATTATTGGAAATTGGGAGGAAGAAGGATGTACGACATGATATTGTGTTTATCCCTTAGCCATTTGATTGAGAAGTGTTTAAATGGTTGGATGTGGTTTTGGGAATTTTGGTAAAGTGTCAATGTATGAGTTGAGGATGGCTTGATGTTGATTTTGGTACATTTTGATTGATTTCAAAAAGGGTTGAAATTGGCATGTTTTGGTTGATTTTGAAAATAGTTGAAAATGGCTTGTTTCGAAAATGGCACTTTGTGGTTTTGTATGAAAACATGGTTTTTGGGCATACTTTGACGGGACATAACCTGGACCACAAATCTCTATTTTCTGCCAAATCTGTTTAGAAATGAAATTGGATCCGGGATGTCCATGCCGTTCGAAGAACGGGTGAAAAACGATTTAAAATGAGAGAGTTTCCGTCGGAAGATTGGGGGTTGGATCTATAAATTCTGCAGCTTTTAACTTAGAAAATTTTTAGCAGAACGACCCTACGCGCGTAGGCGCACCTGGCGCGTGCGCGCCGTTCTTCGAGAAAGCACCATCCACGCGTACGCGTGGTATGCGCGAGCGCGTCGATGCGCTGCACCAAATGCCCAGCCATTTTCCAAAGAGTTGTGCCAGAGTTGTGCCAGTTTTGTGCCTGGGGCGCAAGAGCACCCACGCGTATGCGTGGCTGACGCTTGCGCGTCGATTGGCTATTTTTCAACCCGCGCGTCCGCGCGTATGACGCATGCGCGTCGATGAGTTTTTGGTCATCCACACGTGCGCGTGGAGTGCGCGTACGCGTGGCCCTGTTTTCATGCCAAAGTTGATTTTTGAGTTTTTAAAGCCAAATCTCATACTTCTAAGCCTCCGATCTCACCCCTTATGTATTAAATCATTATGGTATGCCTAGCAATGAGGAATGAGCTAGGGGATGTGGTAACTTGCGAGTGAAGCAAGGGAAAAGGTTATGATCAATGATGATCAGATATGATTATATGAGATATGGAGGATGACGGTGGAAGTACTGTGTATGTCATGAGCCGAAAGGCTATAATTATTGATAAATGGCCGGTTCTTGATTGAACCATGGGCCGGATGGCTGAGTTATTGCCGGGTTACGGCAAAGCCATTATTGTTTATGGCTGAGTATAAATGCATATATGATTAATGAATGAATGTGTTAAATGGATAATAATGAAAAAGGTTGAAATGTGATGTGTGACCCCGGGTAGTAAGCAGTGGCGTTGTCCACTTGCTCCGGGTATGAGACGGGAAAGGATGTTTATGATAAATGAGTTTAATTATGGAGTTTTGAATAAATGTGTATTTGTGATACCTGGGTAGTAGTAAGGGTTGTGGTTTCTCCCACTTGCTCCAGGTTAATGTTTGAGATTTGATAACAATGAGGATTTATAATATGAATTGAGATTGAATGAATATATGTTTGAGATACCTGGGCAGTAGCAAGGGTTGTGGTTCGTCCCGCTTGCTCCGGGTCAATGCTTAAGATACCTGGGTAGTAGCAAGGGTTGTGGTTTGTCCCACTTGCTCCAGGTCAGAGATGGTGACGCCTGGGTAGTAGCGGCAGTAGTGGTGAATCCACTCGCTCCAGGTTGAGCTTTTAAACACCCGCCTGGGTAGTAGCCGCAGTAGTGGTTATTCCACTGGCTCTGGGTTGAGCGGGTAGTAGCAAGTGGGTTGTAGCTCAAACCTACTTGCTCCGCAAGGGGTGTTTCGGTCCATTGGTTAGCTACCAGGACATGTTGGGTTGGCTATATAACCGACAGATGATATCATCAGCCATAGGGCAGGCATTCATCATTTGCATATGTTTGAATTGTTTGGGTTTGCCATTTGTTTTGGATTTCTACATCATATATGCCATGTTATCTGACTATTTGCTACTTGTTCTACTTGTACCATATTTGTGTATTACTTGCCTGTATTGCTTGTGTTTGTACAATTGAGGGGCCCCTCATGTTGGTGTCGGTGGGTGTGAGGGCTGTTCTTGATGGGATGAATTGATGATGCGATTGCATGATGATGGTGATTATTGAATAAGATAATTTGAGCCCCCTGGGAAGACGCAGTGATGTGGTTTCACTGGCTCCAGGTGAGAGTATGATGTATTGATACAAAATTGCTGAGGTAGAACAACTGGTGATGGTTTTGCTTATAATTTTGAGTCTGATTCGTGGAAGAGTCAGCGAGTTGGGAAACATGTGTAACAGGAACTAGATTTAGTATCCCCTTACGACAGTTGCCTATTCATGGATTAGCAAGAACCCAGGATGAATAATTGGCGAAGAAGTTTAGGATGCTTAGTGAGTTTTTATTGCAGTGCATTGTATTTATTTGGCACTTTTACCGTACTGGGAACCCATGGGCCCGGGGTTCTCATTCCGTATATATCTCTTGTTTTTCAGATACAGGTCCAGGTGCTCAGAAGTGAGTTGTGGGTCGTCTGAGAGACGGCGAAGATCTTTGTTTCCTCTATTTTGTGTTTTGATTAGAATCTCTCCACCTTTGTTTTGGAAAGATTATATTATGTATTGAACTCTTTGAATTTGCCTATAGAGGCTCTCATGTTTCCTTCGGGAGAGATTAGGATATACTGTTGTCAACTACTTTCATACTGTACCCTAGCCAGCCTAAACTTCGCGGGTCGCGACTAGTGGATATTTACTTATGCTATAAATATCTATCTGTTATCTATCTCTTAATCTCCTTTATGCCTTGTCCGTATATCGCGTTTGGCTTAGCAGTTTATCTTTTCGTTGTCGAAACGTGAGTGATACGTCTTCGCGATTTTATTTCTACTCTTTTCAGGCTTCTCGATTAATACTCCTTTCGAAATTACCTATATTTATATATTAAAAATCCACCTGAGAGTCGTACCACCGTAATATCATTGACTTATGACTCGAGCATAAGGATTTGAATATTAGGGTGTTACATTCTTAGCCAAGTTCTTTCCTCCTCAAAAGCTGAGCAAGCTTAGAGTGGATGTTCAAACCTTCAGACAGAAAGAAGGTGAATCCCTCTATGAAGCTTGGGAGAGATACAAAGGACTGACCAAAAAGTGTCCTTCTGACATGCTTTCAGAATGGACCATCCTGGATATATTCTATGATGGTCTGTCTGAGTTATCAAAGATGTCATTGGATACTTCTGCAGGTGGATCCATTCACCTAAAGAAAACGCCTGCAGAAGCTCAAGAACTCATTGACATGGTTGCAAATAACCAGTTCATGTACACTTCTGAGAGGAATCCTGTGAGTAATGGGACGCCTATGAAGAAGGGAGTTCTTGAAGTTGATACTCTAAATGCCATATTGGCTCAGAATAAAATATTGACTCAGCAAGTCAATATGATCTCTCAGATTCTGAATGGAATGCAAGCTGCATCCAACAGTACTCAAGAGGCTTCTTATGAAGAAGAAGCTTATGATCCTGAGAACCCTGCAATAGCAGAGGTGAATTACTTAGGTGAACCTTATGGAAACACCTATAACTCATCATGGAGAAATCATCCAAATTTCTCATGGAAGGATCAAAAGCCTCAACAAGGCTTTAATAATGGTGGAAAAAACAGGTTTAACAATAATAAACCTTTTCCATCATCCACTCAGCAACAGACAGAGAACTCTGAACAAAATACTTCTAATTTAGCAAACTTAGTCTCTGATCTATCTAAGGCCACTGTAAGTTTCATGAATGAAACAAGGTCTTCCATTAGAAATTTGGAAGCACAAGTGGGCCAGCTGAGTAAAAGGATCACTAAAATCCCTCCCAGTACTCTCCCAAGCAATACAAAAGAGAATCCAAAAGGAGAGTGCAAGGCCATTGACATAAGCAAAATGGCCGAACCCAAAGAGGGAGAGGAGGACATGAATCCCAAGGAGGAAGACCTCCTGGGACGTCTAGTGACCAATAAGGAGCTTCCCCCTGAGGAACCAAAGGACTCTGAGGCTCATCTAGAGACCATAGAGATTCTATTGAACCTTTTTATGCCCTTCATGAGCTCTGATGAGTATTCCTCTTCTGAAGAGAATGAGGATGTTACTGAAGAGCAAACTGCCAAGTTTCTTGGTGCAATCATGAAGCTGAATGCCAAATTATTTGGCATTGATACTTGGAAAGTTGAACCTCCCTTGTTCATCAATGAACTAAGTGATCTGGATCAACTGACATTGTCTCAGAAGAGACAGGATCCTGGAAAGTTCATAATACCTTGTACCATAGACACCATGATCTTTAAGGCCCTGTGTGACCTTGGTTCAGGAATAAACCTCATGCCCCTCTCTGTAATAGAGAAACTGGGAATCTATAGGGTGCAAGCTGCTAAAATCTCATTAGAGATGGCAGACAATTCAAGAAAATAGGCATATGGACAAGTAGAGAACGTGTTAGTAAAGGTTGAAGGCCTTTACATCCCTGCTGATTTCATAGTCCTGGATACTGGAAAGGAAGAGGATGAATCCATCATCTTAGGAAGACCTTTCCTGGCCACAGTAAGAGCTGTGATTGATGTTGACAGAGGTGAACTAGTCCTTCAATGGAATGAGGACTCCCTTGTATTTAAAACTCAAGGATCTCCCTCTGCAACCATGGAGAGGAAGCATGAAAAGCTTCTCTCAAAGCAGAGTCAACCCAAGCCCCTACAGTCAAACTCTAAGTTTGGTGTTGGGAGGCCACAACCAAACTCTAAGTTTGGTGTTGAACTCCCATATCCAAACTCTAAGTTTGGTGTTGGAGAGTCTCAACAATGCTCTGAACATCTGTGAGGCTCCATGAGAGCCCACTGTCAAGCTATTGACATTAAAGAAGCGCTTGTTGGGAGGCAACCCAATTTTTATTTTCCTGACTATATTTTTCTTAGTTATATGTCTTTATAGGTTCATGATCATGAGGAGTCACAAAATAAATATAAAAATTGAAAACGGAATAAAAAAACAGCAGAAGAAAAATCACACCCTAGAGGAGCATCTGCCTGGCGTTCAACGCCAGAACAGAGCATGGTTCTGGCGCTGAACGCCCGAAATGGGCAGCATTCTGGCGCTGAACGCCCAGAACAAGCATGGTTCTGGCGTTCAACGCCAGAAATGGCTAGTAAATGGGCGTTGAACGCCCAAAATGGGCACCAACCTGGCGCTGAACGCCCAGAGTTGTGTGTAAAGGCATTTTACATGCCTAATTGGTGCAGGGATGCAAATCCTTGACACCCCAGGATCTGTGGACCCCACAGGATCCCCACCTACCTCCACTCACTTCTTCTCACCGCTCTCTTTCACACAACCCCATAAACACTCTTCCCCAAAAAAAAATCCTTCACCAATCACCTCAATCTCTCTTCCCCATCACCTCTTCACCACTCACATCCATCCACTCTTCCCCATAAACCTACCTCATAAACTCCACCTACCTTCAAAATTCAAAACCAATTTCCCACCCAAACCCACCCATATGGCCGAAACCTTTCCCCCCTCCCTTCCCTATATAAAGCCCTCCATTCTTCATCAAATTCACACAACACACCCCTCTACACCCTTCTTGGCCGAAACACTTCCCACTCTCCCACTCTCCCTCTCCTCCATTTCTTCTTCTTCTTCATCTATTCTTTCTTTTATTGCTCGAGGGCGAGCAAAATTCTAAGTTTGGTGTGGTAAAAGCATAAGCTTTTTGTTTTTCCATTACCATTGATGGCACCTAAGACCGGAGAATCCTCTAGAAAGGGGAAAGGGAAGACAAAAGCTTCCACATCCGAGTCATGGGAGATGGAAAGGTTCATCTCCAAAGCCCATCAAGACCACTTCTATGATGTTGTGGCCAAGAAGAAGGTGATCCCTGAGGTCCCTTTCAAACTCAAAAGAAATGAGTATCCGGAGATCCGACATGAAATTCAAAGAAGAGGTTGGGAAGTTCTAACAAATCCCATCCAACAAGTCGGCATCCTAATGGTTCAAGAGTTCTATGCTAATGCATGGATCACCAAGAACCATGATCAAAGTAAGAACCCGGATCCAAAGAACTATGTTACAATGGTTCGGGGAAAATACTTGGATTTTAGTCCGAAAAATGTGAGGTTGGCGTTCAACTTGCCAAACATGGAAGAGAACGCACGCCGCTACACAAGGAGAGTCAACTTTGATCAAAGGTTGGACCAAGTCCTTATGGACATATGTGTAGAAGGAGCTCAATGGAAGATTGACTCCAAAGGCAAGCCGGTTCAACTAAGAAGATTGGACCTCAAGCCTGTAGCTAGAGGATGGTTGGAGTTCATTCAATGCTCAATCATTCCCACTAGCAACCGGTCTGAAGTTACTATAGACCGGGCCATCATGATCCATAGCATCATGATTGGACAAGGGGTGGAAGTTCATGAGATTATACCTCAAGAACTCTACAAGGTGGCTGACAAGTCCTCCACTATGGCAAGGTTAGCCTTTCCTCACCTCATTTGCCACCTATGCAATTCAGCTGGGATTGACATAGAGGGAGATATCCTCATTAAAGAGGATAAGCCCATCACTAAGAAAAAGATGGAGCAAGCAAGAGAGCCCATTCATGGAGCTCAAGAGGCGCATGAAGCTCATCACCATGAGATCCCGGAGATGCCTCAAATGCACTTTCCTCCACAAAATTATTGGGAGCAAATCAATACCTTCCTAGGAGAATTGAGTTCCAATATGGGACAACTAAGGATGGAACATCAAGAGCACTCCATCATGCTTCATGAAATAAGAGAAGATCAAAAAGCAATGAGGGAGGAGCAACAAAGACAAGGAAGAGACATAGAAGAGCTCAAGGACATCATTGGTTCCTCAAGAAGGAAACGCCACCATCACTAAGGTGGATTCATTCCTTGTTCTTATTTTTTCTGTTTTTCGTTTTCTATGTTATGTGCCTATCTATGTTTGTGTCTTCATTACATGATCATTAGTAGTTAGTAACTTTGTCTTAAAGTTATAAATGTCCTATGAATCCATCACCTCTCTTAAATGAAAAATGTTTTAATTCAAAAGAACAAGAAGTACATGAGTTTCAAATTTATCCTTGAACTTAGCTTAATTATATTGATGTGGTGACAATGCTTCTTGTTTTCTGAATGTATGCTTGAACAGTGCATATGTCTTTTGAAGTTGCTGTTTAGGAATGTTAAATATGTTGGCTCTTGAAAGAATGATGACTAGGAAACATGTTATTTGATAATCTGAAAAATCATAAAAATGATTCTTGAAGCAAGAAAAAGCAGCAAGGAACAAAGCTTGCAGAAAAAAAGAATAGGCGAAAAAAAAATAGAAAGAAAAAGCAAGTAGAAAAAGCCAATAACCCTTAAAACCAAAAGGCAAGGGCAAATAAAAAGGATCCCAAGGCTTTGAGCATCAGTGGATAGGAGGGCCTAAAGGAATAAAATCCTGGTCTAAGCGGCTAAACCAAGTTGTCCCTAACCATGTGCTTGTGGCGTGTAGGTGTCAAGTGAAAACTTGAGACTGAGCGGTTAAAGTCAAGGTCCAAAGAAAAAAAAAGAGTGTGCTTAAGAACCCTGGACACCTCTAATTGGAGACTTTAGCAAAGCTGAGTCACAATCTAAAAAGGTTCACCCAATTATGTGTCTGTGGCATTTATGTATCCGGTGGTAATACTGGAAAACAAAGTGCTTAGGGCCACGGCCAAGACTCATAAAGAAGCTGTGTTCAAGAATCATCATACTAAACTAGGAGAATCAATAACACTATCTGAACTCTGAATTCCTATAGATGCCAATCATTCTGAACCTCAATGGATAGAGTGAGATGCCAAAACTATTCAAGAGGCAAAAAGCTATAAGTCCCGCTCATTTGATTGGAGCTATGTTTCATTGATAGTTTGGAATTTATAGTATATTCTCTTCTTTTTATCCTATTTGATTTTCAGTTGCTTGGGGACAAGCAACAATTTAAGTTTGGTGTTGTGATGAGCGGATAATTTATACGCTTTTTGGCATTGTTTTTCATATGTTTTTAGTAGGATCTAGTTACTTTTAGGGATGTTTTCATTAGTTTTTATGTTAAATTCACATTTCTGGACTTTACTATGAGTTTGTGTGTTTTTCTGTGATTTCAGGTATTTTCTGGCTAAAATTGAGGGACTTGAGCAGAAATCAGATTCAGAGGTTGAAGAAGGACTGCTGATGCTGTTGGATTCTGACCTCCCTGCACTCAAAGTGGATTTTCTGGAGCTACAGAACTCGAAATGGCGCGCTTCCAATTGCGTTGGAAAGTAGACATCCAGGGCTTTCCAGCACTATATAATAGTCCATACTTTGGCCAAGAATAGACGACGTAAACTGGCGTTCAATGCCAGCTTCCTGCCCAAATCTGGCGTCCAGCGCCAGAAAAGGAGCCAAAACCAGAGTTGAACACCCAAACTGGCACAAAAGCTGGTGTTCAACTCCAGGAAGGACCTCTACACGTGCAACACTCAAGCTCAGCCCAAGCACACACCTAGTGGGCCCCGGAAGTAGATTTATGCATCAATTACTTACTTTTGTAAACCCTAGTAGCTAGTTTATTATAAATAGGACCTTTTACTATTGTATTAGGTATCTTTGATCAGTTGTATGCTATCTTAGATCACGTTTGAGGGCTGGCCTCTCGGCCATGCCTGGACTTTCACTTATGTATTTTTAACGGTAGAGTTTCTACACTCCATAGATTAAGGTGTGGAGCTCTGCTGTTCCTCAAAGATTAATGCAAAGTACTACTGTTTTCTATTCAATTCATCTTGTTTCGCTTCTAAGATATTCATTCGTACTTCAATCTGAATGTGATGAACGTGACAATCATCATCATTCCCTATGAACGCGTGCCTGACAACCACTTCCGTTCTACCTTAGACTGAATGAGTATCTCTTAGATCTCCTAACCAAAATCTTCGTGGTGTAAGCTAGAATGATGGTGGCATTCAAGAGAATCCGGAAGGTCTAAACCTTGTCTGTGGTATTCCGAGTAGGATTCAATGATTGAATGACTGTGACGAGCTTCAAACTCGCGATTGCCGGGCGTAGTGACAGACGCAAAAGGATAGTAAATCCTATTCCAGCATGATCGAGAACCGACAGATGAATAGCCGTGCTGTGACAGGGTGCGTTGACCATTTTCACTGAGAGGATAAGATGAAACCATTGACAAGGGTAATGCCTCCAGACGATTAGCCGTGCCGTGACAGGGTATTTGGATCATTTTCCTGAGAGAAGACCGAAAGTAGCCATTGACAATGGTGATGTATCACATAAAGCCAGCCATGGAAAGGAGTAAGACTGATTGGATGAAGATAGCAGGAAAGTAGAGGTTCAGAGGAACGAAAAGCATCTCCATTCGCTTATCTGAAATTCCTACCAATGATTTACATAAGTACCTCTATCCCTATTCTATTATTTATTTTCGAAAACCCATTACTGTTTTATATCCACCTGACTGAGATTTACAAGGTGACCATAGCTTGCTTCATACCGATAATCTCCGTGGGATTCGACCCTTACTCACGTAAGGTATTACTTGGACGACCCAGTGCACTTGCTAGTTAGTTATGCGAAGTTGTGAAGATATGTTTAGACCATGGTCCTGTGCATCCGTTTTTGGTGCCATTACCAGGGAATCAATTTCGAACAACAATTCACAACCTGAGTAGCAATTTCGCATACCACCGCACAATTAGGCTCAAAACTCACATGCTTGTGTTCTTAGCTCAAAAATCATGTTCCACAACATATAGTTCAAGCAAGCTCTAAAATTTTTTTTTCTTTTTTCAATCAATTGGGTTGCCCTATAGGGTGCCCTATAGATAAATTTCTTGAAAAATCTCATTATTTTGACTAAGCTTATTATGTATATATATGCAAAATAATAAAATGCAACTAAAAAAATCCTAGAAGACCTAAAATGAGATGCAAAAGTGTTGGGATTAGAAATTTGTCACCCAAGAACGCCGACTGGTCGGACGACCTCCCCACAATTAGAAGTTTGCACCATCCTCGGTGCATTCAAAGACGAGCAAGGGGGTACGGCGACTCTTCGAGTTGCCACCTTCAGCTGGTAGGTCAACCGGTTACTGCGTGTTCTTTATTCCCACTTCTATTTTTGCTTATGGTGCATCAGTCATGAAAAATAGAAAATAACACCGTAAGATAAGAACATACAAAAGCAAGGAAGCGTGAATTGTTGGAGTGAGGTAAATCACTAGAATGAAGTGAGTGAATTAGTGTGACATTGATGAAAGATAGGTGTGTGAGTTCTAAATTAAGCGCCCTTTAGATTACACACACATTAGCATAAAAAGTTATGTCACAATTACACAAAGAAAGTATACACTTCACTCATTCTAGTGTGCTTAAGATGCTTTAAACTTGTAGGTTAAGACAACCTAACAAGCAGTAAAGAAGCACGAAGGCATTCAAGAAAAAATTAAGCAATTGTGAAATTGGATAATGAATAGCCATTGATTGGTGTGTAAGTAAACTTAGTGAACAAAATGGAATAGAGAGCTCACACGTTAAACAATGACACATATCGAGGTTGTTACAACACCTAAGTGACATAAAAGTGGAACACATGGGTGCTATGGAACTTAAGAAAAGAGATATAAGAGTTAAGATCAATCACATAGCAAGTATGGTCCACAAAGCTTAGGAAGCTCAAACATATGTCACTAGGTAAGCTTTCAATCCAATTTCACAATTTCAAAATCTCAATGTTGAAATAGGTGGTATGAATAAGGGTCAATCATAAACAAGCATCACCTAAAAAATGCATTGATAATGTACAATTGCCTAACAATGGATGATGAACGCATGGTGGCCAAAACATGCACTTCAAAGAGTTAAGATGCATGAAGGCAATGTACCATGTACTTGGTATTCAAAAATATTAAGCATGAAAAGTTCCAAACCAAGTAACCAAATATAACCTCAACAAAGAATCCAACAAGGAATATAAACAAAATTGATGTTAAGATAACATCCTATTAGTGATCAGCAGCAGTGAACAGTAAACAAGACTAGTAATCCAACACTTATAATGGAAAACAAAATTTAAACAAAAATTAAACTAACTAACTAACTAACTAAAAGAAATGGTGTTATATGGTGTTTGATAGTGTTGGATGATGTTTGAAAGGTGGAAAGAAAAGAGGAGAAGAGAGAAGAAGGAAAGAAATGGATAGATGAGAAAAGAAGTGTGTGAAAGAAGGGCATCCACGCGTACACGTGCATGACGCGTGCGCGTGAAAATGGTGAAATGGGAGCGACGCGTACGCATGCGCGTCGATGGGTTATTTCAAGAGCGACACGTACGCGTGGGTAGCCTTGCGCGAAAGGCACAGTGTTCGCGCAACTCTCGGGAAAATAGCTTGGTGGTGAAAATTTGCAATCCACGCGTACGCGTGCGCGTGGATGGTTGGAAACGCTTGATACACGCGTACGCGTGCATGGCGCATACGCGTAGATGGTGCTCTGTTTTTCAAAAATTTTCAATGTTTTTGCATCATACCAAGCATTCCAAACCTCCAAACAACTACCAAAATATCATAAAACCTTATTTAACATACTAGACTACCAAATAAACTCAACTAAGCAATCAAAACAAGGAATTAAACCTATTTTACTAATATTTACAAAAAGAGAAAGTGAAAAGAGTTTACCATGGTGGGGTGTCTCCCACCTAGCACTTTTGTTTATTGTCTTTAAGTTGGACTTATGGGGAGCTCCTCATCAAGGTGGCTTGTGCTTGAATCCATCCTTGAACATCCACCAATGCTTGGACTTCCATTGTGCTTCATCATCCAAAGTTAATAACTCCAAGCTTTGATGGAGTTCTTCACAACCCATGGGCTCCCAAAGTTGATCCTTCCCTTGTAATCCGGGATCCCACACTTTGTTTTCACACCCGTCTTCAAGTTGATCATGGTAATCCTCTTCGGGTGGTAAAGAAGCCGAATTCTTATGAAGGCACCAAATGATCCTCCTAGACCCATTCAATTGAGCATTACACCAATCCATGCTCCTCAATTTCGAGCTTCCAACCATAATGAGCCTAGACTTACAATGCCAACCACTGAACATCCTCCTCTTACGCTTAATTCCACAAAGCGCCCTAAGTTGGCCATCCGTTTCAAGCAAACCAAATTCAAGTGGGATAATAAAGCTAAGAGTTAGAAATTTTACCCACTCAAATGAAGGATTGGATGACAACCTAGGTGGAGGATTTCCCAATTGTCTTGACAAAGTATGCTCCACTCCCGTCCACCCTTTTCTAGAGGCGTCCACCACTTGGCAAGGTTCTTCAAGCTCTACCTCTTGCCAAGCTTCCTCAAGTTCACATTCTTCTTCACTAAATTCTTCTATCTCTTCCCCATCACTCAAATCATAGATAGGAGGTTCAGTGAAGTCTACCTCATCATCAATTTCAAGCATATTGGGGAAGGACTCATCATGCTCAAAAAGATCATATGTTTATGCGGAATCATCATAGATAGGAGGGCTTGTTGTTTGGAACATTTCTTCCAACTCTTCACTCACAATATGTCTTGGAGGTTGCACATCCTCCTCAACATTGCTTTCTAATCCAATGGAAGAAGGCTCAACAAGATCATTAAGGGGATTGATCACTGTGGACAAAAAATCACTAATGATGGAATCCACTTCTTGGTCAATTTCCTTCAACTCTCTATCTGTTTCCTTAACATCACTCTCCTCTTTAACATCCCTTCCAAACTCTATGGAAGAAGGCTCTTCAGCTTGAGATTCCTCTATGTGCTCAACATATCCTAAACATCCAATCATTACTTCCTCTTCTTGTTGTGCTTCTTGCTTTAACTCCTCTTCTTCTCCTTAAAGCTCCAAATTCACTTCCTTGCTAAGCTCTTTGGGTGCTTCTCCACATTCAACAATGGGAGTACTTGGAATGCATGAGCTTAGATGGGAGGCTATGTGGTTAATGGCTTCTACCATGATAGCCATCTTGGCTTCTAGCTCCTTAAACTCCTTTTTCGTCCCCTCTTGTTGCCTTTGGATATGAGAGTTAAGATCTCTTAGTTCTTGCGTGATGGCTTCATTAGGGGGCGGTGGTGGAAGAGAGGGTTCATTGTTTAAGGGAAAGGCATTGTAGTTGGAAGGTGGTTCATATTGGTGAAAGTCTTGAGGTGGTGTATATGGAATTTGTGGTTCTTGGGAGTATTGGTGTTGGAATGGTGGTGGCTCTAGATATGGTTCATATGGTGGTTGGTATGGTGGATATGGGTTGGGATCATATGAAGGTGAATGGTGGTATGAGACTTGTGAGTATGGTTGTTGAGGGCTATATTGAGGAGGGGTTCATATGCATATGATGGTTGTGGTTGACAATCACAATAAGGGTCGTCACACACATTAGATTGGTATATATTAGGATTTGGATTATACCCATAAGAATCCGAAGAGTAGTCATGTTGGGATGGCGCTTGAACGGCTCGGATGGAATAAAATACCTTTTGTTCCGTGCGCATCTCCGTGAGGAGAGTAGTCATGTCCCCAAGCACTCTTGTCAAACTCGATTCGGAAGGAGGTTGTTGCCAAGAAGGTTGTTCATAAGTTTCGGGCTCCTCCCACAATTGATCTTCAAATCCTTGATGCATGTTGTCATTAAAGCTTCCATCTTCTACAACATAGTTTGAACCACACTCATAGCCAAAGTGATGAGAATTTATGGTGATAAGAGAAAAAAAAACAAATTCTAACAAGGACAAAGAGAGCAAAACCCTACAACTAGCTAAAACCAACAAACAAACCAAAAATCAAGCTATTCACAATATATACAATAGCCAATAACATAGCACCATTACAATTCCCCAGCAACGGCGCCATTTTGATAATGAGATATTGTCGTATGGTTAGGGATTTCACACAAAATGATTCTCGTTGATAGTATAGATCCCAACCAACTAACAATACTCAAATAAAAAATTTGGTTTTGTCACAAGTACAAACCCCAATAAAAATTAACCGAAGTATTTAAACCTCGGGTCGTCTCATAAGGAATTGCAATGAAGTGGTCAATTGTTGGCTATGAAGATGCAAGGGGTTTGATTGATAAAAGGGTAAGAAAATAAATGACAAGAACCAATAAAATAAAGAAAATGAACTCTTGGCTAAGACATGAGAAATTGATATCACCATCCTTGTCAACAAACTATATGTTGACAATCATGAGGAATCGAGCTCATTAAGTCTACTTCCAAAAGCCTTAAGTACGTAATATCTACTCCTAGGCTTGAAGTACGTCAAATGGCTTGATCAACATCAATCCATAAGTCCCATCCTAGCTACTAATCAACTTAGTAATAGGCTAGAGTCAATGGTTATCAAATTGACCACCAAGGGTTCTCAAATCACCAATTCAATGAGACTCAATGACTCAAGGTCACTCAATTCGCACGGAGCTCAAATTGGAGAGTGCATTTAGAGCATTTGAAAACTGAGGGCAATATTGGTGCACGGGCCCAATCTGAAGGACCATTTTGAGAATTTACTCTCCCACCAATTTATATAGTCTGCCGAACTCATCATAGAGTTCGCCGGGGGTGCAGCGAACTTGCTCTAATTCCAAAAAAAAAAAATCGTATCCTTAAAAATAAAGTTGGAAAATCTTTTCAGAGAATATAATTATATATTTTATTTTATAAACAAAAAAAAATCCTTATGATATGCGCTAATATATATATATATATATAATTTTAGTTTTACTTTTATTAATTATAACATATTTTTTATTTATAATTATATTATATTTATTATATTATTTTTTCAATAAAAACCTAAAATATAATGAATATAAATTAATTAATAAATTATTTAAATATAAAATAAATATGAACTTAATAAATAAAATAAAAGATACTTATTATGTGAAAAAAATATAATTTTATATAATTATTTAATTATGATCAAATTTGTCGGTTCAACTAATTATCCAATCGTTAAACTAGTAATTCGTTAATCTAATATTTTGATTAGATTAATTACCAGTTTGATTCTAATATATAACTAAAGTATATATACAAATAAATAATATTATAATATTATAATTGGAATAAAAAGAACTAGATTAACATTTCTCTATTTCAAAATCAAAATATAGAGCTTTAACCGATTAAAAAATATCCCAATTTCTTTTTTTCTAAATTTAAATTCATGATTAAAGTTAATGTCTCTGAAACTCTTTGTAAACCAAAGTCGCAAAGTCGCAAATATTCCTCCTTCCGGCAAAATTTAAAAAATGGAGAAGAACAATAACTTCGCATAAACCATGACCGTGAATGACGATGAACCAACCTTTTGAAAATTATGTGGTCACTTTATAACTTTGACGGCGAGAACCGTGAATAAGCAAGATCAAAAGTGGGCCATTTACTACTGCATTTAAATTGCTAATGAAATTGCATGTGCAGTAGCTGTTATGCCTATACATCTATATATACTGCTTCGTGTAATTGTAAATTGTGAGAGAGTAATGTTAGCATAATAACTCAAAGTTATTTTATTAAATTTAATATTTATAATTTTATAAATATATGTAAATAATTATATATTTATTATATTTAAAATTATTTATTTATTTTAGTAACAATTAAAAAGTATATAATAAAAAAAACATGAACTACTTTTAACTGATTTTTATTATGTCTTAAATATTTTTAGAATTAATACTCAAAATGATTTTTAAAATTTGACCACCAACTCAATTTGACCATCTAATTTTCAATTGACCCAATTTATACCCTGAAATTTTAAAGTGTGCCTCAAATTGACCATTTCGTTCAACTCCGTCACTGGAGTGATGATGTGGCACCCAAACCTCACCACATGTCTCTCCTTCTTCCTCTTACCATCGTCATCACCACCTCCCTTCTACCAACACTCTCTCTCCTCCAACAAACAACAACATTCACAACCCACCAACACCCACACATTTCCACCGCCATAGCTTTGAAGAGCATAACACCTATACTCATTATTCCTTCATGACTGCAAGCAGACAGCAAACCAATGAATGTGACATCGTTAGAGGCAACACCATGAACTAACCACCATTTGTGAAAAGAGGTGCAATGCTTGCTTACCGTAACCATTCATTGCCATGCCGCAAATAACGGCACCCCAAGAAATAACATTCTTATGTTGAAAATCTTGAATCCCGTTTTCATATAACCACACTTAACATACATGTTGAACAATGCATTCTCAATGTTACCATCAATCACAAGATCACACCATCCATTGCCCCAAATTCAAAACACCCTCACCCATTGCACCCATCTTTGTGTTCCTATTAAGAGGAATCTAAAGTGTAGTGTTGTGTTTTTTTTTTCTTTTTCTATTTCTCTTTAATTTGTTAATATTAGTGATTGTTAATGTTGTTTGCCGGGGAGAAAAGACGTTAGTAGAGGAAAGATGGTGATAGTAATGGTGAGAAAGAGAAGGATCAAATAATAGAAAGGTCCTTCATAAATGGCGGTAGAAATGTGTGGGTGTTGGTGAATTGTGAATGTTGTTGTTTGTTGGGGGAGGGAGGGTGTTGGTAGAGGGGAAGTGGTGATGGCGATGATAAGAGAAAGAAGGAGAGACATGTGGTAAGGTTTGGGTGCCATGTCATCATTCCGGTGACGGAATTAGACGGGAGAGCCAATCTAAGCCACGCCTTAAAATTTTAGGGTATAAATTGGATCAATTAAAAATTAGAGAATCAGATTGAGTCAGTGGTCAAATTCTGAAGATCATTTTGAGTATTAACTCATATTTTTATAAGTAAAATATGTATTTTCGACAAAAATTCAATTACATGCAAAAAAAAAAAAAAAAAGTTATCACTATTTAATAACTACCACATATAAAAGATACATATTTAATACTTTATAAAAGGTTCTATTATCCTACTATAAATGAATGTGATTATATATCTATTATAAGTTTGATTATTTTAGTATAATAAATTTAACTATTCTAGTGTGATTAATTATAAGTTTGTACTATTTATTTACACATTGTCTACATTTTTGTTCATCTATTCTTTCGCATTGGTCAAATAATGTGAGACTATTTACTTATAAATTTTTATTATTTATTTTCAAGGACTCTTTTGTATTTTTTTTATGATGTATAGACATTGACACGAATACAGGATATGACATAACATAGGACATTTGGACATACGAATTTGAAATTCTTATAAGATATGGGGACTTGGCATATATATATAAAATATAAAGTCTTTTTTAAATAAAGGGTAAAGTATATTTTTTGTCTCTAAAGTTTGGTAAAAGTTTCAAAAATACCCCTAAGTTTTATTTTATTTCAATTTTGTCCCAAAAGTTTTCGATTTGCATTAAATATACCATCGACGGCTAAATTTAAAAAAATTTAAGACCAATTTAACAATAATGCATGAAAATTATACTTGATTTGTTTGTGTTGAGGATTGTTCTTATGAAATTGTTGTTGAATTGGTCTTAAATTTTTTGAAAAATTAGCCATCAGGGATATATTTGATGCAAATCGAAAACTTTTGGGACAAAATTGAAACAAAATAAAACTTAGGGATATTTTTGAAACTTTTATCAAACTTCAGGGACAAAAAATATACTTTACCCTTAAATAAATTATAATGATATTTTGGTATTTTATTGATACTAAAATATAAATTAATTTTTTAATTACTTTTTTATGTCTTTTTTTAATTATATAAAGTATTTAAAATATTTTTTTATTTTAATAATTAATAATATATATGATTTCTAAACTCATCTTAACAATAAATGTTAAGAATAAAGTTGGACACGCTTACAACTAATAGTATTTAGGTGTATTCAAGCGTGTTCAGAAAAAAAATTTTATTTTTTTACTAAGACACGGTTAGACAGTGTTACATCTAAAATGTGTTCGACATGTGGACATAAAAAATCAAAGAAATATCCGTGCTTCGTACTATTTTTACATATAAAATCCTATACCCAATTTATATGGTGAGAATAAAATGTTAAAAAATATAGAAATATAAAATATGGAGTCTATATTGATTGTCATTATAGTAGCTACAGTGAGTTTATAATTTTGATAATACTTAAAAAGTGTTACTAAAATTAAAATATTATTTTTTAAATATTTAAATACATTTTTTAATTAAAAAAAGATATCGTAATTAAAATATGATGATTTTTTTTAATTTTTCACAATAATCTCCAATCTGATAGACTAAAGACTAATTCATTATAATATTAAATTCTATTTAAAAATTTATGAATTTGTCGTTAATGAGTTGATTCATTTTAATATAACCATGATGATAACCACTGTAGCACACATTAATATATAAAATCTTTAGCAGTATCATCAAATATTAAATTATTATTTTATATTTCTTGAAATAAATATGAGAATATATTATTTCCAAGTAAAAAAGTATATTAAATACTCTCTGTTTAAAGTTTCAATTTTGCGTTTCTGCTAACATTAATAACATTTTTCTCTTCCAAACATACACTTTTGAACAGGTATCTTCTTTTTTCTCTTCTAAAATTAATAACATTTTTCTCTTCCAAACATACACTTTTTAACAGGTATCTTCTTTTATCTCTTCTACCAATTCGCCAAGACAAGCTCACAACAACGGCCACAGCACACTACCTAAGCAATCCAACTTCAATAAGATGTCTACTGAACCCACTGACAATACAATAATGTATCACGCATTTCTAATTGGAAATTAAATAGTACTATTCAAACTTTAGCACTTATTAAGAAACCTGGAGAAGAAAAGATTTAGATATGAATCTTATGGTTTAAAATTTTTGTACAACCTTATCATATATTATTAAAATTTATATTTACTTAACCAATTTGAATTGACTTAATAATTAGTTCACTAATACATTTAAACAAATATTAGATTATTCGAATCATATCTTGCATACAGTAATTTATTAGACAAATAGAGCTTCAATCCACTAGATAAGGATATACCATTGGAACTGAAGAAAAAATCATGTTTACTTTCTTTGAAAATGAAAAAATAAGTGCTAGACACCATCAGGTTATGTAAAAGGAACCACCCCCCCCCCCCTCTCCCCCATTGTTATTAAAAGAAATATGTTTCCAACAAGACTTAACAACCAAAAGGCTTAGATGACATAAAAGAACTTATTTTCATATGGAGAAAATTCATGCTACAGGATTCATTTGTATGGGAAAATCTATACTCTAACATCCCTTGATAAAATCTTATAAAGGAATTCGTTTTCTTGGCCACCCTAAATTAGCACCCTACATATTCTCTATTCTACCAAAGTACAAATTACATCAAAACATCACTTTTGTCTGTCTTTCTGGTGATGCCACTCTTCTAGTTTAATGAGCAAAGAACAGCAAAATTAGCATTTTACTAGCCACGCCAACTGTTAGACCTCTTGGCTTCAAAGGCTGCTCCATCATTAAGCATGTCCTGAGCATCTGTGTCCATTCCCAGCTTTGAGAGCGCGAGAGCCTGCAGGTAGAACGCAGTTGGCCAATCACATATGCACACCTGCGCCTGCATGGCGTCGCGTAACGCAAGTTCCGCCTGATCGTTCATTAAGTAGGAGAAGGATCTCCTTGCAAAGACGGTTGCAGAAGGAACCGACATCATAACCACCAACTGTCGAGGGGGAGAAAAAGAAATGCCCCATCATGAATTAAGTCTATACCCAATTTTAGGATATTAACTCAACAGTCTTGAACATATAAGCATAAGCATAAGCATATTAATAGGGGTTTGATGGAAACTCAGGTGCAGTCAACTTTAGGTGAAGTTGACTGCACCTGAGTTTTCACCTTTATATATATATATAATTTTGATGCCTGTCCGTGTGAAATAGTTTTATATGTGCATCCAATCACATAATATCATATCAGCAAAAATAACTACTTTTACATTGACCACTTTAATGGTCATCCAAAAGAACAAATGTGATTACACGATTATGTAAAACATTTTGCGGTCATTGCATCAATATATATATAACCTGCTAGGAAAGATTTGAGTAAATGTGACAAATATAGGATGTCTAGTGTCATATCTAAAAAAGAAAATATTGTACGGAGCCGTCCTAAATGCATCTGCGGTTTATAAGATTATAATTATTCTTAATCACATTAGAGGTGAAAAAGTGCATTAGTACCTTAGAATAATACTCAATTGCATTTTTGAAGTCCTTGTCTCTAAATGCAATATCCCCAAACTTTTTTGTGTTCAATATATCTTGCACTTGTTGTGTCCACTCTTGGAAAGAAAGCTGCAACAACATTCTCGGTTAATAGACAAGAAACCACAAAAGAAGTTGACAGAACAGAACTTGTCAAGTCAGGTATACAATCATAGTATTCTGAGAAATTACCAAAAACATCCTAAATGAAAGAACAATCGATTGCTTTGTTAGATTCCCATATATTTAGGCATATATCTATTTTCTTTTTTATTTGATCCTTCAATTCCGTTTTATCTTATTACTGTTGCTTTTTGATAAATCCTTGAATCAGAATCGATATATCGAAACACCAATTATATTCAGATTCATTGATCCAAACTTAAATAGGGGACAGTGCATACTGCATTCTCTAGCACTGCAACTACAGCATAAATTAAGAAATAAACCAACTTGAATGTGTAAGGGTAACAAGTAATGAGAAAACCACAAATAGAGAACAACTTGAATGTCAATTAATAGTAAAAGTAATAATATTCATCATGGCACCAGTTACCATAAAAATACTTGAGAGAAATGAACCAACCTCATCTATTTGAATCCATATATCCCAATGAGAATATAGATTTTGCAGAATGTACTAATTAAACTATCATAGTAGGGTAAAGTTTGGCGATCTGACACACCTCATTTTCTGCACCTTCTTCGTCTTTATAACCAGTTTTTAACAATATATCATGCACCGCAGTAAGATCCATTCTCGCACATGCCTTTCCAAGGGGAGAAAGTATGGTCGGAAGCACCGGTGTATTATTCACTGTAAGGCCCATTAACACATGTGATGCTACCTGTAAAAAAAGAGGGCCATCAAAAAAAGGAGAAATAGGAGAGCATATGAAATTCAAGGTTGAAATCAAATGCAAAAGCGAAATCTGATGAAAACCTCTTTCTGCTTCTGAAGGGGTGTAACTGCAGTTAGAAGAAAATTGATATCGGGTCGTTCTCTAGCCTCAAACTGAAGACACTTGGAAGCAAGCTCAACCAACTTTGTAGCATCATCATTTGCATATTGCCCTTCGAGGGACGAGTCCATCAACATCAATACGTTTTTCCCTCTAATTAGGTCTAGTGCCTGAAGAACAATATATTGCATATTCAACATCGTGTGATTAATAACTATGCAGCATTCATAGGCATCTGTATATCATGTCAATATGTCATCAACAGGTTACAGATAAGACCATTCAACTTTTATGCAAAGTGATATTATAACCATTGATACCTAAAGTTGTGTTTGGCAAGTGTTTCAGGACTAAAAATACAAATACCGAGAGGGATAGACATAAATATTGTGTTCTTGTTTCAATCCCCAGCAAAGAGACATTTTGTTCATGTTTGTATTGGTCTCTTTCTTGAAACAAGTTTGTGTCTCCCAGTATTGTTTTATATCTGTCCTGGGACAGTTACCAAAGGAGGCCTAAAGATCCTACAACTTGTTAGAAGGCGTCCAAAATAAGGAGGGAAATATACCGTGCTCGGCATACTTGAAAAAGAAAACAAAATAATGCACCAAGCGCTCTCTTACATGTCTGTAGTGTGTACATATCAGTATAGTTTCCAAATGAATTTTGATAAAAGGCGAAAACTCTGTTAAGGGGTTTCAGAATAATGGCAACGTACATGGCTCGGAGGAATATGCTTGCCGCTCAATAGATCCAGAAGAACAGTTCCATAACTGTAAATCACACTCTCAGGGATTATCCTACCTGCATATTTTGTGCAGTAGTGAGCACACCTTGTCAATAATAATAGTAAAATTCATGATCAAAGAGTGTACACAATCTATGGAAGCCAAGGCAGAGCAAAATTTCTGAAGTATTCAGCAAATATATCTCGAATCTAAGCGCCGACAGGGTAAGTGAAAAAAAAAATACAAAGATTCCTATTTCCTATAATAATAATAGCCATGTGTGAATCCAAGTTGCGCCTCACTATTCAGTAATATATGTACATAAGTCGCCCATTTCATCAAATGTACATAACGCACATCCACTGTTGATGTTGAAAATTCCATAAGCAGCATAAAACAAAGGTGGAAATTCATGTGCAGTCAACTTTACGTGAAGTTGATAACTGAGAGCCATTAGATAAAAATTTAGTCAAATCATTTAAAGATTCTCAACTATCAACTTCACGTGACTTAGTTTTCACCTAAAACAAAGTATTCAATAAACAACAGTTATCCAGGAAAAAATACATGTAACGAAGCGATACCTGTTCGCAAAAATTCAGGTGGGGTATATGCTAAGTTAGTACTGTAGCTTTTTCCATCTCGACTATTTTTCATAAGCCCAAAACTAGATAAACGGGGATCACCATCCTGACATAAGTGAAAAATTAGTAACGAGTACATCTACCAATGAAAACAATGACTTGTGTGTAGCACTTATAAATTTTTTCAAGTAAAAGCATATGATCATAATGGCAATTAGGAAATGCATTTGAGCGGATTATATTCTGCAAGACAATATGGTGAGACAATATACATCACAAATGACTTAGTTGAGTTCATAATCATACCTCATCGAAGAGAATCCTATAGGCATTCAGATCATGATATATTTTCCGGTTTTCGTTGCTACAATGATCCAATGCCTGAGCAACATGGTATGCAACTCTAACACGCATTTCCCATGGTAACGGTTGCTTATCCCCTACAACATAGAATAACAGAATCCATCAATACAAAATAATGCAATAAAAAACACCATTGAAAAGTGAAATAGAATGCAGTTTTTTGCTACTTGTTAATCATGAATTGCTTGTTCTTTGGTTATGAGTTTCCTTTCAGGTCTTATGTGTCTTTCAATTAGAGAGTCTTTCTGTAAGGATAATAAAAAGAAGAATGTTGAACCTTTCAAGAAAGTAAAAGATCAGTTTCATATTTATATGTATTTTGAAAGGGTAAAGAGCGCTAGACTCGTTGAGGATTCGCAATGTAGTTGTCAAGTAATAGAAGAGAGAAGCTTTATAATGTTTGAAAAAAAGCTGAAGGAGAGGATATGGTGCAATACAATGAAAGAGATGCTTTGACAAAGTATCATTTGGCATAAACTCGGCTACCAAGAGCCGCTCATCTCCTTCGGCGCAACAGCCAATTAGATTCACCAGTCTCTTGTGCCTCACTTTCCCAACTCCAGCAGCCTCAACCTGACCAATCAAAACCATTAGTAAATACTCTTGCATTTCTAGACAAACGGTCCTTGTCATTCATCTACCATTTTGTCCAAACTGACAATTATTTTGAAAGGGAGGAATCATTCACATCCCCCAAATAACCAAAATAATGCCTTCTTGATTTCAAAATATCGGTCCAATTAGATTGAAAGCTGCATACTAGAAACAAAAATCAATGTGTTTTCTCCAAGTACAGTTAGTTAGTTAGTTAAGAAAACACGTACAGTTTTTAGAATAAGAAACAACACAAGAGAAGAAAGATCATTATTATTATTATTATTATTATTATTATTATTATTATTATTATTTGTTTATTTTATTTTCAGAAACAGAAGAGTAAAGTAAATGTGGCCTCTTATCATTTGGTGGAAGGACAAAGCGCTCCTCCACAATTTGAAAATCCTTATTCGGTCTCCAACCATCCAAATAACTGTCTAAGCAACTTGTGTTACTGTTCTAAATGCCCCTAACACTTCAACCGGTTACTTCAATGCTTTGGGACCGATTAGGGATTTTTGAATGGTGGGAAGGCGCTTTATACTCCTTCAGACAAATGGTCAGCACCAGAAAGGACATTTCCTCCAAAGAGATGAGAAATCCAAAACTAATTAAAAGAACCAAAATGCCTAAAATGGAATCCAAATCAAATACTTAAGTGCGTCCATTTCTCAGTGATTAACCTGAGGGACAAAATGGGTATTTTGCAATTTTGTTTTGTTGGTTCTCTCGGTTCTCACCATGAACTGTTGAGCATCAGGCCAAGAAAGTTTGGAGAAACGCTTAACAGCAACAAAGCGATTGTTCTCAAGCTTCCCTTTGTACACAACGTTCGGAGCTTTCTCTCCACTCTCTGAAACTATGTTCTTTGCGTTGAACTCGTTTGTCGCCCTTCTCAGTTCACTTAAATTATACTCTTTGAATGCCGGAACCTCACTCTCTCCACCATCATCACCACCAACCCCATCACCTTCAAAAAATAGAACCAAATAAACAACATTAATAAGAAAAAAAAAACTTCATTTTTTTTAAAAAAAAAAAGCAAATAAAACGATTTAATGAAGTGATTGACAAATAAATGTGAGGATAACAGAGCAAAGAGAAACAAAGAAATAAAAATAAAAAATCGTAGTGGACATTGTTGAATGGGAAAAGGGTACCTGGATCGGGCTTGTTGGGGTCTGGTAAGTCAGTGGGAGGGTCTTCAGGAGATTGAAGATGAGCGGTTTTTGAATGTAAACACCCCATTCTGTTATTATTATTATGATCAATATGAGAATGTGGTGGTGCTGTCGGTGTCTACATAGAAACAAGTTAGAAAGTGCTTTTGCTTGAAGTAGCACACACACACAGCACTTGATTCTGATGAAGATGAAGAAGAAGAGTGAAAGATTCTTGATGATGATGATGATGATGATGTTGCAAGTGAGTGACTCAGTCTTACTACTGCTGCTGCTGTTGGTGTTGGTTGTTGCAGCGGCGGAAACACACAAAAGAGGGAAAGAGTTCTTGTAAGAGAGAGAGAGAGAGGAGGGAAAAGGCCAAAACCCAAAAAGGGAGTGGGGGAGTTAGTAAATGATTAAATGAATGAATGTGAATCTATCTGTGTGAAAGGGAAGAGAGGGGAAGAGAGAGAGAGAGAGAAGCATGATAAGCAATGAAGGAAGCAGAGAAGAGTCACATGACATGGTCACTTCATAATCTTCATGTAGCACGTGCTGCCCCCTGTTACGACTTGCTACCATTTTTCTTTCCAATGCCACTTTCTTCTTTCTCCTTTCCTTTTTTTTTTTTTTCAGTAAATTATTTTAACCATAAAATTTAAGATGCTAATAAATTTATCTATTAAAGAATAAAATTAATTTTGTATTCATGAAAAATAATTTTCATGTAATAAAAATGTGTAAAAGTTAATTTTATTTATATGTAAATTTATTAAAATTTTAAATTTTCAAGAATAAAAATAATAATTTTTTGACCAATGAGTTATAACTCAAATGATATAAGTTGCGAATTCGAGTTTCTCTATCTTTGGTAAAAAAAAATAATAATAATTTTTTGTCTTTCATAAATACAAAGTTAATTTTATTAATTTATGAATAAATTTATTAATATTTTAAATTTTTATTATTATTACGTGTGAATTAATCTGTTTTTTCGTATTATAATTGGAATCTATTTTAACTTCTATTATTTATCTAATATTTATAAAGAAATTTGGATATTTTGATATCAAATTTACCTTTCTTATCCCTTAATAACCCACCAATCACCATCACAATTCACAATGCAGATAATAACTACATACAATAATAACTATCCATATATAGAAATTTTCATAAAAATAATGATTACAGAAATAAATTAATGTTACTTTAAGTCTAACTTGTATTATATGCCCATTTAACTAAAATTCAAATTAAGTAATTCAACTAGTAATCTATCAAATGAACTAATGATTATCGGTTTAATAATTTTGATTATTATTTATTTATGTTTAATATATTAACCTTTTATTATATAAAATGTGTAAAAGTGATAAAATGACAAAAAATAATTAACATCCCAGAAATTAATTAAATGACCAAATACAATTATAAAATTAAACAAATTACTTTAAAATTTTGATAATTAAAATGAAGCACACTTATTGTCATTGTTTTACATTCCATTCACAAATTTATAAAATTTTCCCCATTCTTATTATTGTCATTGTTTTTGTTGTTTTCAATTTGGGGGAATTAGTTTGGGAAATAGAACCGTGAGAACTTGGATTGGAACAAACCCATTGCACGACAAATCACATCTCAAAATCAAGAACATCATTACACAGTTTCTTTTTTTTTTTTTCAATGGTGAGAATTGATTTGCTCAGCACAATAGCAGTTCCATGTTTCAAGGGTCTTGTGTCCCCTTTTAGTTTCTGCTCACGTTTCAATTTTCAAGTGTAAGATTGTGCAATCCAGTCACAAATGAGGGTGATGCAAAAGTCATTGTGCTTTTGCTTTCTCTCATGTAATATCAACTTCAACCACAATCATTTTTGAAGACTAGTGTTGGAAAGTTTGTTATCTTAACAATCTTTTCTTTTGGGCAGGTTTTTTAACTGGCCGAACAAATAAGGATGTACCATGGACCATGGGGATTTTTTCTATTGTAAAATTAAAAAAAAAAAACATATTTCTCAAAAACATTATTAAAACTTTAATTTCTGATATCTATTTTTTTTTTTGGTGGGGTGTGTTAATGTTGTAAGTGTGAGGTGTATGAAATTAGTCTCACGTCAAAGAAAGTAAGAAAGAGTGAGGAGTTTATAAGATGAGCGACCTATTAATTTATTATTAAATCTCCTAATCGTGGTCGAGAGCTCCCCACGGCGGTCCAACAAAGTGCAAGTTTTAATAATTTTTTTTGAGAAATAATTTTTTTATTTTATAATAGAAAAAGATCATATACCATGGACCATGAACCATAATATAATTTTGAGAAAATTATGAAGTGTGTTTGCAAATAGTTTTTCTGTTTTTGTTTAAGATTTCAGTTTTTTTTTTTCCATATTAGTGAAACCCCATTAACTATGTATCATATGCAGTGATTAAATATATATTACAAAAAAAATTGAAAAAATGATTAAACACGAAAAAAGAAATGAAGAAAGGGTTGAAGTGGTTATACAATACCAAGTTCTTCTTGTAAATATCGAAGATAAATTTTGAGAGACTCAAGTGGTTGTTAAATCACAATTTCTAATTTTTTTTAATTCCATATTTTAGATATAAAAAAAGGTCAGTAATATTCAGGGGTATCAAAATAGATTATTCACCCAAAAAAAAAGATTATTCAACGTGTCTCATCCAAAATCGGAAGAAATGGACTTGATCCAGCAAAATAAAACAAATTTCAAATATTAATTTGTCTCATTTTATAGCGAGTTAGAAAATTCACGAATTAGTTTGCTCAACTTTTTTAAAATATATAAATTAATTTAACAAAAAATATAAGTGAATTGATTATAATTTAAACAAAAAATAAAAAAGTCACAAAAAAAAAACAAAAAACAAAAAATAATATAAATATAACAATTTTTTATATTTTTTTAAATTCTCAACATCAACCGAACTTTTATAATAATACCCATTCTTAAATTACTATAAAAAAATTAAAAAACTTCTATTATCGAAGTAGATGTCCATTTTGTACACCAAACCAAATTGTTATTCTTGGTCAATTTTGGAAACCATGCATCTATTATTGTCAACCATGGTTCTTTTAATATATTGTTATTTTTAAATCAAAAAATGTTTAATTACTCTGTTGGTCTTTATAGTTTTGCGAAATTTTTAATTAGATCTTTATACTTTTTTTTTTTAATTGAGTTCTTGTACCAAAGTTTTTTTTAATTGGGTCTCTATACTTTTTTTTCCTTTTATTTGGGTTCCTACACTAAATTTTGTTTAGTTGGGTCCTTATAAAATTAAGCCAATTACTGCTAACATGGACCTAATTAAAAAAAAATTGGTGCAAGAATCCAATTAAAAAGAAAAAAAATATAAAAACCTAATTAAAAATTTTATAAAACTATAGAGTTCAACAGAGTAATTAAACCATCAAAAAAACATATAAATAGGCTGTTTCCTAAAGATCTTAAACACAACATCATTAGAAGCACAAACCAAAGCTTTGAGAGGTTATGTATGTGATATATTATAATTGAGAATGTGTTATCTATTTTAAATTTATAATTACTTTCTTTTTTTATTTATTATTTTTACAACACATTATCAATATGAATATTTTTAAAATAAGAAATTTTAATTATATAAAATCTTTTTCGTTTGAAATTTGTACCACTTTATATTTTTGAAAAAAATTATTTATCATGAATTGTAAATACTGAAATTCACTTTAATTCAACGTGTCTTGGTGATACCATTAAAGCAAACAATAATACATCATTAAAGAATCGAGCTACGGCAATAATTTTCTTTTGTCGTCGTCTTGACAAAATATTAAAAAATGAGTATCTTATCATAAAAGATCTAGCAAAATTATAGAAGAGTCTAGAAAGAGGTATTATTACCAAAAATAAGTGATTCTTTCAAATGCACGTTATGAATAGTCACATTTGTAGTTGCAGAATTTTAAATAATAGTCACATTTGTAGTTGCAGAATTTTAAATTCATTAATGAATATAATCCCACAATATTCAGAATAACCTCGCAATTAAAATTGTGTAGGAAAAATGTTACTGAAAAAGATATGCTAAAAAAAATATTCTTGACTTTTCATGCCTCAAATATGCTCCTGCAGGAGTAATATTGTAAAAAGAAATTTATAAAATATTCTGAATTAATTTTATGCCTTTTGTGGCAGAACAAAATAATGAATTGCCACTACAAAGTTTTTGTTTATTTGTAGCGATTTTTTTCTTTTTGTGGCGGTTTCAAACCCCCCACAAAAAAGTTGTGGCAGTTTCAAAAACTCACAAAATTTGAGGTTCCACAGCCCTCACAATGGCGGTTTTCTATCCCTTTTTGTGTTGGCGTTGTGGTAATTTTCGGTTAATATTTGTGGCGATTCAAAATTCATACAAAAGAAATTTTTTATTTTAAAAAAATGGTTATTCTATGAGAGTTTCAAACCTTCACAAACCTATCAATATTATTTTTAAGAAATTAATTTAGATGTTAGAATTATATTATTACACTTCTGATCATTTACTATTTAAAAGAAATATTTAAGCAAGACATTAGAAATGTAGAAGAAAATTAAAATATACATATTTGAATAAAAGAAATACTTTAAAACAAAATCAATATAATACACTACCATCATTTTCCAATCATCACATTAATTACAACAGCAAAATATTAAAAATAACATGTATTAAACATTTAATTAGAGAACATTATGTACCTAAAAATTTATGTTTGTATGACACAAGCATGTTGTTACAAGAGCTCACCATAACAGTAGAATACTATGGATACATCTATCTTGTGCTGCTTTATGATTGAAAGCTTTATTATCTCAGGTAAAAATGCTTAAACCAGTACTAACTATTTCTTCTATTCATTTTTGAATTTGCAGATTACATATTTTCTATTTTAGCTACTGAAAAACACTAATAAAGAAAATAAATACAAAAAGCTAAGTATAATTAATATTAAAATTGAAAAAAGTACAAGTACAAACCTCAAAAAAACAAACTTCCTCATGAATGTGTCGACCTTTTCTCCTTGGACATTTCCAGAATTTATGATCAGGCCCTTGGCATGATTGACACCTCTATCACTACAAGATTTATATATATTTGTGGGTATTTTTTAGAGGGAGTTTTTAAAAACCTCTGCAATTTATTTTATAGGTGGCATTTTCATAAACTCCCACCAAATACCTAACAATAAAACCCTACTGTTATCAATTATTACCACATAATTAAAATTAAAATTTCTTCAAAATCCAAGAAACACTCGAAGAGAAAGAAGAGAAAGGTGAGAGTCACCGAACCCCTAAGCTCACGATCTAGACCGCCATCTCCATCGCCGCCGTCACCGCCGCTAAAGTTAATCTCCATTCTGCTTTTGCTATAAAGCTACTGAGATTGAGCCAAGGCGCTTCCTTCATCAACGCGTTTTCAGATCTAACTGCAACGCCCAAGCCTCTGAGATCGAGAGAAACTGCTTCTTCAGTTAACTCTCCTTGGGCAATGATGCTCGTGTTCTCCATCGACATTCTATCCTTTTTGTACGTTCTTCTTTTCACTCATTCTCAATTTCTGGTTCTCCTTCTCTTTTTCTTTTTTATTTGTTTTCTTTGTTTTTAATTCTCATATTCTGCATGATTTGTTATGTGATATAACATACGATGAGTTTTATTATCTATTGATTGATAACATTGTTTCAAATTCTCAAGCACTCCAAGTGTTCGATGAATTGTTTATTCTCTTAATTGAAATCCTGATAAATTGATTTGCTAATTTTTGAATTTTGATTTCGCTACACTCTTTTACTTTGATACTAATGTATATATTTGAAATCCTGATAAATTGATTTTATTTAGAAACAGTTATGTTGCTTGAACCTTAGACTACAGTGAAAATCCATGTGAGCATGAATAACTTTACCTTAAATCCTCTTGTATTTGTCATGAAAAATAGGTACAACCGGCTAACTGAAACTTGTGATTTATCTGCAGGTTTTTTATAACTAGTATGATACTAAATTGCTTGAAATAATCAATTCAAAGTGTGTTCATGAATAGATTCAGTAATAATATTGTAAGAACTAATGAGAAGGTTCTTATTTATAACAATCATTCTTTTTCACCATTTTACATGTGACATTGCACTGATGTCATTTTTCAGGAGAGGAATGAGAGGCTATTTTATAAGCTTCTGATTGATAACATAGAGGAACTGCAGAGGAACTGCTTCTTGTTGTTTACACTCCAACTGTTGGAGAAGCCTGCTAGAAATATGGAAGTATTTTTCGTCGACCGCAGTGTCTATACATCATATTGAAAGTGAAGTATGGTTTTTTATTTGTATTTATTGTTTTGTTTCATCATTTAGCCTTTGAGGTGAAAAAAAAGAAAGAAAGAAAGAAAGATAAGAAGAGATACTAAGTGTTTGAGACTCTACAGAGGCTAGATCCTTGAAGTACTGAAAAACTGGCTAGAGAAGAGCACTCAATTTGTTGTCACTAATGACGAGCGTATATTAGGACTAGGAGATCTTGGTTGCCAAGTAAACATAAATACTGATTGTGGTTTCTTTCTTATTTAATTTGAAGTTTGTTGTTTGAATTTCCCATTATCAATGCATCTCTATCTAGTTTATTTTGATATATTAGTATTTGTATATATTTTATTTTGTAGGCTGTTGTTTTCACAGATATTAGTCTTGAGAAAGCTATTGAGTTCAATGATTTTTGCCACACTCATCGGCCTCCTATTAGTGGTCTTTTTGCAGAGGAAAAGCCAGTTCTAGACTCGGAACTTTGGCATGCATGTGCTGGTCCCCTTGACAATGCATTAGTTGCTTCTTGCAGGAACTTGGCATCAAAAGGATTTTCTGGAACACTTTCTCCCTCAATTGCCAAATTGAAATACTAATATGTTGTTACTGTCATAGATTCATATTTTTTTATGAGATTTGATAATTCTAATATTGTACGAATCCAAGAATCAGATTACCATAGCTTATCTCAAGTACATTTTCCTGTATGCTATAAATGTTATTGTTCATATATAAAGTGTTCACCAAGTGTTTGATCAAATGTTAGTGACTTATTGGTACATAAAAGTAACCTGGTGGGATACTCTTTCTACATGTAGGGAGTTGCAGGACAACAATCTTGCAGGCCCTTTACCTGACTACATCGCCAACTTAACGCGCCTCGAATATCTTAATCTTGCTGACAATAATTTCAGTGGTTCTGTCCCGGCTACTTGGGGCCGACTTTCAAGTCTAAAGCATATGTACTTTTCAAGTCTAAAGCATCTGACAATAATTATCTCTAGATTCACAAGGTATTCCTATGCGTATTATTTTCTATTCTTCGTATTCTATTTTCTTATAAGTCTTGTTAGTTGTGATGTAATTATATTACTGTAGCTTATGCTTTGTTTTATTTTGTTCTAAGATTCTTATTATTATGTTAGAAGTGCTACATTGCCATGATAATAGGGTTTAAAAGAATGGAAGAATCTCTGGTCTAGTGAGCTAGATTTTAGGGTTAACTTAGAGTCACTAAATTTTAGTATTGCATTATATTCTTTCTTGTGCAGTTGTGCCAATTGTAGATCATCTAGAGATTCGTAACGTGATAAAGTAAGGGGTTAATCATTGTTAAATTTGTAATTTCTATCCTGTGTGAGTCTCACTACTTGGATTCAAGGGGAATTAGGCTATCACTTTTTTATTTTACTAACTTCCTCACTTTAGAAGAGCTTGATCCTGAGTTTTATTATGTATTGTTAGTTTGTGTTCAATAATATTAGAGTTGGTTGATTAGCCACTTAGTTCTCTTTATATTAGGTGTTGGTTTTGGTTGTTGTGAATTAATAAAAAAATATGAAGAAAAAAAGACTTATTAGTTCAACAATATTTCGGAACACTCTTGGAATGTATTATTTGTGTTAATACTTGCTTGTTGCTACTCTCTGAATTCCAAAATTCTATCACTTTTGGATTTTGGTATACCTGTGACTCAATGTACATGGATATAGAGGGAGTACTATACTTATGACAATGAGTTTTTGATTAATTTTGATTGCTCTTTGTTGTCAGAGCATGATTGGCATTGTGGTTAAACTAATTTTTGGTTAGATTTTGCAATAATTTCTGTCATTTCTGTATTTAATGTCCCTCTAATCTTCATTTTTATTGTATTTTAATTTTCAGTTTTTCGAACACACTTCTTCGTTGCGGCTCTAGCTTGGATCAGCCTTGTGCTTCTAAACCTTCACTTCCTGGTTTGTTTGCATAAACTGCTATGTTTTGTCCACATAGCTTTAACTAATGTTTAAGAAAGAAGAAGAGGTGCTTATATTTTTCCCACTTATTGCAGGTTCAACCAACAAACCAAAACTTGTAAAGATTGTTGCTTTTGCAAGTTGTGGTTTATTTGCACTGATAATTCTTGGGGCTATCTTTGTATATAGATACAATCACATGCACAGACATAAAACTGATGTCTTTTTTTATGTTTCAGGTAAGGAAAAAAAAAGCATTCCCTTCAATGCAAGTTTCTTTTCTTATAGCACACATTAATAATAAGTAAACCACAAATTTATATGCTAATAAAGTTTGAAATGCTGATAATTTCATCCTGAAAGAATGAAACAAGCACATGATACTTGAAAGAAACTTCTTTGTAAAATTTCACATATCCACGTTATTAGAAATGAAATTTTCACATACTAAAATTACTTACATGCTCTTGATCCACGTTATTAGAAATGAAACAAGCACATGATACTTATATGTATATGAATGATTTTAGATACCTTCAAAGCATCATAAATGTGATGGCATCTAGAAAACTTATAACAGAAGTTAAGTACCTTATGAAATTTGCAGGTGAAGATGAGAGCCAAATTTCCTTTTGGCAACTGAGAAGATTTTCATAGCGTGAACTGCAACACGCGACTAAAAAATTCAGCAAAAGCAATGTAATTGGCACAGGAGGATTTGGAAAAGTTTATAAAGGAGTACTCTCTTTTTTAGTTCTCAGGTCAGTTTGGGCATCATGTCCAGTTTTTGCTTTAACACCCTTTTTTTGGAATATATATATTTTCATAATTTTTTCAGAAAGATCAAATTTTGTATCAGTTAGTTATTAGTTGATGTATAAAAAATATGGTATTATATTGTTGTTGCTTAATCAAGTTTGATCTAATTCTACCTATTTAATTATCTCATCTTTATTGTTTAGAATATCATCGAATAGATGTACTTTTCACTCTGTTAATTGTTTGTGTTTTATTTAATGATAACTTAGGATCAATCTCATCCTTGTGCATCTATTTTCTTCTCCCTTATTGTCAAGATTGCATCATTATTGGAGGTTTGAAAATACTTATAGGGTTTGTGGAGGTTTGAAAATCTCACAAAATAGTTTATTTTTTTTAAATTAAAAAATTAATTTGTGGGAGTTTTAAACTGTCACAAAAGTGATTTAAGACTGTCACAAAAGCCTAATATAAAACCCCACTAAACACACACAAAACCCCCCACTGAATAAATTGTGGAGGTTTTTAAAAACCCCCACAAAAGACCTCGTGGCACCTCAAATTTTTGAGGTTTTAGAAACTCCCACAAACTATTTGGTGGGGGTTATAAACCTCCACAAATAGGAGAAAAAACCTCCACAAATAAATAAAAATCATGTAGTGTATAAATACTAAGTTAGCCTTAATGCACTTTAATAGACTACTTCCAATTATATCATTATAAAAAAGACTAGGGAATTGGACTATTATTTTATAGTACCTACACTATTATTCTACACCAGACATATATAATATAACTATTGAAGCTAAATATGTGAATTCTATAACAACTTAAAAAATCCACATCTCAAATTCAATAAGAAAGGATCCTTTTATTGAAAAAGAAGAATTTGAACATGTTTTTTCATTTAGTTTAGTGATATATTAGTTCATCTAGTAGATAAAGAAAATAGTCTTACTAGTTTATCATGTATTTCCAATTGGGACCAAGCTATAACCTCTAGCAACTCTTCCATTGT
The DNA here is from genome assembly GCF_059453495.1 of Arachis ipaensis. Taxonomy (NCBI): domain Eukaryota; kingdom Viridiplantae; phylum Streptophyta; class Magnoliopsida; order Fabales; family Fabaceae; genus Arachis; species Arachis ipaensis. The sequence continues at coordinate 35,902,324 of NC_142436.1, forward strand.
TCCATAACCTCCTGACTAGTATACAACTTTGATTAAATTTTAGAAAATCTCTATAATAGAAAAGAAGAGTGTAATTTATGCTAATAAAGAATGTATCAGGAAGAGTTATGAATGCATCAGCATGTTTAGTCATTATTGACTTTCTTTCATGCATGTTTGTAATTGTTTTCACTTTTTTAAAAGTTTTTTTAGATATCTAAATGAGGGATTTGATCAGCATAAACTTTTCATAAACAAAAATTCGGATCAAAAAATCATATACATGATCCTATAATAACTAAAGATAGAATTGTACCTCATAATGCAACAAAACTTTAGGAATCACTCTAACTTAGGAAAGATAAACAAATGAAGTTTAAGAAAGTTAAAAAAAAATTACAATAAAAATAGTATATAATAGTATATAAGCCATTAGTCCTAATTTTCTTTCACCATAAACCAAATCAATATTCTTTTCAACCTTTGAATACAACAACTATAAATAAAACACATGCAAAAGTTCTTTAAAGGAGAAGAAAAAACAAGTATATTCATAATAATGAATTAGTAAACAATATAGTATGATAAAAATTACCAGCAATTTACCAAGCTCAAGAGCAACATCACCAAATGCATATTTGTATCCAGGTCTACTACTGCAGAAGACACATATTCTTTGGAACCTTCCTTCGTGCTTTATTTCTTCTTCTAGCACCTTTCCTTCTCCTTCTCCTTCTCACAGAAAACAAATACCTTAGCAGTGATTAGAGAATGATAGAATTTTCTACCTTTGAGCTGTGAGAAAAATAGTTCTTGAACATGAATTTCAAAAAAGAGACTTTTTAAAATCTGTTGAAACAAAAGTTTATACACTATTTATGATCTATTGCAACTAGCTTCAATCAAAAGACAAATATAAAGAAGCAAATAAAGGCATCAAATGTTTAATACATTCAGTATCTCAGATATCTTATCCAAAATCAATTGATGATACTCAGAATAATGCTTCTTCTGCATGGAAGCATTATCAATTTCATTGGTCACCGATAATTTGTATGATCCTATCCAAAAAAAATGTTTGAATATTAATTTATGCACTATTTTTTAAATAAATTAATTTAAAAAATTTGAGCTTATTGAGAAGCTCTTCTCAACAAACTTTTTCTGTTCTCTATTTCTATTCTTCTTAATAAAGCACCTCCAAGCAGCAGACTCTCTCTCACTGCATAAACAAAGAGAGAAAATAAATTAACAACAACAATAATAATGTAAGTGTGTAAGCATAAAGCATTAGAGTATGCTACAAGTGGAAGAAGAAGGGCTTTAACTAAGTACATATCCTTCTAGCTTATAGACCTATAATTAATACACGTACTTAGGTTCTGCTATAATTGCTATTTCAGAATTCAAATAATGTTTCTCACTTTTTCGAAAGAATCTCTTCTTTTGTGAAGTTACTCATTTGCAACAGAATAAAAACAATCAAAGATGATATGACTACAACTTTCATTAAAGCTTTTTATATTTTTTTTAATACAAAGAAAACACTTAAACCTGCACACAACTAGAATCAAATCAAACAATTAAAGTGTATTTTAACCTGCCAACTCTTCTTCACTTGCTGCACCTTCTGAGAAACTATTCTCTGCTTCACTACCGTCATACTACCACCGCCGCGATCTCTCTTCGTATCAAATTCTAACCATGCTATGTAGTGAAAAACAAAAGTATCCAAACTGAGTTAAATAAATAACAATGAAAAAAAATGAACATATAGAAATTGACCTTGGGTGATTGCAGAAAAAACTAAACGCGTTTATGGATAAGCTTGATGGTGGCACTGGCTGTGGCTACGAACACACTCTTTCTCTAATCTCAAAATTAAAGTTATTGCATGTAGATGAAGGAGACAACATATTAATGTAGAAATTTGATGGTGACAACAACAAGGACATGAATGACAATAGCGACGATGAATAGCAGTAGCGACGAGCTTACTCTCCCTGTGATCTCAGACGCTACAGTGAACTTGATGGTGACAATGCCGAAGAGATGAATACGGTGGAAGAGAGTAGATCTAGGATTTCATTAGATTTCACTCTTCTTCCTCTTCTAATTTTTTTGGATAAGTTTTTATTTGGAGTGAAATTTATTTAGGTTTAATCAGAATAGGTTAGGGACTGACTATTTGTTTGGGCAATTGGGCTTAGGAATTTAAACTAGCATTAATCAATGGGGGTTTCATATTCATAAATGAAATATGTTAGGAAGGTTTTTTAAAATTTTCACAAAAAAATCCATAAATAAGCAGAAATCTTGTAGTGTGCTCATGAAAAATAACGAAACTCACCCATTTGGCTTTGTCTCATTTTTCGAAGTGAGTATAACTACTTGTAATCCCAAAAATAATAAAGATCTTGATTTTGATAACAAATATGATAAAGATAAGAAAAAATTCTTTAATAAGAAAAAAATGTGGGATAATAAAGAAAAAAATGGGATAATAAGAATATAGAAAACATATGTCATTGTTGTGGTGATAAAGGTCATTAAGCACATACTTGTTATAAAGCACTTAGTTGAATTTTACCAAGTATCTTTGCAAAAGATTGAAATTAACTTTATCTCAGGAGATATTTTTACCACAATTCATTACGATGTATCTAATTTTTTTAAAGATGCTAAAAAAAATATTGGTCATCTGATCAATAATAAAAATATTGAATATTTTATTTTCTTGTTGCATGTTTTGATTTTCAATATATTAATATATATTTTTACTTATTTATATTTGAATGTATTTACTTTTAAGTTTGTCCTTCTAGCTTCAAAGTATCAATAAATAAATTTGTGCTATTATAATATATGTACAATAAATAAAATAGTTATCATATGAATGCAAGTAAGATCAAAATTGATTAAACTCGTTACATATAAATGTATTAATAAAATGATTGAGTTATGAACTTCATAAGAAAATTAACTTTAAAGATAAATCATACATTAAATTGTATTTTCACATTTTATTTATTCTTTCTTGTGAAAGAAAATGATGAATTTACAAAGAAAAGATATTTGTCTTTGTAGATAGTGTAAGTATACACTATTCTCAAAAGCAAATCTCTCAATTTCTATTTGGGAGCATGTGATGTAAAGGTTATCGCCGGTTTAGAATTTTCACACAAAAATAATCTTGTCGAAATATATATCTAAACCAACAAACAAACCTTAATCAAAGTTTAATTTTGGTTGTCACAAGTTCAATCTAATAAAAATAACCGAGAATATTGCTCTCGATCGTTCTTCTTAGGAATTACAATCGAGTGCTCAATTATTGGTTATGAGATCAAGTCGGTTGATGATAAAAAGCACAAAATTAAATGGAAAAAAATTTAAATGACAAGGAATAAAGATAACAACTACTAAAGAGGCATTCATGGCAATGATTGAGAATCAAAGTTTTCTATCCTAGTCATTAACTATAACACAATAATTAAAAGAGCTAAGCCCATTTCGTTATCTTCACATCGAAAGAAGGTCAACTAGGCCTAGTTAACCCCAATCCATAAGTAGCATCAATGCAAATAAGATTAACTAACAATTCTAGATCACCAATATAAATTGGGTATCAATGACTCAAGATTACTAAACTTCTCTTTTCAAGCTAAGAATGCTCAAAATCTACTCTAAAACTAACCCAAGTATTTTATCAAACACTTGGTGTGCAATAAAAGAAAAGCATATTAAATTGCAAGAAATATAAAATCTAAAACTACCAAATGCAAGATGACAATAATAAGAACTCAATTAAACAATAAGAAACATAAAAAAACATCAATTGCATTAAAGAAAGTGAAAATAAAAAAGAGTTCATAAACATAAAAGTGACATAAAGAGGGAAATTAACAAGAAGGACTAAGAGACAAAGATGTAAGAACAAGAAATTACAGGAAAACTAAATTAAAGCAAGAGCAAAACCTAAATCTAAGATGAAATTAATCTAAATCTACCCTAATTCTAGAGAGAAGAAGGATCTTCTCTCTCTAGAAAATTACCCTAAGACATGTTTCTACACTAATCTAATTGCTTCTCCCTTGTTCCATCTTGAATTTGGCCTCAAATACTTCAGAAATGAGTTGGATTTAGGCTTGGATGAGCTCAGAAATTGCCCCAGCGTATTTTCTTAATGAGGTCACATGACAAGTATCACGCGTACGCGTGGGTCACGTGTACGCGTGGGTCACGTGTATGCGTGGCCTGGCGAATTTCCTTCCTCACGCGTATGCGTGAGGCACGCATACGCGTGGCCTTGCATTCACCAAATCCCCATTTCTTCATGAATTCTCCACTTTGCATGCTTTTCCTTCACTTCTTTGATCCAATCTTTGCCTTCTAAGCCTGAAAGCACTTAACAAACACATCAAGGCATCGAATGGAATTAAAGTGAATTAAATTTAGCAATTTAACGGCCTAAAAAGCATGTTTTTACTCTTATGCATAAATTAGAAGAAATTCACAAAACCATGCTATTTTATTGAATAAATGTGGAATAAGTTGATAAAATCTACTAAATTCAACACAAGATAAACCACAAAATTGAGGGTTTATCAACCTCCCTACACTTGAACCAAACATGTCCTCATGCTCATGCTAAACCAAGAAAGATACAAGAGAGGGGTATCAACATTTATTCAAATGAAGTAACTATCTATATGCAACCTATCTAAATGCATGCAACTACTTGGTCAAAATAAATCAATTTCCAAGAAAGCATGTATGAACATAAGGGTTAAAGCAATCACAATCAAATCAAATCCACAATTGAATTGAGTTATTGAAAAGAATTTAACAACTTACAATAGAAAAGATAATTAAAGATGGAAACATAGAATTGAGCAATCGAACCCCTTACCGGATATGTGTATGCGCTCTAATCGCTCAAGTGTATAGGGTTGATCCACTCAATTCTCTTCTAATCATGATCTCTAAGATTTGTTTTTCATCTAACAATTAACAATTATTCAATACATGCATACAAATATCAAGAGGACTTTTCAGGGTTGTAATGGAGTTAGGGTAAAGGTAAGGATGCATATGGCTAAGTGAGCTTGAAATTTGCATCTTTGATTAACCTAAGCTCTCACCAAACACATATAACAACCTATACAATTCTAATACAACACCTAGCTACCCATAATTCTCACTTTTTCCACATACTCATGTATTCTTTTCAACCATAACACATATGCATTGTTATTATTACTTTACTTTGGGGCATTTTGTTCTCTTTTTATTGCTTTCTTTCTTTTTCTTTTTTTCTTTCTTCTTTTTTTTATTTTTCTCTTCTTTTTTTCACAATAAAATATATACAAAAGTATCAATGCATATGGTTTAAACATTTAATGCATGAGTATGTACCCAATTCCCAATATTTTCAACAAAAATACGCATTTATCTCAACCAATGTTTCCAAGCTTCCCATACTTAAATGATACACACTCTCACTAGTCTAAACTAATCAAAGATCCAAACAAGGGACATTTATTATTTTTCACTTAGGAGTGGTGATGTGCTAATATAAAGAACAAAGGGATTAAAATAGGCTCAAAATTGGTTAACAATAGTAGATAAAAAGGTAAGGCTATTTGGGTAAGTGAGCTTCAATGAAATAAAGGTCTCAATCATATAAATGCATTCATAAACCAAATAATGGACATAAAGAATCAAACAAATCAAAGATTACAATCATAGAAAAAGAATAATATACACAAGAATGAAAATAGTGGTTATATGGTGCAACTACACAATTAGGCTCAAAAGTCACATGCTTATGTGTTCTTAGCTCAAAAACATGTTCCACAATATATAATTCAAGCAAGTACCCTAATTTTTTTACTCAAATCAATTGGGGTGCCCTATAGATAAATTCTTTGGAAAATTTTATTATTTTGACTAAGCTTATTATATATATGCAAACTAAGAAAATGCAACTAAAAATTCTAAAAGACATGGTAATAGAAGAAAAATAAATGAAATATAAAAGTGTTTGGATTAGAAATTTTCACCCAAAACTCGGCTGATTGGTCGGACGATCTTCCCACACTTAAAAGTTTGCACCGTCCTCGGGCATTCAAAGATGAGCAAGGGGGTACGGCGACTACACGGATTGCCACCTTCAAATGGTGGATCAACCGGCTGCTGCATATTCTTTCTTTCGCTTCCCTTTTTGCTTATGGTGGGTCATCCTGAAAGATAGAAAATAGGATAGTAAGACGAGTAAATGAAAACGCAAGGAAGCATAGATTATTGGAATGAAGTGATGATCACTAAAATGAAGTGAGTTAATCAATGTGTGACATGAATGAAATAAGTGTGTGAATTCTAAGTTTGCGGGCGGTTTAAAACACACACATTAGCATGAAAGGCTATGCCACAATTACACAAAAGAAGCATACACTTCAGTCATTCTAGTGTGCTTGAAATGCTTTAGGGAAACTTGTTAGTTAAGACAAACAAACAAGTAATAAAGATGCAAGAAAACATTCAAGCAAGAATCAAGCAATTGTGAAATGGATGATGAATGAAAATTAGTTGATGTGCAAGAGAATTTAACGGACCAAAGAAAGTATGGAACTCACACATCAATCAATGACATACTTTAAATTTTTGTTCGCATCACCTAATTGAGATAAAGTGGGACACATGATTGCTATGCAATTTAGGAAAAGGGAGATATAAGGCAAAATCAATCACATAGCAAGCATGGTCCATATAGTTTGAGAATTTCAAAAAATATGCCCTTAGGTGAGCTTACAATCCAATTTCACAAACGAAGCATTATGCTAAAATGACTAGTTTCAAGTATGTGTAGAGCACATAGTGAAACAATTAAGGATTAACATGTCATTGAGGCATAAGCATAACATATGGATGCATATGATCAAGCAACACAATGCATTGAGATAAATACACAACATCCATAAAAAATTGCCTAGTCAAAGTTAAAGAATTTAAATCACATACATGGTGGCCAAATCATATAATTCAAAATATTTAGAGTGCTTTGAAGGCATTTCAAATGCACTTGGTATTCACAAATGTCAAGCATGAAGAATTCAAAACCAAGTAACAAATTGTAACCTCAATAAAGAAATCCAACAATGAATAATAAAAAAACGATGCCAAAATAGCATCATACCAGTAATCAGCAGCAATACACAACAAATCAAATCAATAATCCAACACTTAGCACCAAAATAGAAAATTAAACTAACTAACTAACTAACTAATTAACTAAGTAACTAACTAACTAACTAAAGGAGATGATGGTGGATGGTAAATAGTGGTGATGGATGATGGTTGAAAGAAGAAAATAGGAGAAAAGAAAAGAAGAAGAAGAAGAAACATGGAGAGAAGAGAAGAAAAAAAGGAGAGTATGTGAACAGGGGGCGGTCACGCGTGACTCACGCGTACGCATGAGTGGCAGAAATGGGGGGTGACGTGCACACATCAGTCACTCGTACGCGTGAGGGCACATCGTGCCCTTTGCACAGTACCCGCATGGTCCTGGCACAACTCTCTGTCCGGACCATGCGGCAGTACAATCCCAGCATAAAAAAATCATGATCCAGGTTTATGGGGTGACGCGTACGCGTAGGGCATACATACGCGTGAGAAGGGTTGCGTGCCCCGCTTCCAGCCAGCACGATCCTGGCACATTTTCTTGTTTGGACCATGTGATGGTACAGTCCACGCACGATCTTGGCACGTTCAAATTCTGGGGGTCACGCGTACGCGTGGGCCAACCGTACGCGTGGTAGGGCCTTTTTTTTAAAGAAGCATAAAATAGAAACATGGCTCTCCTACCCACTATTTATATTTCTAAAAACTAACCAAAATTCAAATTTATTAAAATCCTTAACTCTTTTTGAAAAAATTTTCAACAAATATTCCACTAGACGAATCAAACAAAGATGAAATTCAAAACAACTAACCTACAACTTAAGGCATAAATCTAACCAAACAAACTAACACATAAGGCAATATGTACAAGAGTAATATAAAGAGAGAAAAATACCTAACAATGGCAACTCAATTCATTCATCAACTATATATACAAGAGAATGGAAAGAGGTTACCATGGTGGGGTGTCTCCCACCTAGCATTTTTGTTTATTGTCCTTAAGTTGGACTTATGGAGAGCTCTAATCTAGGAAGGTTGTGCTTGAATTCATCCTTGAACTTTCACCAATGCTTGGACTTTCATTAATTGTCAGAATTTCCAACCAAATGCACCAAACTTTGATGGAGTTCCACACAAGTCAAGAGCTCCCAAAATTGTTCTTCGTCTTGTAATCCAGGATCCCAAATCTTATTTTTACACCCGTCTTCAAGTTGATCATGACAATTTCAATTGGGTGGCAAGTGATCCGAATTCTCAAGTAAACACCAAAGCATCTTCCTATACCCATTCAATGTAGCACAACACCAACCATTGCACTTGAACTTTGATGAAGTAACCACAATGAACCTAGAATGGTATTTCCAACCACTAACCATCTCCCTTTTGCTCTTAAAGCCACAAAGAGCCCTAAGTTGACCATCCGTTTCAAGAAAACTATATTCAAATGGGATAATAAAGCTTAGGGATACGAAATTTACTCACTTGAATGATGTAATAGATGGTGATGGCTTAGGGAGAGATGTCTCCAATGGTCTTGCAAGTTCCACTCCCTTGTGCTCTTCTTTGACTACCTCCACCTCTTGGAAAGCATCTTCAATTTCAATTCCTTGTTCACCAAATTCTTCTATAGATTCCTCAATTCTCAAGTCATGTGTTAGAGGTTGTGCATGGTCCTTTTTATCCTCAATTTCACAACACAATGAGAAAGGTTCAACAATTTCAAAAGGCACATTGGTTAGTGCGGAATCATCTTCAATGGTGGAGCTTGCTTCTTGCTTAACCTCTTCCAATCTTTCATCCTTCATACTATGCCTTGGAGGTTGTACATTATCCTCCTCAACGTCAATTTCAAGCTCAATAGAAGAAGGTTCAATAATCTTGGAATCCACCTCACACTTAACTTCTTCTAGATCTTCAATCACTTCTTCTTCTTCATGACCTCCGTCCTCTCCACTTGTTAAAAACACACTCCATCTCCTTGTTCCAAGTTGAGATTCTAAGATCTTTTTCATGCTCTGCTCTTCGATTGATTTTCTACATTCATCCATAAAAATGCTTTGTTTGTGGCATGAATCCCATAAGTCCAAGTTGGCTTTAATTTTGGCAAGGTTAGCTATGATAGTTTCGTGCCTCTTTTAGGCTTCCTCTTCCTCCTTTTGAACCAATATTGCTCTAAGCCGATCTATCACTTCCGTGAGATGATCCCTTGGCTCTTGTTCCACTTGGCTAACATAAGTAGGATCATATTGCTCTTGAATCGATGGATATAGATATTCTTCCATGGAGGGTTATGGTGGAAAGGATAATTCATCATCTGATTGAAAGTTCTCATATATGGGAGGTGATTCATCTCGGTAATAGTATGGAGGTGGTGGTTCTTGGGAGTATTGATATTGGAATTGTGGTGGCTCTAAGTATGGTTCATATGGCTTATATGGTTGTTGGTATGATGGATATGCATTAGGGTCATATGGAGGTGTTTGTTGGTATAGGGCTTGTGAGTATGGTGGTTGATGGCTATGTTGAGGAAGGGGTTCATAGGCATATGGTGGTTGTGGTTGATAACCACAAAGAGGTCCACCATAACCATTGGATTGGTATGCATCACTGTATGGTTCTTGCTCATAGTATGCTGGAGGGAGTTGTTGCCATGAAGGTTGTCCATATGCTTGAGGCTCCTTCCACCTTTGATTTTCCCATCCTTGATGCATGCTCTCATTGTAATCCCATTTTCTACAACATAGTTAAAACCAAACTCATAGCCAAATGGGTGAAAATTCATAGTAACAAGAGAAAATAAAAATAAACGCTAATAAAAAACAATGAAAACAAACTCCTAAAACTAGTAAAAACTAGCAAGCAAACTAAAAATCAAACTATTTACAATATTCACATATGAACAATAACCAATAACAAGCACACATTGTAATTCCCCGGCAATGGCGCAAAAAACTTGATGTGAAGGTTATCGTCGGTTTAGAATTTTCACACAAAAATAATCTCATCGAAGTATAGATCTAAACCAACAAACAATGCTCAATCAAAGTTTAATTTTGGTTGTCACAAGTTCAACCCAATAAAAATAATCGAGAGTATTTGATAAATCACTATTTTATGATTTATCTTGTGCTTAATTGAGTGGTTTTTATCAATTCTTCACCCACTTATTCATATAATTTGCATGGTTTTACAATTCCTTCCTTATTATGTGATACATATGAAAACATGTTTCCTATGCCTTAAAAATTTTAATTTTAATTATCCTTTATTACCATTCAATGTCGTGATCTGTGTGTTAAGTATTTTCAGGCTTCATAGGGCAGGAATGGCTTAGAGGACAGAAAGAAAACATGCAAAAATGGAAGGAACGTGCAAAATGAAGTTTTGAAGGAAATGGCAGCGACGTGCGCGCATGGACGACGCGGACGCGGGATAAAGAAAACTTCCAAATGACGCACACGCGTGACCTACGCGTACGCGTGACAGACGCCACGTGCAGAAAGTTGTAGAATTCGCCCCCAGTGATTTTTGGACCCTTTTTCGGCCCAAATCCAAGCCCAGAAACACAGAATAGAGGCTGGAGAATGAGGAAATCAAATCATTCATCAATAATTCATTCATTATGGAGAATTTTAGGTTTTAGAGGTAGTTTTGGAGAGAGAGAGGCTCTCTCCTCTCTCTTAGATTTTAGGATTAGGATTTCTTCATTTTCTCAATTCTAGGTTTAATGTTCCTTTAATTTAATTTCTCTTCTACTTTTAATTATTCTATTGTTTTAGTTTGTTTATTTTCCCAAATTGGTTTATGGATTCCTATTTTTAATTTGATTTTCTATTTAATACAATTCGAGGTATTTCAGATTTATGGTTGCTTTCTTCTATTTATGATATAAATAATTTGGATTTTTTCCCTTTTGGCTTTGGTGAAGTAATTGGTGACACTTGAGTTGTCAAACTCAGCTGTTGATTGAAAATTAGAAATTGCTGATTGATTTGGATCCCTCTAAAGCTAGTCTTTCTATAGGAGTTGACTAGGACTTGAGGAATCAGATTGATTAGTCCACTTGACTTTCCTTTATTTAGTAAGGGTTAACTAAGTGGGAGCAATAACAATTCTCATCACACCTAATAAGGATAACTCGGATGGAATTTCCAGTTCTCATACCTTGCCAAGAGTTTTTCTAGTTATTAATTTACTTCCTTTCCAATTTATTTCCTTGTTCCTTATTTCAAAAACCCCAAAAAGATACAATTTCATAACCAATAATAAATCATACTTCCTTGCAATTCCTTGAGAGACGACCCGAGGTTTGAATACTTCGGTTATCAATTTTATTAGGGGTTTGTTACATGTGACAACCAAAATTTTGTACGAAAGGATTCTCTGTTGGTTTAGAAGCTATACTTACAACGTGATTATTTTCATAAAATTCTTTACCGGCAGAAGTCCTCTCGTCAAAATGGGGCCGTTGCCGGGGATGTTGCAATTGTGTGCCTTATTATTGGTTATTGTAAATATTTTCTTTTGCTTATTTGTTTTTATTTTTTGTTTTTAATTTTTATTAACTACTATGAGTTCTCACCCCTTTGGCTTTAAGTTTGGTTCCAATGTTGTTGTAAGGAATGGAAGCTATAACAGGAACATGCATCAAGGTCAAAACAATCAAAGATGGAAGGAGCCACGAGGATCTGATAAACCCTTTCGGCAACAACACCTTCCAAGATACCATGGACAACGACCATTCTACAATGCATGCCAAGACAATAGTTATGGTGGACCTTTTCTTGACAACCAACCTCCACCAAATTGCTATGGTCAAGAGCCATTCCGAGGTGCGTACCAAGATGATAGATATGGTGGATCCTCTTGTAGTTACCAGCAAGCTCCATCATATGCTAATAAACCACCTCCTCAACATAGCTTCGAACCACCATACTCACAAGCCACCTACAATCATTCACCTCCATATGACCCTAACCCTTACCCACCCTAATTTCAATCCAATTACTCCCAAGAACCACCACTTCCATATGCACCATGTCCATATCCATCGACCCAAGAATTACAGGCTCGCCTCAAGAAAATGGTAGATCAATTTCATGCAACCCTTCATCAGCTGGAGTAAGCAATAAATCAACAATTAGCTTTCCGACGTTCGGGCACTCAAGAAACTCCCATGGCTTCATGTGGAGAATCTAATAAAGAACGTAGCATGAAGGAGATACTAAAAGCTCTAGTGGACAGTACGGAGCATGACTTTGTACTGAAACAAGTAGAGAAACCTGAAATTATCAAGGAAGAAGAATTGGTTGAAGACTTAGGAGACGCTGAACCTCCATAGGAATCAAGAGTTGTGGAGAATTCTGCCCAGAAATTTGCAATTGATGCTGAGGAGGATAGTGCACAACCCTCAAGGCATGTATCTTATGAAGAATTGGACGGAACAAATCAAGGAGCAAGTTTCCTTGGTAATGATGATCATGAATCAAGCTCTCCTAGTGATGAACTTGCATCCATAATTGGATTCTTTGAGATTGAAGAATCTGCCCCAAGTGAATATGAAGATGATGTGGAGGTAGATTTTTCTCAACCTCCAACTTATGACTTGAGTGATGAGGAAGAAATCGAAGACTTTGATCAAGACGTGGTTGTAGTTGAAGAGGTTTGTAAGGAAGTGGAAGAATTCACGGCAGAGTACAAGGGAGTGGAGCTTGAAAGACCACTGGAAACACCCCTCCCAAGGCCATTACCACCCAATACAAACTTCAAGTGGGTAAAATCCTTAGCCTTTATCTTCACATTCCCACTTGAATATGGTTTGCTTGAAACCGATGGCCAGCTTAGAGCTTTTTGTGGCTTTAAGAGTAAGAGGGAGATGGTTAGTAATAGGAGTAGGCATCCAAGGTTCAATACGGTTCCACGCTCCAAATGGAAATGCAAGGATTGGTATAAAGCTCGACTGAGTGGATTTCAAAAGATGTTTGGGTGTCTCAGTGAAAATTCAGGTTGCGTACCGTCTGGTTGGAACAATATAGATCAAAGCAAAGATGGGTACAAAAGCAAGATTTGGGATCTGGAATTTATTCTGATAATCAACACTCCTAGGGCCTGAACGCCTGCTTTAACATACTCGAAGGCTTTATGTGCCTAGTTTGGGACCCAGGAGGCTATTGGAATTGCAAACGTTGGTGGAGATTTCTGGATGAGTTCAAGCACAAGCCACCATAACAAGGAGCTCATCAAATGTCCAACTTAAAGACTTTAACTAAAAGTTCTAGGTGGGAGACAACCCACCATGGTATGATCGTTCCTTTTCAATTTTAATTTTATTTTATTTTGTTTGTTTTTAGTTTTACTTTATTTTATTTTTCCTAGTATCATTCATAACATCTGCATCAGCATCTGCATTTTGCATTCTGCATATTCTATTGAAAAAAAAAAGTCACACCACGCGTGCGCGTAGGCCACGCGTGGGCGTCGATTCCAAATCGGCGTCACCATCTAACGCCCAGAAAGTTGGGCTGGAATCATGTGGCTGGTGCGCGTTTAGCACAAATTGACCCACGTGTGCGCGTCAATGACGCGTATGCGTCACTTTAATTTACACACACCAAGCGTGGGCGTGCGCGATGCGCACGCGTCACACGCATATCTTTGCCCCCCAAATTGAAACAGAGAGTTACGCCAAAATGACGCTGGAATCGTGCGTTTAGAACAATTCTAGTCGATGCGTACGCGTGTCTCACGCGTACGCGTCATTTTCATTATTCCTCATTTACGCATTCGTGTTAATTACGCCTCCACGTCGTTTCAATTTTACCTCGTCCACACGCACACGTGACCCACGCGTACGCATGGATTTAAATTCATCAACCCCCCTGACGCGAGAACCTTAACCCTCGCGTGTTCACTCTCCCCCCCCCCAACGTTCCACCTCCATCCCTCTCTTCTCCCTCCAACCTTCCACTGCCACCAGCCACCACCGCCGACCCAGCCTGTCGCACCACCACCGCCACACCACCATACACCACCCTCACCCCTCTCTCTTCTCCTAATTCTTCCTTCCTCATCCCTCCCCTGCATTCGCCGTGACCGAACCAGCCCCAGCCGCCACCATCACCCCTCCCCCTACTTCCTTTTATTGCTGCAAATTGAATTTGTTTCTTTTCTGAATTCATGTGACTTGCTATTTGCTACTCTTTTATGTACTACTTTAACATCATATGAACTAAATTTCTGCTGCTGTTTATTACCCGGGAACGTCCAATTTATAGCCGGCATGCTGCCAAAATTTTTGAAAAATTTAGTTTTATTGAACTTGACACTTTTGAACTTGAGACTTCTCCTACTCATACCAAGGAATTGGTTGCGTTTAGGGATTAACCAGCTACTTTGTTCTGCTTAATGTTGCCTGCATCATGTAAATCACCTTGTTCTTCATGATAATTGACAAATGTTGCGGTTTATATGAGCCTGACTTGATTTGTTGATGCTGTTGAGATCTTATCTGCGCTAACTTGGTTCCTTAATTTTAGATTCTTAATATCTGATTTTAATGAAATTTAAATCTGAATTACAATTGACCTTTCATTGCTATTTTATCAGTGACCATTAATTATTTGAATGCATATTCTTTGCTCATCATCAATTGCTGGATTTACCATAAGAAAAAGCTGGCTGCATTTAAGAATCATTGCTTCTTGCTATTTCATTGACTCACTCGCTTGATTCCTATGAATTTACACATGGTTATAGTATTTCTAATTGATAAGAAATTCGTAGGATTTCCTGAATGCTTGATTGAGTTTCGAATTAGCCAACTGCTTCGCCTTGCTTTATGCTTCCTGATTCATTGATTTCTTGTTCTTCATGCTATCTGCCACTCGCAACATTCATCTGGCTGTTGATTCCGCCATTTGTTTTTCCGGGAACGTTCCTTTTACTGCCACAATGCTACCCAAATTTTCTGAAACCTATTTTTTCCCCATCATCCACTCATGAATTGATTTTGGTGCTTTTTAAAATTGTGATTTATATGGTTTACACCACAGCCACTTCATGAGTTGCTGGGCTAGTATTCCCTTTCCTTTTGGTTCCCTTTTCATTTGACGTGCATTGTTGATGATTGTATTCCTTTTTATGCTTCTTGCTTTACATGCTTTATCATCAATAATCTGCATTGTATGCTTGAATGTGAGCCTGCTTGTTCCTAAACCTTTTGCACTTCTAGGAACTACATTACCATGCCACTAATTCTAACCTAATTCATTGGCTTTTAACTTAACTGACTATTAACCTAACTGAATTTTAACTCCTTTCAAGGCATGTTAATTGTTGTTTCCTGATAAACAAGCATTCTGCATATCATAGTTCTTGGATTGTGATTTTTAATCGAATTCTTTAAATCCTATCTTGCATTCAGTCCAACATTCTATATGATTCTGCCTCATTTCATGATTTGGCTTTTCTTCCCCTTTTACCTATCTATGCTTATATTGCTTGAATCCTATTTGCCTTCCTGTTTTTTTGCTTTCAGCTACTAAATTATATTCTGGAAACTCTATTTTTCAGGATATCTGACCCTAAAGGGAAAGGAAAAGCTAAAGCAGGCAGAGGCAAAAGAAAAAGAGGAGAATCGTCTACCACTATTTTAGATATACTACATGATGATTCTTGCCGTGAGAAAAACTTTACTCCGCAAGAAAAAGCAGATCAACTCGTGCCTGCCACTGATCCGATCAAGTTCGCAAACCGCTACTGTGAACTAAAATATGAGGTCTTTGGGACTAAAAGACACCTATACTTGGAAAAGACCCTCCGAATTCCAGCTGAACTACAACAGTACACCACAGAACAGATAAAATAGAGAGACTGGTTCTTTCTGGAGAGGAATTTAACTGAGGTTAATGCATCTTGGGTTAGAGAATTTTACTGCAACTATTTTAAAACGACCCTGGATGCAGTCCAGCTCAGAAGAAAGCAAGTTTTAGTTTCTGAGGAGGCAATTGAAGATATCCTCCATTTCCAGCCTAAGTCAGATGAACCAGATGGTTACCAAAAGGCTGAGGAAGATATGAGGTTTATGCGTTTTAATTGGGAAGCAGTGAAGCGCACTATAGCTATTGATCCTGCTGTCCCATGGGTTATGGGTAAGTCAATAGTGCACCCAAAAGGCATAAAAATTATTTATCTGAATGATGAGGCTCGGCTATGGCAACAAATTCTGAGCAACTATGTGATGCCGAGTGATAAATCATTATTTTATGATTTATATTGTGTTTAATTAAGTGGTTTTATCAAGTCTTTACCCACTTATTCATATGATTAGCATGATATTACAATTCCTTCCTAAAATTATTCCATGGTTGAAAACATGCTTCCTAGAGATCTTTTAATTATGTATTTTAACTCTCCTTTATCCCATTTGATGTTGTGATCCGTGTGTTAAGTGTTTCAGGCTTCATAGGGCAGGAATGGCTTAGAGAATGGAGAGGAAGCTTGTAAAAATGGAAGGAACACAAGAAACTAAGGAGATGACCAGCGAATAATGACGCGAGCGCATGGCTCACGCGAGCGCGCGAAAAGAAGAAATCGCAGCAACGCGAATGCGTGCCTGACACAAACGCGTGGATTGAAGTCTGCACGAATGACGCGAACGTATGGACGATGCGAACGCGTGACAAGGAAAATCGCTGAATGATGCGAACGCGTGGATGACGCGTACGCATGGATGACGCGTACGCGTGACCTGCGCGATTTTCAAAAATAATAGAATATGCTGGGGGCAATTTCAGGCCACATTTTGACCCAGTTTTCAACCCAGAAACACAGACTAAAGCTAGGGAACATGCAGAAACTCAACACGCATCCACACACATTCAGATACATCGAGATTAGGATTACTCTTAGTTTTAGATCTGAATCTAGATTAGCTTTACATTAGTAGTTTATGCTTTTGCTTTGGAATTTTTGGATGCTGAAGAATCATTACCTCCGTGAAGACATTACCTTAGTTTGTTTCCTTATCCCTTTACTTTTATTCGTTGCTCATTGACCCTATTCAAATAAGTATGTTGCATTTTGAATTTATTAATATATAGAGTTACTTTTATTTTTAATTAATTTTAAGTCTCTATTTTATTTCATTTTATTATGTCTTCTTATATTTTTATGAATATTAATTCCATGTCAATGGAGTAGAAATTCCACTTGACATGGGAGTTGATTAAGAGGAGATACTTGAGTTGGAATGCTCAAGTGCTTAGTTAAACTGAACATTGTTGGCTAATTCTGTATCTACTAATGCTAGACCTTCCCAAGGGAAAGGACTAGGATCTGTGGATAAGAATCAGTTCAATCACTTGACTTTCCTTTACTCAGTAAGGGTTAACTAAGTGAAAACAACAACCGTTTTACATTACACTTGGGAAGATTCCAACAAGGATAGAACTTCCAATTAATTAACTCCCCAGTCAAGAACTTTTATATTAATAATAATTCTTAGTTTTATTTCTTTAATTTACAATTATTTTAATTACTCATTATCCAATTCAAACCTTCTGGAAAATTTCTAATTGATAAATTAGCACTCTTTCTTGCAACTCGTTGGGAGACGACCTGGGACTCATACTCCCAGTATTTTTAATTTTAATTTTTGGTGACAACCCCTTTTAAATTGAGAAGGCGGATCTTAGTTGGTTAAGAACTGTACTTGTAACGCAATTCATTTATTAGATTTCTTAACTGGTCGATTTCCGCCACCATCAATTTTTGGCGCCGTTGCCGGGGAGTTGCAAAAGTGTGCTAGATTATTAATTAGTGTACATATTTTTGTTTTTATTTGCATATTTTATTTTATTTTTATTTTGTTACCATGAGCTATATGTCTTTCTCATTGAATAACGCGTTCGTTGCCTGATCCGAGCTTAGCCACTTTTGATCCTGAAATTGAAAGAACTCTTTCACGTATTAGGCGAGCTCGACGTCGGTTAGCCTCTAGGGTGGTGAAGTGATTGTTATCAATTCACCAGTCTCATCTAAGGGCGAATCTGAGCCGCTAACTGAGAGCAAGACAAGCTCATTTACTACTGATTCAGTTGATTCACGTGCAGGTAACATGGCAGTACCTGGGAGGATTACTCTCCAGGAGGCAGGAGCCCCAGATTTTACACTGCAACCGTATCAAGTACGTCATCCAAATCTGGTTGCAGATTTTGAACTGAAGACTGCACTAATCAACTTGATGCCCAAGTTTCATGGCTTATCTGCTCAAGAGCCTATTAAGCACCTTAGGGATTTCCAGACAGCCTGTTCTAGTGTTAGGCATCATGGTGCAGATGAAACCTCTATTCTGTTAACTGATTTCCCATTTTCTCTTAAGGGAAAAGAGAGGGAATGGTACTACACCCAACCTGAAGTGACTGTTATTAACTGGGATACGCTTAAAAGAAAATTCTTGGAAAAATACTTTCCAGCTGAAGTTACTAATAGATTGAGGAAAGAGATTTCAATGATTATTCAAGGCGAATCCGAAACTCTCTATGAATATTAGGAGCGCTTCAACAATCTACTGGACGCATGCCCCCATCACATGATTGATAAACTAGTATTGATCAGCTACTTCACTCAAGGCATGAACCCCCAGGATAAGGCTACACTGGATGGTGCTAGTAATGGTTCCCTGAAAAAGTATAGGACCGCAGATGAAGCATGGCAACTGATCAGCGACTTAGCTGAGTCCACTAGGAATCACAGGCAGAGGCGTAGCCACTCTAAAGCTGTTGCAGAGATTTCCTCTAGCGTTGAAACTACTGCTCTTACCCAGAGTATATGTGAAATGACCAACCTACTGAAACAGATACAGCTAAACCAACAACAAACACATAAAGCTCAGCATCCCCCACCACAGCAAAGCCAACAGTTAGTTCCACAAAGAGTATGCAGGATCTGTGCTGATTATAGTCATTATACTGATGAATGTCCACAGTTCCAATAGAAAGACAACATTGTGGCAGCCACTCATAACTTCTATGACCGCCCAAATCAAGGATACAATCAACAGGGTGGCAACTACAACCAAGGTGGAAACTATAATCAAGGATGGCAAGACAACTCCAACCAAGGTTGGAGGGACAACTATAACAGAGGAGGCAGAGACAACAATGGAAACCAGAGGTGGAATAACAATAATAACAACAGACAGCATAATCAGAACCAACTTACAGAGCACCTCACCTAAGACAGCCCCAAGGACCCCAGCACAACCAACAACAGGTTTCTCAGACCACTTACTCCAATTCCTCATCAAATGACGAGATGCTCCGTTCTCTTGCACAAGGGCAACAGGACATGCGGACACAGCTGAACTCCACTCTAAATGGTCTGATTGCCACTTTACAAGCTCTCCTCTCCCGATTAGATTCATCACATAATTCCACTAACCAACCTTCAAGCTCTAGTGGGATTCCTTCTCAACCCCTACCTAATCCAAAGGGTAGCATCAATGCCATCACTTTGAGATCCGGAACCACACTGCAAGAGAGGAACCATGAGGAGCCAAGCTCACCAGAACACGTCTCAGCTGAGGATGTGGTGGAAGTGGAAGATGCTAAAGAAGAAGAGGACGTGCAAAACATAGTTGAAGAAGAAGCAGCTCAACCACAGAATGAAACATCAAAGGATGCAGAAGCTGCAAGTAATACCACCCCTATCTCATTTCCACACCTTGCAAGGAAGCCCAGAAAGCAGGTGGAACTTGATCCCAAAATGGTAGAGATATTCAAAAAGGTTGAGGTAACTGTTTCCCTTTTTGATGTTATTCAGCAGGTACCTAAATATGAAACGTTTCTAAAAGATTTGTGCATACATAAAGACAAAATTAATGAATTAGAAACTATTCCTTTAGGTAGTTCTATATTTGCTTTAATGGGGGGTATACCTGAAAAATGTAGTGATCTAGGTCCATGTATGGTTAACTGTACCATTGGAGGTGTAATTTTTTTTGATTGCATGTGTGACTTAGGAGCGTGTGTTAGTATAATGTCATTGTCTATATATGATACTTTGAGGCTCCTTCCCTTAAAAAGGTCGACAGCTCATTTTGTGTTAGCAGATAAAAGCATTATTACAATAGTTGGAATTGCTGAAGATGTATTAGTGAGCATTAAGGGGCTCACATTTCCCATTGACTTCTATATCCTCGAAATGCCCCCTAATGACTCAATAAGATAATCATCAATCTTGCTTGGAAGACCATTCCTGAAGACTTCAAAGTTCAAGCTGGATGCATTCTCAGGAACTTACTCCTTTGAGATAGATGTAAGATTAGTGAGTTTCAGTTTAAATGAAGTTATGAAGCACCCTCCGAAATACCATTCTATCTTCCAGTGTAACATTATTGATGAAACTGTAGCTGAAGTTCACCAAGAAGAAATAGAAAAGAAGCACATGGAGCAAGGTCCAAGTGTGGGGACACTTTCTGAAAACAATGAAGACCCTTTACCATTATCACCAGCTCCGGATGATCCAGAGCCTAGCTACGAGTAGAAATTAGAATTAAAGCCCCTTCCTCCACACCTCAAGTATGTTTACCTTGTGGATAATCAGAAGTTTCTAGTTATCATTGCAAGGGAACTTACCTCTCAACAAGAGGAGCAACTGCTCAGTGTGCTGAAAAAAACATAAGAAAGTAATTGGATGGAGCTTGGCGGATATAGTAGACATCAGTCCCCAAGTTTGTGAGCATAGAATATTCTTAGAAGAGGGAGCAAAGCCTATCCGTCAACCTCAAAAAAGATTGAATCCCACCATTTTAGAAGTTGTCAAGAAGGAAGTGAACAGGCTACTTGAAGCATATATCATTTACCCCATATCAGAAAGTGAATGGGTCAGCCCAGTACAAGTAGTGCCCAAGAAGTCTGGAGTCACAACAATAAAGAATGAGCAAGGAGAGCTCCTGACAACTAGAGTGCAGAATTCATAGAGAGTTTCATTGACTATAGGCATCTCAACCAAGCCACTCATAAGGATCATTACCCCTTGCCATTCATTGATCAGATGCTTGATCGCCTGTCAGGTAAATCTCATTATTGTTTTTTAGATGGTTATACAGGATATTTTCAAATTCATATAGCTCCTGAAGACCAGGAGAAGACCATTTTTACATGTCCCTTTGGAACGTATGCTTATAAAAGAATGCCTTTTGGCTTGTGTAATGTATCTGCTACTTTCCAAAGATGTATGATGAGTATCTTTTCAGATCTTATTGAGAACTGTATGGAAGTTTTTATGGATGATTTTAGCATATATGGTGATTCATTTAGCCTTTGCTTGGATAGTTTATCTAGAGTATTAGACAGATGTGTTAGTACAAACCTTGTGTTAAATTTTGAAAAATGTCACTTTATGGTAAAACAAGGAATTATTCTAGGACATGTTGTGTCTAATACTGGTATTTCTGTAGATCTAGCAAAGGTGGATGTTATTTCTAGTTTGCCTTACCCCTCCTCCGTGAGGAAAGTCCGTTCGTTCCTTGGCCATGCAGATTTTTACAGGAGATTCACTAAGGATTTCAGTAAGGTAGCATTGCCTTTATCTAGATTGCTGCAGAAAGATATTGAGTTCGAGTTCAGTAAGGATTGTATGCAGGCATTTGATAAGCTGAAGATCACTCTGACTCAAGCTCCAATTGTAAGAGGACCAGACTGGAGCCAGCCATTTGAAATTATGTGTAATGCTTCCAACCATGCAGTAGGAGCGGCACTGGCTCAGCGCGAAGGTAAGGATCCTTTTGTAATTGCTTATGCATCTAAGACTTTAGATGCTGCTCAATTTAACTATACTACTACTGAAAAAGAGCTTCTAGCTATTGTTTTTGCTCTGGATAAATTCCGAGCCTATTTACTTGGTACTAAGGTAGTAGTGTACTCGGACCATGCAGCTCTAAAATATTTATTAGCTAAAACGGAATCCAAACTAAGGCTAATACGTTGGATACTGCTGCTGCAAGAATTTAATTTAGAAATTAAGGATAGGAGTGGTAACCAGAATTTAGTGGCAGACCACTTGAGTCGCCTTGAGCACATTAAGGATGACTCTACTCCTATAAATGATAATTTCCCATTTGATAGCTTACATGCAGTATCTGAAGTAGTTCCTTGGTATGCACCTGTAGCTAATTATCTAGTTAGCCATACTTTTCCTCCAAATTTCACTAAGTATCAAAGAGACAAGCTGAAAAGCGAGTCTAAATATTATATATGGGATGATCCATATTTATGGAGGTGTGGTGCTGACCAGATAATTAGACGGTGTGTGCCTCAATCAAAATTTCAGTCCATTTTAGAGGCCTGCCACTCATCTGAGAGTGGAGGACATTTTGGCCCTCAAAGAATAGCTAGAAAAATTCTAGACTGTAGATTCTGGTGGCCTACTCTTTTTAAAGACGCTGCTGAATTTTGTAAATCTTGTTCCCCTTGCCAAAGGTTTGGTAATATATCTAAGAGGGATGAGATGCCTCAACAGATTATGCTTTTCTGTGAAATTTTTATGTTTGGGGCATTGACTTCATGGGTCCATTTCTAAATTCTAATGGTTACTTTTATATACTGTTAGCTGTAGATTATGTTTCTAAATGGGTGGAAGCAATTCCTACCCGTACTGATGATGCTAACACTGTTGTTTCCTTTGTTAGAAACCATATTATCTGCCGTTTTGGATCCCCACGAGCAATTATGAGTGATCAAGGCACTCACTTTTGTAACAGGAGACTAACAGGATTACTGAAGAGGCATGGGATAATTCACAAAGTAGCAACAGCTTACCATCCCCAAACCAATGGGCAAGCAGAAGTCTCTAATAGAGAAATAAAATGTATTCTGGAAAAGATAGTAAAACCTCATAGGAAGGACTGGAGTGCCAGGCTACAAGATGCACTCTGGGCATATAGAACAGCATACAAGACACCCATTGGGATGAGCCCCTTCCGCTTAGTATACAGAAAGGCTTGCCACCTTCCAGTAGAGGTGGAACACAAGTCTTTATGGGCTGTGAGGGAGTGCAACATGAATCTTGAGAAAGCTGGTGCTGAAAGAAAGCTGCAACTAGTAGAACTGGAGAATCTTCGCCTAGAAGCATATGACAACTCCAGGAGATACAAAGAAAAGATGAAGGCTGTCCATGATAAGCACATAAAAAGGAGAGAATTCAGACCAGGGGAGTTAGTTCTTCTTTATAACTCCAGACTGAGGCTTATGCCAGGCAAACTGAGATCAAGATGGGAATGTCCATATAGAGTAGAAAAAGCATAGCCATACGGAGTTTTTCACCTGCATCATCCTTCTAGCTCCAAATTCTTAAAGGTCAATAGACATCACCTGAAGCTTTATCATGGTGAGAAGATGAAGAATAACAAAGAACTAGAGGTTTTCCTCTTGGAAAACCCACCAACAGAAGCAGAATGAGCTTAACGAACGTCCAACTTAAGGACGTAAAAGCAAAGTGCTAGGTGGGAGACAACCCACCATGGTATGATCGTTCCGTTTCAGTTTTAGATTTATTTCACTTTATTTCTATTTTTATGGTGTTAATAACTCTTCTCATAATTTCTGCATATAGCCTGCATTCACGTTTGCATTAGCATTCTGCATATCTTAAAAAAAAACACGCACGCGACGCGTAAGCGTTGCTGACGCGTCCGCATCATATGTGCGTTCTGAAGAAAAGAAAATTGAATAGAAAGTCACGCGAAAGCGTGGATGGAGGCGTGCCTTAGGCACAGTCATGTCCACGCGACCGCGCTAATGACGCGTCCGCGTCACTTTGGAAAATAGCCTCCCACGCGACCGCGTCACCCACACGAACGCGTGCCCCTAAAAATCGACGTAAAAGAGGTGTATGGCAGCAAGTTATGATGGAGCTGGGCTGGAATGATGCTGGAAGCACCAGCCCCATCACGCGACCGCATGCCCCACGCGGCCGCGTCGTCCTCTAAACATGGCCATTCATGTGATCGCGTCAACCACGCGATCGCCTCACACTAAATTTTGGCAAAATGGGTTTGAAACAGAGAGTTGCACGAACGCATGGCTGCCTTCGCGCCATTCGTATAAATCAAGTCACGCGACTGCGTGACCCACGCGTCCGCGTCACATGATAAAAAATCATACACCAAGCGACCGCGTGACTCACGTGTCCGCGTCACATGCGGCGCACAAATTATCCAGATCAGCCAAAATATCTTATCTTTTCTTCCCCAAATCCTAATTTTTCTTTTCCCTTATTATCTCTTTCTTCCCCCTTTTTCCTTCTCTACTCATTCTCACTTTTTACTTTCTCCTCTCTTATTTTCCTCATCCATTATCAAAGTTCTTTTCTTTCTTTCTTTACTTTTCACTTTTCCTTTATTATTTTTATTCATGTTTTCTTTTTCTTTTTACTTTCATTATCTACATTTTTTTTTCTTTCTTTTTTCTTTTCCTTTAATTGGTGTTAGAAATCTAATTGGGTAAATATTTTCTTTTATAATTTTTGCTTGTGAGTTATTGTGAATTTGTTTGACAATCATATATTACTTTTCATAAGGGTTGCTTGCATGTTCAAATTCCTACTTCCAATAACATATTTACCATGCATGCTATGTGTTTGTGAAAAAGCCCGTATGGCACTGTGCATTATTTTAAATTATTCTATTCTACTACTTTAATGCCTGTTTTTCACAAAACCCCTTTTATATTTTATTAATTAAATATAATTGTCAATACAAACAGATTATTAGTTTGAAAGGCTTGGTAATCTAACTTGGACATTGAATGCTTGATCTATGCTACTCATGCCTTTGCCGGCATGCCAATAAACATCTTGCATTTAATTGCCATCACATGCACTTGCTATATTCCCTTTGATGAACTTTTCACATGTAGTCTAGACCATGTGTTAAAGACATCCTTCTTTACCGTGCATTGATTATCACCCTTCATATTTGCTCCCTTGCTTGAACCCTTAGCTTTACAATTTACTTTCTCTTCCCTTTTTCAGGATGGCCACCAAGAAAGGTAAAGAGAAAGCTACTCCCAAACCACCAGCAAGGAGAGGAACAAAAAGAACATTAATGGCAGAACCTTTCTTCAACAGCGGTGAAACCCTCAACAAAAAGAATCACGAGAATCATCAAGGTCGATGAAAAAGAGAAAGCCTTCCCAGCAAAGGACACTGCACGGTTCACTAACCGCTACTGTGAGCAGATGTTCCCCATCCTGGCTGAAAGGAATTATAACAATGAGCACCTTCTCATCCTCCCAACTCGCATTGCTGACATTGTTGAGCCCCGCATTGAGCGAAGACAATGGAAATTCCTACGGAGACAGCCACGGCAGGTTAATCTATCATGGGTAGTTGAATTCTACTCAAATTTTCACATGCTAACCATGCAGTCTGTCTATGTCTGTCAGAAGTAAGTCCCTATAACAGAAGAAGCCATTCAACGAGCTTTAGATTTTCCCCCTGCTCCAGAAGGATTGGACGCATTCCAAGAAGGCTCACTCAAGCGCCAGACCTACCAATTTGACTGGGACGCCGTTCTCAGAGTAATCGCACAACCTGGCAGCATATGGATCTACAGATACCATCGATCCCGACCTAAGGGCATATCGGCTTCAGCACTTACTTTGTAAGCTCGAGTATGGGCACAAATCATGTTCCATTACGTCTTTCCGAGCACTCACGAGTCCTCCTTCACTGCAGACATGGCTGTTTTACTCTGGTGTATCCTTACAGACTAGCACCTCAATTTACCAAGACACATTCGGCATGCTATGGGACACGTACAGATTGCGGGCAACTTACCTTTTCCCGCCTTGGTTTCAGATCTCGTCTCAGCAGCCGGAGTCTCCTATAGAGCTGGGGACACCAAGGCCATGATTCCATGAGATAATCAATACGTCCCTAACGGGAAGTATATCAGACCTTCAGCAGAAACTGTCAATCGGAGCACAGAACCAGCAGAAGATATTCCTTCTTCTTCCACACCACAAGCACCTTCAACAAACCAACTGCTCCACAAGATCCTTGAGAAGCTAGACCGGCTTGAATAGAAAGGAAAGCAAAGAGAGCGCCGTAACAAGCGCAGATTTACATACCTCAAGGAGCTACTTGTTGGTAACCAACCACCTAGAGATGACCCAGACACCCCGGACTCCACTTTATTTACCAGCACAGGAAGCCATGACGGCCTCGATGGTGGAGATGTTGCTACCATCCCCCCTTTGTTCCTGACAGATGGCACCGAGGACGGTGCAAAACTTTAAGTGTGGGGAGGTCGGTCAGTAACTGACTTTCGGAGGTAATTTCTTCTCCTTTAAACACCAATAATATAGGATATTTGGTTAATTTTTTTTGTTTAGGATAGGATAAATTGCATAGTAATAATTAGTTGCATGCATGTTCTACTGGATTGAAAAAAATAATAAGTTTCTTTTTAAGATCCTATTTTTGAAAAATTTCACTAATTTGAAATAAATATTTTGTGTTAAATTTGTTTGAAGTTGTATTTGGAACATAGTTTAAAAAGCTAAGAACACACAACCCGTGAGATTTTGAGCCTAATTACATGGTTACACTATTTAACCATAAATATTTTATTCTTGTGTGTTTACTCCTTTATGATTGTAATCGTTATTTTGTTTCATCCTATATGTCCAATGTTTAATGTATTTATATGCATGCATATGATTGAGGCCATTAACTGTTTAGCTCACTTATCCCAAATAAGCCTACCCTTTTAATCATCCTTGTCAGCCACTTTGAGCCTTTTAATCCCATTTGTTCTATATTTTACCACATTACTAGCCTTAAGCAGAAAAACAATTAAATATCCCAATTGAATCTTTGGTTAGCTTAAGATAGAAATTGTGTGTTAATTAAGCATAGGAAAATTGTGGGAACATGGGTTAATAAGGGAATGTGTCATGATAAAATAATGGAAATTTGGATACCTACTCATGTGAAACTACAAAAAAATTAAAAATCCATGTGCATTGATAAGCTATGTTTATTTTTCTAAAAAATAAAAAAATAAAAAAATAAAAAAATAAAAAAAATAAAATAAAAAATAAAAAATAATATAGTAGTAATTAAGTAAATAAATAAGGGGACAAAATTACCCCAATTCTAAGTTAAGTTAAGTTCAAAGATCAATGCATATGTGATAAAAATTTAAGAAAAAGTTAATACATGAGTATATAATGCAAAAGTGAAAATTATGGGTAGCTAGGCATGATTCTAGAGTTATAGGGAGTGTATGTATGCTAGATAAGAGCTTAGGTTAGTCAAAGATTCAATTTATAGCTCACTTAGCCATATGTATACCTTTACCCTTACCTTAGCCCCATTACAACCTTGAAAAAGACCTCATGATGTTGCATTGGTACATTAAATATTGTTGATTGGTTAGGTGAAAAACAAAGTTTAGAAAGCATGATTAGAGAAGAGTAGAGTGATTATCCTATACACTTGAGAGACTAGAGTGCATGTACACCATCAGTAAGGGTTCAGTGCTTAATTCTATGTTCCCTCCTTTCATGAGCTGTCTTCTTACAATGTTACCTGTTTTTACTATATAATTTGAATTAGTGAAATCTAATTTATATTTGTCTTGAAGAGCTTATTTTCTTTTTAACCAAGTAGCCAAGAATCATATAGTTGCATTCATATATATAGATTGCATTGCATAGCATGAGTTTTACATTTTCCTACTCATTCATTTTATCTCCTTAAAACTAAGCATGAGGACATGCTAATGTTTAAGTGTGGGGAGGTTGATAAACCATTATTTTATGATTTATATTGTGTTTAATTGAGTGGTTTTATCAAGTCTTTACCCACTTATTCATATGATTAGCATGATATTACAATTCCTTCCCAAAATTATTCCATGGTTGAAAACTTGTTTCCTAGAGATCTTTTAATTATGTATTTTAACTCTCCTTTATCCCATTCGATGCCGGGATCCATGTGTTAAGTGTTTCAGGCTTCATAGGGCAGGAATGGCTTAGAGAATGGAGAGGAAGCTTGCAAAAATGGAAGGAACACAAGAAACCAAGGAGATGACTAGTGAACAATGACGCGAGCGCATGGCTCACGCGAACGCGTGAAAAGAAGAAATCGCAGCGACGCGAACGCGTGCCTGACGCAAACGCGTGGATTGAAGTCTGCACGAATGACGCGAATGCGTGACAAGGAAAATCGCTGAATGACGCGAACACGTGGATGTCGCATACACGTGACCTGCGCGATTTGTAAAAATAACAGAATACGCTGGGGGCAATTTCGGGCCACATTTTGACCCAGTTTTCGGCCCAGAAACACAGACTAAAGCTAGGAAACATGCAGAAACTCAACACGCATCCACACACATTCATATACATCGAGATTAGGATTACTCTTAGTTTTAGATCTGAATCTAGATTAGCTTTACATTAGTAGTTTATGCTTTTGCTTTGGATTTTTTGGATGTTGAAGAATCATTACCTCCGTGAAGACATTACCTTAGTTTGTTTCCTTATTCCTTTACTTTTATTCATTGCTCATTGACCCTATTCAAATAAGTATGTTGCATTTTGAATTTATTAATATATAGAGTTACTTTTATTTTTAATTAATTTTAAGTCTCTATTTTATTTCATTTTATTATGTCTTCTTATATTTTTATGAATATTAATTCCATGTCAATGGAGTAGAAATTCCACTTGACATGGGAGTTGATTAAGAGGAGATACTTGAGTTGGAATGCTCAATTGCTTAGTTAAACTGAACATTGTTGGCTAATTCTGTATCTACTAACGCTAGACCTTCCCAAGGGAAAGGACTAGGATCTGTGGATAAGAATCAGTTCAATCACTTGACTTTCCTTTACTCAGTAAGGTTTAACTAAGTGAAAACAACAACCACTTTACATTACATTTGGGAAGATTCCAACAAGGATAGAACTTCCAATTAATTAACTCCTCAGTCAAGACTTTTTATATTAATAATAATTCTTAGTTTTATTGCTTTAATTTACAATTATTTTAATTACTCATTATCCAATTCAAACCTTCTGGAAAATTTCTAATTGATAAATTAGCACTCTTTCCTGCAACTCGTTGGGAGACGACCTGGGACTCATACTCCCAGTATTTTTAATTTTAATTTTTGGTGACAACCCCTTTTAAATTAAGAAGGCGGATCTTAGTTGGTTAAGAACTGTACTTGCAACGCAATTCATTTATTAAATTTCTTAACTGGTCGATTTCTGCCACCATCACCGAGCACTCACGAGACTAAGGTGCCAGCTGCCATGATTACTCTTATCTGGTAAGTGATGGAAGGCAAGGACCTGTACCTTCCCCGATTCATCCGTCACTCTATGGCTAAAGTCCATGTTCGAGGCACTCTACCTTTCCCATATCTGATTACCCTGTTGGGCCGCCGAGCTGAGGTATCCTGGGAGCCTGAGGATGAGAAGCCACCAGCCCCAGACTGCAGGAAGATCATCCCACATGCAGGAAGTTCGAGGCTCTGGGCTGCAGATCGCCCTCTCTCACTGCCTCCACTGATGCAGCCACATCCTCTGATGCCCCTTCAGCACATGCTACACCACCCACACCCACAGCGCCCTCACCTGCTTCCCAGCCCATTTACCACTTAGTTCACCGCCTCTTTGAGCGCCTGGACCAGATAGAGCGCCGCAACCAGCGGCGATATGAGCGATCTTAGCGTCGCAGCAAGCGATGCTATGAGCATTTAAAGCTGATGATCAGATCGGGACACACTAACATCTCCTCCGAGCCTGACACACCATCAGAGCCATCTGAGGAGAAGGCAGATGAGCATAAGGAGGATGCACAAGCAGAGGTTGAGTAGGCAGGACCCGAGCAGGCAGCGCCCCAGCATGAGGAGCCCCAGCAGATACAGCCGGCAGATCCACAGGTCCCTATACAGACAGAGCCTCCGCTTCAGCAGGCAGATCCTCAGGCACCCACACACCCTACAGAGCCAGCAGAGCACCTTTCCGGAGATGACGCTTCTTCACACCCAGCTTGATTGAGCATCGAGGACGATGCTATTATATAAGTGTGGGGAGGTCGCCATCTCTGGCGAGTTTATTTTGGTGAACTACTTTCAGACCCTTTTCTTTATCCTATTTTTTGCTTTATTTTGTATTTTTTCTTTATTTTATTTGATTTTATCTTATTTTTCCTTTTAGTACTTGCACATTTTCTTTTACTGTACTTTTGTCTATTTTTACTTTATTACATTTTGCACTTTGTGCCGTATATATCTTAGATATTTAGCTTGATTTGCACTCTTAGCTTATTAGTTGTGATATAGAAAATATGGATTATTTAGTTTAGTTTACCCTTTTAGCATATGATAATTTGGTTTAATTGAAAATAAAGAGTAAACTAGAAATTTTTAGATTTTCATAATCACGACAATCCACTTAGTATATATATAGATATATATAAAAATAAATGTTGGTAAATTGACGATATTTTTCAAGGAATATATTTATTTTTATAAAAGCCATTCAAACATTCACATTGATTAGAGTTGAAATTCTTTATCCCTACTTGCATAATATACATAAATGATATATGGTTTTTGAGCCAAAGAACACACAACCCGTGAGTTTTTGAGCTTAATTACATGGTTACATTGTTTAACCACAAATATTTTCTTTCTTGTGTGTTTCCTTCTCTATGCTTGCAATCTTTACTTTGTTCCACTCTATATGTCTGATGAGCGGATAATTTATACACTTTTTGGCATTATTTTTACATAGTTTTCAGTATGATTTAGTTAGTTTTTAGTATATTTTTATTAGTTTTTAATTAAAATTCACATTTCTGGATTTTACTATGAGTTTGTGTGTTTTTCTATGATTTCAGGTGATTTCTGGCTGAAATTGAAGGACTTGAGCAAAAATCAGATTCAGAGGTTGAAGAAGGAGTGCATATGCTATTGGATTCTGACCTCCCTGTACTCAAAGTGGATTTGCTGGAGATACAGAACTCCAAATGGCGCGCTTCTAATTGCGTTGGAAAGTAGACATCCAGGGCTTTCCAGCAATATATAATAGTCCATACTTTGAATAAGTATTGATGACGTAAACTGGCGTTCAACGCTAGTTCCATGCTGCATTCTGGAGTCAAACGCCAGAAACAGGTTGCAAAGTGGAGTTCAACGCCAGAAACAGGCAACAAACTGGCGTTCAACTCCAAGAGAAGCCTCTACACGTGTAAAGCTCAATGCTCAGCCCAAGCACACACCAAGTGGGCCCCAGAAGTGGATTTCTACATCACTTACTCAATTCTGTAAACCCTAGTAACTAGTTTAGTATAAATAGGACTTTTTTTACTATTGTATTAGACATCTTGGGACGTTTAGTTCTTAGATCATGGGGGCTAGCCATTTGGCTATGCCTGAACCTTTCACTTATGTATTTTTCAACGGTAGAGTTTCTACACACCATAGATTAAGGTGTGGAGCTCTGCTGTTCCTCAATGATTAATGTAAAGTACTACTGTTTTTCTATTCAATTCAACTTATTCCGCTTCTAAGATATTCATTCGCACTTCAATATGATGGATCTGATGATCGTGACAGTCATCATCATTCTCAACTTATGAACGCGTGCCTGACAACCACTTCCGTTCTACCTTAGACTGAATGGATATCTCTTGGATATCTAATACAGGGGACCGAGTCCGAGTTATTAGTGTCTTCGTGGTATAAGTTAGAACCCATGGATGGCCATTCCTGAGATCCGAAAAGTCTAAACCTTGTCTGTGGTATTCCGAGTAGGATCTGGGAAGGGATGGCTGTGACGAGCTTCAAACTCGCGATTGCTGGGCGTAGTGACAGACGCAAAAGGATAGTAAATCCTATTCAAGTATGATCGAGAACCGACAGATGATTAGCCATGCAGTGACAGCGCATTAGACCATTTTCACAGGAGGATGGGATGTAGCCATTGACAACGGTGATGCCCTACATAAAGCTTGCCATGGAAAGGAGTAGGATTGATTGGATGAAGACAGCAGGAAAGCAGAGATCAGAGGAACGAAAGCATCTCTATACGCTTATCTGAAATTCTCACCAATGAATTACATAAGTACCACTATCCTATTTTATATTTTATTTATTTTCATCCACTATAATTTCTTAATACAATTTAATCCGCCTGACTGAGATTTACAAGGTGACCATAGCTTGCTTCAAGCTGACAATCTCCATGGGATGGACCCTTACTCACGTAAGGTTTATTATTCGGACGACCCAGTGCACTTGCTGGTTAGTTGTACGAAGTTGTGAAACAGATATAAGATCATGAACGTGCGTATTGAGTTTTTAGCGCTGTTACCAAGGAATGGAATGATCACGATTTCGCACACCAAGTTTTTGGCGCCGTTGCCGGGGATTGTTCGAGTTTGGACAACTGACGGTTCATCTTGTTGCTCAGAATAGGTAATTTTCTTTTTGTTTTATTTTCAAATATATATATATATATACAAAAATCCAAAAAAAAATTTAATAAAATCATAAAAATCAAAAATATTTTATGTTGTTTGTTTGAGTCCTGAGTCAATTTTTAAGTTTGGTGTCAATTGCATACTTTTATTTTTCTAAAATTTTTTTTTTCAAAAATTCATGCATTCGTAGTGTTCTTCATGATCTTCAAGTTGTTCTTGGTAAGTCTTCTTATTTGATCTTCATATTTTCTTGTTTTGTGTCTTTTCTTATTTTTCATATGCATTCTTGAATTCTTAGTGTCTAAAAATTAAAAATTTTTAAGTTTGGTGTCTTGCATATTTTCTTTTCTTGAAAATTTTTCAAAAATAAGTTCTTGGTGTTCATCTTGATATTCAAAGTGTTCTTGGTGTTCATCTTGACATTCATAGTGTTCTTGCATGCATTACATGTTTTGATCCAAAATTTTCATGATTGAGTCAATTTTGTGTTTTTCTCTTTCATCATTAAAAATTCAAAAATAAAAAAAATATCTTTCCCTTTTTCACTCATAAATTTTCGAAAATTTGAGTTGACTTTTTCAAAACTTTTTAAAATTTAGTTGTTTCTTATGAGTCAAATCAAATTTTCAATTTAAAAATCTTATCTTTTCAAAATCTTTTTCAAAAAAATCAAATCTTTTTCATTTTTCTTATTTATTTTTGAAAATTTTAAAAATATTTTTCAAAAATCTTTTTCTTAATTTTATCTCATAATTTTCGAAAATATTATCAACAATTAATGTTTTGATTCAAAAATTTCAAGTTTGTTACTTTCTTGTTAAGAAAGATTCAAACTTTAAGTCCTAGAATCATATCTTGTGATTACTTGTGAGTCAAGTCATTAATTTTGATTTTAAAATTCAAATCTTTTTCAAAACTAATTTTAATCATATCTTTCTATTATATCTTTTTAAATCATATCTTTTTCAAAAAAAAATTATTTTAAAATATCTTTTCTAACTTCTTATCTTCTTATCTTTTTAAAATTGATTTACAAATCTTTTTCAACTAACTAATTGACTTTTTGTTTGTTTCTTATCTTTTTCAAAACCACCTAACTACTCTTCCCTCTCTAATTTTCGAAAATACCTCCCTCTTTTTCAAAAATTCCTTTTAATTAATTAATTGTTTTAAATTTTAATTTTAATTTTATTTTCCCTTTAATTTTCGAAAATCATCAACTCCTTTTCAAAAATTATTTTCGAAAATTTCTCTCTCTCATCTTCTTCTATTTATTTAATTACTTACTAACACTTCTCTTCATCTCATATCTCTGCTCCTATCCTCATCCTTGTGTTTGGATTATCCATTCTTCTTCACTCTTATTCCCTTTCTTCCTCTACTAACAATAAGGAACCTCTTTACTATAACATAGAGGATTCCTCTTCTTTTCTTGTTCTCTTCTCTTTCATATGAGCAGGAACAAGGATAAGAACATTCTTGTTGAGGCTGATCCTGAACCTGAAAGGACTCTGAAGAGGAAGCTAAGGGAAGCTAAAGCACAACTCTCTGGAGAAAATTTGACAGAAATTTTTGAAAAAGAAGGAGACATGGCCAAAAATAAAAATAATGCAAGGAAGATGCTTGGTGACTTTACTGCACCAAAATCTAATTTACATGGAAGAAGCATCTCAATCCCTGCCATTGGAGCAAACAATTTTGAGCTTAAACCTCAATTAGTTTCTCTGATGTAACAGAATTGCAAGTTTCATGGACTTCCATCTGAAGATCCTTTTCACTTCTTAACTGAATTCTTGCAGATCTGTGATACTGTTAAGACCAATGGGGTTGATCCCGAGGTCTACAGGCTCATGCTTTTTCCGTTTGCTGTAAGAGACAGAGCTAGAATGTGGTTAGACTCTCAACCCAAAGATAGCCTGAACTCTTGGGATAAGCTGGTCACGGCTTTCTTAGCCAAGTTCTTTCCTCCTCAAAAGCTGAGTAAGCTTAGAGTGGATGTTCAAACCTTCAGACAGAAAGAAGGTGAATCCCTCTATGAAGCTTGGGAGAGATATAAGCAACTGACCAAAAAGTGTCCTTCTGACATGCTTTCAGAATGGACCATCCTGGATATATTCTATGATGGTCTGTCTGAATTAGCTAAGATATCATTGGATACTTCTACAGGTGGATCCATTCACCTAAAGAAAACGCCTGCAGAAGCTCAAGAACTCATTGACATGGTTGCTAATAACCAGTTCATGTACACTTCTGAGAGGAATCCTGTGAGTAATGGGATGCCTCAGAAGAAGGGAGTTCTTGAAATTGATACTCTGAATGCCATGTTGGCTCAGAATAAAATATTGACTCAGCAAGTCAATATGATTTCTCAGAGTCTGAATGGAATGCAAGCAGCATCCAACAGTACTTAAGAGGCATCTTCTGAGGAAGAAGCTTATGATCCTGAGAACCTTGCAATAGCAGAGGTGAATTACATGGGTGAATCTTATGGAAACACCTATAATCCCTCATGGAGAAATCACCCAAATCTCTCATGAAAGGATCAACAAAAGCCTCAACAAGGCTTTAATAATGGTGGAAGAAACAGGTTTAGCAATAGCAAGCCTTTTCCATCATCCACTCAGCAAAAGACAGAGAGTTCTGAGCAGAATCCATCTAGCCTGGCAAATATAGTCTCTGATCTATCTAAGGCCATTCTAAGTTTCATGAATGAAACAAGGTCCTCCATTAGAAATTTGGAAGCACAAGTGGGCCAGCTAAGTAAAAGGATCACTGAAATCCCTCCTAGTACTCTCCCAAGCAATACAGAAGAAAATCCAAAAGGAGAGTGCAAGGCCATTGAATTGATCATCATGGCCGAACCTACAAGGGAGGGAGAGGACATGAACCCCAGTGAGGAAGACCTCCTGGGACGTCCAAAGATCAATAAGGAGTTTCCCTCTGAGGAACCAAAGGAATTTGAGGCTCATCTAGAGACCATAGAGATTCTATTGAACCTCCTTATGCCATTCATGAGCTCTGATGAGTATTCTTCTTCTGAAGAGAATGAAGATGTTACTGAAGAGCAAGTTGCCAAGTACCTTGGTGCTATCATGAAGCTGAATGCCAAATTATTTGGTAATGAGACTTGGGAAGATGAACCTCTCTTGCTCACCAATGAACTGAGTGATCTGGATCAACTGAGATTACCTCAGAAGAAACAGGATCCTGGAAAGTTCTTAATACCTTGTACCATAGGCACCATGACCTTTGAGAAGGCTCTATGTGACCTTGGGTCAGGGATAAACCTCATGCCCCTCTCTGTAATAGAGAAATTGGGAATCTTTGAGGTACAAGCTGCCAGAATCTCACTAGAGATGGCAGACAACTCAAGAAAATAGGCTTATGGACTAGTAGAGGATATGTTAGTAAAGGTTGAAGACCTTTACATCCCTGCTGATTTCATAATCCTAGACACTGGGAAGGAAGAGGATGAATCCATCATCCTTGGAAGACCCTTCCTAGCCACAGCAAGAGCTGTGATTGATGTGGACAGAGGAGAGTTAGTCCTTCAACTGAATGAGGACTACCTTGTGTTTAAAACTCAAAGTCCTCCTTCTGTAACCATAGAGAGGAAGCATGAAAAGCTTCTCTCAGTACAGAGTCAAACAAAGCCCCCACAATCAAACTCTAAGTTTGGTGTTGGGAGGCCTCAGCCAAACTCTAAGTTTGGTGTTGAATCCCCACATCCAAACTCTAAGTTTGGTGTTGGAAATCTATAAAATTGACCTGATTACCTGTGTGCCTCAGTGAGAGCCCACTGTCAAGCTATTGACATAAAAGAAGCGCTTGTTGGGAGGCTGATGAGCGGATAATTTATACGCTTTTTGGCATTGTTTTTAGTATGTTTTTAGTATATTTTAATTAGTTTTTATTATATTTTTATTAGTTTTTATTTAAAATTAACTTTTCTAGGCTTTACTATGAGTTTTTGTGTTTTTCTGTGATTTCAGGTATTTTCTGGCTGAAATTGAGGGACCTGAGCAAAAATCTGATTCAGAGGCTGAAAAAGGACTGCAGATGCTGTTGGATTCTGACCTCCCTCCACTCAAAGTGGATTTTCTGGAGCTACAGAAGCCCAATTAGCAAGCTCTCAATTGCGTTGGAAAGTAGATATCCTGGGCTTTCCAGCAATATATAATAGTCTATACTTTTCCTGATATTTGATGGCCCAAATAGGCATTCCAAGTCAGCTCAAGAATTCTAGCGTTTAACTCCAAAACTGGCACAAAAGCTGGAGTTAAACGCCCAAACTAGCATAAAAGCTGGCGTTTAACTCCAAGAAATGTCTCTACACATGAAAGCTTCAATGCTCAGCCCAAGCACACACCAAGTGGGCCTCGGAAGTGGAATTTTACAATAAACACCCTAGCTTACTCATTTTCTGTAACCCTAGGTCACTAGTTTACTATAAATACTACTTTCAGTGATTCATCTTGTACCTTATGACATTCTACACGTTTCTTGTTGTGTTCTCTACGGCATGAGTCTCTAAACCCCATTGTTGGGGGTGAGGAGCTCTGCTGTTCTTCATGAATTAATGCAATTACTACTGTTTTCCATTCTATTACGCTTGCTTCCATTATAAGATATCCATTCGCACTTCAACTTGATGAATGTGATGATCCGTGAGACTCATCATCATTCTCACCTATGAACGCGTGCCTGACAACCACCTCCATTCTATCTTAGATTGAATGCATATCTCTTAGCCTCATGATTCAAATCAGAGTCTTCGTGGTATAAGCTAGAATCATTGGCGGTCATTCCTGAGATCCGAAACGTCTAAACCTTGTCTGTGGTATTCTGAGTAGGATCTGAGAAGGGATGACTGTGACGTACTTCAAACTCGCGATTGTTGGGCGTAGTGACAGACGCAAAAGGATCAATGGATCCTATTCCGACATGATCAAGAACCGATAGATGATTAGCCGTGCGGTGACAGCACATTCGGAACATTTTCATTGAGAGGACGGGATGTAGCCATTGACAACGGTGATGCCCAACATAAAGCTTGCCACGGAAGGAGTCTTGCGTGCATGAAGAAGAAGATAGTAGAAAAGCAGAGGTTCAGAAGACAAAGCATCTCCAAAGCCTCAACCTGTTCTTCATTACTGCATAACAAGTATTTATTTCATGTTCTTTTACTTTTTACAATTAAATTTGAGAATTATTGATATCCTGACTAAGAGTTACAAGACAACCATAGCTTGCTTCAAGCCGACAATCTCTGTGGGATCGACCCTTACTCACATAAGGTATTACTTGGACGACCCAGTGCACTTGCTGGTTAGTTGTGCGGAGTTGCAAAAGTGTGATTGTAATTTCGTGCACCAAGTTTTTGGCGCCGTTGCCAGGGATTGTTCGAGTTTGGACAACTGACGGTTTATCTTGTTGCTTAGATTAGGAATATTTTATTTTTGTTGGTTTAGAGTCTTTTATTTGAGTTTAGTTTCATATTTTAAGTTTGGTGTCAATTGCATGCCTTTACTCTCTTTTAATTTTTTCGAATTTGCATGTTCTTAGTCTTTCTTGATCTTTAAAAATTCTAAGTTTGGTGTCTTCTTTGTTTTTCCTTTAATTTTTCGAAAATATTGTGCTTGATTTTCTAAAAATTTTAAGTTTGGTGTTTTTGTGCTTTTATTTACTTAAAAATTTTTCAAAAATTTGTTCTTGGTGTTCATCTTGATCTTCAAAGTATTCTTGGTGTTCATCTTGACATTCAAAGTTTTCTTGTTTGTTCTCTGTGTTTTGATCTAAAATTTCTAAGTTTAGAGTCATTTTGTTGTTTTTCTCTTTCCTCATTAAAATTCAAAAATAAAAAAAATATCTTTTCCTTATTTTACTCATAATTTTCGAAATTTTGCATTAATTTAGTCAAAGATTTTCAAAATCATATCTTTTTTTTAGTCAAGTCAATATTCTAATTTCAAAAATTGATCTTTTCATATCTTTTTCAAAATAATTTTCAATCATATCTTTTTAATTGCTAATTTCAAAATCTTTTTACTTGATTAATTAATTTAGTTTTCAATTTGCTTTTATTTTCTTTTTGTTTCGAAATTTTATTTTATTTTCCATTTATTTTACTTATTATTTTCGGTTACTTTTTTTTAAAAAAAAATAATTCATATCAATTCCTTTTTCTCCATCATGGACATAAGTGGAAGTGAACAGTCCAGAAGGACTCTGGAGTCATATGCTAACCCCATCACAGCTGCATATGGGAGTAGCATCTGTATACCTCCCATCAAAGCAAGCAGCTTTGAGCTAAATCCTCAGCTCATTATCATGGTGCAGCAAAATTGCCAGTATTCCGGTCTTCCACAGGAAGAACCTACTGAGTTTCTGGCACAGTTCTTACAAATTGCTGACACAGTACGTGATAAAGAAGTGGATCAGGATGTCTACAGATTATTATTGTTTCCATTTGCTGTAAAAGATCAAGCTAAGAGGTGGTTAAATAACTAACCCACATCAAGCATAAAAACATAGAGGCAATTAACAGACAAATTCCTGAATCAATTTTACCCTCCAAGAAGGATGACACAGCTAAGGCTGGACATCCAAGGCTTTAAACAAGAGGATCATGAATCCCTTTATAATGCCTGGGAGAGGTACAGAGGGATGCTAAGAAAATGCCCTTCTGAAATGTTTTCAGAGTGGGTACAGTTAGACATCTTTTACTATGGGCTTACAGAAAAAGCTCAGATGTCCCTAGACCACTCAGCTGGTGGATCTATACACATGAGAAAAATAATTGAAGAGGCTCAAGAACTCATAGATACAGTTGCTATAAATCAACATCTGTACTCAAACAGTGAGTCCTCCATAAAAGAAGAGGCTATGGCAGTAACTACTGATCCTAATCCTAAAGAACAGATTGTGGAACTTAATCAGCAATTACTCCTTATGACAAAACAATTAGCAGAATTCAAAGAGATGCTCCAAGACACTAAAAATGCTAACAAGAATATAGAAGCACAATTGAATCAGACAAGACAGCAGCTATCTAAACAGATAACAGAAGAATGCCAAACTGTCCAACTAAGGAGCGGGAAGACATTGAATAACTCAGCTCAAAGTAGCAAAAGTCAAGAAAGGAACAAATGACAGAGGATGACCAAACCACTACCCAAAATCCCTTTGAGGACATCAAGAGCCCAGAGAGGAATAACTCTGGAGTTCAAACGCCAGAAAAGGGGGAAAAGTTGGCGTTAAACGCCCATTCCTTGTCCAGTTCTGGCGTTCAAACGCCAGAAAAGGGTGGGAAGCTAGCGTTAAACGCCCATCCAGCACCCAATCCTGGCCTTCAAACGCCAATGAGGGATCAGACACCTGCAAGTGCTGATAGTAACCCCTCTAAGAAGGCTTCTCCAACCACTCCTGTAGGGAATAAACCTGCAGCAACTAAGGTTGAAGAATATAAAGCCAAGATGCCTTATCCTCAGAAACTCCGCCAAGCGAAACAGGATAAACAATTTGCCCGCTTTGCAGACTATCTCAGGACTCTTGAAATAAAGATTACATTTGCAGAGGCACTTGAGCAAATACCCTCTTATGCTAAGTTCATGAAAGAGATCTTAAGTCATAAGAAGGATTGGAGAGAAACTGAAAGAGTGTTTCTCACTGAAGAATGCAGTGCAATCATTCTGAAAAGCTTACCAGAGAAGCTTCAAGATCCAGGAAGCTTTATGATACCATGCACATTAGAGGGTGCCTGTACCAAGACAGCCCTATGTGACCTTGGAGCAAGTATCAATCTAATACCTGCATCCACTATCAGAAAGCTTGGGTTGACTGAAGAAGTCAAACCAACCTGGATATGTCTTCAACTTACTGATGGCTCCATTAAATATCCATCAGGCATCATTGAAGACATGATTGTCAAGGTTGGGCCATTTGCCTTTCCCACTGACTTTGTAATGCTGGAAATGGAGGAGCACAAGAGTGTAACTCTCATTCTAGGAAGACCTTTCCTAGCAACTGGACGAACTCTTATTGATGTACAAAAAGGGGAAGTGACCCTGAGAGTCAATGAGGATGAGTTCAAGTTAAATGCTGTCAAAGCTATGCAGCATCCAGACACATCAAATGACTGCATGAGCACTGATATTATTGACTCTTTAGTGGAAAAGGTCAATATGACTGAAAGTCTTGAATCAGAGCTAGAGGACATCTTTAAAGATGTTCAGTCTGATCTGGAGGAATCAGAGGAAATAAAAAAACCTCTGAAAATCCCTCAGAAAGAGGAGAAACCTCCTAAACCCGAGCTCAAACCACTACCACCATCCCTGAAATATGCATTTCTGGGAGAGGGTGACACTTTTCCAGTAATCATAAGCTCTGCTCTAAATCCACAGGAAGAGAAAGCACTAATTCAAGTGCTAAGGACACACAAGATAGCTCTTGGGTGGTCCATAAGTGACCTTAAGGGCATTAGCCCAGCAAGATGCATGCACAAGATCCTATTGGAGGATGATGCTAAACCAGTGGTTCAACCACAGAGGCGGCTAAATCCAGCCATGAAGGAAGTGGTGCAGAAAGAGGTCACTAAGTTACTAGAGGCTGGGATTATTTATCCTATTTCTGATAGCCCCTGGGTGAGCCCTGTCCATGTTGTCCCCAAGAAGGGAGGCATGACAGTAGTTCATAATGAAAAGAATGAACTGGTTCCTACAAGAATAGTTACAGGGTGGCGTATGTGTATTGACTACAGAAGGCTCAATACAGCCACCCGAAAGGATCACTTTCCTTTACCATTCATAGACCAGATGCTAGAGAGACTAGCAGGTCATGAATATTACTGCTTTTTGGATGGCTATTCAGGTTACAACCAAATTGCAGTGGATCCTCAGGACCAAGAGAAAACAGCATTCACATGTCCTTCTGGCGTATTTGCTTACAGAAGAATGCCTTTTGGTCTGTGCAATGCACCTGCAACCTTTTAGAGGTGCATGCTCTCTATCTTCTCTGATATGGTAGAGAAATTCCTGGAAGTCTTCATGGATAACTTTTCAGTATTTGGAGACTCATTCAGCTCCTGTCTTAATCATCTAGCACTTGTCTTGAAAAGGTGCCAAGAGACTAACCTGGTCTTAAACTGGGAAAAATGTCACTTTATGGTGACTGAAGGAATTGTCCTTGGGCACAAAATTTCAAGCAAGGGAATAGAGGTGGATCAAGCCAAGGTAGAGGTAATTGAGAAATTACCACCACCTGCCAATGTTAAGGCAATCAGAAGCTTTCTGGGGCATGCAGGATTCTATAGGAGGTTCATAAAGAATTTTTCAAAAATTGCAAAACCTCTAAGCAACCTGCTAGCTGCTGACACGCCATTTGTGTTTGACACAGAGTATCTGCAGGCGTTTGAGACCCTGAAAGCCAAGCTGGTCACAACACCAGTCATCTCTGCACCTGACTGGACATTACCATTCGAACTAATGTGTGATGCCAGTGACCATGCCATTGGTGCAGTGTTGGGACAAAGGCATAACAAGCTTCTACACGTCATTTACTATGCCAGTCGTGTTCTAAATGACGCACAGAAGAATTACACAACCACAGAAAAAGAGCTGCTTGCAGTGGTTTATGCCATTGACAAGTTTAGATCCTATTTATTAGGATCAAAAGTGATTGTGTACACTGACCATGCTACTCTTAAATATCTACTCACAAAGCAGGATTCAAAACCCAGGCTCATAAGATGGGTGTTGCTTCTGCAAGAGTTTGATATAGAAATAAGAGACAGAAAAGGGATAGAGAACCAAGTAGCTGATCACCTATCCCGGTTAGAACCAGTGGCTGGGGCGTCCCTCCCTTCCACTGAGATCTCTGAGACCTTTCCGGATGAGCAACTCTTTGCCATTCAGGAGGCACCATGGTTTGCAGACATTGCAAATTATAAAGCTGTGAGGTTCATACCCCAGGAGTACAGCAGGATGCAAAAGAAAAAACTAATTTCTGATGCAAAGTAATACTTATGGGATGAACCATATCTCTTTAAGAGATGCGCTGACAGAATGATCCGCAGATGCGTCCCTAGAGAGGAGGCACAGAAGATCCTGTGGCATTGTCATGGATCACAATACGGAGGACATTTTGGAAGTGAGCGAACAGCCACTAAAGTCCTCCAATGTGGCTTCTATTGGCCTACTCTCTATAGAGATGTCCGAGAGTTTGTGCGTAACTGTGACAGTTGCCAAAGAGCTGGTAACTTGCCTCATGGTTATGCCATGCCTCAACAAGGGATCTTAGAGATTGAGTTGTTTGATGTATGGGGTATAGACTTCAT
Organism: Arachis ipaensis; assembly: GCF_059453495.1. NCBI lineage: Eukaryota > Viridiplantae > Streptophyta > Magnoliopsida > Fabales > Fabaceae > Arachis > Arachis ipaensis. Next base: position 35,945,326 of record NC_142436.1, read on the forward strand.
GGGTCCCTTCCCACCATCATACTCAAACACTTACATTCTGGTGGCAGTAGACTACGTATCTAAATGGGTGGAAGCAATTTCCACACCCACTAATGATACTAAGACTGTGCTGAAGTTCCTCCAGAAACATATTTTCAGCAGATTTGGTGTTCCCAGAGTACTAATCAGTGATGGAGGAACCCATTTCTGCAATAAACAGCTTTACTCTGCTATGGTTCGATATGGAATTAGCCACAAAGTAGCAACTCCGTATCATCCACAGACAAATGGGCAGGCTGAAGTCTCTAATAGAGAACTAAAGAGAATCCTAGAATGAACTGTAATTGCCCGTAGAAAGGATTGGGCAAGGAGCTTGGATGATGCTCTATGGGCATACAGAACAGCATTCAAGACTCCTATAGGAACCTCTCCATACCAGCTTGTGTATGGCAAGGCTTGTCATCTGCCCGTTGAACTGGAACATAAAGCCTACTGGGCAACCAGATTCCTAAACATGGATGCTAAGTTAGCTGGTGAGAAAAGATTGCTCCAGCTAAATGAGCTGGAAGAGTTCAGACTCAATGCTTTTGAAAATGCAAAAATTTATAAGGAAAAAGCAAAAAAGTGGCATGACAAGAAATTGTCATCCAAAGTCTTTGAGCCAGGACAAAAAGTTCTACTATTCAACTCTAGGCTCAGATTATTCTCTGAGAAATTAAAATCCCGGTGGAGGGGACCATATGTGATTACAGGAGTGTCACCATATGGATATGTTGAGCTTCAAGATATTGATTCTGACAAAAAGTTCATTGTCAATGGACAGAGAATCAAACATTATCTTGAAAGTAATTTTGAGCAAGAATGCTCAAAACTGAGGCTTGAATGAAGCTCAGTAAGAGTCCAGCTAAAGATAATAAAGAAGCGCTTGCTGGGAGGCAACCCAGCCATTAGCAAGTTATTTATTTTAATTAATACTTGTAGAGGTTTGATATACATTTTCATCAAAGGCTAAGCATCAAAATTGAAGGAATTCACAGAGTTACAAAAGGATTCAGTACAAAAAGCAGAGAAAAGGAGCTTGCTGACAAGAAAACGCCAGTAAGGGACATTTTGGGCGTTAAACGCCATAATGGGTATCATTCTGGGCGTTTAACGCCAGTAAAGGTACCATTTTGGGCGTTAAACGCCAGAATGGGTACCATTCTGGGCGTTTAACGCCAGATTTGCAGTATCCTGAGCATTCAGCAAAACGCCCAGTGATAAAGGAGTTTCTGGCGTTTAACGCCAGCCAGGGTACCTGGCTGGGCGTTAAACCCCCATAATGGCCAACAACTGGGCGTTTAACGCCAGATAGACAGGGAGAGGAGATTTTGTTTCCAACTTCAATTTTTTTCAAATTTTCATGTTTTGACTCATAATTTTCTGCATAAACATGTTTCAAACTTTCATCATTCACCCTCAATTCTCATCATTCAATAATTTTCTAAATTATTTCTCAAAATTCTTTCAAATCCTTTCCAAATCTTCTTCAAAAACTCAAATATCTTCTCAAATTCTTTCCATATCTTTTCACATCTCTCTCAAATTTTTCGAAAGCCATCCCCTCCTCCTATAAATATAGTTTCGGCCATCCCCTCCTCTACACCATTCAAATTTACCTCTTTTCCTCTCTCCTCCCTTTCCTTTCTTTTGCTTGAGGGCAAGCAAACCTCTAAGTTTGGTGTGCTTTTTTGTGATCACTGAGCTAAGACTCATCAAGATCATGGCACCCAAGGGAAAACAAACTAAATCAAGAGGCAAGAAAGAGAATACTCCAAAGAGTCTTTGGAATCAAGAGAGGTTCCTAACCAAGGAACATGCAGACCATTACTACAAAATAATGGGTCTGAGGTCAGTAATCCCAAAAGTTAAATTCAATCTGAAAGAAGATGAATATCCGGAGATCCAAGAGCAAATTCGAAATAGAGGATGGGAAATTCTAGCCAATCCTGAGACAAAGGTTGGAAGAAACATGGTTCAGGAATTCTACTCAAATCTGTGGCTGACAGATAAGCAGAGAATGACTGGAACCGCCTTTCATACCTACAGAACCATGGTCAGAGGAAGAATTATTTACTTCCATCTGGACAAAATAAGAGAGGTCTTCAAACTACCTCAACTACAAGATGATCCTGAATCCTTTAATAGGAGAATGGTGAGAGTAGATAAGGGGTTGGATCAAGTTCTAGAGGACATATGCCTCCCTGGAACTAAGTGGATAACCAATTCCAAAGGTGTCCCAAACCAACTCAAGAGAGGAGATCTCAAACCAGTTGCAAAAGGCTGGCTGGACTTCATTGGGCGTTCTATATTGCCTATTAGCAACCGCTCTGAGGTCACTGTCAAAAGAGTAGTGATGATTCATTGTATTATGCTTGGAAAAGAAGTGAAGATTCATCATCTGATTTCTTGTGAGATTTACACAATTGTAAACAAGAATTCCACTGAAGCCAAACTGGCCTACCCAAGCTTAATTTCTCTGCTATGTAAAGATGTCGGGGTGAGGATGAGAGTAGATGAATTCATCCCAATTGAACACCCAATCACCAAGAAGTCAATGGAAGGACAAGTGCAAGACAACTCCATCAAAAAGAGGGCGCAGGAGTTCCTCCCAGAAATTTCTGAAATTGACTACTGGACCCGCTTAGAAGCATCTGTTACCAAGCTGCAGGAAGCTATGGAACAACTTAAGGAAGAACAGCAGAATCAAAACTGTATGCTCTGCAAGTTGCTGAAGGAACAGGAGAAGCAGGGGCGTGAGCTACAGGAGCTGAAGCGCCAGAAGCTCTCCCTTGAAGGACCAAGCACCCCACAAAAAGATGGAGCATCAAATTCTCAAAATCAAGGTTGTTGAGTCCTAACTCTGTGATAACCTTTATTATTAAGAGTCTATTTTAAGAGTCATTTATTTTTTCTGCTTTTAATTTTCTGTCTTCTATTATTATGGGTCTGCTCTTATATTTATCTTTGAGTCTTATTTTTATTCCATAATCAATAAAATTAGAGTTTATGTCTTAAAGCTATGAATGTCCTATGAATCCATCACCTTTCTTAAATAAAAAGTTTTTTTAACTGAAAAAAAAAAGTACATGAATTTCGAATTTTAAAACAGTTTAATTATTCTGATGTGGTGGCAATACTCTTATTCTCTGAATGAATGCTTGAACAATGCATATTTTTGAATTTGATTATTTATGAATGTTAAAATTGTTGGCTCTTGAAAGAATGAAAGAAAAAGGAGAAATTTTATTTGATGATCTGAAAAATCATAAAATTGATTCTTGAAGCAAGAAAAAGCAGTGAATAGAAAGCTTGCATGAAAAAAAAGAAAAAAAAGCAAGCAGAAAAAGCCAATACCCCTTTAAACCAAAAGGCAAGGGTGATAAAAAGGATCCAAGGCTTTGAGCATCAGTGGATAGGAGGGCCTAAAGGAATAAAATCCTGGCCTAAGCGGCTAAACCAAGCTGTCCCTAACCATGTGCTTGTGGCGTGAAGGTGTCAAGTGAAAACTTGAGACTGAGCGGTTAAAGTCGTGGTCCAAAGCAAAAAAAAAAAAAAGAGTGTGCTCAAGAGCTCTGGACACCTCTAATTGGGGACTTTAGCAAAGCTGAGTCACAATCTGAAAAGGTTCACCCAGTTATGTGTCTGTGGCATTTATGTATCCGGTGGTAATACTGGAAAACAAAGTGCTTAGGGTCACGGCCAAGACTCATAAAGTAACTGTGTTCAAGAATCAACATACTTAACTAGGAGAATCAATAACACTATCTGGATTCTGAGTTCCTATAGAAGCCAATCATTCTAAACTTCAAAGGATAAAGTGAGATGCCAAAACTGTTCAGAGGCAAAAAGCTAAAAGCCCCGCTCATCTAATTAATACTGATCTTCATAGATGTTTTTGGAATTCATTGTATATTCTCTTCTTTTTATCCTATTTGATTTTCAATTGCTTGGGGACAAGCAACAATTTAAGTTTGGTGTTGTGATGAGCGGATAATTTATACGCTTTTTGGCATTGTTTTTAGTATATTTTTAGTATATTTTAATTAGTTTTTATTATATTTTTATTAGTTTTTATTTAAAATTCACTTTTCTGGGCTTTACTATGAGTTTGTGTGTTTTTCTGTGATTTCAGGTATTTTCTGGCTGAAATTGAGGGACCTGAGCAAAAATCTGATTCAGAGGCTGAAAAAGGACTGCAGATGCTGTTGGATTCTGACCTCCCTGCACTCAAAGTGAATTTTCTGGAGCTACAGAAGCCCAATTGGTACGCTCTCAATTGCGTTGGAAAGTAGACATCCTGGGATTTTTAGCAATATATAATAGTCCATACTTTGCCCGAGATTTGATGGCCCAAATAGGCGTTCCAAGTCAGCTCAAGAATTCTGGCGTTTAACTCCAGAACTGGCACAAAAGCTGGAGTTAAACGCCCAAACTGGCATAAAAGCTGGCGTTTAACTCCAAGAAATGTCTCTACACATGAAAGCTTCAATGGTCAGCCCAAGCACACACCAAGTGGGCCCCAGAAGTAGAATTTTACAATAAACACCCTAGCTTACTCATTTTCTGTAACCCTAGGTCACTAGTTTACTATAAATACTACTTTCAGTGATTCATCTTGTACCTTATGATATTCTACACGTTTCTTGTTGTGTTCTCTACGGCATGAGTCTCTAAACCCCATTGTTGGGGGTGAGGAGCTCTGCTGTTCTTCATGAATTAATGCAATTACTACTGTTTTCCATTCTATTACGCTTGCTTCCATTCTAAGATATCCATTCGCACTTCAACTTGATGAATGTGATGATCCGTGAGACTCATCATCATTCTCACCTATGAATGCGTGTCTGACAACCACCTCCGTTCTATCTTAGATTGAATGCATATCTCTTAGCCTCATGATTCAAATCAGAGTCTTCGTGGTATAAGCTAGAATCATTGGCGGTCATTCCTGAGATCTGGAACGTCTAAACCTTGTCTATGGTATTCTGAGTAGGATCTGGGAAGGGATGACTGTGACGAGCTTCAAACTCGCGATTGTTGGGCGTAGTGACAGACGCAAAAGGATCAATGGATCCTATTCCGACATGATCGAGAACCGACAGATGATTAGCCGTGCGGTGACAGCGCATTCGGAACATTTTCACTGAGAGGACGGGATGTAGCCATTGACAACGGTGATGCCCAACATAAAGCTTGCCATGGAAGGAGTCTTGTGTGCATGAAGAAGAAGACAGTAGGAAAGCAGAGGTTCAGAAGACAAAGCATCTCCAAAGCCTCAACCTGTTCTTCATTACTGCATAACAAGTATTTATTTCATGTTCTTTTACTTTTTACAATTAAATCTGAGAATTATTGATATCCTGACAAAGAGTTACAAGACAACCATAGCTTGCTTCAAGCCGACAATCTCCGTGGGATCGACCCTTACTCACGTAAGGTATTACTTGGACGACCCAGTGCACTTGCTGGTTAGTTGTGCGGAGTTGCAAAAGTGTGATTGTAATTTCGTGCACCAGAGGTAAGCCAATGTTATTTAATATATTTTATTTTCGTTTCTCTTTGTTATTTCATGATTTACTAGGTTGATGATCATGTGGAGTCACAAAATAAATACAAAAATTAAAAACAGAATCAAAAACAGCAGAAGAAAAATCACACCCTGAAGGAAGGACTTACTGGCGTTTAAACGCCAGTAAGGAGCATCTGGTTGGCGTTCAACGCCAGAACAGAGCATGGATCTGGCGTTGAATGCCCGGAACAAGAAACATCCTGGCATTTAAACGCCAGGAATACACCCTGAGAAGAGCTAGCGCTGAACGCCAGAAACAAGCATGAAGCTGGCGTTCAACGCCAGAAACATGCTGCACATGGGCGTTGAACGCCCAGAATAAGCATCACTTCGGCGTTTAAACGCCAGAAATGCATGCAAAGGCATTTTGCATGCCTAATTGGTGTAGGGATGTAAATCCTTGACACCTTAGGATCTGTGGACCCTACAGGATCACCTCAGGATCTGTGGACCCACAGGATACCTCCACTCACCTTTCCTCCTCATAATCCTATATCACCGTTTCCCAAGAACCCTTCACCAATCACCTCAATCTCTTATCCCTTCTGTTTTACATTCACCACTCACATCCATACACCCCACCTACCTTCAAAATTCAAAATCTCTTTCCCACCCAATCCCACCCATATAGCCGAATACACACATCCCTCCATCTCCTCCATATCTTCTTCTTCTTCTTCTATTCTTTCTTCTTTTGCTCGAGGACGAGCAACATTCTAAGTTTGGTGTGGTAAAAGCATAGCTTTTTTGTTTTTCCATAATCATTGATGGCACCTACGGCCAGAGAAACCTCTAGAAAGAGGAAAGGGAAGACAAAAGCTTCCACCTTCGAGTCATAGGAGATGGAGAGATTCATCTCAAGGGTCTATAGCTCAGTGGTAGAATATTTGACTGCAAATCAAGAGATCCCTGAGATACCTCAGGGGATACATTTTCCTCCACACAATTATTGGGAGCAACTAAGAGTGGAACATCAAGAGTACTCCATCATCCTTCATGAAATTAGAGAAAATCAAAGAGCTATGAGGGAGGAGCAAGAAAGACAAGGAAGCGACATAGAGGAGCTCAAAAGCACCATTGGTTCTTCAAGAAGATGAAGACGCCACCCTCACTAAGGTGGACTCATTCCTTAATCTCCTTGTTTATTTATTTTCCTGTTTTTCGATTTTTATGCTATATGTTTGTTTATGCTTTTGTCTTCATGATCATTAGTGTCTAAGTGTCTATGCCTTAAAGTTATGAATGTCCCATGAATCCATCACCTCTCTTAAATGAAAAATGTTTTAATTACAAAAGAACCAGAAGTACATGGTTTCGAATTCATCCTTGAAACTAGTTTAATTATTTTGATGTGGTGACAATACTTTTTGTTCTCTGAATGAATGCTTGAACAGTGCATATGTCTTTTGAAGTTGATGTTTATGAATGTTAAATATGTTGGCTCTTGAAGAATAAGGAAAAAAGAGAAATGTTATTGGATAATCTGAAAAATCATAAAAATGATTCTTGAAGCAAGAAAAAGCAGTGAATACAAAAGCTTGCAGAAAAAAATAGCGAAAAAAAAATATAGAAAGAAAAAAAGTAAGCAGAAAAAACCAAAAGCTCTTAAAACCAAGAGGCAAGAGCAAAAAGCCAATAGCCCTTAAAACCAAAAGGCAAGGGTAATAAAAAGGATCCAAGGCTTTGAGCATCAATGGATAGGAGGGCCTAAAGGAATAAAATCCTGGCCTAAGCAGCTAAACCAAGCTATCCCTAACCATGGGCTTGTGGCGTGAAGGTGTCAAGTGAAAACTTGAGACTGAGCGGTTAAAGTCAAGGTCCAAAGCAAAAGAAGAGTGTGTTTAAGAACCCTGGACACCTCTAATTGGGGACTTTAGCAAAGCTGAGTCACAATCTAAAAAGGTTCACCCAATTATGTGTCTGTGGCATTTATGTATCCGGTGGTAATACTGGAAAACAAAGTGCTTAGGGCCACGGCCAAGACTCATAAAGTAGCTGTGTTCAAGAATCAACATACTGAACTAGGAGAATCAATAACACTATCTGAATTCTGAATTCCTATAGATGCCAATCATTCTGAACTTCAATGGAGGAAGTGAGATGCCAAAACTATTCAAGAGGCAAAAAGCTACTAGTCCCGCTCATTTAATTGGAGCTAAGTTTCATTGACAGTTTGGAATTTATAGTATATTCTCTTCTTTTTATCCTATTTGATTTTCAGTTGCTTGGGGATAAGCAACAATTTAAGTTTGGTGTTGTGATGAGCGGATAATTTATACGCTTTTTGGCATTGTTTTTACATAGTTTTCAGTATGATTTAGTTAGTTTTTAGTATATTTTTATTAGTTTTTAATTAAAATTCACATTTCTGGACTTTACTATGAGTTTGTGTGTTTTTCTGTAATTTCAGGTGATTTCTGGCTGAAATTGAGGGGCTTGAGCAAAAATCATATTCAGAGGTTGAAGAAGGACTGCAGATGTTGTTGGATTCTGACCTCCCTGTACTCAAAGTGGATTTTCTGGAGCTACAGAACTCCAAATGGCACACTTCTAATTGTGTTGGAAAGTAGATATCCAGGGCTTTCCAGCAATATATAATAGTTCATACTTTGAATAAGGATTGACGATGTAAACTGGCGTTCAACGCCAGTTCTATGCTGCATTCTGGAGTCAAACACCAGAAACAGGTTGCAAAGTGGAGTTCAACGCCAGAAACAGGCTACAAACTGGCGTTCAACTCCAAGAGAAGCCTCTACATGTGTAAAGCTCAATGCTCAGCCCAAGCACACACCAAGTGGGCCCCGAAAGTGGATTTCTACATCACTTACTCAATTCTGTAAACCCTAGTAACTAGTTTAGTATAAATAGGACTTTTTACTATTGTATTAGACATCTTGGGACGTTTAGTTCTTAGATCATGGGGGCTGGCCATTCGGCCATGCCTGAACCTTTCACTTATGTATTTTTCAACGGTAGAGTTTCTACACACCATAGATTAAGGTGTGGAGCTCTGCTGTTCCTCAAGGATTAATGCAAAGTACTACTGTTTTTCTATACAATTCAACTTATTCCACTTCTAAGATATTCATTCGCACTTCAATATGATGGATGTGATGATCATGACAGTCATCATCATTTTCAACTTATGAACGCGTGCCTGACAACCACTTCCGTTCTACCTTAGACTGAATGGATATCTCTTGGATATCTAATACAGGGGACCGAGTCCGAGTTATTAGTGTCTTCGTGGTATAAGTTAGAACCCATGGATGGCCATTCCTGAGATCCGAAAAGTCTAAACCTTGTCTGTGGTATTCCGAGTAGGATCTGGGAAGGGATGGCTGTGACGAGCTTCAAACTCGCGAGTGCTGGGCGTAGTGACAGACGCAAAAAGATAGTAAATCCTATTCAAGTATGATCGAGAACCGACAGATGATTAGCCATGCAGTGACAGCGCATTGGACCATTTTCACAGGAGGATGTGATGTAGCCATTGACAACGGTGATGCCCTACATAAAGCTTGCCATGGAAAGGAGTAGGATTGATTAGATGAAGACAACAGGAAAGTAGAGATCAGAGGAACGAAAGCATCTCTATACGCTTATCTGAAATTCTCACCAATGAATTACATAAGTACCACTATCCTATTTTATATTTTATTTATTTTCATCCACTATAATTTCTTAATAAAATTTAATCCGCCTGACTGAGATTTACAAGGTGACCATAGCTTGCTTCAAGCCGACAATCTCTGTGGGATCGACCCTTACTCACGTAAGGTTTATTACTTGGACGACCCAGTGCACTTGCTGGTTAGTTGTACGAAGTTGTGAAACAGATATAAGATCATGAACGTGCATATTGAGTTTTTAGCGCCGTTACCAAGGAATGGAATGATCACGATTTCGCACACCAATGTCCAATATAGAATGTATTTACATACTTGCATATGATTGAGGCCATTACTTGTTTTTGCTCACTTATCCCAAATAAGCCTACCTTTTTAAGTTACCCTTGTTAGCCACCTTGAGCCTTTTAATCCCCATTTATTATGTATTTTACCACATCACTAGCCTTAAGCAAAAAAACAAATGAAATACCCCAAATTGAATCTTTGGTTAGCTTAAGATAGAGATTGTGTATCAATTAAGTGTGGAAAACTGTGGGAACATGGGTTGATAGGAAAGGATTAAATTGACAAAATAATCAGACTTTGGGTGCATACTCATGTGAAACTTAAATAATTAAAATACCATGTGCATTGATATTTTATGTTTATGTTATAAAAAAAAGAGAAATATCCCTTTAAGTAAATAAATAAATAAGGGGACAAAATTACCCCAATAATAAGTTTAGTAAAAAGATCAATGCACATAGGATAAAATTAAAAATAATTTTATGCATGAGTATGTGATACAAAAGTGGGAAAATTGGGTAGCTAGGAATAATTTTATAAAGTTTGTATATGTTAGGTGAGATCTTAGACTAATCAAGGATTCAATTTATAGCTCACTTAGCCATATATATATATACCCTCACCTTTGCCTTAACCCCATTACAACCTTGAAAAGACCTCAATTAGAAAGCATGACTAGAGAAGAGTAGAGTGATTAACCCCAAACACTGAGTGATTAGAGTGCATACACGAATCCAGTGAGGGTTCAATAGCTCATTTCCATATATCCATGATTGATCACTGATTGTCTTGCAAGTTTGTGAACTCTTTTGATTAACTAAACTCAATTGTGAATGTGTTTTAATATGATTTAGCCCTTGGTTGTGCATATATGATTCCTTGAAAAAATTGACTCAATTTAACCACATGTAAGCTTTGTATATCTAAGTGGAGAGTAATTAGAATTGCATGATTTATTTAGGTAGCTTGCATTTAGATAGATTGCATTGCATAGATTCCACCATTCTACCTTCACTCTTTTTCATTCTCTCTTGAATTGAGTATGAGGACATGCTAATGTTTAAGTATGGGGAGGTTGATAAACCACTATTTTATGATTTATCTTGTGCTCAATTGAGTGGTTTTTATCAATTCTTCACCCACTTATTCATATAATTTGCATGATTTTACAATTCCTTCCTTATTATGTGATACATATGAAAACATGTTTCCTATGCCTTAAAAATATTAATTTTAATTATCTTTTATTACCATTCGATTTCGTGATCTATGTGTTAAGTATTTTCAGGCTTTATAGGGTAGGAATGGCTTAGAGGATAGAAAGGAAACATGCAAAAATGGAAGAAACGCGCAAAATGAAGTTTTGAAGGAAATGGCAACGACGCCCGCGCATGGTCAACGCGGATGCGTGCCTAGCGCAAAGCACGAGCGACGCGCACGCGTGACCTACGTGTACGTGTGACAGACGCCACGTGCAGAAAGTTGCAGAATTCGCCCCAGCGATTTCTGGACCCTTTTTTGGCCCAAATCCAAGCCTAGAAACACAGAATAGAGGCTGGAGAATGAGGGAATCAAATCATTCATCAATAATTCATTCATTATGGAGAATTTTAGGTTTTAGAGGTAGTTTTGGAGAGAGAGAGGCTCTCTCCTCTCTCTTAGATTTTAGGATTAGGATTTCTTCGTTTTTTCAATTCCAGGTTTAATGTTCCTTTAATTTAATTTCTCTTATACTTTTAATTATTCTATTGCTTTAATTTTTTTATTTTTCCAAATTGGTTTATGAATTCCTATGTTTAATTTGATTTTCTATTTAATACAATTCGAGGTATTTCAGATTTATAGTTGCTTTCTTCTATTTATGATATAAATAATTTGGATTTTTCTCCTTTTGGCTTTGGTGAAGTAATTGGTGACACTTGAGTTGTCAAACTCAGCTGTTGATTGAAAATTGGAAATTTCTTATTGATTTGGATCCCTCTAAAGCTAGTCTTTCCATAGGAGTTGACTAGGACTTGAGGAATCAGATTGATTAGTCCACTTACTTTCCTTTATTTAGTAAGGGTTAACTAAGTGGGAGCAATAACAATTCTCATCACACCTAATAAGGATAACTAGGATGGGATTTCCAGTTCTGATGCCTTGCCAAGAGTTTTTCTAGTTATTAATTTACTTCCTTGCCAATTTATTTCCTTGTTCCCTATTTCAAAAACCCCAAAAAGATACAATTTCATAACCAATAATAAATCATACTTCCCTGCAATTCCTTGAGAGACGACTCGAGGTTTGAATACTTCGGTTATCAATTTTATTAGGGGTTTGTTACTTGTGACAACCAAAATTTTGTACGAAAAGATTCTCTGTTGGTTTAGAAGCTATACTTAAAACGTGATTATTTTCATAAAATTCTTTACCGGCAGAAGTCCTCTCGTCAGTATTGCTCCCAAGTCGTTGTCCCTAGGAATTACAATCGAGTGCGGGTGCACAAAATTTGAATCGCATAACTTCACCGGCAAGTGCACCGGGTCGTCCAATTAATACCTCAGGTGAGTGAGGGTCGATCCTGCGAGGATTTTTGGATTGAGCAAGCAATAGTTGTCTTGCAGGACTTAGTCAAGCAAATAGAAAAAGGAGTTGTTGTTGAATTCGCATGAAACAAGAAAGTAAAGAAAAGCAATTAAAAATAGATAAAGAGGGTGATTAAAACAATTAAAAATAAGGAGTTGTTGTTGAATTCGCACGAAATTTACTCACTATTCCAACAATGAGTGATTCATTCCATGGCAAACTATTAGTGATTAAAACCTAATGTCTTAGCGAGTTAATCTCCCTAGATCTTACTAAAATGCCACAGACAAGGTCAATTCTTTCATATCAGAGGGTGAAGCTTAGAAATCGAGTTTAGCATCACAAAAACCTCAATTACTCAAAGCTAACCAGATTATATATCACATATGTAATTAGCCCAGATAAATTGCGATTTAGGAGGAGTGCTTTCAAGATGTAGCCCAAGTGAGATAACTCTGTCGAGAATCACAAGTGCTCATGTAGAATAAAGGATCATACTGTCGTTCCACCCCAGATTCATAAGATTAAGAACGGAAACAACACCTTAGAATTGAATCAAACATGAATTAGAGTAGAAGAGTAATAGTATTAATCCATAGAAATAAGTAGAGCTCCTAACATTAACCAGGAAGTTTAGTTACTCATGCTTTACAAAAGTAAAAGATCTAAAAAGAATGTTCAATGATATTCTAAAGCTTAGTGATCTCCGTTTTAAATAAGAAATACTAACCCTAAAATATGTTAATTTTAAATTTAAAAAGTACAAGGATAAGACTGGATAAGCTAAGGAGTGCTAAAATCCACTTTGGGCCTACTTTGGCTATGTGCTTCGGTCAAACCTGGCGTTCAACTTGGAATATGGGCGTTGAACGCCCATTAGGGGGTGAGCTCGCTGTCTTCTACTCCTTGGTTGGCGTCAGTTTTGGGCGTTCAACTTGGGAGGTCAGTCCTTCTTGGGCGTTAAACGCTAGAAGTGGACGTTTAACACCCGTTTTGGCAGTCATTCGGGAAAAGAAGTATAGACTATTATATATTATTGGAAAGCTCTGAAAGTTAGCTTTCCAACAACATTGAGACCGCGCAAATTGGAACTCTGTAGGTCAGGATATGCTCGTTGGAATGCACGGAGGTCAGGATTGACAACATCTGCTACCCTTTCTTTGTCTCTGAACAAGATTCTGCCAAATTCGTCCAAAAATCACATAAAATCATAGAAATAACACAAAAAATCAAAGTAGCATCCAAAAGATAAATTTTACACTAAAACATACTAAAACTTAATAAAATATAACCAAAAACACTAAGAAAATGCTATGAAAAAGGGTATAAAATGCTCACGCATCACAACACCAAACTTAAACTGTTGCTTGTCCTCAAGCAACTAAAAACAAGATAGGATTAATTGGAAGAGAAAAATATATTAGGTATTAGAGTTGTCAATGAAGCTCAGTTCCAATTATTGAATGGGGCTTTTAGCTCTTTATTTCTGAACAGCTTTGGCATCTCACTTTCCTTTGAAACTCAGGAATATTGGCACGTTTTGGAACTAGAATCCGGATGATATTATTGACTCTCTTCTTTTAGTTTTTCTTGATTCTTGAACACAACTTTTTCTTTTGGTGCTTTGCCCTTTGAGCCTAGCCATGACTCTAAGCGTTTTGTTTCCAAGTATTACCACCTGATACATAAACGCCACAAGCACTCAACTGGGGAAACCATTTGGATTCAAATTTAGTTTTGCTTAAATTTCTAGACAGTGGGGCTTAGAGTTCTTAGGTGTACTCTTTATAGCTTTGGATCACGACTTTAAATGTTCAGTCTCAAGATTTTCTTGCCACCTTCACACCACAAGCATATAGTTAGGGATAGCAACTCATTTGAGCTTTTTAGGCCAATTTTTGGACCCTTGTTCTTTTTTATTTTTCTTTTTTTTTTTTGCTACTTCTTTTGCTTCAAGAATCAATCTTTTTTATTTTTCAGAGAATCAATAATACTTCTCTAAATTTACTATTCTTCAAGAGCCAATATCCTCAATCTCAATATCAATTATGCACAGTTAATTTATACATTCAGAAAATAAAGGTAAGACCACCACATCAAAGCAATCGAAATAACTTATGATGTTACTCGAAACCTTGTGCATCTTTTCTATTCCTTTTTCAATAAATTTTTCTTTTAAACTTGATGTGAGATACATAAGGCATCTTAAAATGAAACAAAGAAAAATAAATAACACTAGAAAAGAATGAAATCTTAAATGTGATCATGCACCAGAATAGAAAACAGATAAAAAATAAAGTACAATGAAAACAGAGATAAAATAAATAAAGGGAGAATGAAACTAGACCACCTCAGTGATGGCAGCCACTGCTCCCTCCGAGGAATCCTTTAGAGCGTTTAAGCTCCTCAATGTCGCGACCCTGTCTCAGCTGCTCCTCCCTCATGCTCTTCTGATCTTCTATCATCTGATGGAGGATGGCAGAATGATCTTGATGTTCTATCCTCAGCTGATCCATGGATGAAGTCAGCTTCCCTAGAGATATAGTCAATTGATCCCAATAGTCACGAGGAGGGAAGTACATCCCTTGAGGCATCTCCGGGATCTCCTGTGGAGGTGGCAGAATGGGCTTTTGCTGTGGTCCGTGTGTAGGCTCCCTGACGTGTTCCATACCCCTTCTTGTGATAGGTCTATATGTATCAATTAGGGTATATCCTCCTATGTGAACTCCAGTTGCATTGCATAGGTGATAAATGAGGTGAGAGAACGCCAACCGTGCTTGGTTGGAGGGCATCTCAGCCACCTTGTAGATCTCTTGAGGTATCACCTCGTGCACCTCCACCTCATTCCCGAGCATGATGCAGTAGATCATCACTGCTCTCTCAATTGTAACCTCAGAGCGGTTACTTTTGGGGAGGATGGAGTATTGGATGAACTCCAATCATCCTCTAGCCACGGGTTTGAAGTCAAGCCTACCCAGTTGGTAAAGATTTCCTTGTGCGTCCCTCCTCTATTGAGCTCCAGCCACACAGATATCAGTAAGAACTTGCTCCAGTCTTTGGTCAAAGTTTACCCTTCGAGTGTAAGAGTGCGGATCACCTTGTGACTGAGGTAATCGCAGCGCCAATCTCACACCTTCAGGGCTAAAATCTAGGATTTTCCCTCTGACCATGGTGTACCAGTTTTGGGGCTTTGGATTCACACTAGTGTCATGCTTTTTGGTGACCCAAGCATTGGCGTAGAATTCTTGCACCATTAATACTCCAACTGCTAAAATGAAATTGGCCAGAATTTTCCAATTTCTTCTCCAGACTTGGTGTTGGATCTCCAGATACTCATCTTCCTTAAGCCTAAAAGGGACTTCGAGTATCACCTTTTTCTGCCTTACCACGTCATCGAAGTGATCTTGATGTACTTTGGTGAGGAATCTTGGGTTTTCCCAAGGTTTGGAAGCGGAAGCAAGGTCTTTTCCTTTTCTCTTTCTTGAGGATTCTTCGGTTTTTGGTGCTATGGAGATTAGGAATAGAAAGCAAAAAGTAGAGCTTTCCAACACTAAACTTAAGCATTTGCTCGTCCTCGAGCAAATAGGAGTAAAAGAAAAGAAAAATAGAAGAAGAAAGAAGAAAAGATAGAGGGGATAGGGTGAAGAGGCTTCAGCCTTATGGGGTAAGAAAAGGGAAAAAGAAGAGATGGAAGTGTGTGATGAGAAGTGTGGAAGTAGGGGAGGAGTATGTGATGGTGTGGTGAGAGTGAATGGAATGAAGGGTATATATACATAGGAGTGGGGAGGGAGTGGTTTCGGTTATATGGGAGGGAAAATGGGGGGTGGGGGAATTTTGAATTTGAAGTGGGTGGAGTTGGTGGGAAAAGGAAGTGATAGGATTTATGAGTGGTTATTGGGAAGAGGAAAAGTTGGGGTGCAGAAATTGAGAAAATTGATGGAGATGGGATGGATGAATGAAAATGGAATAGTGGGTGTAAAAGGAGAGAGAAGGAAATGAGTGAATTAAAATTAAAGGTGGGGTAGGTGGGAGTTGGATGGGACCCATTGGCTTTATGAAGCTTCGAAATTGAGTGTCCCTGCCCTCCTGGGCGTTCAACGCCAGGTTTGGGCGTTGAACGCCAGGGGTTCTCTTTTTTTTTTTTTTTAAATGGTGGGGCGTTCAATGCCAAGAATGGGTGTTGAATGCCCTTGCTTCCTCCCTCTTCTGGCGTTTGGCACCAATTCTCGCGTTTAACGCTAGTAAGAGATACCTCCAGGGTGTTTTATTTTCACTCCTAAGGGTTCCTGTTCTTGTTCTAAGTGCTACACATGATCATAAACGTTAAAAAGAAAGGGAATTCTACGGAAATTGATAGAAAATAAAATAATATAATAGGAATCAAACTAAAATAAATAAAAGAAAGAAAATAAAAAGTACTATACGTATGGTTGGGTTGCCTCCCAACAAGAGCTTCTTTACCGTCATTAGCTTGACGGACAGCTTCTTTATGGAGGTTGATAGGGGCTCAGATCTTCACCCCTCATGGTAAACTTCTTTCCTGTGCTCTCATAAATTAATTCAATATATTCCAGAGACAGGATCCAATTCACAGTGTGTGGAATGACTAGACTTCTGGTGAAGACAACTCGCATGCCAGGTGAGAAGTCTTCAATTGGGATCTTCTTGTTCCAGCAGCCCTTGGATACTTTTTTTTTAGTACCTTCATCCTCATTGGTTAGTAGTGACTGCCCAATACCAAACTTAGGGTTGATGTCTGGGGGCTCTGGAAGGCTCTGTACTGAGAGAGAAGGCTGAAACACTAAGTGTTGCACAGTAGTACCTCCTTTATCCAAGAGAGAGTGAGGGTTGGGAATCTTAAATAGGATATGATCCTCCCATAGCCTCAGAATCAGCTCTCCTTTTTTCACATCAATCAAGGCCTTCACATTAGCTAGGAAAGGCCTTCCAAGGATGATGGAGTTGTCCCTGTCTTTTCCAGTGTCAAGTATCACGAAGTCTGCAGGGAGGTAAAGGTCTTCAACCTTTACAAGGATGTTTTCCACCAGTCCATATGCCTATTTTAGTGACTTGTCTGCCATCTCCAATGAGATCTTGGTGGGCTACACCTCTTGGATCCCCAACTTCCTCATTACAGAGAGAGGCATAAGATTAATGCTTGAGCTAAGGTCACACAATGCCTTCTCAAAATTAATGGTCCCTATAGTATAGGGAATAAGGAAGCTTCCAGGATCTAGCATCTTCAGAGGCAGCTTCTTTTGCACCAGGGCGCTGCACTCCTTGGTCAGCACCACAGTTTCATCCCCCTGTAGGGCTGTCTTTTCAGAGATGGCACCTTTCAGACAGGCCATATAAGGGGGGTTCTTCTCCAACACCTCTGCAAAAGAGATGTTAACTTGCAACCTTCTAAGGACTGCCAAGAACTGAGCAAGTTGCTCATCCTCAGGATCCTCTTGCAAAGTTGAAAAGGGTTGTTCTTCAAGCTCCTTCATTTTCAGAGGGGCGTGCATGGTGACACTCTCAGTCTCCTCCTAAGCTTTGTTCTTCTTCAGTTCCTCAATAGCAGGCACCTCCTTGGGTTCGGCCTCAGCGTCCGTAGTGACGGCCTTGCACTCTTTCCTTGGATTTACTTATGTGTTGCTTGAAAGAGTGTTAGAGGGAGCCTCGGGTATCTTCTTGCTCAGCTGACCTACCTGTATCTCCAAATTCTGAATGGATGACCTAGTTTCTGCCATGAAACTATGAGTGGCCTCAGAGAGGTTAGAGACTATAGTAGCTAGGTTAGAGAGGCTCTGTGTTGGCGTCTCCATCTGCTGTTGAGAGTGTTAGAACTGTCTGTTATTGAACCTGTTTTGGTAAATGACGAACAAGATTTCTGCTAATTTAGAATTTTATAAAAATATAATCGCATTGTAAGTATAGTTTCTAAACCAACAAAGAGTCCTTTCGTACAAAAGTTTGGTTGTCACAAGTAACAAAACCCAATAAAATTTATAACCGAAGTATTCAAACTTCGGGTCGTCTTCTCAAGGAATTGCAGGGAAGTATGATTTATTATTGGTTATGGAAAAAGGTATATTTATGGGTTTTTGAAAGGTTGAACAGGGAAATTAAATAGCAGGAAAGTAAATTAATAACTAGAAAAACTCTTGGCAAGGTATGAGAACTGGAAATCCCATCCTAGTTATTCTTATCAGGTGTGATGAAAATTTTTTATTGCTCCCACTTAGTTAACCCTTACTAAATAAAGGAAAGTCAAGTGGACTAATCAACTTGATTCCTCAAGTCCTAGTCAACTCCTATGAAAAGACTAGCTTTAGAGGGATCCAAATTAATCAGCAAATTCTAATTTTCAATCAACAGCTGAGTTTGACAACTCAAGTGTCACCAATTACTCAACCAAAGCCAAAAGGGGAAAAATCTAAATTATTTATATCATAAATAAAAGAAAACAATCATAAATCTGGAATACCTCAAATTGCATTAAATAAAGAAAATCAAATTAAACATAGGAATCCATAAACCAAATTGGGAAAGTAAACAAACTAAAGTCATAGCATAAATAGAAGTAGAAGAGAACATAAATTAAAGGAACATTAAACCTGGAATTGAGAAGGAATGAACCATAAACTAAGAGAAATCCTAAATCCTAAAACCTAAGAGAGAGGAGAGAGCCTCTCTCTCCCTAAAACCTACATCTAAAACCTAAAATTGTGAATTATGAATATTGTGTTAATGTTTCCCTTAATTCCCTTATTCTCCAGTCTCTTATTCTGTGTTTCTGGGCTTGGATTTGGGCCGAAAAAGGGCCTAGAAATCGCTGGGGGCGACTTCTGCACGTGGCGTCCGTCACGCGTGCGCGTCATTTAGAGATTTTCCTTTCCACGTGTACGCATCAGTCACGCGTACGCGTCGCTTGCGTTTTGCGCTAGGCACGCGTCCGCGTCATCCATGCGTGCGCGTCGCTGCCATTTTCTTAAAAACTCCATTTTGTGCGTTCCTTCCATTTTTGCATGTTTTCTTTCTATCCTCTAAGCCATTCCTGCCCTATAAAGCCTGAAATTACTTAACACATAGATCACGACATCAAATAATAATAAAGGATAATTAAAATTAATATTTTTAAGGCATAGAAAACATGTTTTCACATATATCATGGAATGAAGAAGGAATTGTAAAACCATGCAAATCTTATGAATAAGTGGGTGAAGAATTGATAAAAACACTTAATTGAGCACAAGATGAATCATAAAATAGGGGTTTATCAACCTCCTCACACTTAAACAATAGCATGTCCTCATGCTAAGCTCAAGAGAAGCTATAAGAGAGTGCAGAGGAATGGTAGAAAGTATGAAATACAGCCTATCTATATGAATGCAACTAAATGTGAAATGATTTTGCCTACTTGGTTAAAAGTAAACAAATCTTTTAAGAACAAATATGAACTGGATTTCACTAATTCAAATCACAAAATAAAGTACAAGTAAACTTGCAGAAGAAAATAGCTCATGAACGCCGGGAACAAGGAATCGAGCATCGAACCCTCACCGGAAGTGTATACACTCTAATCGCTCAGGTGTTTAAGGTTCGATTCTCTCAATTCTCTACTAATCTTACTTTCTAAGGCTTGCTCTTCATCTAACAATCAATAGAAATTTAATGCACAAATACACATATCAAGAGGTCTTTTAAGGGTTGTAATGGGGTTAGGGTCAAGGTAGGATTGTATTTGGTCAAGTGGACTAAAATCTGAATCCTTAATTAACTTAAACTTTCTACCTAACTTTAGACAATCCATATAATCATAATACCACATCTAACTATCCATTAACCATGTTTTCCACATATTCATGCATCTTAATTTTGAGTACAGTACATATGCATTGCTTTCACCATTTACTTTGGGGCATTTTGTCTCCTTTTACTTATTTGCTCTTTTTCTTTTCTTTTTCTCTTTTATTTTTTTCTTCCTTTTTTATTTTTTTTATTTATATATATATATATATATATATATATATATTTTTTTTTTTTTCATAATTTTTCTTTCTTTTGCTTTTCTCAAGGCATATGATTAAGGTATTGAATGCATGAACATATTCTCAACATTCTTTCACATTTTCAGAAAATTCTAACATACTCAATTCTCAAACCAAATGTTTCCAAACCCAATTTTCTCACACTTAAATCATAAGCACTCTCACTAGTCTAAGCTAACCAAGGATTCAAATTAAGGACATTATTGTTTTCCGCTTAGAGTTAATGATGTGCTAAAGTAAAGAATAAAGGGGTATAATAGGCTCAACATTGGTTTGCAAAGGATAATGAAAGGGTAAGGCCATATGGGTATATAAGCTCAGTGAAACAAGGGCCTCAATCATATAAGTGCATGCATACATCAAACCATGGAAATATAGAATTAAGCAAGACAAATATCACAATTTTAGAGAGAACAACAGACACCAAAAATAAAATATTGGTTGATAAAATGCAACCAATCAAATAGGCTCAAAAATCTCACAGGTTTTGTGTATTCGAGCTCTAAACCATGTTCCAGTATAATATTTCTTCAAACAAGTTTAACAAAAAATTTTAATAAAATTAGTGAAATAATCTAAAAAGTTTCTTGAAAAAAGTAAATATTACTTTAACCAAGTGGTGGTAAAATATGCACAAAATCAATCAAAAATAAATATGCAATCAAACATGCAAATGCAACAATGAACTACAAAGAAAATTAAACAATGGTGTTGAAAAGAAGGTAACTAACCCACGGAAGTCGCTATCGACCTCCCCACGCTTAAAGATTGCACCGTCCTCGGTGCATGCTAAGATGTGCATGTGGTTGGGTGGCTCCAACTGATGCCTTTCTCTAAAGATTGTGCAGATGAACTTGTTGGTTTTCCCATGTAAACGTCTTCTGTTTTCCTTCCTTGGTAGCCATCCTAAAAGAAGAGGAAAAAGAAAGAAGAAAAGTAACCCAAAAACAAAGATAGAAAATAATTTAAAATATGGTTGGGTTAATGCCAAATGATGAGAGTCTCAATTACATGGTAGCTACAACATGCAAGTGAGAAAACAGTAGAAGCACATGGCAAATCAAGAGTGCAAAAATATGCAACAATGGGGAAGAGATAGTAGGTAATGAAAGACAATATAAATTCATGTCAATGCAAAAGGGATACAAGTAACATAAAAGATGAGCATTGACTTAAATAATATTATCCAACAGTGTAAAACAAGTCAATAAGCACCAAATAATACCAGAAAAGATACAACAGTTGAATAAGAACATTTAACACTAATGGAAAAATAATAAATTTAGGAAAGAAAATAAAATATGCACAAAATTAAAATGCAATGAATAAAAGTATGCAAATAAATTAAGTAAAATAGAATGAAAGTGAAGAAGGATGAGAAGTTAAAGAGATGAAGAAGAAGAAAGTAAGAAAGGAGGAAGAAAAAATTAGGATTGGGGAAGAAAAGATAGGAATTCTGGCACAGATCTAGTTAAACTATGAGTCGCATGCGACGCAGACGCGTGGAGCACGCGTTCGCGTGATTAGCGTTATGTTTCAGTGACGCGGACGCGTGGGTCACGCGTTCGCGTGAAGTGAACTGTTCCATTTGCGCTAGAGCAGCCTCGCGTACGCACAACTCTCTGTTTCGTTTGCATAATGCCAAAATTTAGGGTGACGCGTGCGCGTGGGTGATGCGCACGCGTGAATGGCCTCTTTTTGAAAAATGACGCGGACGCGTGGGGCACGCGGTCGCGTGATAGGGCTTGTGCTTCTAGCATCATTCCAGCCCCACTCCATCATAACTCTCTGCCATACACCTTTTTACGTCGATTTTGCAGGGTCACGCATGCGCATGGGTGACGTGCACGCGTGGGAGGCTGATTTTTCAAATGACGCGGACGTGTAGGGCCCGCGTTCGCGTGGGCATGCTTGTGCCTAACGCATGCCTCCAGCCACGCTTTTGTGTGACTCTCTGCTTCTTTTCTTCCTTGTTTCGAATGCACCTATGACGCGTACGCGTCGCGTGCATTTTTTTTATGTAGAATGCATATGCAAATGCAGACTATATGCATGAACACTAAGAAAAATAGAATAAAATAAAACTAAGAATAAAACAAAATAAAATAAAACTAAGACTGAAAAAGAACGATCATACCATGGTGGGTTGTCTCCCACCTAGCACTTTTAGTTAAAGTCCTTAAGTTGGACAATTGGGGAGCTTCTTGTCATGGAGGCTTGTGCTTGAACTCATCCAGGAATCCCCACTAGTGTTTGTAATTCCAATAGCCTCCGAGATCCCACACTAGTTGCATAAAGCCTTCAAGTAAATTAAAGCAAATGATAAGGCCCCAAGAGTGTTGATTGTTGGAATGAATTCCGGGGTCCCAAACCTTGCTTTTGCACCCGTCTTTGTGCTTATCATCATTGTTCCAATCGGGTGGTAAGCAATCCGAATTCTCACTGAGACATCCAAACAGCTTTCTAGACCCATATAATTTAGTATTCTTCCAGCCATGATACTTCAGCCGTGAGCTTCCTACCACAATGAACCTAGGATTGGGTTGCCAACCACTAACCATCTCCCTCTTACTCTTATAGCCACAAAGAGCTTTGAGTTGCCCATCCGTCTCAAGCAAAGCATATTCAAGTGAGCTAATTAAGCTTAGAGATGAGAGATTTACCCACTTGAATGAAGGGATGGATGGTGATGGCTTTGGGGGAGAGGTCTCCAACAACCTTGGCAAGGTGATCTCCAGCTCCATTCCCTTGGGCTCTTCTTTGACAACTTCCACCTCTTTGCAAGCTTCTTCAATATCAACCTCTTCCTCTTGGTAGTTTTCTTCCAATTCGATCTCTTCTTCATTGTTCACCAAGGGAATGGGAGGTTGTGTTTCTTCTTCTTTAATCTCCATGTTAAGTCCAATGGGAGAGGATTCAAATGTAGATAAGAATTCATCAATGATTGAATCCATCTCTTGATCATCCCCTTCAAAGTCTTCAATCATGATATGCCTTGGAGGTTGTACACCCTCCTCAACAACAAATTCAAACTCCTTAGAAGCGGGCTCTATGACTGGGCTTTCCCATGGACGTTCCGCATCTCCTAAGTCTTCGACCAATTCTTCTTCTTCAATAATTCTGGCTTCCTCCACTTGTTCCAATACAAAGTCATGCTCCTTACTGTCCACTGGAGTTTCTAGTGTCTCCTTCATGCTACGTTCTTCATTAGATTCTCCACATGAAGCCATGGGAGTTCTTTGAGTATCCAAACGTCGGGAAGCTAATTGATTTATCACTTGCTCCAATTGATGAAGGGTCGCATGAAATTGATCCACTGTTTCCTTGAGGCGAGCATGGGATTCTTGGGTTGATAGATATGGACATGGTGCATATGGAAGTGGTGGTTCTTGGGGGTAATTGGATTGGAATTGGGGTGGGTAAGGGTTAGGGTCATACGGAGGTGAATGGTTGTAGGTGGCTTGTGAGTATGGTGGTTTAAAGCTATGTTGAGGAGGTGGTTCATTGGCATATGATGGAGCTTGCTAGTAACTACAAGGGGTCCACCATATCTATCATCTTGGTACGCACCTCGGAATGGTTCTTGACCATAGTAAACTGGTGGAGATTGGTTGTCACGAGAAGGTCCACCAAAACTATTGTCTGGGCATGCATTATAGAATGGTCGTTGTCCATGGTACTCTGGAAGGTGTTGTTGCCAAAAGGGTTGATCAGATCCTCGTGGCTCCTTCCATCTGTGATTGTTTCGACCTTGATGCATGTTCCTGTTATAGCTTCCATTCCTTTCAACAACATTAGAACCAAACTCAAAGCGACGAGGTGAGAACTCATAGTAACTAATAAAAATTAAAAACAAAAATAAAAACAAATAAACAAGCAAAATAAAATATTTACAATAACCAATAATAAGGCACACGCTTGCAATTTTCCGGCAACGGTGCCATTTTGACGAACAAGATTTCTGCTAATTTAGAATTTTATGAAAATATAATCGCGTTGTAAGTATAGTTTCTAAACCAACAAAGAGTCCTTTCGTACAAAAGTTTGGTTGTCACAAGTAACAAAACCCAATAAAATTTATAACCGAAGTATTCAAACCTCGGGTCGTCTTCTCAAGGAATTGCAGGGAAGTATGATTTATTATTGGTTATGGAAAAAGGTATATTTATGGGTTTTTGAAAGGTTGAACAGGGAAATTAAATAGCAGGAAAGTAAATTAATAACTAGAAAAACTCTTGGCAAGGTATGAGAACTGGAAATCCCATCCTAGTTATCCTTATCAGGTGTGATGAGAATTGTTTATTGCTCCCACTTAGTTAACCCTTACTAAATAAAGGAAAGTCAAGTGGACTAATCAACTTGATTCCTCAAGTCCTAGTCAACTCCTATGGAAAGACTAACTTTAGAGGGATCCAAATTAATTAGCAAATTCCAATTTTCAATCAACAGCTGAGTTTGACAACTCAAGTGTCACCAATTACTCAAACAAAGCCAAAAGGAGAAAAATCCAAATTATTTATATCATAAATAAAAGAAAGCAATCATAAATCTGGAATACCTCAAATTGCATTAAATAAAGAAAATCAAATTAAACATAGGAATCCATAAACCAAATTGGGAAAGTAAACAAACTAAAGTCATAGCATAAATAGAAGTAGAAAAGAACATAAATTAAAAGAACATTAAACCTGGAATTGAGAAGGAATGAACCATAAACTAAGAGAAATCCTAAATCCTAAAACCTAAGAGAGAGGAGAGAGCCTCTCTCTCCCTAAAAACTACACCTAAAACCTAAAATTGTGAATTATGAATGTTGTGTTAATGTTTCCCTTGATACCCTCATTCTCCAGTCTCTTATTTTGTGTTTCTGGGCTTGGATTTGGGTCGAAAAAGGGCCCAGAAATCGCTGGGGGCGACTTCTACAATTTTCTGCACATGGCGTCCATCACGCGTACGCGTAGGTCACGCGTGCGCGTCATTTAGAGATTTTCCTTTCCACGCGTACACGTCATCCATGCGTGCGCGTCGTTGCCATTTTCTTAAAACCTCCATTTTGTGCGTTCCTTCCATCCTTTCGCCTTGATTTATATGGACCATTATATTATTGGTTACTTCATTTTATATTATCCTAGACTTATATATATCATATCAAGCTAACAAATTAATAGCAGCAGGTGAAAGTATATGTATGCAAAAGTTTATGTGGTACTTATTAAGTTTTAAAGACAAATGGATCCGTGTTTAAGAAAATTAATTATTTATTTATTTATATGCTCTCTTTTTTTTAACATTTGTCTCAATAATATATAGATTTTATTAAGCATCATTATATATTTTAAATTAATATTATTATAAAAATACATTATTGATATTATCTTGATATTAAAAACAATTGATATTATGAATTTTCAATTTGTTTAGAATGAGACTGATAAAAAATTAAAATGGAGAGTATATATATAAGTTTTTCAATAAATATTGCAAATATCTAAATTTAAAATTCTTCGAATTTTTTAATTTATTCAACACACTAAAAATTTGATTCTAATGTCATATTTTTCTCTTAAAAAATTTTATCTCCATATCACCCTAGGATTTGGAAGGACTATTTCCTTCAAATTGCTTCAGTATAAATTTAGTTAGAGTCGTAATGAACTTATGCTTAGATTTTATGGTTATAATTTTTTATTTAATCAAAGTACAATTATATATAACTATTTTCAGTTAGAGTTACAAACTTACAATGAATTTATTTATATATAATAAATTCTGGTGGAACTCAACTTGAGTTTAACCAATCTTTCATTAGAAACATCTTTATAGTATGAAAATTTTTCATGACTAATACCAAAATTTTACCATGCATGATATCTTTTTAGAAAACTCCACCGCCTCTTCCAATTATCCATCTTCAAGCCCGAAGATATACTTGGTAATAGTTTTGATCAAATTGTCGATGGCTCTATTGACTTTAATGGAAAAACTTAGGACCCTCTTCTATTGATCCTTTTGAGACACATGCATGCAAGAATTTGATCATTTTCATTGTTCACATTAATGCAATTTATTTGGTAATCAATAGTGTCAATCCTAGTGATCCTGCAATATATACATATGAGTCTCTAATGTAATTAAAGCAATAATAGATATATACAAGGAAAATTTTTCAGCTTCTCTCAATTACACTCAAGTTCATCAGCATTCATTGTTGACAACTTGACATTCTGTTATCGCTGTGCTTTAAGAACCATTATAGTCTTAGTGACGAGTTGAGTAAAAAGTTTGGTTTAACATAATAACATGCTTTCTTCAATGAGTGAGTGGGATGGCAAGGTACATTATTAAATAATGTACGTTATGGTTATGTAAGTAATTATAAATTACTATGTTCCTAGACTGGGATCGCAAGGTATAAAGAATAAAGATTGTGTTTAATAAATCTGAAACCGAGTAAAAGAAACAGCCTTTTATTTTGTCCTAACGTTGAGAAATAAAAATTATAAAAAATGATGGTCCAAGATGCTAGGCCTACCAAGTTATATCGGGCCAGAAGAATAGTGACCCGTTATCCCTTCACTGTTGGGAGCAGGAAGTGATCGCTGCTCTGTTAAGCCAGCCTCGCGCGTTACCCTCCATTCTAGGGGCCGAGGGGCCTTGGGCCTTCGCCCAGACTACCGGGCCCAACTCTCAACTTGGAGTGGGCAGGCCAACAATTAGCCCTTGCAAGCCCAACCTAGCAGGCCAGAGCACTTGTCCCATCACCTTGATTGCCCCCACTTGGGTCACAAGCTGGTGTTACACAACTCGGCGAACGAACTAATACGGTGAAAAGCTTATAAGGACTATACTTTTGTTTTATCTGTCGATGTGAGACTATACTGAGTAGGGTTCATACTTTCAAGTTCCATCCAATGGAACTATGCTTCTTTCACGATAAGAAATCTCTATCAAAATAAGGGGAGTATGCTACCTCCCTCATGCTTCGGGATCTGGGAACCGTTGCTGCTTCCCGAAGCATTTTCACCACCCACCACATTGCAGGGCGGTTTATAGGGAGAACGTTTGTGCAGAGAAACCTCACACTAAGTACCTTGCTGATTTTCTCCCTGTATGTTGAATCAAGGGCAGGATCAATCACAAGATCCATTCCTTTCTGTTCCAACAAGGATGAGACCCATTTTACCAGATCATTTTCCCCGTAATCTGCATGATTAGAAGGTTTTTCGGTTACTAACTCCAAAATGACAACACCAAAGCTGTAAATATCACTCATTTCGTTCACCCGAAGAGTATATGCATATTCTGCACAGGACAAAACAAAACTTGGAGACAAAAGTCAATTTTTTTTCTATGTAGCTCTGCTATCTGGTTAATGAGTAAGAACTCCACACATTTTGTTGATAAATGCTCATTAGCTTTTTTCTTTTCACAGCTTGCAAACAACAGAAATCATGATAAGGTAAATAAAACAATATACAGTGTCACCCATAATAATTCCACACGAGTTGCTTATGAAACACAGCAAATTTCTTTATAGTTCAGCGTTATGAAACATTGTCATATAGACAAAGATAAACAAAGCACAAATACAAATTTTGACAGGCTCATATATTTACTCTGATTTGATATTTTAGAATATAGCATACACAACAAAAAGAGGACTCCAAAATACTGACTAAGTAAATATATAATTAATCAATTGTCAACTGAAATTCACCAACCTGGTGCAATGTAACCATAAGAGCCTGCAATTACAGACATGGACACCGCCCCTTGGCTAGTTCTATTAACAATTTTGGCAACTCCAAAATCAGCCACTTTTGCTCCAAACTCACTGTCGAGCAATATGTTGTTCGATTTTACATCCCTATGAACAATGAATGGCACAATACCATGATGCAAATAAGAAAGCCCCTCAGCAGCATCAATTGCAATCTTGGACCTTGTTGGCCAATCCAACAAGCTTTTCTTGTTACTCTTCAACATATCGGCCAAGTTCCCATTCGGTATATATTCATAAAGCAGGAGCCTGCTGTCACCACTGTTGTAGCAACTCCACAACCTTACTATATTTTTGTGCCTTATTTTTCCTAGTGTTTCAACTTCAACATCAAATTCATCTTTTTCAGAACCAACAATCCCAATTCCATCCTTGGTTTCTCTCCATAATTTCTTGACGGCCACAACAGCACCACTGCTTAGAACAACCTTGTAAACCTTCCCAGATGATCTACTCCCTATCACATTGTCTTCACTCATCAATTTCACAATCTCAAACTCATCAAAGCCTAGCTTATGAAACGACCTCCACTTTGAAACATTTAAACTTCTCTTCTTCTTTCTTAAGTTCCTGTATCTCACATAAAACACAGCCACCCCAAGGATGAACAAGATTCTAGCAACTGCAAATATCGACCTGAAAATCCATGCATACCTCCGGTACTTTCTACCCCTTGAGCTATGACATTTCCCAAATCCTTTAACACAAAGCTCAGGGTTTCCTACAAAACATATTTCATAATTCTTAGTGGCATAATGAGGCAGAACATCCCAAGAAAGCCGATTGTATGACAAATTGAACTTATTGAGCTTCAGATTCTCTAGCTCTAGAGGAATCTCACCAAAAAATTGGTTACTAGAAAGATCAAGGACAGTGAGCTCGACAACCTTCCTAATTCCTTTGGAATTGTGCTACTAAACCTATTATGTGCAAATTAAGCTCATTGAGTCTATTCAAACCGCTAATCCAACCCAGAATTTCACCAGACATTTCATTATAGCTCAAATCAAGAGTACCCAACTGGATCAATTTGGCCATGCTATCAGGGATTCTACCAGAAAGCTTATTATTACCACCATGAAACTCCAAAAGGTTATTCAATGATCCAATTCGGCGCAAAGGAGTTGTATGCTAAATGAAGGACCTTGAGTGACGTCATGTTAGTTAACGAGTTCGGGAATGGTCCGCTGAGGAAGTTGTTGACTAAGTCAAGTAACACGAGGCGGTGAAGAGTGTGGCTGAGTTGAGTGGGGATGTTGCTGGAGAGGTTGTTGAAGAAGAGGTCGAGGTGGCGGAGGGCGGTGAGGAGGGAGAGGGAGAAGGGAATGGTTCCAACAAGAGTGTTTTGGGAGAGGTCGAGGTGACGGAGACGGCAGCAAACGGAGAGGGATTGCAGGTGGCCGTTGAGAGTGGTAGAGGGGAGGTTGAGAGAGGTGATGGTGACGGTTACGGGAGTTGTAGTGGCGTTGCGGCATGTGACACCCCACCAATGGCACGGGGTTGTGTCTGAAGGGTTCCATGAAGAGAGTGAGTTGTCAAGGTCGGTTAGGTGGTTTTTGAATTGGAGTAGGAGGCGGCCTTCATGGTTTAGTGAGAGAGTTGGTTATGAACAAAAGAACAAGAGGAGGAAAGTGGTCATGAAACTGAAAGGAAGCATTATACTGTGGGGGTGTGTGGTTGGAGGAATATTAGAGCATTCCCAGGAATGTTTAGATGGGAATATCTTATTCCCATATTTGTTTCAAAGTTTTAAAATATATTTCCAGACAAGTTTTATTCCTTGGAATCAAAATCCCACTGATTTAATTCCCATCTCTCCCCTGGTTATCTTTAATTCCAATGGGAAGGGAATGTGTATAACAAAGTAAAAAGACCAAAATACCTTTGTTAATTTCACTCCAACCCTTCTTTTCAGATTTTTTCCAATTCATTTCAAACAAAATGAAACCCTAGCAGAGAGCCCCTCCTCCATGAAAACCAATCCCTAACGAGGCTTTTCTTCAAATTCACTGAGGTTCCACCGGCGTCGGCGCCGCCTCGCCGACGATTTGGATTTGCATGGCCACCACGCTTCTTATTCTAGAAGAAAATCGTTCTCGTTTGTGTTCGTCATCACAGCTCATCTCGGTTCACCGCCACTACGTTTTCGCCGCCATCATCGCGACTCTGTTCAGATCCTCTGTGTTGTGTGGTTGTGCGTGGCCTCTCTCCTCCGTCTGAGCTCGGTTGCTCGCGCGTCTCTCGCCTCTGTGTCTGCTCGAGTTGTGCTTCGTGTTCGTGTTGTCTCCCTCGCCTCTCTCCCTCCTCGCATCTTCCTGTTCCTATTCATCTTTTTCAAGAACAGGTTTGTTCTAGGTTTGAAATATTATTAACTTAATTTGTTTGGAATTGGAATGTGATTTCAGTTTCAGTTCTGAGCTCATTGATTATAGTATTTAATAGTGATTAATATCTTGCTTTGATTAGGTCTAATACTTCTTTCTGTCTACTCATTCCTGTTTTTATGATAATGATTCATGTTTGAAAGGATTTTTAGGAAAAAAACATCAATTTTTTGTGAATAAGTTATATGATTCTGCTGGCTGTGATATTTTGTTATGTGAAACAAGTTTTTTTTTTTTTTTATAAATATTAGTTATGTTTTTGTCAGGAGTATGTGCATTGAGTTGCATGATGGAGATTTTCTCCAATGTTGTGTTTGAGAGTTTGCTACTATGGTTGTTATTTTTTTGGACCATGCTTGATTGAGGGATTTCTTTGGACTTGTGTTGTATGCATTTGATTTCCAGTTGTGAAGCAAAAGAAGATTTTTTATTAGGCAAAAGAATTATTAATCCTGCTCTTGATATCATGCGAGCTTCAACAAGTAAACATAATTATGAGTGAAATGAAATGATGAATCATCAATGTAATATAACTATCTCATTAAATTTTGACTTGACTGTCCAATTTGCAATTTGTATCTCTAATAAGTACTCTTCCTTAATTTGAGTCAGAGTTTGCATTTTAGTTTAGTTGGTTCCAAGTCATTGTTATTGCATCATCATATAAATGACTCACTACTCAAGTCAAGCCATAGATTTAATATAAACCATAATTCGCACCAATACCATCTTTCACTTCTTTTATTTCGTATTAACATTTCTTTCCTATGAACAGAAGTTTTTTTGTTTTCACAATTCGCACCAATACCATCTTTCAACAAGAAATTATAGCTGTTGCTGCTTCTAATTGAGCATTTTTTTTCTTTTTGGTATGTTGATGTTTCCTTCTCTTTCTCTCTTTTCAGCTTTGCTTTGATGATTTGATATGTGAGAATTTTAGATTGGTTGGAGTTTTATGTCAAGGTTTCTCTTTCTCTTTTTTAAAGTGAACTAAAGAACAAACAGATTCATAGTTTAAATCTGAGGTTCCACTTAAAAGGAAAAGTTCCATCTTAACGGAGAGATTGGTAGTAAAATCATGGTGTAAAAGGTTATTGGTTGTGGTATTCTTTAGTTTTTTCATGAAACAAGAAGCTGAATCTGCATCTTATAAGCCAAGTAGTTGTCTGATCTATGTTTTTGCTTCACATTTGAAAAGATTCAGATACTGTGCTTATGGTTTTATATCACAGTGTATTACATTGGTAGATCCACTGTCTGCTCATAATGCTTTTGCTGATATCACTCTGTGAAAATGTGAGAAGGACACACAAATGGGAGTTTATGATTGATACCATAAAACCAAACAAGCAATAAAATATGCTTCAATTGAGAACTTCCTGATATCAAATTGTAGTTTCCTATACCAATTGTATTAGATACTAGATAGTAACACTTTACTGTATTAGCTGAACAGCATTCTCATTGATGTTGAGTGCCACTGTCCTGTTGTCGATAGAAAATAGAAAAAGTAATTATAAAATTCACACTACAAATATAAAAATGGATTGAGAGAAACTTATCTGTCTATCTTGAATTCTCGATCTGGTTTTCAATCCACTGAAAAATATTTCTGTGAAAATTTGGATAAAACTCATTACTAATTTTATGACTAGTTTTTACTATTTACGATGGGAACGAACAAATGCCATTCAAGTGAGGGTTGGTTTGTTGCAATATATCTCATAGTTGTGTGATTCCTTGCTTCAAGATGATGAAAATGGGATTGCAGTGATTCTGTGATTGGCCTTTACTTACTGTTCTTTTCATACTTGTGTGATTCCTTGCTTCAAGTTTATAAAAATTGATAAAACAGCTTTACTTTTTCTGAATACCATAGCATTTAGCACATGGATTGTTATTATTGCGATTGTTTCCCTATAGCTTAGCTTATAGCTATATGGCATAATGTGTATGCTTTTTGATGTGTAGGAGTCACTAATCGTTAAGAAAGTAGGGTTCTGTTTTTTACTTCATTACTCAGGTTTCAATATTGAATTGTTAAAAAATTGTTAACATTATCTTTCTTGATATATATTATGAATTTTAATCAAAATTCATTTCCTTTATTTTTAAATTACCTCATACTCGTATACTAAATTATAAATTCAATAGACTTCAACTTAAGCTTTTAACTTACAATTCTTTTTGGGTATTTCTGGAAATTCAATATAAAAGTTTTTCCTTTTTTATTGGATTAAACATGCTAAATTTAGAATATTCAAAAATGCATTGTTCTGATGTTTCAGTTTATTCTCAATATCTTCATTGCACAAATTCAAATAGTTACTGTTATAGTTACTTCTTAGGCAGAACATATTTTCTTGTGTGAACTTTATTAATATGTATGTGAACTTTATACGAGTATACAAAAATGCTAGGCCTATGATGACATGGGAGTTCAATGAGGTTATGGTTATTATTTGAGTGGGTTCATTAGACTAGTATTAGTAGTATACCAGTGCCTCTGGCTGCTTGTGTTTTGGATTAGAATTGAAGTTCTCTAATTTGTATAAAGCATGGTTAAGACCGGGTTCTCTTTTTTGTATCAATGTAAAAAGTAAGATATTTATCTTTTTGTGTCTTACTACAAGAGTTGCTGGTACTTCTTCATTACTCACATAGATTGAGCATGGTTTTCTTATGTAGCTTGTGTGCACCATCTGTTTGGACAAAATTAAACTTTGAAATAAAAAATATTTATATATATCATATTCTTATATTATATATATATTCCTAAACTTGTCTTTTCTTGTTGTTTCCTACTGCATTGACATTGCTACCAGAAAGAAAAGAAAAGAAAAGTTATTTATATTCCTAAACTGGCCTTGCTTGATTTTTTTTTGCAGAATGGATTCCAAACAGAAGATGAAAGTTATTGCCTGCTTGATTTTACATTTCGAATTAATGAATGACCTTATGATTAAGTTGTTGATAATTTGCTATGTTTTGATTATATTGCAATTGAAAAAAAAGAAAAGAAAATGGAATGATAGTTATAGTAGGCAAGTAATAAGAGATGTTAGTGTTGATAGGATTATTTATTTTAGTGATCTAGCATGTATAGAAAACACAAGAATGGATAGATGTGCCTTTCATGCATTGTGTAACATGCTTAAAAGGGTTGGAAGGTTAGAACCAAGTAGGAATATGGGTGTGAAAGAAATGATTGCCATGTTTTTACATATTATAGCACATGACGTCAAAATTAGAGTAATAAAGAGACAATTTGTGAGATCTGAAGAAACAATTAGTAGGCGGTTTAATGATGTATTGCTTGCTATTTTGAGATGTCATAATCTCTTACTGAAGAAACCTCAACCATTTAGCCAGGATAAAATGGATGAACGATGGAAATGGTTTAAAGTAATTTATTTTGCTAATGTTGTTAAATCTCATATGGTTGGTGTTCTTTAGAATTGAGTTAATTGATCTTTGTTTTGGATTTTAGGATTGCCTAGGAGCCTTAGATGGTACTCATATCAAAGTCAATGTCCTTGAGGCTGATAAGCCTAGATATCGAAACAGAAAAGGTGACATAACAACCAATGTGCTTGGAGTGGTTGCTCCCGATATGCAATTTATCTACGTACTAGCGGGTTGGGAGGGTTCAGCTGCGGATTCTAGGGTATTGCGAGATGCACTATTTTGCAATGGGTTTAGTGTTCCCCAAGGTATTTTATTGAGACTTTAATATGTTATCAAAGTAACCATTTGATCTTTCATTAATTTTGTTCAATTGTGTATGTCACACTAGGTCATTATTACTTATGTGATGCTGGATATATGAATTGTGAAGGATTTTTGGCACCTTATAGAGGACAAAAATATCATTTGAGTGAGTTTAATCCACATAATCAACCCAGTACAGCTCAAGAGTTTTTTAATATGAAACGCTCACAAGCTAGGAATGTCATTGAAAGGGCATTTGGAGTATTGAAAGCAAGATGGGGAATTTTAAGGGGAAGATCATTTTATCCTATTAAGACTCAAGGAAGAATTATAACTGCTTGTTGCCTTTTGCATAATCATATTAGAAGAGTGATGGTTGTGGATCCTATTGATGAGATAGAAGATCAAAATATACTTGGAGTAGATGGTGAGACGATCCACCATATTGAAACGAGTGATGCTTGGGGTAGATGGAGAGATCAACTTGCACAAGAAATGTGGAACCAATGGAGGAGAAGACATCACGCTCGATAATTGTAATAATTTTTCCATGTGTGAGGTTGTCTGTCGTAACATTGATTTCATTTTGTTTATGTGTTTGTGTTCTTGTATAAGAGTTGTGCATGTATGCTTATTAGTGCAAGTAATTTTTTACTTTTGAGACTTCTTTGTAACTTTCATTTGGATAATAGTAATGTTTTTTTAGTGAATTTAATTGTGATAATGTTAATTTTAATTAAATATATTTGTTATTAGGGGTATTTTAGTAAATTTGAAAAGATTAGAATCGATAATAATTTTGATTAAACATATTTTTATTAAGGATATTTTAGTAAATTTTTTATTAGAAGTATTTTTGTAAATTCAAAATGTAAAAAAAGTAATAATTTTAATTAAACATATTATTAAGTGAAATTTAGAATCAATAATAATTTAAGTAAAGATACTTGATATTGGGGGTATTTTGATAAATTTAAAAAAAATAGAATCAATAATAATTTTAGTTAAACATATTTGATATTGGAGGTATTTAAGTAAATTTAAAAAAATAGAATCAATAATAATTTTATTTGAACATATTTAATATTAAGGGTATTTTAGTAAATTTAAAAAAATTAGAATCAATAAACAATTTAGCTAAAGGTATTTGATATTAGGGGTATTTTAGTAAATTCTAAAAAAAATTAGAATCAATAATAATTTTAGCTAAACATATTTATTATTAGGGGTATTTTAGTAAATTTATTATTAGAGATATTTTATAAATTAAAAAAAAAACAATGTAAAAAATAATATTTAATTAGCTTTATATTTAATTTTTAGTCATTAATAATTTAATTTGAATGAGTAAGGATAATTTTGACATATTACATAATATGACTAATAAATTTAAACTCAACCAAACAAAAATTTATTTATTCCTAGGATTATTACATAACATTCCAAGACATTAAATTTTATAAACAAATATAGGTATCTTCTATTCCAAGTAATCTTATTCCTAGGTATTATATTCCTAGGAATAACATTCCTAGTAATAAAATTTAATTTTTGAACCACACACACCCTGTGAGTAACTGTAACTGGTTAATTTGTTAGTGCGGGTGGGGGGAAGAACAAGAGTAGTGGTGTGTTGGTGAGAGTAATAATACTGTTTGGTTTGAGTGGAGTTTCCTTGATGGATTGTGACTGGGTGAATTATCAAGGAAATTAGAAGATGGGCGAAGTGCGTGTGCGGATTTGGTGTTATTTTGCATGGGGAAAGAAAGACTGGGAAAGGATCAAGAGATGGGTCCCATTGTGTTCCTA
Organism: Arachis ipaensis; assembly: GCF_059453495.1. Taxonomy (NCBI): domain Eukaryota; kingdom Viridiplantae; phylum Streptophyta; class Magnoliopsida; order Fabales; family Fabaceae; genus Arachis; species Arachis ipaensis. The sequence goes on from NC_142436.1 coordinate 35,981,121, forward strand.
TTTTTGTCTGTGAAATACTTAAATTATCTATACTATTTTTGTGTCCTTTTTTATATTTTTATTTTGAGTATTTAAAAAGTTGATCAAAAATAAAAGAAAACAATAAATAAATTGATCGTTAATATTATAAAAATGAATAATATATATAATTATAAAAATATCATTTTTTATTTTTTTGTTTTTGATTTTTAAAGATAAAAAAAAGAGGTGGCTTTTAATCATGTCTAACCTCCTTAGTCATTGATGCTCAGAGTCTTGGACCTTGCTTTATATATATATATATATATATATATATATATATATATATATATATATATATATATATATATATATATATATATATATATATATATATATATATATATATATATATATTGCTGTTTCTTTTACTTCAAGGATTAAATTTTTGTTTATTTCAGAAAATTCATAATAATTCTCTAAATCCCTATTCCTTGTACATCAACATTCTTTGATTCTAATTTAAATATGCACTGTTCATGTCATGCATTCAGAGTCACAGAAAATACCACCACATTTGAATAAATGAGACTACTCTAAAATTAAACTCAATTTCTCATGCACTACATCTTTTCTCTAATAAAAATTAAATTTCAAGCTCAGTGAATAATACATGAGGCATCTTTCAACATTAAAGCAAATAACAGAAAATTTCAAAATAACAGAACTAAACTCGAACCTAGGAATCTAACTAATAAAGGATAATGTAATAAACAAAGTAAAATAACAGAAAACCGGAACATAACATAGTAAGAGCGAGAAGGAATATATAATGAAAAGAACTCAACCACCTCAGTTATGTTGGTGGCCATCTCATTCCTCTGACTATGCTCCTCAGTGAAGATGATTTGCTTCCCTTTGGTCCCATAGAAAAGCCATAAGCGAAGCGACAACACCAAACTTAAAGGTTTGCTTGTCCTCAAGCAAAGAAGAACTGAAAACAAAAAACAAATATTATGATGAAAGAAGAATAAAAGGATAAAAGAACAGGAGAGAATTAGGATTGGGGGGTGGATGATTTGAAATCAGGCACTGATGGGTTTAATTTGGGCGTCGCATGCGACGCGTACGCGTACAGCACGCGTAAGCGTGGGTCGCGCTAATTTCAAGCGACGCGTACGCGTCTGGGATGCGTACGCGTGGATGGCCAGGATTGGAAAACGACGCGTCCGCGTCAGGGACGCGTACGCGTGATGGGACTTGTGCTCCCAGCACAGTTCCAGCCCTATACCATCATAACTCTCTGGCCAAACACTTTTTACGCCGATTTTACCATGTCACGCGTGCGCGTCAAGGACGCGTCCGCGTGGAGTGTCGAAAACCAGAGTGACGCGTACGCATCTGGTACGCGTACGCGTGGGTAAGCTGGTGCGCAAGGCATAGTTCCTACACAACTCCAGCGCAACTTTCGGCCTTTCTTCTTCTTCTCTTTTCGTTTTTTTTAATGTTCGGTTCCTGTTCGAAAATAGCTGCATGATCAGAACACACGTAAAATGAAAGAAGAACAGTAAAAACTCAATAAAAATCAAATAAGTAAGAAAACTACTACTACGAAAAATAACTAAGGATACGAAATTATCGAGTTGCCTCCCAACAAGTGCTTCTTTAATGTCACTAGCTTGACACTTGATTGTTGAATTTTCTTCCTCTTCTTCTAGTTGGTTAAAAGAAATGTGTCCAAGGGGGGAGAGGTGAAAATTAGTGCCCCCTGATATAAATTCCTCCGAACAAGCTTTCTTTTATTGTGATTAACTTGATTCACCTTACTTGTTGGTGTAAAGGTTGGATTATTTTTTTCTGACCTTCTCTCTTTCATGGATATTTTCTTCTGTTTCTTGGTCACAATCCCCTTTTCAGTGCTTTCCTTGGTTTCCTTCACTTCTTTGATTTCAAAATTTGGGTGTTGTGTGATGGTTAGAGTGTACCCTTCATCAAAAACTTCTTGAATTGGTGGTTTAATAAACTCAATATCTATGCCAGTCTCTACTTCAGTTGAGTGTATATTCCCATCATTGTTTTCATCTCTTACAGCCTCCTTTGTTTTTGCATCTTCCTCTTCTTCCATGTGTGAGGGTGAAAAGTTCTCTAATTCATTGGAGTATAAACTCTTTTGATTGATTTTCTCACTTTCTTCTATAGGATCTTGCATTATATCTCTTGGGAAGGAATTTGCTTGTTCCTCTTTCTGGGACTTGATAATCGACTGCACATGTTTCTCTACATTTTTGACACTCGTCTTTATATCATGTATGAATTCTTTCATGAGAAGCTCAATATCTGATGGTACTTGAGATGAATAAGGAGATGGTGGCTCTTGATATGAATAAGAAGGAGATGATGATTCTTGATAAGAGTAAAAAGATGATGGTTCTTGGTATGAATAGGGAGATAGTGGTTCTTGATATGGGTAGAAAGATGATGGTTCTTGATACGGATAGAGAGGTGGTGGTTCTTGGTATGAATATGGAGATGGTGGTTCTTGATATATAGTTGGAACATGGAGCACTAAAGTTTCTTTGGTTTTGACTTTGCCAACCAAAATTTGGATAGTTCCCCCATTCATAATAATATGAATCAATCCTTGGGTGTGAGTAGTAACCCTGTGATCTCTCTCCATTATTTTTCTTAGCACAAAACACCAAAAAGAATTAAACGCACCATGTGGTAAACAGGCAAGCAAAGAAGAAAGAACATAAAGAAAATTTAAACTCAATAAATAAAATAACTAGGAAGAATAAAACAACTAAGGGGACACCAAACTTAATTTCAGAAATTAAGAAAATATTAGTGCTAAATTTTTTTATTTTTATTTTTTTTGAAAATACTTAAGCAAAATTAAAAAAAATTAAAATTAAAACGCCTAATCTAAGCAAACAAACAACTAATAGTTGTTAATCACAATTAATCCCCAGCAACGGCGCCAAAAACTTGGTGCGGAATTTATAACCACAAACTAACTGGCAAGTGCACCGGGTCGTACCAAGTAATACCTCAGGTGAGTGTGGGTCGATCCCACGAGGATTGATGGATTAAGCAACAATGGTTAAATGATTTACTTAGTTAGACAAACAGAAAATAGTGTTGAGAGTTCAAAAAGCATTAATTTAAAGATAGGCGAATAAATAAGTTGGGAATAAAATATGGAGAAGACAGTTAAGGTTTCAGAGTTATCTATTTTCCGGATTGACTTTTCTTATTAATTTATTTTAATCATGCAAGATTTAATTCATGGCAAACTATATGTGACTAGACCCTAATTCCTTAGACCTTCCTAGTCTCCTCTAAAATTCATCAACCGCCAATTCCTTGGTCACTTAATTCCAATTAGAGGGTGAAGTTTAATTCTAGTTTATATGCCACAGAAACTCTAATCACCCAAATATAAAAGGATTATATGTCACGTATCCCGTTAAATCCAGATAATTAAAATTTAGGAGAATTTGTTTTCAAGCTGTTGTTCAAGTAAAGAGCTTTTCCAAGTTATACAAGAATTCATTTAGAACATGGGTCATACTTTCGTTCCATCCAAATTCATAAAATAAAGAACGAAAATAATTCTTGAAACAGAAATCAATACATAAATTAAAATAGAAAAATAATAGAATCAATCCATACAATAGACAGAGCTCCTAACCTTAACAGTGGAGGTTTAGTTGCTCATGGCTCAGAGAGAAAAATAAGGATTCTGATAAAATATATTTTGGTAGAGGTGGAATGGAATCCCCTAGAAGGGAAGTTTCTTTTCCCTTTTATGTCTAATCCTAATTAATTTAAAATCTATTTTCTAAAACTAAAATAATATATTTTCCTATTTTAAAATAAAAATTAAAGTTTAAATCAGAATTAATAGGAATCAGCGTTTTCTGCACTTCGCACTTGTCACGCGTACGCGTCGATGGTCTTCTTCGCGTGTCACGCGTACGCGTCAGGTACGCGCACGCGTTGCTGAGCAACTTCGCTTTTCACGCGTACGCGTCAGGTACGCACACGCGTCGCCATGGAAAGCTCCAAATCACGCGCACGCGTCAGGTACGTGCACGCGTCGCTCTTCGCTGTCATCTCCTTTAATTCTTGTGCTGATTCCATTTGTGCAAGCTTCCTCTCCATCCTCTAAGCCATTCCTGCTCTATATGGCCTTCTTCTCTTTTTCTGCGGAAGCTCCATCAAATCCAACCAAATGTTACCTAAAATAAACAGAATTGCACAAGACTCAAAGTAGCATCCATAGTCGCTAAAAGATAATTAATTCTTAATTAAACTCAGCAATTTAAATGCAAATTCACTAGGAAAAGATAGGAAAGATGCTCATGCATCACCCCTTCATAAGCTGCCTCTTGAGAATTGGCAGCTGAGCTCTGTACTCCACTCAAGTGCTGGAAGATCATGTTGATCTGCTGGGACATGAGCTTATTGATGAGTGGATATTTTATACGCTTTTTGGCTTCATTTTCATATAGTTTTTATTATGTTTTGTTTAAGTTTTATTATGTTTTTATAGGTTTTAGTGCAAAATTCACATTTTTGGATTCTACTTTGAGTTTGTGTATTTTATGATGATTTTAGGTATTTTTTTGGCTGAAATTGAGGAGCTTGAGCAAAAGTCTGATTCAGAGACAGAGAAAGGACTACAGATGCTGTCAGGATCTGACCTCCATGCACTTGAAAGAGCATTTCTAGAGCTACAGAACTCCAAATGGCGCGCTCTCAACAGCTATGAAAAGCTAACATCTAGGGCTTTCCAAAAATATTTAATAGTTTATACTTTGCTTTGAAAATAAAGGCTCAAAACTAGCATTCAACACCAGCCACCAGCCTTATTCCTGGCGTCCAATGCCCAAAGGGGAGTAGTTGGTGTCCCAATGCCCAAATAGGAGTCCCAAGCTGGCGTTCAATGCCCCTAAGGAGTCCTAGCACGTGGAGACACCTTTAGCTCAGCCCAAACACTCACCAAGTGGGCCCTAGAAGCGGATTTTCTCACTATCAACCTAGTTTATCTTATTTCTATAATTTTTAGTTAGCAGATTAGTATATATAGGAGGAGATCACCCTTGTTTAATAATTTTTGATCTTCTTCCGCCACTTTTACATTCGAACACTATTCTCTGTACAGTATGAGTCACTAACCTCCTCGGTTAAGGTTAGGAGCTCTGCTGATTCTTATGAATTAATAATATCACTATTTCACTTCAATCAATGCTTGATTCTATTCTAAGATGTATCTTCGTTCTTCATCCTAATGGGTTGGGAGTGTAACTTGACCGTCATCCCAATTCTACATGGGTTCTTGCGAGTCCTTGACGGGATAGTATTGAACCACCAGCTTGATTATACATCTCTTAGATGGCTAATCCTCGGCTTCGTTGGGAACTTCTCGAGACATTAGTGCAGCCGAGGTGCGGGCCGATTGATGAGGGAAAATACGTTTCCACACAAACTCACCGGCAAGTGTACCAGGTCACATCAAGTAGTAATAACTCACAAGAGTGAGGTCGATCCCACAGGGATTGATGGATCAAGCAACTTTAGTGAGTAATCAGTCTAGTTAAGCTAACAGTGTTGAATTAGATGAAATTGAAGCAACAGAAAGTAAATTCCAGGAATTATAAGTGCAGAAAGTAAAGTGATTGAATCTTAAAGAGCAAGAAACGTAAATTGCATCAAATGTAAAGAGAATTTGGGTGCTAGAAATTAAAGAGGCAGTAAATCAAAAACTCAGGACAGTTGCAGAAATTGTAAATTGCATGAAAAGTAAATTCAGATCACAGCAAGCTCAAATATAAAGTTGCAGAATGTAGATTTGCAGAAAAGTAAATCAAGCTCAAGGGAAACAAAAATGTGAAAGTGCAGAAGAACAGAATTGCAGGAAGATGTAAATTGCATAAACTAAATTGAATTCAATACTTGAAATGTAAAGTGCAGAAAAATAAATGTGTATCAAAGAGAGTCTTCTATTCTAATCCTACTCCTACTCCTATTGCTCTCTAGCAGAGCCAGCCTTCTCAATGAAGTGAAACTGATACCTTTATATAGGCTTTACAAAAAAAAATAAAATTGAAATTGAAAACAAATTACAATTTAAATGAAATTCCTAATCTAGCTTTTTCTTGTGCCTTTGAGTCATGTCAATGGGCTTTGCTTGCTTTGGGGCTTCAATGAAATGGGTTGATTTGGATTTGGCCTTGAATAAGTGGGTTAGGAGTGGCTTGATGATGCTCCAGTGGAGCGCTCCGTGCATAAAGTGAATGTCCTATTCACTTTGCCAAGCGTGCCCTTTCACGTGCTCAACTTCTCCTCCAGCGTTCACTTAGTGAACGTCACGTTCACTTGTTGAACGTTGCTCCTTGGTGCTTCCTTGGTGCGCACCATTCTTCATGGGCGCTCTCCCAGTGAACGCTACGTTCACATTTTGAGCACTGGCTTATGTATGGAAGCCCAAGCCTTGCCTTCCCAACTTGGAATTCATGAGAAAGTGAAGAAAGTGAATGTGGCGTTCACTTCCAAAGTGAACGCTAGTTGTTTGTGTTCCTAAGCGTGGTTTTTGGGCCTTAAAGATGCCTTTCACTTATGCTTCAATTTCATGCCAAATATAAATTGTTATATATCGTTGGAAAGCTCTGAATTTCAGCTTTCCAACGCAACTAGAAGCGCATTAATTGGATATCTGTAGCTCAAGTTATGGTCCTTTGAAGAAGGCATGATCATGCTGTTTTGGAGGCCGAAAATGCTCAATTAGTGAGCGTGGCGTTCACTTAGTGAGCGCTGTTTGGAGGCCAAAGTTAATGACAGCTTCTAAAGACCAAAATTAATGTTCACCCCATACTGTTATATATTGTTGGAAAGCTCTGGATGTCTACTTTCTAATGCATTTGAGAGCGCATCATTTAAAGCTCTACAGATCACGTTATCCTCTTGGAAGGTGAAGAGGTCAGCTGGCCTTACTGCAGGTTGATACTATGTTCATCTTTGCACTTTCGAGGTAAGTTTTCTCCCTCAGATTTAGTGTCCACCATGCAGTGCCATATATGCTTGGAAAGCTCTAGATTCCTACTTTCCAATGCCACTAAAATCACCTCATTTGGAGTTTTTTAGCTCAAGTTATTCTTGTTGGAGTGTGAAGAGGTTAGGGTTGCAAATCCTCTTTGCTTAACTCAGAAGCCTCTTTGAGTTTATTTCTAACTCTTTTGCCACCTTGGGAGTGTGATTCTTCTTTTAGTGCTTTTATTGCTTCTTTTTCTGTTATTTCCTACAAAATTTATAAAATCAAAAGATCAAAGAAATATACCATTGAAGCACAAAAGCATTCAATATTTAAGCACTAATCATTAATTTCTTATATGAAAAAGCATAGAAAAACATGACACGATGGCATGTCATCACCGATTAGGGCCTTTATGGTATAGGCTAGAACCAAAAGAGCAGCATTTTCTGATCCGAAAGATCCGACCTTGTATGTGGCATTTTGAGTAGGATCACCAAGGGAATGGACTGCTAGAGCTTCACCCCCGTTCAGATTGGATGACCGCTGACCCGGCATTTGATCTGAAGCAGAGGAGATTATGACCACCGACCCGGCGTTAATCATATACAGCTTGCCATGGAATGAATCAATCAAAATTTGGAGTAGATGGTAAGAAAAGTTGATCTAGAAGGAAGAAGCATCTCCGAAGCCTCAACCGTTCTCATACCATTGATTTCACACCTATCCAGTAACGTTTTATTTAATTATTCTGTTTTATGCGTTTTCTCGTGACAACTATCTTTTCTATCCGCCTGACTAAGATCTGCAAGGTATGCACTGCTTGCTCAAACCAACAATCTCTGTTGGATTGACCCTCACTCACCTGAGGTATTACTTGGACGACCCGGTATACTTGCCAGTCTATCTGCGCGAAACGTGCAGAGTCAGTTTTGTGCAACACTTATTCTGTGCCAAAATGGCGTCCAGAGTATCCACCTCCACGACTCCTCTCTTCTGAGTAGCCTCAGTGTTCACAGGGTTCCTCTCAGAAGTGTACATGTATTGGTTGTTGGCAACCATTTCAATGAGCTCCTGCGCCTCCTCAGGTGTCTTTCTCATGTGGAGTGAGCCACCAATCAAGTGGTCTAGTGACATCTTGGACAATTCAGAGAGGCCATCATAGAATATCTTCAACATGGTCCACTCTGAGATCATGTCTGGAGGGCATCTCCTGATCAGCTGCTTGTACCTCTCCCATGCTTCATAGAGGGATTCTATCTCTTTCTGTCTGAAAGTCTAGACCTCCACCCTAAGCTTACTCTGCTTCTGAGGTGGAAAGAACTTGGTCAGAAATCCATTGACCACCTTCTCCCATGTGTCCAGGCTCTCCTTAGGCTGAGAATCTAGCCATAGCCTTGCCCTGTCCCGTACAGCAAAGGGGAAGAGCATGAGCTTGTAGATTTTCGGGTTCACTCCATTAGTCTTGACAGTATCACAGATCTGCAGAAAATTTGATATGAACTTGTTGGGATCCTCCTGCGGGAGTCCATGAAACTGGCAATTCTATTGCACTAGAGTGACCAGTTGAGGCTTTAGCTCGAAGTTGTTTGCACCAATCGCAGGGATGGATATGCTGCGCCCATAAAAGCTAGATGTGGGTGCAGTATAAGAGCCAAGGACCTTCCTTGCGTCTCCTCCATCGTTTGGATTAGCTGCCATTGTTGTATCTTCAGCTTTTTGCTCAAGAGATTTCGTGAGATTCCCTCTGGCTCTGCAAGCTTGAGCTTATTACAAACGCCGCCTTAAGGTCCTCTCAGGTTTAGGATCAGGATCAAGAAGAGATTCCTTATTCCTGTTCCTACTCATAAATAAGAAGAAACAAACCAAGAAAAGGGCAAGAAGGGGGACTCTATGTTAGAGTATAGAGGACTCCCTGTGAGAAACTCTAATAAAGAAATCAAAGGAGATAAAGTAGGAAAAAGAATTTGAAAATAAAGATGTCTTTAATTTGAAAATTTTTCGAAAATAAAGAGAAAGAAAGAAGTCAAGAAGTTTTCGAAAAAGAAGAAAGAAAAAGAATAATTAAAAAGACACCAAATTTAAAAGCAAAACAAGATAAGATAAAAAATTAACTAACAAGATTTGAAAGTAAAGATAAAATTTTCGAAAATCAGAGAAGAAGAAGTCGAATCAAGATTTTGAAATTCAAACCGGAAAGAAAGAAAAACTAGAGGAATACTAATCTTAAAATTAAAATAATATAAAGAAAACAATTAATGAAAAAGATTTGAAAACAAAGATAGAAGATTTGTCTTTTTTTTAAATATATATATTCTTTTTTCGAAAGTTGAAAAAGAAATAAAAAGAAAATATCAAACTTAAAATTTGAAATTAAAAATAAGACAACTAAAGTAAGATTTGAAAATCAATAGATAAATAAGATAAAGATCAAGAATCAAGAAGGATAAACAAGATATGATTTGAAAATTTAAAAAAATCGCTAACAAGAGACATCAAATTTTAAAATTTGAAATTAAAATTAAGATAAGGATGCAAGGATTATCTTAAAAGTTTTTGAAATTTAAAATTTAAAAGGAAAGGGGTTTTTAAAATTTTTAAAATTCAAAAAGAAAACAACAAAGGAAACACCAAACTTAAAATTTGAATTTGAATAAAGATAAGATACAAACGCAAAAAGATTAAATTAAAATTTCGAAAAGAAAAGGAGAACACTAAAGGAACCCCAAACTTAAAAAATTTAGAATCAAATAACACTAATTTTGAAAATATTGAGAGAGAAACACTAAAAGGCACCAAACTTAAAATTTTGAAATCAAATAAGAGAAAATAACAAAAAAAATTCGAACAAAAAAAAAGCAACCACGATTAATTTTCAAAAATTAGGAAGAGCAGAAAAATTAACGGGAACTAAAGGACACCAAACTTAAGATCTGAAACAAAATTTGGGACATAGATAAAGCTGACTAAGATTAATTTTTCAAAATTTTTTTAAGAAAAGAAACAAAGAAGGTTCGAAAATTTAACAAGAAACACAATTAAAAGAAAAAACTAGTAGAAGTACCTAATCTAAGCAACAAGACAACCGGTAGTTTGTCAATCTCGAACAATCTCCAGCAACGATGCCAACAACTTGGTGCGCAAAAGTTGAACTCGCACAACTTCACCAACATGTGCACCGGGTCGTCCAAGTAATACCTCATGTGAGTGAGGGTCGATCCCATGAGGATTGTTGGATTGAGCAAACAATAGTTGTCTTACAGGACTTAGTCAGGCGAATAGAAAAAGAGGTTGTTGTTGAATTCGCATGAAACAAGAAAGTAAAGAAAAGTAATTAAAAATAGATAAAGAGATAATATATGAAAGCAATTAAGGCTTCAGAGATGCTTATCCTTCTGGATTAATCCTTCTTACTCACTATTCCAACGATTATTGATTCATTCCATGGCAAACCATTAATGATTAAAACCTAATGTCTTAGCGAGTTAATCTCCCCAGTTACTAAAACGCCACAGACAAGGTCAATTCTTTCAGATCAGAGGGTGAAGCTCAGAAATCTAGTTTAGCGCCATAAAAACCTCAATTACCCAAAGCTAACTGGATTATATGTCACATATCTAATTAGCCCAGATAAATTGCGATTTAGGAGGAGTGCTTTCAAGTTGTAGCCCAAGCGAGAAAACTCTGTCGAGAATCACAAGTGCTCATGTAAAATAAGGGGTCATACTGTCGTTTCACCCCAGATTCATAAGATTAAGAACGAAAACAACACCTTAGAATTGAATCAAACATGAATTAGAGTAGAACAGTAATAGTATTAATCCATAGAAATAAGCAGAGCTCCTAACCTTAACCAGGAGGTTTAGTTACTTATGCTTTACAAAAGTAAAAGAAGATCTGAAAATAATGTTCAATGATATTCTAAACCTTAGTGAAATCCTCTTTAAATAGGAAATACTAACCCTAAAAGATGTTAATTTTAAATTTAAAAAGTACAAGGATAATACTAGATAAGCTAAGGAGTGCTAAAATCCACTTTGGGCCCACTTTGGCTATGTGCTTCGGTCTAGCCTGGCGTTCAACTTGGAATATGGGCATTGAACGCCTATTAGGGGTGAGCTTGCTGTCTTCTACTCCTTGGCTGGCGTTGAACGCCAGTTTTGGGCGTCCAACTTGGGAGGTCAGTCCTTCTCAGGCGTTAAACGCCAGAACAAGACGTTTAACGCCAATTTTGGCACTCATTCTGGAAGAGAAGTATAGACTATTATATATTTCTGGAAAGCTCTAGAAGTTAGCTTTCTAACGCCATTAGGACTGCACCAATTGAACCTTTGTAGCTCAAGATTTACTCGTTGGAATGCACGGAAGTCAGGATTGACAGCATCTGCTACCCTTTCTTTGTCTCTAAACAAGATTCTGCCAAATTCGCCCAAAAATCACCTAAAATCATAGAAATAACACAAAAACTCAAAGTAGCATCCAAAAAATAAATTTTACACTAAAATATACTAAAACCTAATAAAATATAACAAAAAACACTAAGAAAATGCTATGAAAAATGGTACAAATGCTCACGCATCAAGTGCTCAATTATTGGTTATGAGATCAAGTGGGTTGATGATAAAAAGCACAAAATTAAATGGCAAGAAATTTAAATGGCAAGGAAGTAAAGATAACAACTACTAAAGAGGCATTCATGGCAAGGATTGAGAATCAAGGTTTTCTATCCTAGTCATTAACTATAACACAATAATTAACAAGAGCTAAGTCCATTACGTTATCTTCACTTCGGAAGAAGGTCAATTAGGCCTAGTTAACCCTAATCCATAAGTAGCATCAATGGAAACAAGATTAACTAACAACTCTAGATCACCAATATAAATTAAGTATCAATGACTCAAGATTACCAAATTTCTCTTTCCAAGCGAAGAATGCTCAAAATCTACTCTAAAACTAACCCAAACATTTTATGAAACACTTGGTGTGTAATAAAAGAAAAAGCATATTAAATTGCAAGAAATATAAAATATAAAGCTAACAAATGCAAGATAACAATAATAACAACTCAATTAAACAATAAGAAACATAAAAAGACATCAATTGCATTAAAGAAAGTGAAAATCAACAAGAGTTCATAAACATTAACGTGACATAAAGAGGGAAATTAACAAGAAGGACTAAGAGACAAAGATGTAAGAACAAGAAATTGCAAGGAAAACTAAATTAAAGCAAGAGCAAAACCTAAGTCTAAGATGAAATTAACCTAAATCTACCCCAATTCTAGAGAAAAGAGGGAGCTTCTCTCTCTAGAAAACTACCCTAAGATATATTTCTACACTAATCTAATTGCTCCCCCTTGTTCCATCTTCAATTTGGCCTCAAATATATCAGAAATGAGTTGGATTTGGGCTTGGATGAGCTCAGAAATCGCCCCCAACGTGTTTCCTTAATGAGGTCACATGACAAGTATCACGCGTACGCGTGGGTCATGCGTACGCGTGGGTCACGCGTACGCGTGGGTCACGCGTACGCGTGGGTCACGCGTACGCGTGGCCTGGCGAATTTCCTTCCTCATGCATACGCGTGAGACACGCATACGCGTGGCCTTGCATTCACCAAATCCCCATTTCTTCATGAATTTGCCACTTTGCATGCTTTTCCTTCACTTCTTTGATCCAATCTTTGCCTTCTAAGATTGAAAGCACTTAAAAAATACATTAAGGCATCAAATGAAATTAAAGTGAATTAAATTTAGCAATTTAATGGCCTAAAAAGCATGTTAAACTCTTAAGCACAAATTAGGAGAAATTCACAAAACCATGCTATTTCATTGAATAAATGTGGGATAAGTTGATAAAATCTACTAAATTCAACACAAGATAAACCACAAAATTGGGATTTATCAGCATGCTATTTTACATGTTGCAACACTTATTTATTTACGGCCAACAAGTTACCACAAATTCTCTCTTTTAAGAGAATTTAAGCCAGAAATCAGTGCATAAATCAAAGGTAGAAAAGCTAATGTATTAATCCATGGAATCAACAGAGCTCCTAACCTTAACCATGGAGAATTAGTTGCTCATGTTCTTCAGAGAAATCCTAAATTATAAAAGGTAAAAATTGCTGAAGAAGAGAAGCCGTCAGTGACCTCCCTCTTTTATATTAACCCTAAACAAAACTCAGAATTCAAAGCTAAAACAGAATCCAAAATTCAAATCAAATCAAATTTTCTTCATAATTGTTTTTCTCTCAACCAAGATCTCTCTCTTATGTGCTTGCTATTCTTCAATTAATGCTGTGACTAGTGGGCTTAGGTTTAGCCTTGAATTAACCACATGAAGGATGAAGAGTTTGAAGGTTTAGTGGTCAAGGTGAGGCTCCTAGAAGTGGCCCAGAGTCTCACGTTGTACGTGAGTCCTTCACATTGTACATGAAGTCTTGTTATAGCCCAAATTGTTCTCTGTTTTTATTCACACATTGTATGTTAAGATTCTCACTTACTACGCAGATTGGGTGTTGTGCGTACGCATGCTGTATACGTACGCATCATGCCTCAAAAACCTCTTGTTGTGCGTATGCATGCTGCATGTGTACACATGATGCCTCCTTTTTGTCCTGGTTGTGCCTACGCATGCTAGATATGTACGTTGGCTTTGTCACCCCAAATTGTTGCTTTCTGTTAGCTCCCTTCACATAGTATGTGATGACATCCACATTGTACGTTGATGATGCATACGCATGAAAAGCTAATTATGGTGCTTCTAGAAAGATTTTTGTTCATTCTTGAGGGTATTCTATTCAACACAGGTTGCTTTCTATTTAGTGGTTCTTATCTTCCTTTCTTCTCTATTTCTTGCTGTTTTTCTTCCTAAGTTTCCTTTAATCAATGAATTCAACTAAATCAAAGTAATGCTCATATTAACCATGAAAATATTTGCTTATTCAACAAGAATTCTTAGTAAATCAATGAAAATAAAGAAGGAAAAATACCAAAGATGTGGATGCATCACAACACCAAACTTAAGCTCTTGCTTGTCCTCAAGCAAGCAAAGAATCATGACTTGGTCATCAAACTTTCCAACCTTATAATACAAGGGTGAATGGTTGCAATTCACATTAGTTTGGTTAGCCGTTTCACTTATGCACAATTCAACACAATTGGTTATAATCTTTCAAGGCCTCTTTCTGGATTAGATTATAGAATCCTTCCTTGAATTGTCACCATGAAGCAAGCTTATTTACTTTCTTTCCACATTTTATTTTCATTGGGTTCTTTGCATCTTGAGCCTAGCCGTGACTCTAAATGATTTGTTTTCAATCTTTTTGCTTAATACATAAGCACCACAAGCACATAATTGGGGAGCTCTTTGAGCTTACTTTGTCCTTTGAACATTCCCTATTATTGGTGCTCAGAGCCTTTGGCTTTCTCATTTTTTTAAGGGGGGTGCTTTACACCTTGAGCCTAGCTGTGACTCTAAATGCTTTATTTTCAAGATTTTTGCTTGATACATAAGCACCACAAGTACTTGACTAGGATGCTCTTTCAGCTTATTTTTCTTTCAATTTCCTTAGTCAGTGGTACTCAGAGCCTTTGCCTTCTCTTCCAACCCCTTTTTCTTAATTATTGTTCCTTATTTTCTTGCTTCTTCAAGGCTTTGTCAAGTTTAAAGATCCTATAATAGTCCTCTAGAATAAAGGCTCAAGCAATTTGGCTCAGCTTGTGTTGAACTTTCTTAGTTAGTTTGGTCTTCTAAACTCACATTGTCATGCTCTTTATGATCCATTCCTTTTTCTCTTTATTTCTTTCTTAGTACATGACTCCTTGCCTCATATTTTGGAGGACATTATAAGTAGTAAGTTAAGTGGATACAGCAGAGAATGAGAAAACACAATTAAAACAAATGCAACAATCATAAAGCAAGGTAAATAGATTACAAAAAACATAACATAGATGGAAATAAGAGTAAAAAGGGAACCTGACAACCTCATTCATTGTTATTTCCTCCCTCATCATCATCATATTTCTCCTGTGCTTCCCTTGGTTCCCAAATTCTTGGCACATATTGACTAGCTTTACCTTTTGGGTTCCAAAAGCCATGGGTTTCTTAATTTTCTCTCCCTGCAATCAGAGCACTCCTTGTTGATCCTTTCGACCTCCTTCCCATAAATCTTGGCTACTTTTTCAAAAGGAGTGAGGGTTGGGTGTACTGCACTTTGAGCCCAAGACAGTAGTTCATCTTGGCATGTATGTTCAGTCACCAAGAATCGTCAGTGCAATACCGAGCTTCAGAGAGTGCTCGGTATTCTTGGAACTTTTTGTGATTTGCCCTTTGCAAAGCCCTGAAGTCTTGAAATTTTTTGTGATGAGCTTCTTGCAAGGCTTTATGCTCTTGAAACTCTTTCATAAAGTGTGCTTATTGTGCTGGGAGTTCTTGGATTACGGAATATACTTTGTTTCCATTCTACCGCTTGTTATGATGGATCAGAGGATTGATGATATTATTTAGGTTGATTTTGAGGGCCTTGATGTTAAGGTGGAGATGGTGGTGGGATTTTTTCTTCATGAGCTTCTTGAATCTCCTCCTCTTGTGCTTCTTGAGGGGTGTTGTTTTCACTTTCTCCATCAATCTCTTGGTGATTGGTTTCCCTAATTCAATAGGAATATCATTCTGGATAAAAATACCAGTTGCTTCACAAAGACAGTGGATAATGCTTGGAAAACCCAATGGAGCTCTTGGATGTGGATTGGATGCAAAGTGGAATATCTCATTAGGAATGATTTTGTCTAATCTTTCCTCTTCACCGATCATGATACAGTAAACCATAATAGTCCGTGCCACAATAAGCTCGGATCGGTTACTTGTAGGTGAGATTGAGTGAGTGACAAACTCCATCCAACCCCTTGCCAAAGGTGTAAGCTCACTTCTCCTCAAGTGAAGTATCTTTCCCGTTGTACCTCTTACCCATTGAGCACCAGGTACAGTTAAATCTCAGAGCACCTCTTTGATGTACGGAAAACGATCCGACACAAAACTCACCGGCAAGTATACCGGGTCGCATCAAGTAGTAAAACTCACTTAGAGTGAGGTCGATCCCACGAGGATTGATGGATTAAGCAACTTTAATGGGTGATTAGTTTAGTCAAGCTAACATTGGTGAATTGGGTGGAAAGTAACCAACAGAAAGTAAATTGCTAAGAATTATAAATGACAGAATGTAAATAGGTAGGAAACTTAAATTGGCATAAACTTAAAGAGCAAGAAAAGTAAATTGCAAGAATCTTAAATTGCAAGAAAAGTAAATTGCATTAAATGTAAAGGGGAGTGGGTGCAGGGAAATTAAAGAAAGCAATAGATCAAGCAACTGGAAATTTAAATTTCAGAAAATATAGAAGGAACTGGGTGCTGGGAGCAATGTAAACAGAGAAGTAGAAGATGCAGCAGATTCAAACAGATTTGGAAAATCACTTAAAAAATCAAAACAGAAAGCAGCTTGGCTCAATTGCAAAATCTAAATGAGAGGTTAAAGATCTCAGGAGCTCAATGAGACTAGAAAACAAGTCTAGATCTCAATCCCTTCCTTGATCCAACAGCAAATAGATTGAAGAAGAAATAGCGATGAAGGCAGTAAAGAGAGCTTTGATTCAAATCACAATTCACTTGAAAGTTTGCAGAAGAAGAAAACAGAGAGAATTCTCAAGGTGAGATTGAAACAGAATTTCTTCAATTCTCCACCCAAGATTCAAAACAAAAAGGAAAAACTAAAGAAGAGAGAGCTCTCTAATCCTAGTGCTCCCTAGTGGAGCCAGCCTGCCTTTTTGAAATGAAATTAATGCCTTTATATAGGCTTTTACAAAATGAAAATGAAAAATGAAAATAGTATTTACAAAATGAAATTCCTAATCTAGCTTCTCTGTGTGCCTTTGAGTCATGTGGGCTTTGCTTGCTTTGGAGTAGAATTGGGTTGAAGATAGATCCGGATGGCATTGGTCTTGAGAAGAAATCCGCTTGAAATTTGGACTTTGGAATATTCACGTTTGAGTCAACGTTTGAGGCAAACGTTGACTCAAACGTCTTCGTGAAGGCATTATGCAGAATGGCCATTTTACTGTCACTCACGTTTGGGTTCACATTTGAGGTCAAACCTGAGCTCAAACGTGATCTCCTCCAAGGCATTCTTTGGCCAACGTTTGACCTCACGTTTGAGGCAAACGTTGGCGCAAACGTGGGCTCCCCTCCAGGGCATCCATCTAGCAACATTTGGTCCTTAAAGATGCCTTTCACTCATGCCTCAATTTCGTGCCAAATATGAATTGCCATATATCGTTGGAAAGCTCTAAATGTCAGCTTTCTAACCCAACTAGAATCATCTTAATCGGATATCTACAACTCAAGTTATGCTCCTTTGAAGGGGACAAGGTCGCTGGTGTTGCTGTCACTCACGTTTGACCCCACGTTTGAGGTCAAACGTGAACGCAAACCTTGGAAACATTGCCAGATTCGGAAGCTCAAACGTGCTGTCTACCCCATGCTATTATACATTGTTGGAAAGCCCTGAATGTCTACTTTCTAATGTCGTTGGAAGAGCATCATTTGGAGCTCGATAACTCGAGTTATACTCCGTCGAAGGTGCAGAGGTCACTTGGCCTCACTGCAGGTTGACACCATGTTCGTTTATGCACATTTCGGGGCAGTTTTCTTCCTCAATTTTAGTGTCCACCATACAGTGCCATATATGCTTGGAAAGCTCTTGATTCCTACTTTCCAATGATTTTGGAATCACCTCATTTGGAGCTCTGTGGCTCAAGTTATTCTTGTTGGAAGTATGCCCCTTCAGGCTGTGGGGAGCAACATTTCCCAAGGTATTCCTTAGCCAACGTTTGACCTCACGTTTGAGGCAAATGTTGGTGCAAATGTTGAGCTCCTGGGTGGCTGTGCTGATGAAGCTTCCTTGATTTGGTCATGGGCCACGCTTTTAAAAGCGTGGCCTAAGGCTCCAAAGTGTGCTCCAACTTCAAAGTGTGCCCCAAAATTCTTTTTTTCTCCTTTTTAGCTTATTTTGTGCTTCTTTGCTTCTTTTTCTTCTTATTTCCTACAAAGTTTATCAAATCAAAAGATCAAAGAAATATACCATTTAAGCACCAAAGAATGCAATATTTAAGCACTAATCATTAATTTCTTGTATGAAAAAGCATAGAAAAACATGACATGATGACATGTCATCACAACACCAAACTTAAACCTTGCTTGTCCCCAAGCAAGAAAAGAATCATGCAATTAAGATTGACAACCCAAGGAGAGAAGGATAGCAACTCAATTATTCATGGTAAGCTAGTTTTCTAAGCAAGCTATAATCACAAAAGAAATGTAAATGATTGATGCTTCCATCTAGCTCAATTTATGAAATCTTTTTCTTATATTTCTTCCTTGAAGCAAACTTTTAATTTTCTTATTAGCTTCTCCTTATGGGTGCTTTGCCCCATGAGTTGATAACAAAGCTACGACTTCTAAATGCTTTGTTTTCAAGTATTACCACTTGATACATAAGCACCACAAGCATTTGATTAGAGGACTTCATTAAGCTCATTTTTCTTTTCTTTTCTTGACTTTCTAATCATTGATGCTCAGAGCCTTGAGCTTTGAGGGAGTGCTTTTGCACTTTGAGCCTAACCTTGACTTCTAAGTGTTTTGTTTTCAAGCATTTGGCTTGATACATAAACACTACAAGTACTTAACAAATAAATTGCCATTGGTACTCAGAGCCTTCAGCTTTCTCATTCTTTCCCTTTTTCTTTTCTTGCTTTAATTGTATTTGCCTCTTCAAGGTTTTCATGATTTTCAAAAGATTTCACAAAATGTCCTAGATGAAAACTTCAATTAAATAAAATCCAATGCAATTAAGCAACAATCAAACATACTAGCTTTCCAATACTTTTATGCACATGCTAAATTCTTCTTTAATTCCTTGTTTGTTTATGATCATGATACTTTATTGCTTTTGAATTCACAAAACTCAAGTTGGTAATCATAATGACACAGTATCATGTTGCAATTTAGAAATCAAACTATGCCTTTTCATACACACATGCATACATAGAAGGTAAAGACAATCATGCAGTTTATAGTGATTGAAACAAATGAGGAGAAAAGGAACTCTACAACCTTGTAGTTCATCTTCATTATTGTTGTCCTTTTTCCTCTATTCTTCCTCCTTCCCTTGCCAAACTCAGAATGCTTGCTCATCCTCAAGCAACAATTAGACCAATGGCTATGGGGCTAAGATGGATCATAAATGTCTTACACAATGAAAAGTTAGTAGTACATGTGTTTTAAGCAAGCAACGTTAAAGATATGAGGGCACAGAGAAACAGAGACATTATTTTTGCAAATATAAGTTGGTGTGCATGATACATTGCATAAAAGTATAAGTGGTACACCAAACTTAGTGTGACACTTTCTCTTGGAATTGATGCAAGCATCCAGTAAAGATTGGAAGCAAATTTTTGTTGCATAGCAACACCAAACTTAGAATGCAACCATATGTCAATTTATTTGAATTAAAACTAAACAAGAGAAACTGTTATTTGTTGAATACAATCACCAAGCCAAGATTTGCCATGAATAAGAATCTCTTGGTGATGTATTAACAAGAACAGTTAATAAAAGGAAACATTAAAAAATAAAGAAGTGACTAAAACAAAGAGAATGCAAACGAAATGTCAAAACAAAAGAAAAATAATAATGCAAAGGCAATATGATTATGCAGACAAGTGATGTTGCTGGATGAGTTGCATAGAAAAAATAAGTGGCACATCAAACTTAGAATCTTAGTGTGACACTTTCATGTAGAATTTGATGCAATCATCCAAAGGAATTGAAAATAATTTGTTGCAGGGCAACACCAAACTTAGAATGTGATCATATGCCAGTTTATTGAAATTTAAACAAGGCAGGAGAAAGAACGTTACTTACTGTTTACCTATTCTTCACTTTCTTCCTCTTCTTCTAGTTTGTTAAGAGGAATGACTCCAAGAGGGGAGAAGTTTCAGCTACTGTCCCTTGTCTTGGCCTTTCCTCAGCAAGCTTCCTTTTGCAAATGACTTGATTGATCTTGCTTGCTGGATCAGGGACAGGATTGGTGCTCTTACTAGTTGCCTTCACTTCTTTGATTTCAAGACATGATTGCTGTGTGATTATTGGAGTTTTGTATTCATCAAGAGTCTTTTGAATTGGTGGTTCCATGAACTCTTCCTTCATGTACTTCTCTGCCTCACTTGAGTGTAAATTTTCTGGAATGACTTCCTCACTTTCATGCTCCTCCACTCCTTTCTTTGCACCCAACATTTGACTTAATAGTTCTTTTATGGAGGAAGTTTGTTGTTCTTCCCAAGATTTCTTCATCTCTTCTTCATATTTTTCGATCACAGATTCAAGGGAAGTTTGTGAGGGTTGTGAATGTTCCCTTGTTACCTCAAGTGTAGTTTCATTTTCAACCATCTCATTCTTTATTGGAAGTTCACTTGATGCAGTAGCCTCCTCATCTTGCTCTTCCACTTTCTCCCTTGCACTTAACATTTGGTTTATCATCACTTCTATATTTTTGGATGAATTCTCTTGCTCGTTCCAGGATATTTGTGCCTCTCTCTCATATTTTTCACACATGGTCTCAAGCTTTGAGAGGCTTTGGTTCATGGAAGTTTGTGTGGGTGGTGAGTTTTGATAGGGGCTTTCTGTTGAATCATTGTCAAGTGATGGCATCTTTGGATGAATATCATATGGAGCATTAGAATTCTCTTCCCAGCCACCATTAGAATCATGACTAGCATTATTTTGTGGTGGAAGAAAATATCCCATATGGTTTTCTTGCTCATCTTGTGTCTGTGAAGCAAATCTCCATCGATTGGAGTGCTTAGAATTTGTATTTTCTTGGTGATATTCCCAGCCACCATTAGAGATTGGTGATGGTGGGTGATATCCCATAAAATTTTGTTTGACCATAAGATGAGTTGAACTCCATTTGTATTTTGTAAACATCAATGAAAATTGAAAATCATGTCACAGAGAAAGAATTTCTTAGTGAGGCAATAGCTCAAACACCTTGCTATCAATTTAAAACGGAGAACAAAAACAAAGAAAATACTTGATCTAGACTTCTCACCCACTTAATCATTGTTGATCTAAATCAATCCCCGGCAATGGCGCCAAAAACTTGATGTGCGGAAAACGATCCGACACAAAACTCACCGGCAAGTATACCGGGTCGCATCAAGTAGTAAAACTCACTTAGAGTGAGGTCGATCCCACGAGGATTGATGGATCAAGCAACTTTAGTGGGTGATTAGTTTAGTCAAGCTAACATTGGTGAATTGGGTGGAAAGTAACCAACAGAAAGTAAATTGCTAAGAATTATAAATGACAGAATGTAAATAGGTAGGAAACTTAAATTGGCATAAACTTAAAGAGTAAGAAAAGTAAATTGCAAGAATCTTAAATTGCAAGAAAAGTAAATTGCATTAAATGTAAAGGGGAGTGGGTGCAGGAAAATTAAAGAAAGCAATAGATCAAGCAACTGGAAATTTAAATTTCAGAAAATATAGAAGGAACTGGGTGCTGGGAGCAATGTAAACAGAGAAGTAGAAGATGCAGCAGATTCAAACAGATTTGGAAAATCACTTAAAAAATCAAAACAGAAAGCAGCTTGGCTCAATTGCAAAATCTAAATGAGAGGTTAAAGATCTCAGGAGCTCAATGAGACTAGAAAACAAGTCTAGATCTCAATCCCTTCCTTAATTCAACAGCAAACAGATTGAAGAAGAAATAGCGATGAAGGCAGTAAAGAGAGCTTTGATTCAAATCATAATTCACTTGAAAGTTTGCAGAAGAAGAAAATAGAGAGAATTCTCAAGGTGAGATTGAAACAGAATTTCTTCAATTCTCCACCCAAGATTCAAAACAAAAAGGAAAAACTAAAGGAGAGAGAGCTCTCTAATCCTAGTGCTCCCTAGTGGAGCCAGCCTGCCTTTTTGAAATGAAATTAATGCCTTTATATAGTCTTTTACAAAATGAAAATGAAAAATGAAAATAGTATTTACAAAATGAAATTCCTAATCTAGCTTCTCTGTGTGCCTTTGAGTCATGTGGGCTTTGCTTGCTTTGGAGTGGAATTGGGTTGAAGATGGATCCGGATGGCATTGGTCTTGAGAAGAAATCCGCTTGAAATTTGGACTTTGGAATATTCACGTTTGAGTCAACATTTGAGGCAAACATTGACTCAAACGTCTTCGTGAAGGCATTATGCAGAATGGCCATTTTGCTGTCACTCACGTCTGGGTTCACGTTTGAGGTCAAACGTGAGCTCAAACGTGATCTCCTCCAAGGCATTCTTTGGCCAATGTTTGACCTCACGTTTGAGGCAAACGTTGGCGCAAACGTGGGCTCCCCTCCAAGGCATCCATCTAGCAACATTTGGTCCTTAAAGATGCCTTTCACTCATGCCTCAATTTCGTGCCAAATATGGATTGCCATATATCGTTGGAAAGCTCTAAATGTCAGCTTTCTAACCCAACTAAAATCATCTTAATCGGACATCTACAACTCAAGTTATGCTCCTTTGAAGGGGACAAGGTCGCTGGTGTTGCTGTCACTCACGTTTGACCCCACGTTTGAGGTCAAACGTGAATGCAAACGTTGGGAACATTGCTAGATTCGGAAGCTCAAACGTGCTGTCCACCCCATACTATTATACATTTTTGGAAAGTCCTGAATGTCTACTTTCCAATGCCGTTGGAAGAGCATCATTTGGAGCTCGACAACTCAAGTTATACTCCGTCGAAGGTGCAGAGGTCAGTTGGCCTCACTGCAAGTTGACACCATGTTCGTTTATGCACATTTCGGGGCAGTTTTCTTCCTCAATTTTAGTGTCCACCATGCAGTGCCATATATGCTTGGAAAGCTCTTGATTCCTACTTTCCAATGATTTTGGAATCATCTCATTTGGAGCTCTGTGGCTCAAGTTATTCTTGTTGGAAGTATGCCCCCTTCAGGCTGTGGGGAGCAACATTTCCCAAGGTATTCCTTAGCCAACGTTTGACCTCACGTTTGAGGCAAACGTTGGCGCAAACGTTGAGCTCCTGGGTGGCTGTGCTGATGAAGCTTCCTTGATTTGGTCATGGGCCACGCTTTTAAAAGCGTGGCCTAAGGCTCCAAAGTGTGCTCCAACTTCAAAGTGTGCCCCAAAGTTCTTTTTTTCTCCTTTTTAGCTTATTTTGTGCTTCTTTGCTTCTTTTTCTTCTTATTTCCTACAAAGTTTATCAAATCAAAAGATCAAAGAAATATACCATTTAAGCACCAAAGAATGCAATATTTAAGCACTAATCATTAATTTCTTGTATGAAAAAGCATAGAAAAACATGACATGATGACATGTCATCACTCTTCAAGCCTGGAATTGTTGTCTACTCTTTCCTTGTAACTCTCCCTTGAGGATTTAGTTGAGACTTTTAACCTAAGAATTCTCCAGATGCTCTCCAAATTAAAATCTATCTCTTTGCCTCTAACAAAAGTCTTGTAAGTTAGAGGTCTTTTGCCATGAGTCTGTGCATTGGTGAGCCAAGTATTTGCATAAAATTCTTGTATTAGCAATCATCCCACCTTTTGAATTGGGTCATAGAGGGTTTGCCATCTTCTCATTGTGATATGATAATTGACTTCAAGGTGTTTTCCCCTTTTGAGACTAAATAGTCCTTTAAAAATGATACTCCTGCCATACATGGAGGTGTAGAATTTATTCTCATGGAGGTCAGAAAGGAACCTTGATGACTCATATGAGGATGTCACTGGTTCTTTTCCTTTTCTCTTGCTTGAAGAAAATGACTGCTTTTTGAGTGCCATAATCTTTGATATAGCTTGCTAGATTAACCAACACTAAACTTACAAATTTTGCTTGTCCTCAAGCAAAGTGATAGAAAAAAGAATTAGAAACAAAGAGAAGACAGTAGATAGGCTAGATGTAGAAGGTGATGAGAATGAATAGAAGTGGAAGAGGGTAGAGGAAAGTGTTACGGTTTGAAGGGGAAAAAAGATGAAGCAAGGTTGAATGAGGTACTTGTGTAGGGGATGGCATAGACATATATAGTGAAGGTGAAATAGAAAAAGGATGGTGGGGATGAAAGTGAGAGATCCAACGGTTTGCATGGGGTTAAAGTAAACGAGGCCAGTGAAAGGTTGTACGGAAGAATGTGGAGTGGGGATGGTCTTGAAGTCTGCATGGGGAACAAAGTAGCCAATGCATGTACATAGGCTCACCTTAAGAGGGTGGTTGGTCATTCAATTATTTTGTCTTGTAAGGAAGAAGCTCTTCAAGAACGAGGACATTGTTGAAGGTGTGCAGAGATTCCCTCAGTGGTCACATGCACCTAGCTATCAAGTTCAAATAAAAGTAGAATTCAAATAAAAGCAGAGCAGGAAAACAAAATTGATGAATATAAAGTAATCAAAATGATGCATGAACTGAGTTAAATAAGGATGAATGAGGGAATAACCACACCAAACTTAAATTTGGTGTTGGTGGTCGAATTTTGAAGTATGGAGTCTGGGAGTGAAACATGAGACGTAGTACGTGACTCTCCTCATGTGCAACATGGGATGAAATGATGCATCCTGAGAGGTGAGAAACATGGGGTGTAGTACGTGACTCTCCTCACATACAACGTGGATAGCATGCATGCGTACGCATGGGAGGTGCATAGCATGTCCACCTTTTCATCACCTCTCATGCGTACACATATAGGGCGCGTATGCATGACCATGCCTCCGCCGTTGTACGCGGCCACCTTCACATACAACCTAAAGTATAAACCACACTCCTGATAGTGAAAATAAATGCCATGTTCTACGTGTTTTGTTCACGTACTACGTAAGAGCAAGACAGTGGTCAATTTGGGGTTAAGATGGGTACCCCATAGTACGTGAGAGCCGGCGTAGTATGTGGGGCCTCTCATTACACCAAACATAGTATTGAAGTGGATTCCTATTAAATGCATTCAAGTCAATTTCATGCATGGATGAGAGATCAAAAAGAAAATTGAATAACTAAGAAGAGTAATGAACAATTAAAGGATAGTAAACATTGGGTTGCCTCCCAACAAGCATTTTTTTAATATCACTAGCTTGACAGTTCACCTCTCTAGGTGAGGAGTTGTAAGATTCTTTGGCGATCAATCTCGCCTCCAAGATAATGCTTGAGCTACTTACCATTGACAATGAAAGTTCTCCCTGAATTGTCTTTCATAATCTCTATATGACCATAAAGTGAGACCTTGTTGACAGTAAAAGGCCCTGACCACCAAGACTTTAGCTTTCTTGGGAAGAGTTTTAGAATTGAATTGTAGAGGAGTACTGATTGTCTAGGCTCAAAAGTCCTTGAGACTATCCTTTTGTCATGCCACATCTTGGTTTTCTCCTTATAGAGCCTTGAATTCTCATAGGCCTCCATCCGAAACTCATCAAGTTCATTGAGTTGGAGGAGCCATTTTTCTCCAGCTGCCTTTGCATCAAAGTTAAGAAACTTTGCTGCCTAGTAAGCTCTGTGCTCTAGTTCCACCAGCAAGTGATAGATCTTGCCGTAGACAAGTTGGTAAGGCGACATCCCAATTGGGGTATTGAAGGCTGTACGGTAAGTATAGAGAGCATCATCAATCTTCTTAGATCAATTCTTTCTTGAGGCACCTACAGTCTTCTCAATAATTCTTTAGAGTTTTCTATTAAAAATCTCCACTTGGCCACTTATTTGAAGATGATAAGGGGTGGCCACTTTATGCTTAACACCATATCTCAGAAGAAGTACATCTAACTGTTTATTGCAAAAGTGGCTACCACCATCATTGATCAAGGTTCGGGAAACACGAAACTGACTGAAGATGTACTTCTTAAGGAAACTCATCACCACCTTAGCATCATTGGTGGCCAGAGGTACAGCTTTTACCCATTTAGATACATAGTCAACAACCACCAAGATGTAATTATTAGAGTAGGAAGAAGAGAATGATCCCATGAAGTCTATGCCCCAAACATCAAACAATTCTACCTCTAAAATTGGATTCATAGGCAATTCATTTTTCTTAGGCAAGCTCACAGCCCTTTGATAAGAGTCACAGTTTCTCACAAACTCCCTTGTATCTTTGAAGAGTGTGGGTCAGTAAAATCCACACTGAAGGACCTTTGTTGTTGTCCTTTCTCCACCAAAATACCCTCCATACTCAAAACCATGGCAATGCCAAAGAATTTGTGGAATTTCTTCCTCTAAAACACATCTCTGGATGATGCCGTCTGAGCACCTCTTGAACAAATTTGGATCATCCCAAAGGAAATACCGAGCATCATGTTGTAGCTTTTTGATTTGTTGCCTAGTAAGTTCCTTTGGTATTATCCTCCTGGCCTTGTAATTGGCCATATCAACAAACCAGAGTGTCTTGTAAATCACCAATAAGTGCTCATCAGGGAACTCTTCATGAAGGGGAGGTGGAGGTTCTTGAGCTTTAACAAATTCAATCCGAGAAAGGTAGTCTGCTACTTGATTCTCGGAACCCTTCCTATCCCTAATTTCAATATCAAACTCTTGTAGGAGAAGCACCTACCTAATCAATCTTGGTTTAGAATCCTGCTTAGTCAAAAGATACTTAAGAGCAGAGTGATCAGTGTAAACAATAACCTTTGAACCAACTAAATAGGATCTAAATTTATCAATTGCAAATATCACATCAAGTAACTCATTCTCAGTAGTTGTATAATTCCTTTGAGCATCATTGAGTACCCTGCTTGCATAATATATAACATGCAAAAGCTTATCTTGCCTTTTCCTCAAAACATCTCCAATTGCAACATCACTTGCATCACACATCAATTCAAATGGTGATGTCCAATTAGGAGGAGTAATAATGGGTGCAGAGACAAGCTTGGTTTTGAGATTTTCAAAGGCATGCAAGCATTCATCATCAAAGTGAAAAGGTGCATCAGCAACTAGAAAATTCCTCAATGGCTTGGCTATTTTAGAAAAATCTTTGATGAATCTTCTATAGAAGCCGGCATGATCCAAGAAACTCCTTATGTACTTTGCATTTACAGGGGGTGATAATTTCTCAATTACCTCTACTTTGGCCTTGTCAACTTCTATACCCTTACTTGAGATGTGGTGCCCAAGAACTATACCTTCAATAACCATGAAATGGTCTTTTTCCTAATTTAAAATCAGGTTAGTTTCTTGGTACCTTTTCAAGACCAAGCTTAGATGTTGCAAGCATCCTTCAAAGGAGTCACCAAAAACAGAGAAGTAATCCATAAAAACCTCAATAAATTTTTCAATCATATTAGAAAAGATGGAAAGCATGCACCTTTAGAAAGTCGCAGGAGCATTGCACAAAGCAAAAGGCATACGGCGGTAAGCAAAGACTCCAAAGGGACATGTGAACGCCGTCTTCTCATAATCATAAAGGTCCACGAAAATTTGGTTGTGACCAGAGTATCCATCCAAGAAGCAATAAAAAGCATGTCTGGCCAACCTCTCTAACATCTGATCTACACATCCTCCAACCGGTTATGGTTCTTGTAGAAATAAGTTCATTCTTGTGATTGGCTACCATAGTCATACCTCCTTTCTTAGGAATAACTTGTACCGGACTTACCCAAGGGCTATCAGAGATTGGATAAATAATGCTGGCTTCCTACAGCTTCATTACTTCCTTTTGAACCACTTCTTTCATTGTAGGATTAAGCCTCCTTTGTGCTTGTACTACTGGTTTAATGTCCTCTTCAAGCAAAATTTTGTGCATACACATTGCAGGACTTATTCCCTTAAGGTCACCAATAGTCCATCCAAGTGCTGTTTTATGTTCCCTTAGCACCTTGATTAAGGCCTCTTCCTCACAAGGGTTCAATGAGAAATTGGTTATCACAGGATATGTCTCTGCCTCTCCAAGGAAGGCATATTTCCAAAAAGGAGGTAGGGGCTTTAATTCAAGCTTTGGCAGCCCTCCTCCTTTGAAGGAATATATGATGCTTCCTTGGGTGGTGGGCAATCTTTAATTTCACCCACTCCAACTTCAACAGAGGACTCGAGTGACTCATTAAGCTCTTCCTCTTCTAATGCCTCTTACACCAATGGATCAATGATATCAATTTTCATCCAATCTGCATAATCATTAGGATGCTGTAGGGCTTTAAATACATTGAGCATAATTTGTTCATCATTCACCCTCAATGTTAATTCACCTTTTTGAACATTAATTAAGGCTTTCCCTATAGCAAGGAAAGGTCTTCCTAATATAATAGAAGCATTGACATCCTCTTCCATATCCAAGATGACAAAATCCGTAGGGAATATGAACGTCCCCACCTTCACCAATAAATTCTCAACACCTAAAGAAAATTTAAGAGAGCGGTCAGCAAGTTGTAAAAAAATTTTGGTAGATTTTATCTCTTCAATTTGTGGCTTGCACATTAAGGATAGTGGCATGAGGTTAATGCTAGCTCCAAGGTCACACAAAACTCTTTCAACAGTTACCTCTCCAAATGTGCAGGGAATCACAAAGCTTCCTGGATCTTTTAATTTCTCAGGGAGGTTCTTTTGAATTATGGCACTACACTCCTTTGTACGTACCATGGTTTCATTCTCCCTCCAATTTCTTTTCTTAGAAATCAACTCCTTCATAAACTTTGCATACAAGGGTATTTGTTCAAGAGTTTCAGCAAAGGGAATATTTATTTGTATCTTCTTTGAGACTTCCAAGAACTTAGAAAATTGATAATCGTTAGCTTCTTTTTGCAATCTTTGAGGATATGGGATTCTTGGCTTATATTCAGGCACTTGGATCTTCTCTTTTGGTCCATCCTTGGGGGCTTGAATTTGTTACTGTTGATTACATGGGATCACGTATTCTTCTTGCATTTTGTTACCCTCTAGAGCTTCTTTTCTTAGCTTGGCAGTGTGAGTCTATTCTTCTTCTTTTCCCAACATCTTTTCACTTCTCAAACTAATGACTTTACATTCTTCTTTGGAGTTTGAGATGGTGTCACTTGGGAATAATTGGGTAAGTTTTGCTAATTGTTGTGCAATTTGGCCCACTTGCACCTCCAAATTTCTCATTGAAGCTCTTTAATTCTTGAAGTTGGTTCTTGTTTCCTCCATGAATGAGGCAGTGGCTTGGGATAGCTTCTCCAAGGCTAGTTCAAGACTAGAAAGCCTCTGAGAGTCTTGTTGAGTTGGTTGTGTCGGGGATGGTTGTTGTTGGTGAGAATGGTTTTGAGGGTGGTTATTTTGGTTTTGATGATGAGGATTGAAAGTGTTATGCTGAGGGTTAAAGTGGCTTTGTTGATGGTTGTTGAAGTTATTGGGCCTCTGACTTTGAGTTTTCCACCCAAAATTTGGGTGATTCCTCCACCCATAATTGTAAGTCGTAGAGAATGGATCATTTTGAGGTGGCCTTGAAGGATTACCCATGTAATTCACTTGCTCTTGAGAAGATTGACCATACTCCATGCCTTCACTTTGAGTTAGTCCATTACTCACACCATAGGAATTCTTTTGAGAGCTCACTGCTGAGACTTGCATTTTCCCTAGGTGTTGAGTAATTGTATTGATTTGTTGGGACATGATTTTATAATGAGCCAAAAATTGTATCTGATAAACCACTATTTTATGGTTTATCTTGTGCTAAATTGAGTGATTTTTATCAGTTCTTCGCACACTTATTCATACAAACTGCATGGTTTTATAAATCCTTCCTAATTTTGTTCCATGATTGAAAACTTGCTTCCTAAGCCTTTAAATTGTCAATTTTTAATTCCCCTTTATACCATTCGATACCGTGATCTGTGTGTTAAGTGTTTTTAGGCTTTATAGGGCAAGAATGGCTTAGAGGATGGGAAGGAAGCATGCAAAAGTAGAAAGAACACATGAAACTAAGGAACTGAGCAGCGAGGATCGATGCACACGCATGGCTGACGCGTGCATGTGCATTGGCGCATCATACAGTGACGCGTACGCGTGACTGATGCGTACCCGTGACAAGCGCAGAAAACCAGTGACACGTATGCATGACTGACGCGTACGCGTGACGTGCGTCACATGCTACAATTACAGAAGACGCTGGGGGCGATTTCTGGGCTGTTTTGGACCCAGTTTTCGGCCCAAAAACACAGAATAGAGCCAAATAGGGGTGGCAAACGGGCTTAAACCCGCCAGGCCGGCCCGCGTAACCCGTCAAAAAAGGCAGGTTGGGCTGGAAAATTGGGACCGCCAAATAGCAAAAGTCCGCCTAACCCGCACCGCTTAAACCACGGGCTTTGGCGGGATGGGGCGGGCTTCTCCGTCGGGCTTAGTATTTTTTGGCAAGGGGTATTTTTATAATTTTTTTGTCAAAACGCAACTTCCCCCAACCCAACTTACAAGAGAATGAAGATGAAAATTGAGTATTTTGGATTATGTTTATTTTGTTTTAGAGACAATATTTATAATTATGTTTATTTTGCTTTGGGAACAATATTTATAATTATGCTTTGGATGAAAACTTGGTTTATAATTATGTTTATTAGCTATTTATAATTACAAAGACTTTAATGTTTGTGAATATAAAAATTATAATTTGTTTATACTTTTAGAAATTATAATAGTTAAAAGTAAAAGACAGAAGAGATTTTTTTATGCCTTTATATATATATTATTTAATAGTTAAAAGTAAAAAAATAGGATATTTGGCGGGCTTAGCCCGCCAGCCCGCTGTTAGACGGGGCGAGCTGGGATTCTGGGACTGCCTTACTAAGCGGGGCGGGGCGGGCTTCCCCGCTTGCCACCCCTAGAGCCAGGGGACAAGTAGAGACTCAAGACACATTCACTGTCACTTTAGTTTTAGTTTGAGTTTGTAATTTTAGAGAGAAAAACACTACTTCTCCTAGGGTTCTTAGATTTCTTAGTTTTATACTTTTGGATTGGATATTGAGAGAGTTACTACCTTCAATTGAAGTCTCCATCATTATAGTTTGCCTTTCTTTTACTCTACTCTTTTGTCTTCCATTTTAATTGCTCGTGGTCATATATGGATATTGTTAATTTTGAATTTATTAATGCAAAGAACTATTTTTATATTTAATTTCATTCCTTGTTGATTTTCTTCAATTAATTATCAGCTTTAAATTTACTTTTATTAATTTATTTTAATTACCATGTCTTCTATTTATTCTTATTCCATGCTGTTGGAAAATGGTTCATGTTATGATTTAAAGCTCTCAACTTGGCTTGGGAGTTAATTAATTGGAACCCCTTGAGTTGGAATAATCAAGTATTAATTTGTAATTGGAGATTGCTGGCTAACTCGCTTTTCACTAACTCTAACCCTTCCCTAGAAAGGGATTAGGACTTGTGAATCAGAGTTAGTATTACCCATTTAACATTCCTTTGCAAGTGCAAGAGATAACTGAGTGGAAGCAACAACCTTTACTATTATACTTGGGAACGTCAACAAGGATAGAAACTCCAATTAATCTTCTCTCCGCTAAGGCCTTTTATTTCAAATACATAACACCTCTTGCTATCATTCGTTGCTTTGATTTTAGTTATTTATTTTTCCGTTTTCCACTTCAAAAGTTTCTCAGAAAATTCCTGATCAATAATTTATACTGCTGTGTCAACTCTTTGGGAAACGACCTGAGAATTCTACTCCCAGTTATTTAATTTTTAATTGTGACATCTTTTAAATTGATAGTGGAAATTTCTCAGTTAAGACTGTACTCACAATGCAGCTTTTGTAAAAATTTCTTAACTGACATTTTTTCACCCGTTAGTATCCAAAGCATCCAATTCCATAACCCCTTTATTTTATTTTTATTTTTATTGGTGTGTTTTCTATTTATTAGTAGTAGTTTTATTATTAAATTTTCATAATATACTTTATTACCATGAGCTCTATGTTTTTTCATTGAATGACACGTTCATTATCGGATCCGAGCTTAGCCGCATTTGATTCTGAGATCGAAAAGACTATTTCACGTATTAGGCGAGCTCGGCGTCGGTTAGCCTCTGAGGGTGGTGAAGCGGTTTCTACCAATTCACCAGTCTTATCTGAGGTCGAGCCTGAACCGTCATTTGAGGAAGAAACTAGTCCCTCTTCTACTGATTCTATTGACGCTTCTTCTGTCGATTTAAGTGCAGGTACTATGGCGGAGCCTAGAAGGATTACTCTTCAAGAAGTAGGAGCTTTAGACTTTACACTGCAACCATATCAAGCGCGTCATCCGAATTTGGCTGCAGATTTTAAACTGAAGATCGCATTGATTAATTTACTGCCTAAGTTTTATGGCCTACCTGCTCAAGAGCCTATCAAGCACCTTAGAGATTTTTGGACAGCTTGCTCAACTACTAGGCGGCATGGAGTGGATGAAACTACTATTTGGTTATATGCCTTTCCATTTTCTCTTGAGGGAAAGGCAAGGGAGTGGTTCTACACTCAACCGAAAGCTGTTGTTACTAATTGGGATTTGCTCAGAAGGGAATTCCTGGACAAGTTCTTTCCAGCAGAGGTTATAGATAGACCGAGGAAGGAAATTTCCTGTATCATCCAAGGCGAATCAGAAACTCTATATGAGTATTAGAAACACTTCAGAAATCTCCTTGACTCATGTCTCCATCATAAGATTGACCAATTGGTGTTGATTAGCTATTTCTGCCATGGCATAAAGCCTCAAGATAAGACCATCTTAGATGCTGCGAGTAATGGATCTCTGACGAAGTACAAGACGGCGACAGAAGCGTGGCAACTGATCACCGATCTAGCTGAGTCCACCCAAAATGTAAGGCACAGGAATACTCATCCCAAGGCTATTGCGGAGGTTTCCTCTAGTAGTGAGACTACTGCTCTCACCAAGACTCTGGGAGAGATGACCAATATATTGAAGCAGCTTCAGCTCAATCAACAACAACCTCAGCCTCCTCCACAACAATATTGTCAACAGTTGATCCCTTAGAGAGGGTGTGGAATATATGCTTGCTATTCCCACTACACTGATGAATGTCCACAACTCCAACAAGAAGATAACACCTTGGCAGCTACCAACACTTATTACAACCATCCGAATCAAGGGTACTATCAACAAGGCAGTAATTATAAACAAGGTGGTAACTACAATCAAGGTTGGCAAGACAACTCCAACCAAGGATGGAGAGACAATTTCAACCAAGGATGGAGGGACAACTACAACCAAAGAGGCAGAGACAATGGTGGAAATCAAAGATGGAGCAACAACAACTATCAACAGAACTGGTATCAACAAAACCCTCCATACCAACAGCAAAACCAAGGCCAGAGTTACCGAACACCTCACCAAAGACAAGCTCAAGCACCTCAACATAACCAGCCACAAGCCCCTCAAATTACCTACCCCCTCCCCCCCTTCCTCCTCCAATGATGAAACACTCCGTTCTATCCTTCAAGGACAAAAAGAGCTTCAAAATTCACTTACCTCTAGCCTCACCGGTCTTAACTTGATTCTTCAAGCTCTCATATCCCGTATGGAACCACCCTCTATCCCCCAACAATCAACCTTCAAGCTCTAGTGCACTTCCCTCTCAACTTTTACCCAACCCCAAAGGTGGAATCAATGTCATTACTTTGAGGTCCGACACTACACTGCAAGAGAGGAGTCCCGAGGAGCCAAGCTCAAGAGAAGACATTCAAGTTGAAGATGTTGTTGAGGTAGAAGATGTTGAAGAAGAGGATGAGATACAAGATGCAATTGAAGAAGAAGTTGCTCAACCAAGGAATGGAGTATCAAAGGAAGATGATGTTGTGAGAGAAGCCATTCCCATTTCTTTTCCACACCTTGCTAGGAGGACTAAGAAGCAAGTGGAGCTAGACCCCAAGATGGTGGAGATCTTAAAAAAAGGTTGAGGTAACTATTCCCCTTTTTGATGCTATTCACCAGGTTCCTAAGTATGCTAAATTTTTAAAAGATTTGTGCATGAATAAGGATAAAATACATGATTTAGAAACTATTCCTTTAGGTAGCTCTATTTCTGCTTTAATGGGTGCTATACCGGAGAAATGTGGTGATCTCAGTCCCTGCATGGTTACTTGTACTATAGAGGGTGTGCAATTTGTTGACTGTATGTGTGATTTAGGTGCATGTGTTAGTATTATGCCATTACCTGTATATGATGCTTTGAGGCTCCCACCCTTAAAAAGTCGCCAGCACGTTTTGTTTTAGCAGATAAGAGCATAATTTCATTTGTTGGCATTGCGGAAGACGTCTTGGTGAGCATTAAGGGGTTGACATTCCCTATTGACTTCTACATTCTAGAGATGCCCCCTAATGACTCAGGAAGACCTTCATTCATCTTGCTTAGAAGGTCATTTTTGAAGACTTCGTGGTTTAAATTGGATGCCTTCTCCGTTACCTATTCTTTTGAGATAGACGGAAGAGCAGTGAGCTTCAACCTGGATGAAGTTATGAAGCACCCACTAGAAGATCAATCCATCTTCCAATGTGACATTATTGATGAGACAGTGGCTGAAGTTCACCAAGAAGATGTAGAAGAGAAGAACATGGAGCAAGGTGCAAGTGTGGGGAAGCCCTCTGAGCATAATGAAGACACCTTGCTACCTCCAATGGTCTCGGATGATCAAGTGCCAAGCCATGAACTGAAAATGGAGTTGAAGCCCCTTCCACCTTACCTCAAGTATGCTTATCTTGAGGACAATCAGAAGCTCCCAGTTATTATTACAAAGGAACTTACTTTCCAACAAGAGGAGCGCCTGCTTAGTGTGCTTAGAAGACACAAGAAAGCTATTGGGTGGAGTTTGGCGGACATAGTAGGTATAAGCCCTCAAGTCTGTGAGCACCACATATTTCTAGAGGAGGGAGCACGGCCTATCCGTCAACCTCAAAGGCGGCTGAACCCCACCATTTTGGAAGTTGTGAAGAAGGAAGTGACCCGACTCCTTGAAGCTAACATCATCTATCCAATCTCGGATAGTGAATGGGTTAGCCCAGTACAGGTGGTTCCGAAGAAGTCATATGTCACAACAGTGAAGAATGAGCATGGGGAACTCATGGCTACAAGAGTGAAGAATTCCTGGAGGGTGTGCATTGACTATAGGCGCTTGAACCAGGCCACTTGCAAGGATCACTACCCGTTACCTTTCATCGATCAAATGCTTGATCGCCTATCAGGTAAATTACACTACTTTTTTCTAGATAGTTACACTGGGTATTTTCAAATTCATATAGCTCCAGAAGATCAGGAGAAAATAACTTTTACATGTCCCTTTGGAATGTATGCATATAAGAGAATGCCTTTTGGCTTATGTAATGCACCGGCTACGTTTCAAAGATGCATGATGAGTATTTTTTCAGATCTTCTTGAGAACTGTATGGAAGTTTTCATGGATGAATTTAATGTTTATGGTGATTCTTTTGACCTTTGTTTGGATAGTCTAGCTAGAGTATTAGATAGGTGTGTTAGTTCAAACCTTGCAAAGTATTGTTCTAGGACATGTTGTTTCTAATACTGGTATCTCTGTTGATCCTGCAAAGGTAGATGTTATTTCTAGTTTACCTTACCCCTCCTCCGTGAGGGAAGTCCATTCGTTTCTTGGTCATGTAGGTTTCTACCGGCGTTTTATCAAGGACTTCAGTAAGGTTGCACTGCCTTTGTCCCGACTACTGCAGAAGGACGTAGAATTTGAGTTGAGTGCAGACTGAATGGAAGCATTTGACAAGCTGAAGATTGCCTTGACCTAAGCTCCTATTGTGAGAGGGACTAACTGGAGTAGGCCATTTGAGATCATGTGCGATGCATCAAACTATGCAGTAGGAGCGGCGCTGGCTCAGCGCGAAGGTAAGGACCCTTATATTATTGCTTATGCTTCTAAGACTTTAGATGGTGCACAGTCTAATTATACTACCACTGAAAAAGAGCTTTTAGCTATTATTTTTGCTTTGGATAAATTCCGAGCTTATTTACTTGGTACTAAGGTGGTAGTATATTCAGACCATGCAGCTTTAAAATTTTTGTTAGCTAAGAAAGAGTCTAAACCAAGGTTAATCCGTTGGATATTGTTGTTACAAGAATTTGATTTAGAGATTAAAGATAAGAGTGGTTCCCAAATTTTAGTGGCGGACCACTTGAGTCACCTAGAGCATGTTAAAAGTGACTCCACTCTTATCAATGATGCTTTTCCACTTGATAGCTTGCAAGCAATATTTGAGGTGGTTCCTTGGTATGCACCTATAGCTAATTATTTGGTTAGTCGTACCTTTCCTCCTAATTCTTCTAAGCACCAAAAGGACAAGCTTAAAAGCGAGTCCAAATATTACATATGGGATGACCCATATTTGTGAAGATGTGGTGCTGACCAAATAATTAGAAGGTGTGTGCCACAATCAGAATTCCAGTCAATTTTAGAGGCCTGCCACTCTTCTGAGAGTGGTGGACACTTTGGTCCTCAAATAACTGCTAGAAAAATTTTAGACTGTGGATTCTGGTGGCCCACACTTTTTAAGGATGCTACTATTTTTTGTGAATCTTGCCTCCAATGCCAAAGGTTTGGTAATATATCTGATGAGCGGATATTTTATATGCTTTTTGGGGGTATTTTCATATAGTTTTTAGTAGGATCTAGCTACTTTTTAGTATATTTTTATTAGTTTTTATGCAAAAATTATATTTCTGGACTTTACTATGAGTTTGTGTATTTTTTTGTGATTTCATGTATTTTCTGGCTGAAATTGAGGGGACCTGAGCAAAAATCTGATTCAGAGGCTGAAAAAGGACTGCAGATGCTGTTGGATTCTGACCTCCCTGCATTCAAAATGGATTTTTTGGAGCTACAAAAGCCCAATTGGCACGCTCTCAATTGCGTTGGAAAGTAGACATCCAGGGCTTTCCAGAAATATATAATAGTCCATACTTTGCCCAAGCTTTGATGACGCAAATTGGTGTTTAACGCCAAGTCTTTACCCTATTCTGGCGTTAAATGCCAGAAACAGGCTACAACCTGCGTTTAACTCCAAAAAAAAGTCTCTACACATGAAAGCTTCAATGCTCAGCCCAAGCACACACCAAGTGGGCCCCGGAAGTGGATTTCTGCACTATCTATCTTAGTCTACTTAATTTCTGTAAACCTAGGTCACTAGCTTAGTATAAAAACTACTTTTAGAGATTTATTTTGCATCTCATGACATTTTCACGTTTTACGTTGTATCTCTACAGCATGAGTCTCTAAACTCCATGATTGGGGGTGAGGAGCTCTGCTGTGTCTTGATGAATTAATGCAATTACTTCTATTTTCTATTCAACACGCTTGTTTCTGTTCTAAGATATTCACTCGTACCTCACCGTGAAGAATGTGATGATCCGTGACACTCATCATCATTCTCAGCCTATGAACGTGTGCCTAACAACTACTTACGCTCTATCTGTAATTGCTTGAGTGTATATCTCTTGGGCTCCTGGTTCAGGAGTTTGATTGCCTCTCCTGACAACAGAGCGTTCAAATCCCTTAATCCAGAGTCTTCGTCGTAAAAGCTAGAATCAATTGGCAACATCCCTGAGATCCGAAACGTCTAAACCTTGTCTGTGGTATTCTGAGTA
The DNA here is from genome assembly GCF_059453495.1 of Arachis ipaensis. NCBI lineage: Eukaryota > Viridiplantae > Streptophyta > Magnoliopsida > Fabales > Fabaceae > Arachis > Arachis ipaensis. The sequence continues at coordinate 36,018,754 of NC_142436.1, forward strand.
GGATCCAGGAAGGGATGACTGTGACGAGCTTCGAACTCACAAGTATTGGGCGTAGTGACAGACGCAAAAGGATCAATGGATCTTATTCTAACACAAGTGAGAACCGACAGATGATTAGCCATGTACATGGACCCTTTTCACTGAGAGGACGGATGGTAGCCATTGACAACGGTGATCCACCAACATACAGCTTGCCATGGAAGGAGTCTTGCGTGTGTAAAGAAGAAGATGGGAGGAAAGCAGAGATCCAGAAGACGAAGCATCTCTAGAACCTCAATCTGTTCTCAATTACTGCATAACAAGTATTTATTTGATGCTCTTTTACTTTTTACTATTGAAATTAAGAATTATCATTGATATCCTGACTAAGAATTATAAGATAACCATAGCTTGCTTCAAGCCGGAAATCTCCGTGGGATCGACCCTTACTCACGTAAGGTATTACTTGGACGACCCAGTGCACTTGCTGGTTAGTGGTACGAGTTGTGAAAAGTGTGATTTACAATTCGTGCATCAATATCCAAGAGGGATGAGATGCCCCCAACAACTTATGTTATTTTGTGAAATTTTTGACGTTTGGGGTGTTGACTTCATGGGTCCATTTCCAAACTCTAATAGTTTCTTATACATATTGTTATTTGTCGCTTTGGATCACCACGAGCAATCGTGAGTGATCAAGGCACTCATTTTTGTAACAGGAGAATGACAGGTCTGTTAAAGAAACATGGCATTATTCACAAGGTAGCGACGACTTACCATCCCCAAACCAATGGGCAAGCCGAGGTGTCTAACAGAGAGATGAAGCGCATATTGGAGAAGATTGTCAAGCCTCAAAGGAGAGACTGGAGTACTAGACTTGCAGATGCGCTTTGGGCTTATCGGACAGCGTACAAGATACCCATCGAAATGAGTCCATTCCGCCTAGTCTACGGAATGTCACCTTCTAGTGGAGGTGGAGCACAAAGCTTACTGGGTAGTAAAAGAATGCAACTTATGATTGGGGGAGCCGAGATTGAGAGAAAGCTGCAACTGCAGGAGTTAGAGTGCCTTCAACTAGAGGCGTATGAGAACTCATGGCTCTACAAAGAGAAAGTAAAGGCTGTGCATGACAAGAACATCAAGAGAAGAGAGTTTAGTGCTGGGGATTTAGTCCTCCTCTATAACTCAAGGTTGAGACTCATGTCGGACAAGCTAAGATCAAGGTGGGAAGGACCCTACAGAGTGGAAAAAGCTGAGCCATATGGTGTCTTCCACCTGAGTCACCTTTCAAGCCCCACCTTCTTCAAGGTCAATGGCCACCTCTTGAAGCTATATCATGGTGAGAAGATGAAGAATAAGAAGGAGCTGGAGATCTTCCTCTTGGCGGATCCAACAACAGAAGAAGACTGAGCTTGTGGACCGTCCAACTTAAGGACGTTAAAGAAAAGTGCTCGGTGGAAGGCAACCCACTATGGTATGATCTTCCTTTTTTTAATAGCTCTATTTTATTTTTATTAGTGTTAATTTTCAGTTCTGTATAATTACCTCTATTTTACAGTTTTTTTATATAAAAAAAAAGGGTGCGACGCGCAAGCGTCTATGACGCGCACGCATCATGTGTCAATGCACAATATTAATAAAGTGAATAGAGAGTTGCGCTAGAGACACGCGGGAGGGGTGCTCGGCGCACAAGCCACCCCTCACATGTGTGTCACCTGCTAACTTTGTCAATCCATGTGCGAGCGTCGGCGACGCATACGCGTGGATATAAATCGGCATAATTTGGAGATTTGAACAGAGAGTTGTGCGGCCATAGGGCTAGAACCATGCGTCTAGCACGGCCAACGGTCACGCGTACGCGTGACCGACACTTATGCGTCCTCTGAACTTTTTCCCACCCACGCGTACACGTGGGCAACGCGCAGGCGTCGCAAGCGATACGTCACTTAATTCAGCGCACCGCCTGTTTCATTCTTCCCCCCCTCCAATCCTAATTCTTCTTCTTTCTTCTTCATTCTTTCTACTTCTTTCTTCCTTCTTTCTCCCTTCTCTCACCACCACCGGAGACCACTAACTCCGGCAGCTACAATTTTCTTTTCTTTCTCCCTTCTTACTCTTCTTTCATTCTTACTCCCATTCAACTTCCTACTTTCATCTTCTTCTTAAGATTTCTTTTCTTCCTCTCTTCTACTCTTTCATTCTTTTTTTATTTATTGCATTTAATTATTTTATTTATTTTTAATTTTATATTAGTTCAGTTATTTATAATTTCTTTTTCATTCTTTTATCTTGCATTTGTATGTTGGTGTTGGAACTTTATTTGGGTGATTATTTTGTTATATTTTAGCTTGTGAATATTATGAGGAGTAATTTGACAATTGACATTTCATTTTAGGTCTCATATACACTTGGATTAATCACTTTAATTCCTATTTTAAATGGCACACCAAGTGTTTGTGAAAAAGCTCTCATGGTATTTTGAATTCTTTTCTATTTTATTCTTACACTTTAATGTCTCTTTTTCACAACCCTTGCAATCCATGTATATTGAGTATATTATTCATAATTTTCATCATACAAGTGCTCATTATTTTGTTACATATTATTGTTGATATTAATGCTTGAGCTATGCTTCTCATGCTTGTTACTTGCATGCTTTTAACCCTCTTGCATCTAATTGTTATGATATGCCTTCATAATTTTTATTGATGTCTTCCATGCATGTTGTAGCTACCATGTATTTAAGACATTATCTTCTCCTTTGGCATTTATTATTACTTGGACTTCCTTCCTTTCGGTTTTAGCTATCTATATTTGACATTATTTCTACCTCTTCCTTCTTTAGGATGGCTACCAAAAGAGGAAAAGAAAAGGCTTCTGACAAGGCACCGGCAAGGAGAGGTACTAAGAGAGCATCAGCTAAGGCGCAACCATCTACAAGCGTCAAGCCACCTACTAAGCGGGTGAAAAGGATCATCAAAGTTGATGAAGCAGAAAAGGCATTTTCCGTACGGGACTTTGCACATTTCACTAACCGTTACTGTGAGTAGATGTTTCCCGTCCTGACAGAGAGAAACTACAATAATAAACATCTACTCATCCTTCCAACACATTTTGTTGACTTTGTAGAGCCCCGCATTGAAAAGAGACAGTGGGGATTCTTAAGGAGGCAGCCACGGGAGGACAATCTCTCTTGGGTAGTTGAATTCTACTCCAACTTCCCCTCGCCTACCCTACAGTCTGTCTATGTTCGCCAAAAGCAAGTCCCTGTCACTGAAGGTGCCATACAGAGAGTACTAGATCTCCCACCTAGCTCAGAGGGGTTGGATGCCTATCAAGAGGCCCAACTTAAGAGCCAGACATACCAGTTTGACTGGAACAGCATCCTTGGAGTTATAGCCCAACCTGGCCGCAAATGGATCTATAGACAACATCGGGCAAAACCCAAGAGTATCTCCGCCCAAGCACTTACTTTGGAAGCTTGCGTGTGGGCACAGATTATGTCCCACTACATCTTTCCGAGCACCCATGAGTCCACATTCACTGCTGACATGGCTGTTCTCATCTCGTACATTCTTACAGAGCAACCTCTCAACTTACCAAGACTCATCCAGCAGGCTATAGGACACGTGCAGATCGCGGGCAACCTACCTTTCCCCGCATTGGTTACAGATTTGGTATCTGCAGCAGAAGTCACATATTGGGCTGGGGATACGAAGGCCATGATCCCTAGGGATGATCAGTATGTCCTGAATGGAAAGTATATCAGGCCCCAGTACCTTCTGCGAGCTGGTATGCAGGCCCGTCGTTAGACACTCCTTCATCTTCTGCTCAACCATCATCCACACCACAGGTACCATCCAACAATCAGTTGCTACTTGAGATCCTTGAAAGGCTAGACCGGCAGGCCCGGCAGATTGAGCAAATAGAGCGCCGCAATAAGCGCCGATACACTTATCTGAAGGAGCTCATTGTCAGTACTCACCCACCTCCGGAAGAGAAAGATACCCTGGACTCCACTTCACATGCCAGCATGGAGAGCCTTGACGAGCCGGACAGTGGAAGCGATGCTCCCAACCCCACCATGCTCCTTACTGATGGCACGGAGGACCGTGCCAAGCTTTAAGTGTGGAGAGGTCAGTACCTGACTTCCGAAGGTAACCCCTCTCTCTCTCTCTCATCACCAATATTTTATTTTTCTTTTGTTAGATAGGATAGATTACATGATAGTAGTTGCTTACAACTATGTACTGCTTGGTTGAAGTAATGATTTTCTTTAAGACACTATTTTATAGCATTTCACTAATTCGAATTAAAATTGTTGTTAAACTTGTTTGAAGATTTTAATTTGGAACATGGTTTAGAGCTAAGAACACACAACCTGTGAGATTTTGAGCTTAATTATATGGTTACATTATTTAACCATAATTTGTATTCTTGTGTGTTTCCTTCTCTATGATTGCAATCTTTGGTTTGTTCCATTCTATATGTCCATTATTTAGTGTATATTCATGCATTTATGTGATTGAGGCCATTATTTGATATTAGCTCATTTATCCCAAATAGCCTACCATGCATTTCATTTGCCTTTGTTAGCCACTTTGAGCCTTTTTAACCCCCATTTGTTCTTTATATTACCACATCACTAGCCTTAAGCAGAAAAATAATTAATTACCCTACTGAATCTTTGGTTAGCTTAAGATAGTGATTGTGTGTCAACTAAGTGTGGAGAAATGTGGGAACTATGGTTAATGAGAATGTATTTTGCTTTTATTGACAAATATTGGGAATTTGGGTGCTTACTCGTGTGAAATTAGAGAAACCATATGCATTGATATATTATGCTTTCAATTATATAAAAAGAAAAAAAAGAGAAGAAATAAATAAATAGGGGATAAAATTACCCCAATGTTAAGTTCAATAAAACGATCAATGCATATGTGGTGGAATTAAAAATTGATACATGAGTGTGTGAAAATATGCAAAAGTGAGAATTTGTGTAGCTAAGCATGATTTTAGAATTATATAGAGTGTGTGTATATGTTAGGTGAGAACTTAGGTTAGTCAAATATTCAAATTATAGCTCACTTGGCCATACATATATCCTCACCCTTACCTTAGCCCCATTACAACCTTGAAAAGCCCTCATGATGTTTGCATTTGTACACTAAATATTTGTTGATTGGTTAGATGAAGAACAAAGTTTTAGAAAGCATGACTAGAGGAGATTAGAGTGGATTAACCCTAAACACTTGAGCGATTAGAGTACATATACAGTTCCAGTGAGGGTTGAATGCTTGATTTTGTATTCCCGGCTTTCATAAGCTATCTTCTTACAAGTTTACTTGTCCCTTATTGTGTGATTTGAATTAGTGGAATCTGATTTATGTTTGTCTTGGAGAATTTGCTTACTTTTAACTAAGTAGGTAGAAGCATCTTAGCATATAGCTGCATTCATATACATAGATTGCATTGTATGAGTCTTATTTTCCCCTTTTCATTCTTTTGGTTTCCTTGAGCTTAGCATGAGGACATGCTAATATTTAAGTGTGGGGAGATTGATAAACCACTATTTTATGGTTTATCTTGTGCTAAATTGAGTGGTTTTTATCAGTTCTTCGCACACTTATTCATACAAACTGCATGGTTTTACAAATCCTTCCTAATTTTGTTCCATGATTGAAAACTTGCTTCCTAAGCCTTTAAATTGTCAATTTTTAATTCTCCCTTATACCATTCGATGCTGTGATCTGTGTGTTAAGTGTTTTTAGGCTTTATAGGGCAGGAATGGCTTAGAGGATGGGAAAGAAGCATGCAAAAGTAGAAAGAACACATGAAACTAAGGAGCTGAGCAGCGAGGATCGATGCACACACATGGCTAACGCGTGCGCGTGCATTGGCGCATCATACAGCGACGCGTACGCGTGACTGACGCGTACGCGTGACTGACGCGTACGCGTGACAAGCGTAGAAAACCAGCGACGCGTACACGTGACTGACGGTTGAGTGGATTTCATCACATAAACCCACATTTATTCATCTAAATAGCATGCTTTTGAGATTTCTTCCTAAATTGTGCTTGAGAGTGAAAACATGCTCTTTTGTGCTTAATTTAGTCAATTTTAATGCACTTTAATTTCATGTGGTGCCTTGATGTATTTGTTAAGTGATTTTAGGTTTTCAAGGCAAGTATGGATTGAAGAAGTGAAGAAAGAGCATCCAAAAGGGGGGGGGGAATCATGAAGAAAATGAGATTTGGAAAGCTGCCAGCCCTGACCTCTCTGTGCTAAATTGGTCATAACTTGAGCTATAGAGGTCCAAATGAGGCGGTTTTAGTGGCATTCGAAAGCTAACGTCTAGGGCTTCAAAATGATATGCAATTTGCTATAGTAGACATAAGTCTATGTGTGCGTACGCACAGGTACTTGTGCATATGCACAAGTCAGAATTCAGCATGTGTGCGGACGTACACATCTGTGCGTCCGCATAGGTCCCTGCACGTGAGCTCATTAATGCGAATTACTGGGAGCGAATTCTAGGCCTCCAAAACCCAATCTAACTCATTTTCTGAAGCTATTTAAGGCCAAAGTGAAGAGGAATGAAGGGGGCAATTAGGGTTAGCTTTTATCATGTTTTAGTGTAGTTCTCTAGAGAGAGAAGCTCCCCCCTCTCTCTAGAATTAGGGTTCTTTAGTTTAATTTCTTGTAATTTCTGTGTTTAATTCTTGTTTTCATTTACTCTTCCTTGTCATTTATTGTTATTGCATCTTTCTTCTTCTTCATTTCTCTTGCTATTTCCTTTATTTTGTCACTTTATGTTTTATGAACACTCTTGTTACATTTTACTTTCAATTAATGCAAATTTATGTTTCCATGTCATTTATTGCTTTCTCTAGTTGTTATTGTTACTTTCTTACTTTGGTAGCTTTAGAATTTATTTTAATGCATTTTAATATTATTTTATTCTCATGCACACCAAGTGTTTGATAAAATACTTAGCATATTTTTTACTTAGTTTTTCTCCACTCTTGGCTTGAATTTGATGACTTTGGTGATCCTTGAGTCATTGATGTCCATTCTTGTTTGATATATTAGAGTAGTTAGTTGATTTGGTTTCCCTTGACTCTATGTGACCCCTTAGTGTTGACATAGGACTTAGGGATTGAAGTTAACTATGCCTATTTGACTTATCTTCGATGTAAGGTTGACTAAGTAGGATTAACTCTTCATAATCATCATATGTTTGTGGTCAATGACTAGGATAGGTAGCCTTAGCCTTCAATTACTTGCCAAGATATTTCTTGCATTTTAAGTTTCCTTTACTTTCATTTAATTGCTTTGACTTTTATTGCATTGACTTTTATTTGCTTTGCTGTTTAATTTCTTGTAAGTTTAATTTTCACACTCTTAGTTGAGAAATTGGATGTTTTGGTAGAATTGAGTTGTGGATATCCATTCCGCATTGTGTGAGAATGGTTAATTGATTTGGTTTCCATTGACGCTAGTCTTTCACTAAGTAATTAGTGAGTTGACTAGAACTTATGGATTGAGATCAATTACACCTTTTGACTAATTCTCAAGGAGGATTGACTAGTTTGTATTGCTTCCACACAATTGCCATGTTTATGGTCCACAACTAGGATAAGAAGCCTAGATTGCCCAATACTTGCAAAGAGTTGCCATTTACATTCCTTGCATGTTCATTTACTTTCTTGCTATTTACATCTCTTGCTTTCATTCCCAATTCCCCATGTTCTCTCATAGCCAATAATTGTACACTTCATTGCAACTCCTAGGGAAGATGACCCGGGAGTTAAATACTCTCGGTTATTTTGTATTGTGACATTATTATTTGATCTTGAAAATTCATTGTTGGTTTGGACTATGCTACCAACGAAGTGATGCTTGTCTTTGATTGATTCCGAACCATACAAGAATTCTCTTTATCAGAACCCCTTGAGTTGGAATAATCAAATATTAATTTGTAATTGGAGATTGCTGGATAACTCGCTTTTCACTAACTCTAACCCTTCCCTAGGAAGGGATTAGGACTTGTGAATCAGAATTAGTGTTACCCATTTAACCTTCCTTTGCAACTGCAAGAGATAATTGAGTGGAAGCAACAACCTTTACTATTATACTTGGGAACGTCAACAAGGATAGAAACTCCAATTAATCTTCTCTCAGCCAAGGGCTTTTATTTCAAATACATAACACCTCTTGCTATCATTCGTTTCTTTGATTTTTAGTTATTTATTTTTCTGTTCTCCACTTCAAACGTTTCTCAGAAAATTCCTGATCAATAATTTACACTGTTGTGTCAACTCTTTGGGAAACGACCTGGAAATTCTACTCCCAGTTATTTAATTTTTAATTGTGACATCTTTTAAATTGATAGTGGAAATTTCGTCGGTTAAGACTGTACTCACAACGCAGCTTTTGTTAAAATTTCTTAACCGGCATTTTTTCACCTATCAGTATCCAAAGCATCCAATTCCATAACCCCTTTTCTTATTGATCTTTCAGAAGAATAGAGGTATTGATTGTTGGCCATCATCTCAATTAACTCCAATGCTTCATCAGTGGTCTTCTTCATATGCAGAGATCCTCCAGCTGAATTATCCAATAAAACCTGTGAGGCGGGAGTAATCCCATCATAAAATATCTGAATTTGGACCTAGTCTGTAAACATGTCCGAAGGGCACTTTCTGAGCATCTCTTTGTACCTCTCCCAAGCTTCATAGAGGGACTCTCTTTCATGCTGTCTGAAAGTCTGAACATTTATTTTGAGCTTAGTCAACCTCTGAGGTGGGAAGAACTTGTTTAAGAACTTAGTGACCAAGTCCTTCCATGTGGCTATACTCTCCTTGCGTTGATTATCCAGCAACTGCTTAGCCCGATCCCTTATAGTAAAAGGAAAGAGCAACAAATGATAAACCTCAGCCAGAATGCCATTTGTCTTAATAGTGTCTCAAATTTGCAAGAAATTGGAGATAAACAAATTCGGATCTTCTTACGGGCTTCCACTAAACTAACAATTTTGTTGAACCAATGTAATAAGCGGAGGCTTTAATTCAAAGTTGTTGGCATTAATAGTAGGTGTCACAATACTACTTCCACAACTCCCTGGATTAGGAGTAGTGAAAGATCCAAGGGTCCTCCTGGGTTGAGGAGCTTTAGCATTATGATTTGCATTCTCTACCATGTTGAATTCAAACTCTTCTTCAACCGCCTCTTCAATTTCTTCTTCAACTCTTTGATTTCTAGCTTGTTTCCTTTGTTTTCAAAGAATTCTTTCAATTTCAGGATTGTATTGAAGAGATTCTTTATCCCTGCTATTTCGCATATACACAAACAACAAGAAATCAGGAACTACCTTTATAGTGACGAAGGAAATTCCCAGGGGGGATAAAATAAAAACAGTAAATAAACAAAAGCTAAAAAGGTATAATCTAGGTAATCAATTGATTGGTAGATTGTTAACCACGATTAATCCCCAGCAATGACGCCAAAAACTTGATACGGATTTTACAAACCATAAAACACCAGCAACTACACCGGGTCGTATCAAGTAATAACTCACGGTGAGTGAGTGTCGATCCCACGAGGATTAACGGATTAAGCAAGCAATAGTCAACCGATTAATCTAGTCAGACAATCAAAATTAGGGTTTTAAAAAGCAAACAGCAAAGTAAACGAAAGCAAATAGTGAATATTGAAAGGATGATATGATTAAGAGAGTTAAGGTTTTAGAGTTGTTAAAACTTTCGGATCAATACTTTTCACTTTTCACCTTAATCATGCTAAGACACTTCTATGGCAAACCATTAGTAATCAAACCCCAATCCCTTGGTGATTTAATTTCTCTTTAACCTAATTAATCACTAAGTCAATTATTTAAGAAAAAAGTTAACCACATTCACTGATTCATAAACCACACAATTCATAAGAGTCTCCCCTAGTTAATTCGATGTCATTTATCAAGTCTAGTTTCAAAACTTAAGAGTTGTGATAATTGGTTTTCAAGCTTAATTCAATTAATCAATTTTTCCAAGAGGTTAAGAGAATTCAAGTCAGAGACAAATTGTTTCCCAACATATTCAACCCTTTAAGATGAAGAACGAAACCCTTTTTCTTAAGAAGAAATCAATGCATAAATCAAAGGTAGAAAATCTAATGTATTAATCCATGGAATTAACAGAGCCCTTAACCTTACCTAAGGAGAATTAGTTACTCATGTTCTTCAGAGAAATCCTAAATTATCAAAGATAAAATTTGCCAAAGAAGAGAGGCCGTGGGTGACCTCCCTCTTTTATATTAACCCTAAACAAAACTCAGAATTCAAAACTAAAACAGAATAAAAAATTTAAATAAAATCAAATCTTCTTCATAACTGTTTTCTTCCCAGCCAAGATCTCTATCTTATCTGCTTGTTATTCTTCAATTAATGCTATGACTAGTGGGCTTAGATTGAGCCTTGAATTAACCACCTAAAGGATGAAGAGTTTGAAGGTTTAGCGATCAAGGTGAGGCTTCCAGAAGTGGCCCAGAGTTTCACATTGTACGTGATCCCTTCATGTTGTACGTGAAGTCTTGTCATGGCCCAAATTGCTCTCTGTTTTTTATTCACACATTGTACGCTAAGATTCTCACGTACTACGCAGACTGGTGTTGTGCGTACGCATGCTATATGCGTATGCATGATGCCTCAAAAACCTATTGTTACACGTACGCATGTTGCCTCCTTTTTGCGCTGGTTGTGCGTACGCATGCTAGATGTGTATGCATGGCCTGCCCAAGTATTATGTGAAGGCTTTCACGATGTACGTTGGCTTTGTCACCCCAAATTGTTGCTCTCTATTAGCTCCTTTCACGTAGTACGTGATGACACCCATGTTGTACACTGATGGTGCGTACGTATGGCAAGCCAATTATAGTCCTTCCAAAAAGCTTTCTATTGATTTCCTGATGGTATTCTGTTTAGCATAGGGAGTTTTCTGTTTGGTGCTTCCTATCTCCTTTTCTTCTCTGTTTCTTACTGTTTTCCTTCCAAAGTTTTTTTGTAATCAATGAGTTCATCTAAATCAAAGTAATGCTCATTTTAACCATGAAATTATTGCTTATTCAACAAGAATTCTTAGTAAATCAATTGAAATAAAGAAGAAAAAGCACCAAAGATGCGGATGCATCAAACAGTGTTGCAGATTCTGAAGGAAAGGAAGCTTTATGCAAAGCTTTCCAAGTGTGACTTCTAGAAGGAAGAGGTGAAGTTCTTGGGACATGTGGTGAGTTGAAATGGGATAGCTGTAGATCCTGCTAAGGTTGAGATAGTAACAGAATGGGAATGACCTACGTTTGTGACAGAAGTGAGGAGTTTCTTGTGATTAGTGGTGCAGAATTTTGCAAAACCACAACTTGACAAGTATACCGAATAATATCAACTAATACCACGGTGAGTGGGTTATTGTTCTTACGAGGATTAACAGACTGAGAATTCAAGAGTTAATTAATTATTCTAACTAGACAATTGCAATTTAGGGTTTTAGTAACATCAAATAGCAAAAACAGAAGATTAAATGAAAATAATTTATAAACTTTTGAGAGAATAGTATGAATGGAATGCTAAGGTTTTGGAGATGCTTAAAACTTCAAGAAAAATGCTTTCCACTATCTAACTTGATCATGTAATGATTTATCTTACGGTGAATCCTAATTAACCGAACTCCAATCCCTTGGTAATCCGATTTCCATTAACTTAAGAAATTATCAATCCTTTGATCAATTAATTATGCAAATAGGTTAAGTACACATACTGATTCACAAGTAATACAATTCTTAAGGTTTAAACCCAATTGATTCAATGTCACTTATCAATCTAAGTTCAAAACTTTCAGAATTAAGAGAAGAGGATTTCAAGCTTAATTATATCAAACAATCTTTTCCAAGAAGCTTATAGAATTCAATTCAGATTCAAGTTATTTTCCAATAAACTCAAACCCTTGTGATGAAGAACGAAAACCAAATCTAAGAAAACAACAATGCATAAATCAAGAATAGAAAAATGAAAATATTAATCTATGGTAATAAGCAGAGCTCCTAACCTTAACAAGAGGAGATTATTTGCTCATGATCAAAAGAAAATCTAGAATTATGAATTGTAAAAGCTGCCAAAGAAGAACCACATGAGTGTCTCTGTCTTCTTTAAATACTAACCCTAAACCTAATAAAATTAAAACAAAATCAAATCTAACTAATTAATGTTCCTTTCAATAGTTTTTCATTCTTTAGGATTGCCAATCAATGCTTCAAATCATGGGCCCTGTGCTTAAGCTTTAATCATTAATTGAAGTGCTTCAAGGGATTGAAGATTAGTTAGAGATTTGGTAAGAGATTACAAGCCCCTGGGAGTAGTCTACTACCATATGTAAAGCACATGTGAGGCATGTAAAATGCAAGCCCATCAAGGAGGGGATTGGAGGCCTCTGTTTGCACATGTAAAGCGCACAAGACTCCATGTAAAGCGCACAGCTCTGCATGTGAGGCGCATGAAAGTGTATGTAAAGTGCATGGCTTGAAAGATAGCCCCCGGATTTGCATGTAAAACACATGAAAGTGTATGTAAAATGCATGGCTTGAAAGACAACCCCTGGAGTTGCATGCATGTAAAGCGTATGGTGTTGCATGTAAGGCGCATGGAGCCTATATAAAGTGCATGGGTGCTTGGGAGCTCAAACAGAAACTCCTCTGTTTAACTCAAAAACTCCTCTGTTTAGCTCTTCATATCCTTGTCTTTCTTGATTCTATTGCTTGCTCTTCTTCCTTCTTGTTCTTTGCTTGATTTCTTTCAAGATCTCCTATAACAAAATAAATTCATACATTCAAAATAATATGCACTAAATCATGACTTGATTACTTAAAATAACAAGAATTATTGGCTTATGGAATGAAATTAAGAAGGAAAAACTACTAAAGATGCGAATGCATCACAACACCAAACTTACGACTTTGCTTGTCCTTAAGCAAGAGAAAAGATAAGATAAGATAATAATAGAGTTGACTCTAGTAAAGCATAAGTGAATCCTCCTTAGAGCTCATGTCCATGTTAGCTAATGGAGTTTGATGGTCTTGTTATTATTAACATGCTTTTTTTTCTCAATAGACCTTGAAATCTTGAGAGTGACTAATTCTTAAAAACTCAGGTTCGGATGGTATTATAAGATCCTTCACTTAAGCTTAGCTTGATCCTTGAAGCTTTTACTTTCACACTTATCCAAAGAAAGGTCTTTCTTTTTCTTCTTTTCTTTTCTTTCAATTGTCAGCTCTTAGTACTTTGTCTTAAGGCAATTCTTGATAATAGATTTTCAATCGATAATCCCGAATCAATTGGTCCAAGTTATCGGGTAATAAAGCACCACTCGGATCTACTTACCCAAGCCTTTCCTTGACACAGTTGCACTACAAGCATATGGTTAGAGTTTTATTCCCAGACATCGATGCCCAGAGCCTCTTTGGACTTCTAAATGTTTTGTTGCAAAGCGGCTCTTGATGGGGAGTTTCTGATCGATTCCCGAGCTAGTTAGCTCAAGTTATCGGGTGATGAAGCACCCCTCAAATCTAGTTGCTCAAGTCTTTCCTTGGAACAAAAATACCATAGGCACATAACTGGACTCTTAACCATTTATGCTTAGAACTTTTGTGACTTTGAATCTCTTTTGATCTTTTCATATTTCAATTTTTTATGCTGTTTCTTTCTTTCTCTTTTGGTCTTGTCCTTTTTCTTTTCTCTTCAAGGATCTTTGAAGGTTTAAAGATCTCATAATATTTTTTTAAACCTTTGTTTAAGAAGAATCATTCTTCTCATTCATTCAAGACTCTTCACATATCATCAGTGTCCATAGGATCTAATCTCAAGTTATGTACCACCACTTTTGCAACAGGACTTTATTTGATTGATTTATTTTTCTTCATCAAAGGTAATTTTTTTCATGTGATTTTAGAATTGCTTGAAGAATCATTACATTTTTTTAAGTTAGGGTGAAGCAAGAAAAAGAAATAAAAACATAAAACAGACATAAAGCAAAAGATTTAAAAGAAGCTTAATAAAAAGGGACCACCTTTAGTCACCACCAATATAATCCTCATCATCTACATCATCTTCAGCATCATCAGCAGCTTGTTAACTTTCTCTTGGCTCCTAAATTCTTGGCACAGAATGTTCAGCTTTGTCTTTTGGGTTCTAAAGTTCTCTGATGCATAGTTCTCTGTCTCTCTAGAGGGCATGTTCTTTGTTTATCTTCTCGAGCTCCTTCCTATAGACATTGGATACCATTTCATATGGAGGTAGAGTTGGATGTGCTTGATTTTGTGCTCAAGTGCAATAATTTATCTTGTCATGCATGTTTGAATCACCAAGAGTCTTCAACTTCATATCGAGTCTCAGAAAATGCTCAATAGTCTTGGAATTCCTTGTGACGTGCCTCTTGCAAGGCCTTGTGCTCTTGGAACACTTGCTACCACTCTACCTCTTGTTGTGGAGGATCAAAGGGTTGTTGACTTGGTTCTTCTTGGACTTGGGGAATTTGAGATTGAGGTGGAGGAGTTTGTGGATTTCTTGAGCAATTTCTTCCTCTTGTGCTCCTTGAGGATGTGATCTTTTAACATATTCCATGGTTGCTTAAAGATGGGCTTCACTCTAGGAATTGGGATATCATTGTCAATGAAGACCCCAACCGAACGAAGTAAACTATCCGACTCACGACCTAGAACTTGTTACGGTTTTGTTTGCACTAAAAATGTAGAGACACTATCTCTATAGAGTTAAGTTTCGAGTCTTCTCTAATAATAAGAGCTTGAAATACCTCTTTGATCAGAAAGAACTTAATATGCGTCATAGAAGGTGGATGGAGTTGTTAAAAGACTACAATTTTAAACTGAGTTATCACCCAAAAAAAGCAAATATGGTGGCAGATGTGCTGAGCGAAAAATCTCTAAGCGTTGCTTGGATGATGATTAATGAGGAAGAGTTGTTGAGTAGGTTTGCGGATTTAAACTTAGGCGTTGGAGAGGTGGCTAGGAGTGTATGCTTGAACCAGCTGTATATCTCTAGCAACTTCAAAGTTGAGATTCAGAAAGCTCAGTAGGATGATTGGGAGTTACAAAAGATGCTGCAAGTAATTAGACAGAAGAAGCAAGGAGAGGTTACCCAAGATAAAGGGGAGTTTGGAGATACAAGGAGAGGATCTGTGTGCCGAACTTGAGAGATCTGAGACAGGAAGTGTTGATAAAGGCTCATAAGAGCAGGTTCTCGATTTATCCTAGAATCACAAAAATGTACCATGACTTGAAGAAAATGTCCTGGTGGCCTAGAATGAAGAATGACGTGACAGAACACGTATCCAAGTGTTTGACGTGTCAGAAGGTGAAGATTGAGCACCGGAAGCCCTCCGAAATGTTGCAACCTCTGGAGATTCTACAGTGGAAATGGGAAGTTATCACCATGGATTTTGTGTCGGGTTTACCAAGGACTAGAGCGAGATTTGATGCGGTGTGGGTAATTGTCTATCGGTTAACGAAGTTTGCTCATTTATTGCCTATCCGTATGACTTATTCTTTGGAGGAATTGGTGAGGTTATACATTAAAGAGATTGTAAGATTGCATGGTGTGCCTACGACCACAGTGTCGGATAGAGATCTTCGATTTATTTCAAGATTTTGGAGAGCTTTCCAGAAAGCATTCAGAATTCAATTATGCTTAAGCATGGCATATCATCCTCAAACCAATGATCAATTAGAGAGGATAATTCAAACTCTAGAAGATATGTTGAGAGCTTATGTGCTGGACCAACCGATGAGTTGGGATCGTTATATGCCGTTAGTGAAATTTGTGTACAATAATAGTTACCATACGAGCATCGGAATGGCTCCATATGAGGCTCTATATAGAAAGAAGTGTCAATCTCCATTATGTTGGTAGGGGGCCGGAGAGTCAAGTTTGTTGGGACCTGACTTGGTGGTTGAGACAATTGAACAAATTAAGAGGATCCAAGCTAGAATTTTTACCGCTCAGAGTCGTTAGAAAAGCTATACTGATCAGAGGCAGAAGCCTTTAGAATTTGAAAAAGGTGACCATGCTTTCTTGAAGGTTACCCCAACTATGGGAGTGGGTAGAGCGATAAAGAGAAAGAAATTGAATCCCTATTTTATTGGTCCGTTTCCAGTGACGTATCAGATGGCTTTACCGCCGCATCTTTCGAACTTGCATGATGTATTTCACATTTCGCAGCTTTGAAAGTACACTTCTAATGCAATGCATGTGCTAAAGCCTAAATCGGTTCAGCTGAAGGAAAATCTGATATTTTCAGTATCTCCCGTCAGAATCGATGATGTTAGCATCAAGAAACTACGCGAAAAAGAAGTTCTATTGGTGAAAGTGGCTTGGAGTCGATCCGGATAGAGGAGCATACCTGGGAGCCCGAATCTGATATGAGGGCAGACTATCCACAACTCTTTACAGGTAATTAAATTTTGAGGGCAAAACTTATAATTAGGTGGGTAGGATGTAAAATCCAGTTAAATTATAATTAATAAATTAATTATGAGTAAAGAAGGTTAAGAAATTATATTTAGGGAAGTAAAATATTTAGAATATGAATTAAAATACTAATCTTAAAGGTTTTGGCCCAAAGCTGGGCCAACGGACTAAAACGATTGAATTGGGCCTCACTACGCCCAATCCCACACTCAGAACACCCTCCACACTTAGCATTCAGCCCCCATCTCCCCGTTCATTTTACACACTCAGAACAGGAAGAAGGAAGAGAGGGAAGAACCAAAATCCCAATGTCACTATTCATCCTCCACTTTGATTACTCACAACTTACAATCCGGAGCTCCGATTGATGAGCCATATGCGGTCACGTGTTCGTCTTGGATTTCTCTTCAATTTTATCTAAATATTGTGGTAAGAAACTTTGAATTTCTTGCCCAGATTTCTGTTCTCTTCAATTTTGTATTTTTGGGATTGAGTTGTTGAGAAGTTTCAATTTTTTATGTTTAGAGGAGGTTCAATCTTGAGATAGAGTTTGTGAGACAAGAATCTCAATTCCCTAATTTCTCCATTTTTTTGTGAAAAAACTAAGTTGTGCAATATCCTCCTCAATATCAAACTCAAGCTTCATGGAAGAATGTAGCAACATCCTCCTCAATATCCTCCTCAACATCCTCCTCAATACCATGGAGAGTGAGTTGGTCACCAACATCCTCCAAGAACCCCAAAAATTCAATCGAATTCTGAACTCTCCGAGAATGTAGCAACGTCAGATAGGTTGCACAACAAACATGGACTTGGGTACTAGGATGATAGAATAATAATTCCAAGTAATTCTTCCTTGTACAGTAGATCCTGCAGCATTTCCATGATTTAAAAACCAGTGGTCGCGCAAGTATCCAAAAGACTTTTGCTAGAATTTCAAGCCAATTCTTTTGGGAGAGCATGACCAACTCCATTAAGAAGTATGTTTCATCATGCTCCTTTTGTCAACAAGCTAAATACTCCACCCAACCACTAGTAGAATTGTTGGAACCTTTTCCGATCCCATGTCATGTGTGACAAGATATCTGCATGGATTTTATCACAGGTCTTTATCCCTCACACGATTATGTAGTGATCATTGTGATAGTGAACCACCTATCCAACATTTTCTCATTTTTTACGTCTTTCGATTGATGTTTTTATAGCTAAAGTTGCTAATTCTTTCGTTCAGTACGTTATTGGCATTCATGAAGAGCCACATTCCATTATCAGCGATAGGGACAACGTGTTCACAAGAAAATTATAAGAATAACTCTGCCAAGCACTAGGAATTAGGCTGGTCCAAACTACTTTCTTGGGTAGTCTATAGCTATAATACAATAGTTCATTCAACCGTTGGGATGTCTCTATACATGGTGGTGTTTGGGAAGGACCTAGGACCCTCCTCCTGTCTTATTTGCTACAATCCAGACCCAGCAGATACACTAGCTGTCTAGGAACAACTTCGAGACACTCTCATAACAATCCTCAAGAAGGCTTGCTGGGCGCAATGCCAGCAAGATGCACGTTGCCTTGCCATCCCCTAGGCACACTAGCAAGCACGTTGTGGTTGTGATGTGCCGCCGGGGTCCTCCGCCCCCAACGGAGGCACCCGCCGTTGCAACGATGGCTCGGAGTGTTACAATGGAGGAGCCAAATTTTCATATCTCAGAATTGACTTGTGCATTTTTCGTGAAACTTTGAGGGAACCTTGGTAATATTATGTAAAAGCTGCACAAAAAAATCCAAGTCAAAAATTGCACGTTTGCTCCATTTTTCATTTTTTTTTGAATTTCCGGCTTTCCGGGTGGTAAAAAAATCATCAAAAAAAATCCACAGGTGTAAATTCACCAAATTTGGAGGATGGAAAGATCTTATTTTTCTAGAGATTTTTGCAAAAAACGGCGTCAAAATTCGACCTCTAGAGCACTTTCCTTGAGTATGTCTCCTCAAGAAGCATATGCAATAGGTATATGAACGTATGAAACTCATCGCCAATAACAAGTGTCGAGACCTGGAATTTTAGAGTGGTGACTTGGCTACATGCAGCTCCAGCCATATTGACAACAATTTGTGTCCTTGCGTAAGAATCAAAAGCTTAGTATGAGATCTTTTGGTTCTTTTCTGGTAATTGGTCAAATTGAAAAAGTGGTGTACAAATTACTACTCCTCTAACAACAAAGATTCACCAGTGTTTCACATTTCATTGTTGAAGAAATGCACGGGCAGACTGCTAGAAATGAACATCCTCTCACCATTGTTACTTGGTGAAAATGGCTTAGGAGTTCAACTTCAAATGGTGCTTGGATATAGGATGATCAAGAATGACAATTGTTGATAAGAGGAGGTCTTCATCAAATGGCAAGCTCTCCCATTAGTAGAATATTACCTGGGATGCTTATGAAGACATGAGAAAGCTGTATCTCATCTTCGACTTTGAGGATAAGGTCAATTTCATAGAAGAGAATGATGATATATAAAGAACAAGAAAATAATTACAAACTTATGCTGAATTTTTTCTCATGTACTCCACGTATTCATAAGTTGGAGAACCTATACTGATTTTTTTTTAATTTCTCCACTGTATTAAACTAAAATCAATTAGTTAATCTGATTTATTATACAAATCTTCATTGTTTGCATAATAGAAAATTAAGAATCTAAAGTAATTCATGTGATCTCAAACATTTGTATTCTATTTTCCTAAGTTTTATTAAAGATTTTTACTATTTATTTGTTTTACATCTTCTTCTTTTCGCTTTTAATTTTTTCACTTTATTTTATATTTGAAACCATACATATATTTCTTTATGTTTAAATTTTACATCTCTAATTTGTATATTCATGCTCTTAAAACTCTCTATTTTGTTAATTAGCGAAAGTAAAATTTTTATAGAAAGAACTTTTGTCTCTAAAATTTGATTTAAAACTCAAATGGACATTATAATTGAGACACTCATATTAAAAAAAATATTTCTGCTACTAGAATTAAAATCGTAAACGAACTCAAAAATTATTAATTTATTTATTATAGTTGAACAAAAAACTGAATAGAACAAATATTGTCACAAGTATATGGATGAAAAAAATAATAGGGCAAATTACTAAATTAAAACATTTGGGATCCAAAATTACCGAAATACAACTTTTGTAGTATGGATACGAAAATACAACTTTCTACAAATCTATGTAAACCGCTAATGGGGTCCCACGGTTTACGTTGAGCAAGCATTTGGCCAGAAACCATGGAAGGGGTTCCATGGTTTCTGTGAGGATGGAAAACAAGCATAAACTGTGGAAGGGGTCCTGCGGTTTATGGTTGCACCGAGCTCCACTATATATACCAACCTAGAGTGAGTAGTGTGATGGTAGAGAGTCATTTTCACACATTTACAAATGAAAGGGGAAGAGAGTTTTTTTGTCCTAGTCTACTGCTCTGGTAAAATAAAAAAAGCAAGAAGCACGGTGTTAAGTTCACCGATAAAGAATCGGTGAGTGTTTTTATCCGGTCAACAAATACTTTGTCAGAGCTAAAGACGAGTATATTGCAAAAGTCAGGGTTGTGTGGGGCCAAGTTGGTGAAGAAGTTGTTCTACAAGATTCCGATTGCAGTTTTGTCAACTGGTGTGCAGTATGAAACATTTGTGATAGGGTTGGACGAAGACATGCAGGTTTTGTTTCATTGCCGACGTAGTTTTCCGGAGGTAAGAATACACAAGCTGTATGCCAAGTTGGAAGATGGTGTCGATAATTCCGGGGCATCAGAGCCGAATCCTCAATCAACGATAGTGGGGGTGCTTCTACGTCGATGCCGGTCGTTGCACCTGGTTGTCTGTTAGGTGAACCTCCATCTGTACCAGCATGGTTAGCTAGGCCAGCGGGTTTGATTCCTGGTCTTTTAGGTGATGGTGAGTCGGATCATGTTGAGAATGCGATGCGACAGGATGATTTGGACGATGAGCCAGATCACATATTGCGGGATAGTGAAGATGATACTCCTAGGAACCCGCCAGCACGTCAGGGGCCATCCAGTTCGGGGTCCCACCAACAACCGCCACATTTCTGTTCGCAACCCGACACATATATCGGTATAGCCAGACCAATGCTACCGAAGCCCAACTATAGCTGCCCATCTCGTCCAGCCTCGCCACAAGGGGCAACCACCGTATATGAACCCGATTTTCACTATTATCACCAAACAACTGAGTGGATAGCAGCATCATAAATTCATAATGTAAGCCCGTGCATATATCCGTATGGTATCGTCAGTGGCATCTGCGGTAGCACCCTGTATCTCTCATGGAACTAGGTGAAGTGGACTGTAAACTGCTTTATCTTATTCGGCGGGGGAAGCACGCTAAATAGTTCCTCAAACCACTCCCAAGCGGGTTTGCCATCATCCATCAGCTTCTCGAAATCTGTAAGGCACCCGGATACAGGTAAACCATCCACGGGCAACCCCAACTGGTATGCAACATCCTGCAGTATGATGGTGCACTCCCCGAATGGCATGTGAAAGGTGTGCGTCTCAGGACGCCACCTCTCAATGAATGCGCTGACGAGTGGCTCATCCAACCAAAACCACCTCGTGTTGAGCCGCGCCAGGTGGTACAAACCTGCCCTCTCCAAATAGGGTATGATCTTGTCATGCAGAGGCATGTTCTGTTGCCTCCGGACACTACAAATGCACCTATTAAGTTGTAACATGTGAGAGAAATAACAAAAATCAAGTGAGATTCAAAATTAATAAAGCTTAAATTATGAGACTCAAATCTTTAATTCAAAATAAGCAAATACTAAACATAAGATTATATAATCTAAATCTTAAGTTCAAAAAAACTAAACTACAAAATTTATAACTTTTAAATTTAAGAATACAAAATACAACCATTAGGTTTAATTTACAAAATTTAATCTTTAGGTTTCAAAATCCTAACAACCAAGATTACAATACTTGAATTTAAACTTACATGTTTAAAAGTTCAAATTTCGAAACTTAGTTTTCAAATATGATACTTAAACAACAACACTACAATTTGAACCCTATGTCTCAAATACAAGAGAATCATCATTCTACTTAAACAATTGGACCTATCTCTTAACTTCGAAATCCTAAACTGGCCAATCCTAAATCATGCGTTCTAACTACAAAATCCAAAGACTACATTTCTCTGTCATATAAAATATAATAAATAAAAGATAACAAGCTTACCTCTTCGTTGATGCTGCCGGCTATGTACGTAACGCCGTTGAGTCAGTAAAGACTGCGTTCATCCGCCATGGTCCCAGCCCAAGAAAAGTCTGAACATCTTCCTCACCACACTTTTCCTCTTCCCCTCTCTCTAGAACATCACTTTCTCTCTACCAATGTGAAAGTCTCTCAAAATAAATAATCTGTGACACCTCTTCCGCGTATTTATATTAGAGTATAAACCGCTATACCCCTTCCTTAGTTTATACTTATTTGCCATTCTCGCAGAAACCATGAAATCCCTATCACGGTTTCTGGCCAAATGCGTTCTCAACATAAACCATGGTACTTCACTAGCGGTTTATGTGTTTTCTTTACATAAATTTGTAAAAAGTTATATTTTCATATCCAAACTACAAAAGTTGTATTTTGTTAATTTTAGATCCCAAATATTTTAGTTTAGTAATTTGCCCACAATAATACGTAATAATATGTAAATCATATTTATTACATATATAAATACATAATAAATGATATAGCAATGTTATGTACCCTTGAAACTTGATATCCTAAATACTTAATTAATGTCGCTACATATTGTTCTGTGCTAGTTATATTATATAGAGTTAAGTTTCACTTTATTCTTTGAAATTAGCGAGTTATATTGATTTAATTTTTTATTTTTTAATTGTTATAATTTAATCCCTTAAATTTAAAAAGATGCACTAATATAATCTTTTACGTATTTTTTGTTATTGGAACTCAATGCTGTTAGTGACGTGCCACAAGCTTTACCACCCTAGACATATTAAAACGACGTTTTGGCGCTAAAGAATGCATTAGACAAAGAATTTGATTATGATAAAATTGTCCAAATCCTCAAATAATTTTGTTTAATGTCTTTTTTAGTGCCAAAATGTGTATGACGTTATTTTAATATGTTTAGCGTAGCAAGACTTGAGTCACATTACTAACGGTGTTGAGTTTCGATGACAGAAAATACACGAGAGATTATATTGGTGTATTTTTTAAATTTAGAGAACTAAATTATAGCAATTAAAAAGTTAAAAACTAAAAGTGCAACTCATCGATCTCAGATTCAAAGTGGGGCTTAACTCAGTTATATATGTTTTTTTTAATTACTTTTTATTAAAATAATAAAGAATCTAGGAAACAATATAAACTTAATTTCCTTTTGATTACCAAATTAATTGATTTATCTAGCTAATTGATAAAAAATCATACAACCAATTCTATTAATCAATGAAACCGTTTTTCTTTTTAAAACCAGTAGGTTTAATATAGTAGATTTTAATTAGAGATTAAATTAAGATTTACAATAATAATTCAACTCTAAAATTTGAATTTAATAAATATAAATAAATAATAGTTGATCAAATATACCATAAAGATAAAATATACTTTTTTGGATTATTTTATCTTATTTTTTGGTTAACTCTTACTTACTTTGCTTCAATTCTTGAAGTTTCCAAAAACAGGCCAGGCCCAAATTATCAGTTCTCATTCGTATAGCCCAAAACGAAAAGATCAGTAGGGTCATATTCGTCTTCTCATCTCTTTTCCTCCCACAACAAGAAACCACAAAAAAATAGCACCGAACGAAACCCTTCTCCCCCAAATTCTCCATTCTCTTTTCACTCCAATCCAATACAATCCCTTCTCTCTCTCTAATCGACAACGCAAACTCCACCATGGGTTCCTCCGCGATGGTTCTCGAACCTAAACCCTCTTCAGAGCCACCACCGTCTCTCCCATCGTCAAAATCCGACTACCTCCTCGGCGGTTACGGCATCGACTCCGCCGCCTCCGACGAAGACGACCTCTACAGCCGCCTCAAGACTTTGCAGCGCCAGCTGGAGTTTATCGACATCCAAGAAGAGTACGTCAAGGACGAGCAGAAGAATCTGAAGCGCGAGCTCCTTAGGGCTCAGGAAGAAGTGAAGCGGATCCAATCGGTGCCGCTAGTTATTGGACAGTTCATGGAGATGGTTGATAGGAATAACGGTATCGTTGGATCTACAACTGGATCCAACTACTACGTGAGAATTCTCAGCACGATCAACAGAGAGTTGTTGAAGCCTTCAGCTTCTGTGGCTCTTCACCGTCACTCCAACGCGCTTGTTGACGTGCTTCCTCCTGAGGCTGATTCCAGCATCTCGCTACTTAGCCAGTCTGAGAAGCCCGACGTCACTTACAATGTAAGCGTTTTTTTTTTTTTTTTTTTCTCCTTCTCTGATTAGGGTTTTGCTTTGGTTTAGAAAGAGTGCCAAAATGAAATGTTTGGGTTTTGGTTAAAGAATATGGATACTGCAGTTATGGGCTGGTTTGCAGTGACGGAGGATGCTATAAATATTAAATTGTTTCATTGGTTAGGTTTTCGGTTTTTTATTCCCCCTTTTGCTTAACGTGAAAAGAGTGGAAAGTTGGAAGTTAGGGATTTTTGCTTCTATTTTTTTATGATTGTGATTAAAATTTTCTAGTTGCTTTCAATTGAGGTTTATTTGGGAATACTTGCACCTAGAGAGAGTATGATTATTGTGAGGAAGATGTCAGTTTGGTGTGATTCTTCTATTGGTATGTCTTACATGCTCCTACTGCGGTTCCGTTTTTGTTCTGACATTTGGAATTTTCGCATTCTAATATTCATATTTGCGAGTCTCTTTTCTCTGTTTCTTTTGTTCTGTTTGAGACCGACTTGATAGTACCAAATAGCAGCAATAGGCTAATAATCCAAACTCTTAGATGTCTATCCCATCATTATATGCCATGTTTGGGAATACTAGCAAAAGAGAGTGTGGTTCAGAAATGTGGAACATACAAATTTGCTTCTAATAAGCTCGTGAAATGTAAGACACACTGGATGAGACTTATTAAGGAAGAACCCAAACTTATTTTGGCTTGGTTCTGTGCATTTTGAACTATGAAGTTTGTGAAATATAACTTCTGCAATATAATTTATTTTAGTTCAGCCAATGAAGAATACAAACAAGTTTGAGCAGTTGGTTTTTCTGATGTCTGTTTGTTCTGCTGTTTAGTATGCATTATCAATTTGTCATTATTTCAAGCTATTTTTGTTCATGAAATGTTTGTGCCCCCCGTAATCTGGTTTAAATATTTTTTAGGACATTGGAGGATGTGATATCCAAAAGCAGGAAATTCGAGAGGCTGTGGAGCTGCCCCTTACACACCATGAGTTATACAAACAAATTGGTATTGATCCCCCTCGAGGTGTTCTACTCTATGGACCCCCAGGAACTGGAAAAACAATGCTTGCCAAGGCTGTTGCTAATCATACTACTGCAGCATTCATTAGGGTTGTGGGATCTGAGTTTGTTCAAAAATATCTTGGTGAGGTATGAATTTCTTTTTTCTCAAAGTCATCTGCATATGAAGTCTTTTAGCAATGCTTGTAAGATTGTGACTAATTTGTTATTTATCACTATTTGATTTTGAGTATTATGGGAACCCCATTCTTTATTCTTATGGCTATTTTGTTCTGTTGTTTAGTTGTTTTGTTATAATCAGTTGTTTCCTGTCCATGATTATACATAATTACATGTATTATGAGAAATTAGGACCTAATTGTTTAGCCATGTTGTACTGCAATATTTTGAAATATTATCTGCTATATTTTCAGGGTCCAAGGATGGTTCGTGATGTATTTCGTCTTGCAAAAGAGAATGCTCCTGCTATTATATTTATTGATGAGGTTGATGCGATAGCTACTGCTAGGTTTGATGCCCAAACTGGTGCTGATAGAGAAGTACAACGTATTCTTATGGAGCTTTTGAATCAGGTAATAATAAAAATATATTCTGTAAGGTGTTCTATGTGGCTATTTACTGGGCTCTGCTTGGCTGCGACAGTTACTTAGTGTGTTATTGTACTTTGAACTTGAATATCTACTGTGTTTTTAAATGTTATCTGATCCTGTTTTATTGCCTTCTATATTTTTCAGATGGATGGTTTTGACCAAACTGTGAATGTTAAAGTGATTATGGCAACTAACCGAGCTGACACTTTGGATCCTGCTCTCTTGCGTCCTGGAAGGCTTGATCGCAAAATTGAGTTTCCTTTGCCTGATAGACGCCAAAAGAGGCTTGTATTTCAGGTTAGTTTTTTGGAAACTCTATTTGTTACATTTTTATAGCAAGTTGGATTCTGTGTACAGTCAAAGGAACATTTTATATTTTACTATTTAGAACTTTCAGTTGTTTTGTGGACTGAACTGATAAAACCTAGTAGCTACTATAAAGAAAATATTAGAAAACCTCCGTAGCATTACTTATTTGACGCTGATTTCCAGTGGGGATTAGCCCAAAAGCATGTATACCCAAAAAAAAAAAAATAGCAACTTTCCTCATGCAATTTCTCCAAGCATAGTCTTGGTTGGACTTGCATTGTCTTCCGATAGTGAATAATAGGTTTATGATTAGCACTTGCTAGCCAATTATTTAATGTGTTTTTCTCTCTTGACAGGTTTGCACGGCTAAAATGAACTTAAGTGATGAGGTGGACCTGGAAGATTATGTTTCACGACCTGATAAAATTAGTGCTGCCGAGGTTTGTTCATATCCTATTCTCTTTCCTTTTTTTTTTAAACTTTTTTCTATGATGCTAATTGTTTTTATACAAGTACATTATACTATACCATAGCATCAGTTCTTTGCATTACATGAATTGCATTTAATTGTGATGATTGTTTGTGGCTGCAGATAGCAGCAATCTGTCAAGAAGCAGGCATGCATGCTGTTCGCAAGAACAGATACGTCATATTGCCAAAGGACTTTGAGAAGGGTTATAGGACGAACGTGAAGAAGCCCGATACTGACTTCGAATTTTACAAGTGATGTTGGGGCTGGACCATTATTTCCAAGACTCCAGTTTTTACATTTGAAGAATATTTTTATTTATTTCCGACGACTTTATGCTACAACTTGTTCATATTGTGTCTGTAAACTCTCTTAAACATTTGATAATTGATAGCATGTAGTGCTAAATATGTTTGTTAATGGGACAATTTAAAAACTAATTATAGTTTTTAGTAATCAACATGCATGCCCATATAGCCACAGGTGGTCTTTCTTTCATAAAGATCAACCAAATTCTTGGACCACTTGCCCTATGCAGTAGCACTGAAAAGTCGCTGATCCTCATTTTTGGGGGTTGCTAAGTTGAGGTATTAAAATGAGCTTATTTGTCACTTTTAACAAGTGTTTAGGATTCACTTTGAATGTAGTAATTCATAGGCCAGCAGATAGAATTCCAATTTGTCATATATTAGTGCTTGACAAGGGTATATTGTGAAAAAAGAAATTAGAAATTTCTAATGGTTTTCTATTCTAACGTATTCCACGTACTTGCAAGCTTTCAACAATAAAAATAATCTTTTCCATAATGAGTCATGAATTAGATTTTTAATCTTCAAATGGATTTTTTTTTCAATTATTGTTAATTATGATTTTTTACCAAGTTTTTTTCTTTTCTTTAAAAATGACAAAAAAGAGCATGTTAGAGATGTATAATAAGATATTATATTTAACGAGAAAATTGATAAAATTTATTCACACAAATGCAAGCAAATCTAAGTACAATTGGTACAGTGTTTTTTTTTTTTAAAAAAAAAGAAAATTATACGATCAATTAAATTATAACATTTTAGCCCTAGAAATTTGTAAATCTCACATCAATTCCATATAAGCTCATTTAGCTTTTGCTGGATACATGGAGATGTATCTAGTGCAAAAATTAGGCATACACGAATTGAGAGGAATAAATCTAGGTTCTAAGGTTTTGTATAAATGAGATTATATGGTTTGGATTTAATCTTCTTGTTCTCTTATAAGTCTACCTCTCTCATTAGATATGGAAAATTATTCAGTGAGAAACATATATGAGATTAAGAGGAATAAATTTGAACCTTCAGATCTTATACAAATGACTTGGATTAAAATCAAATCGTGAGTTTTTTATTCATCATGTGATATATTATATATGTACTTGTGTAGAGTGCTGCATGTCAAATGATGAGAGGTTTACTCAACCCGGTCCTGTCTATTTTCAAAACGAACAAGGCAACCTCTATCCAAAAGTGATGTTGTTTACTCCAAATGATGGTGTTAAGATAGCAAAATGCAAAGTTAGTTGGTCGTTAATTCTTCAAGAAAAAGCTTTTAGTAAAGATTCTTGGCTTAGAATTAGTAATCATCTCCATAGGAAGGCTATTGGTCACTTTACAGTTTGGGAAAAATTGGAACAGTGTTCATTTCAAAATTATTTTAGGAAGGACTATAAACTTCAAAACCTAGATTCTTTAAGGAAAAATAAATAAGTATATACTTTTTGTGATCAGCATTTGCGTTTATCCAATTTACCTCAATTCTACATCTAACACTTCAAAACCTCATGAATAACGTTACCCTTTTTGGTAATTATGCTGAAAAATGTTGACAAAAAATTAATTTTATCTTAAAAGGAGCATCATGTTAGGTTGAAAATATTAGGATAATATTGACTTAAACAACGTTGGGAGTACAAATATAAACGCCAAGGATGAAGACACTTTGATCCATAAGTTCTTAATTTGATTTTTGATAATATGTTGAAATTAAATAGGCTTTACTGTTACTTTTTTTCTTTTAGTTGACCACGGTATCCCTTAGCCTAGGTTAAGGACTAATTCATTATGGATTTGAACTCTATTTAAGAGTCTGTCGCTTGCCGCTAGGTTATTGCATGAATAAGGTGGGGCTTGAACCCCTTAAATTCGCTTAAGAAAACGAGTGAGTTAACCACTTGACTAATCTAAGTTGGTTAGACTTTAATATAAGTAACTAAACTCTTGTATCAACTTGTGGTTATTATTTTTTGAGGAAAATATTAAATCGGTACTGATGCAAGGAATTATCGTGTCGGTCTAGAATTTCTCTTATAGAAATAAGATCTTCGTTGTAAGCATAACTCCAAACCAACAAACAGTTCTCACATAAAAAATTTGGTTGTCACAAGTACAAACCCCAATAAAATTAACTGAAGTATTTAAACTTCGGGTCGTCTCACAAGGAATTGCAATGGAGTGCTCAATTATTGGCTATGAAAAACAAGGGGGGTTTGATTTGTAATTGGCAAGAAAAATATAAAAGCAAGAAAGTAAATGACAATTAACTAATAAAAAAAGGAAAAGAACTCTTGGCTAGACATAGGTAATTGAGATCACCATCCTTGTCTACAAACTATACATTGATAATTACGAGGGACTGATGAACTGGACTCTCGCGCGATCTAGAATTTTCACAATTAAGTTCTCGTTGCAAGTATAGCTTCTAAACCGACAAGAAATCCTTTCGTGCAAAAGTTTGGTTGTCACAAGTAACAAACCCCTAATAAAATTTATAACCGAAGTATTTAAACCCCGGGTCGTCTCTCAAGGAATTGCAGGGAGATGTATTTATTATTGGTTATGGAAAAAGTATCTTTTTGGATTTTTGAAATAGGGAACAGGAAAATAAACTGGCAATAATTAAAGTAAATTATCATGAAAACCATTGCAAGGTATAAGAACTGGAAATTCCATCCTAGTTTTCCTTATCAAGGGTGATGAAAATTGTTTATTGCTCCCACTTAGTTAACCCTTACTAAATAAAGAAAAGTCAAGTGAACTAATCAATTTGATTCCTCAAGTCCTAGTCAACTCCTATGGAAAGACTAGCTTTAGAGGGATCTAAATCAATCAGCAAATTCCAATTTTCAATCAACAGCTGAGTTTGATAACTCAAGTGTCCCCAGTTACTTAAGCCAAAGCAAAGGGGGAAAATATAAATTAAATTGGAAGCCTCAATAACATAAATAGAAGAAAGCAATCATAATTCTGAAATACCTCAATTTGTATTAAATAGAAATTTAAATTAAACATAAGAATTCATAAATCAAATAGCAACATAAAGTAATCAATAGGAGAAATAGATAAACTAGAGTACTAGAATAAATTAGAGTAGAAGAGAACATAAATTAAAGGAACATTGAACCTGGAATTGAGAAAATGAAGAAATCCTAATCCTAAAACCTAAGAGAGAGAGGAGGAGAGAGGAGAGAACCTCTCTCTCTAGAAAACTACATCTAAAACCTAAAATTATGTGAATATGAAAGTTGTTTTTATGAATGAATGGATTATCCCACTTTATAGTCTCTAATCTGTATTTTCTGGGCCGAAAACTGGGTCAGAAACAGCCCAGAAATCTCCCCCAGCGATTTCTGATACGTCCAGCACGCGGCAAAGTCACACGTACGCGTCGTATACGCGTACGCGTGGATTGAATTTTCTCCAAGTCATGCGTGCGCGTGATCCACGCGTGCGCGTCACCTATCTTCAAGGCAGCTATGCCAAATTATATATCGTTGCGAAGCCCCAGATGTTAGCTTTCCAATGCAACTGAAACTGTCTCATTTGGACCTCTGTAGTTCAAGTTATGGTCGATTTAGTACCAAGAGGTCAGGCTGGACAGCTTAGCAATTCCTTCAACTTCTTGTATTTCTTCCACTTTTGCATGCTTCCTTTCCATCCTCTAAGTCATTTCTGCCTTATAAATCCTGAAATCACTTAACAAACATATCAAGGCATCAAATGGTAATAAGAGATGATTAAAATTAGCAATGTAAAGGCCCAAGAAACATGTTTTCAATCATAGCACAAGATTAGGAAGGAAAATGTAAAACCATGCAATTATATGAATAAGTAAGTAAAGACTTGATAAAAGCCACTCAAATTAGCACAAGATAAACCATAAAATAGTGGTTTATCAGGGACCAACCCATTTAGTCTACTCCTATGCTTGAAGTAAGTATAATGTCTAACTCAATGCATTAAGTACGCCAAATAGACTTGATCAACATCAATCCATAAGTCCCAACCTAGCTACTAATTAACTTAGTAGTAGGCTAGAGTCAATGGTTCTCAAATTGACCACATAGGGTTCTCAATTCCCTTAGCCTAGGCCAAGAGTCAAGAAAACTACTTAAAAACTAGAGAAAACATTTCATCAAACACCTAGAGTGCAATAAAAGTAAACATCATAAAATGCAAGAATTAACAAAACCCATAACTATCATAAGCAAGAAATCAACAATAGCAATGAAGGTAAACATAAAAGAAGACATGGAAACATAACATTACATTAGAATAAATCAAGATCCAACAATTGTTCATCACCTTAAAAGAGAGTAAAATAAGAAATTAACAAGAGAAACTAAGAAGATTAAGACAATAAAACACTAAAATATAAAGAGAATTGAAATCAAAACAAGAATTGAAAGAGAAATTTGAGAGAGATTAACCTAACTTTACCCTAATTTCTATCATAAATCTAGAGAGAGGAGAGAGCCTCTCTCTCTCTAGAATTCTACCCTAAAACATGATGAAAACTCAATTATGACTACTTGGTTCATTCTCCCTTCAATCCTTGGGTTCAATAGCATCAGAAATGAGTTGGATTGGGCCCAAAATACCTCAGAAATTGCTGGCCACGAGTTGCTCAAGATGGCCACGCTGATCCTGCGATGCGCACGCATGGGGGACGCGTGCGCGTCGCCTAACCGCAAGGAAACTATGGTAAATTTTATATCATTTTGAAGCCTCAGATGTTATGTTTCCAACGCAATTAAATCTGTCTCATTTGGACCTTTGTAGTTCAAGTTATGATCGTTTTAGTACAAAGAGGTCAGGATTGACAGCATAGCAATTCCTTCATTTCTTCATGAGTTCTCCCACTTTGCATGCTTTTCCTTCATTCCTTCAATCCAATCTTTGCCTTATGAACCTGAAATCACTCAACAAACATATCAAGGCATCGAATGGAATTAAAGTGAATTAAAATTGACAAATTTAAGGCCTAAAAAGCATGTTTTTACACTTAAGCACAAATTTAAGGAGAATTACAAAACCATGCTATTTCATTGAATAAATGTGAGAAAAGGTGATAAAATTTCTCAAATTAAGCACAAGATAAACCACAAAATTCGGGTTTATCAAACCTCCCCACACTTAAACTAAGCATGTTCTCATGCTAAGAATAAAGAAGGACAAGAAAAGGGGTATGAACATTTATTCAATACAAAGAAGCTATATGCACCTATCTATATGAATGCAACTGAATGCAAAGGGATTCTACCTACTTGATTAAAAGTAAATCAATCTTCAAGAACATATATAAACAAGTAGGGCTAAGATCATATGACGATTCATGAATCCCACCAATTCAAATATCAAAATGAAGTTCAAATAGACTTGCAAGAAGAAAGCTCATGAAAGTCGGGAACAAGGAATTGAGCATCGAACCCTCACCGGAAGTGTTTCCGCTCTAGTCGCTCAAGTATATAGGATTGATTCACTCAATCCTCCTCTAATCATACTTTCCAAGATTTATTTTTCATCTAACAATTAACAATTATTTAATGCATGCATACATATATCATGAGGACTTATACATAGGTTGTAATGGGATTAGAGTAAAGGTAGTGATGCATATGGTCAAGTGAGCTTGAAATTTGCATCTTTGATTAGCCTAAGCTCTCACCTAACACATATAACAACCTATACAATTCAATGCTAACCTAACTACCCATTCTTCACTTTTCACACACTCATGCATTCTCTTTTTGATCACCACACATATGCATTGATTTTTTTTATTGAATTTTACTTTGGGACATTTTGTCCCTTTTTATTGCTTTTCTTTTTCTTTCTTTTTTTATTTTTTTCCTTTTTATACATATATTTTCTTTATTTTGTTTTTCTCATCATTTTTTTTTCAAACTAAAATATATATAAGAATACCAATGCATATGGTTTAATATTCAATGCATGAGTATGTACCCAATTCTCAATATTTTTAATAAAAATACAAAATACACTTTTACCTCAACCAATGTCCCAAGTTTCCCATACCCAAATGATACACACTCTCACTGGCCTAAGCTAATCAAAGATCTAAATTAAGGGACGTTTATTATTTTTCACTTAGGGGTAGTGATGTGCTAACATTAAGAATAAAATGGATTAAATAGGCTCAAAATTGGCTAACAATGGTTGATGAAAGGTAGGCTATTTGGGTAAGTGAGCTAAATGAAATGATGGCTTCAATCATATAAATGCATTCATACATGGAATAATGGACATATAGAATCAAACAAATCAAAGATTACAATCATAGAAAGGGAACAATGCACACAAAAATGAAAATAAGTGGTTATATGACATAACCACACAATTGGGCTCAAAACTCACATGCTTGTGTTTTTGGCTTAAAAACCATATTCCAAAATAAATTCTTCCAAACAAGTTCAATAAAAATTTTTTCAAATTGGTAGGGTGCCCTAAAAATAGTTTTCTTGGAAAAGAAATTCCCACTCTAACCAAGTAGTCCTAACAAGAAAGAAGTGATAAAATATATACAAATTCTAACTATTATGCACCCTATCATGCAATGCAACAACTAACTAACAAAGAAGATTAAGAATTAGTGTTGAAAAAAGAAATTGTTACCCATGGAGATCGGTCGGACGACCTTCCCACACTTGAAGATTGCACCGTCCTCGGTGCATGTAAAGAAGAGCAAGGTGGACGGGTTGCTACAACTGATGAGCTTTCTCAAAGAATTGTGCAGGTGGACTTGTTTGTTGCCCCATTTAGAAGCTTTTCCTTTTTTCCTTTTGGTGGCCAACCTAAAAAAGAAGAAAAAGGAAAGAAAATTAAGCCTACAACAAAGATATCAAAGCAATAGAACATAGGCAGATGCTAATACCAAATAAGAGTAAGATTCTCAACTACATGTTAGCTACGCATGTAACTGAGAGAGCAATATAGGCAAAGGGCATACCAACTAATACTTGATGCAAGAGGAAAGCCAAAGTATAAGTGAATAACATGAAGAGCATGTTGAGCATCAAGTTCAAACAAGAAAGGGTGGGCCATGAAAGACAATAGAAATTTAAATCAATGCACAAAGGATGCAAGAGTCATCAAAGATTAAGCATTGATTCAAAAGTTTCATCACCTCACAATATCAAACAAGTCAAGAGGCACCAAAATTAACCAAGAAATTCTCAACAATTGAGTAAGAGAATTCAACACCATTATTAAAATAAGAGATTTAGAAAAGAGAAGAAGAACAAGCTATTAAAACAAAATTAACATGCAATGAATGAAAATAAGTAAATGCAACAAATAAAAGAAAATAAGAAGTAAGAAAAATGAAAAGTGAAAATTTGGAAAGTAAGAAAGCAAGAAAGAAGAAGAAAGGAGAAGGAAGGAAGAAGAAAGAAAGAAAGAAAAGAACAGAAGGGAGAGAAAAGAAAACAAGGGAAACAGGGCGCGGAGGGTGATGAGTCCATATTTGACGATATATTTTACCTTGAATTGGATGGATTTCATCATATAAACTCACACTTATTCACCAAAATAGCATACTTTTGTGTTTGATCCCTAAATTGAACTTAAATGTGAAAACATGCGTTTTTGTGCTTAAATTGAACAATTTAATCCCATTTTTATTCCATTCGATGCCGTGATATATTTGTTGAGTGATTTCAGGTCCTAGAGGCAAGAATGGTTTGGTAGAAGTGGAAGAAAACATGCAAAAAGGGAGAAAGCATGAAGAAAACAAAGGAGAAAAGCATTTCAGCCTGTGCCCACGCACACCTTCTGTGCCCACACACAAGGGTCAAAATCAGCACCTGTGCCCACGCACAAGGCAGGGTAAAAATCAGGACATGTGCCCACGCACAGGCTGTACCCGTGCTCAAGGCAGAATGAAAATCAGGAACTGTGCATACGCACGGTCTGTGCCCATGCACAGGAGGAAAATCAGCAAGTGTGCCCATGCACAGACCTGTGCGTCCGCACAGGTACCAGCGCATGCCTCCATTAAAAGGTCACGTGGACTCGCGTTTTGGGGATTTTTTGGCCCAATTTTGAAGGCTTTGGAGCATATATGAAGGGGGAAGAAACCACACATCATACCATTACATACCATACATCTTAGAGTAGTTTTTAGGAGTATTTTTAGGGTAGTTTAGTTTAGGTTTTCTCTCAAATTTCCTTAGGTTTAATTAGAGTTTGTAGCATTTTATACTTCAATTTTGATCTTGGATTTAGCTATCTCATTTTAAGTATTTCTTTAATTTCTCTTTTAATTACACTACTTGTTCTACATTTTCATCTATTTTTATTTCTCTTGTCAATATATGCATAATTTTACAATTTTGGATTTCTAGTTGTTGAATTTGATGTTTGATGCTTATTTCATGTTTGTTGAGTTATCATTTGTGGTTCATAGCTTTCATTAATTTACTGATTTTGCTATGTTTTATGTTTATGCCCTCTATGTGTTCGATGAAATGCCAATTTTGATTATGGGGTAATTTCCACCCCTTGGCTTGGGGAAAATGAGTTTACGAATTACTAGAGCCATAATGTCCAACATTTAATGATAATTCTTGGGTTGTTAGTTGTTATTGTTTTCACTAACGCTAGCTTTTTACCAATTAATTTGGTAAGTTAACTAGGATTTGTGGATTAATAACAATTATACTCACTTGACTTATCCTTCGATGTTAAGGGTTGACTTAGTGAGATTAATCCATCACAATTATCATAGTTGTGGTTATGGCAAGGAAGGGATTCCATGACTCATCCCAAGTCAAGGTTTCATTTATGTTTTGAACCACTTTTCCCATCACTTTATTGCATTACTTGTCCATATTACATACATAGTTCTTTTATTCCTTTGTTAGTTTATTAATTGCAATTTTGTCTTGTTCTTTTATCTCTTTATTTTTATTGCTTTCAATCATTGAAAACCTCTTTGCTCTCTTACAACCAAAATTGTATGCACTTGTTGGCACTAGTTCCTAGGGAGAACGACCCGGGAGTCTAAATACTCTCGGTTAATTTGATTTGAATTGTGACAATATCTTGGATTAAATTTTGATTAGGATCAATTTTCGGTTCAGAGTTATACTTACAACAAAAATATATTTTGTGAAAAATCCAAAATCATGTTTGGTCTTCCATCAAAATTTTAGCGCCGTTGCCTGGGAGCTAGCGTCATGAGTACTATATTTTGGTTATTGTAAATATGTCCATAGTGTGAATAAATACTTTTTGGGTTGTTTGCTTGTTTTTGCTATAAATTAAGATTTTTGCTTCTTTTGTTAATTGATGTATTTTGTTTTTATTTTCTATTTCCTCTATGAGTTATCACCCTCTTGGTTTAGAGTTTGGTTGTGATTATTTTATATGGATTGATAACTTCAACTTTTGATTGCATCATAGGATTGGAACATCTATTTTGAGAGGAGCAACCTCCTCTACACTACAATGAGCCAAACCCTTCCCAATATGCATACCCAAACCAAGGATATGGTGGATTTCACTTAGATTATGCACCTCCACCACCATATGCCTATGACCCTTACCCTCAACACAATCCTCAATCACCACATTTTCAAACACCACACCATTACCAACACCCACATCCTTACATACCATCTCAAGACACTTACCAACATGAACCACCTCTTATATATACACCCTTCCTCCCAAATGATGAACCTCATTTTTCACCCCAAGGTAAAGCTTTCCCACCCTTGGCCCAAGACCATCAAGACCTTCAAGCTTTTCTCCAAGAGAAAGAAGGATTTCGAAGAGCACAAGGGCAATTCGTGGCTACCATAGCCGAGGCGGTAAACCGTTTAGTCCTTCTACGCTCATCTGATCAAGGCATTCCTCTTGAGGAATGTGGAGGGTCAACTAAAGCTTGTAATGAAGAGGAGAGCTTAGAGCCACAAGGGAAAGAAGAAGAGATAGAACATGAATTGGAACAAGAGGGAGAAAGTGGAGTATTGGAATTAGAGGAGAAAAAAAGAGAATTGAGGGAGATTGATCAAGATGAGGATTTCATCATTAATGATTTTTTTCCTCCTTGGTTAATCCCCTTAATGATCCTAATGAGCCTCTTCCCATTGAGTTTAAGAGAGACATAGAGGTAGACTTCTCGCAACTTCCTTTTTATGACTTGAGTGATGAGAAAGATGAAGTTGGTGAGGAAGTAACTCCATTCCAAGAGCACATTGAGTGGGTGGCAATTTTACCATTGAACTTCATTGGCCCCCATTAATATGCTATCTTGGAGACGGATTACTAACTTATGATCCTTCTTGGGTTGGTACATGGTGGAGAAATGAGTTTTGGTTGCCAAGAGAATCCAAGGCTCTTCAAGAAAATCAATTCAAGAGTTGGAGCCCAAGCATGGTGTGAAGCACAATTGAGTGATTTCCAGAGAGTGTTGGGGTACTTCAAGGGTCAATTAGGAGCTTGTCCATCCATCTTGGAGCATAAAAATTTGCAAGAAGGAGAACGGGAAACTCGAATTTGGGATCCCGGAGGAGCTTTAAGGACCAAGCATGGATGGAGGTTCAAAGAGGAGTGGAAACACAAACCACCATAGCAAGAGTCTCCTCAAAAAGTCCAACTTAGGACTATAAAGCAAAGTGCTAGGTGAGAGATACCCCACCATGGTAACATCTTTCTTACCATTTTTCTTTGCTTATAGTCCTAGTTTCTTGCATGTTTGCTTGTCTTAGTTAGCTTGGGATTAGTTTAAATTTGAGTTTAGATAAGTTGAATTGCAAATGGATCATGATTTTGTGATGTTTTGAATGTTTTGGGGTTGAAATGTTGATTGAGCTAAGGCATAACACCTTAGAAATAAAAGAAAAATTTTTGCAAAACAGGGCATCTGTGCGTACGCACGCTGCTGTGCGCACGCACACAACTGTGAGTTTCGCGACCTGTGCGCCCGCACACCCTTTGTATTGCCCTCTGTTCGCAGTGCCAGCATGGTTTGTGCGTGGGCGCGCCCTTATTTTCCTTGGTCTATGCGTGCGCACCATCATGTGCATACGCATACATGTTCCTTATCGCGCCCTCTGTGCAGCCGCACAGGCTTGTGCGTCTGCACGACAACTTGCAACCACTCTGGTGGGAGCATTGGCACAGTCTGTGCGCATGAACCCCTACTCTTTTCGCCCTTGTGCGTGCGCACGGACCAGTGTGCGCACGCACACATGATCCTTCCCTAAAAAAATGTTCTGTGCGCGCGCACACTTCTATATCCCCATTCTGTTCGGGGCACTCGCACACCTTGTGCAAGCGCACACCTCCCTATTTTCATGTTGTGTGCGTACGCACACATACTTGTGCATACGCACAAGTGCTGTTTTGGACAAATTTTGTTTGCACTTTTCCTTAAGCCCTAATGCACTTCCACCCCCTCCATCCCTCCCCTACCTTGCCTTTCCATGTTTTTCTACTTGTTTTACCTAGTTTTCATTGCATCTCATTTTGTTTTAGTAATTATATTTGTTTTGCTTTAGTTGGTTGTTAATTAAATAAGTTGCAAGTATTCTTTGATGTTGATTGGGTTGCTTGTTGATTGAATTTCATCAATGCACTTATACCTTGCCTTAAATTACTATCACCTAATTGGATTTGCACATTACATTTTGTTGCATATTAGGTGAAACTTTTATGGGTGCACATGAAAATTAGTGAATTGAATTGAGTTGCTTGTTCATCATGGTTTTTTTAAGTCAATATAATCACATCACAAGGTCTTTGTTTTTTGTTAATGCTTTGCATTTGTTTGAGTTGACTTGACTTTATTCCTATCAAGACGTGTCACTTTTTGTAACAAACACCTTAACCATGTGATTATTTGATTTTTCCTAAAGATGAATAAGCAATTTTTTTCATCGTTGCATTGGTTCTTGTTTGTTGTGCTATTTTACATCAATTTTGCTCTTTCACTTGTACAACTTCAATGTCCAATAATTCCTACATTCAATTCATTCTTGTTGTAGTTGCCTAAGTTTGCATGTGCTTAAATGTTGCTCATCCATTACTTGCATCTTAGGCTATTTAATTGAGGAACTCATGCTTACTTTTTGATTGTGTGGTTGTCGTTTTAACCGATCATTGTGTGTATCCTAACCGCGCGCATCATTGGAATACACACATGACTGATCATTTTCATCATACCACACCACTATGCAAACTTCCTCAATTAGATGCTTATTTGCTCACTCCTTTGCCATTTTTGTGCTACTTGCGCTATGATTCTAATTATACTTTATTCATTCTTTTTGAGGATGAGATATTAAGGCAAGGAGCCGAGAGAGGAGAAGGACACTGTGAATGAAGATGCCAAGAATACATTGGAATTGGCAGTTTCCACACAACCCAAGCCCCCGCATCCGCCAGCTGAAGGTGGAGGAACTTAGAGACATTCCCCCCGAATCGTGTTCGTGCACGGAAGACCGTGCAACGCTTAAGTGTGGGGGAGGATTCGTCATTTTGGGGCGTAAACTTTCTTTTCCGAACACTTTGCACTTTATTTTTGTTTCTTTCTATTATGTTTCTTGTAGATATTTAGAGTGCTTTTGATTGTTGCATTGCATTTTCCTCTAGTATATATATTTTATCTTATGCATAGTTTATTGCTAGCTATTGCATGTTGTATTTTTGTATCCTTTTCTTAGTATATATTTTATAGATAGAAGTTGTGATTGGATGATGTGAATAGTATAGCACCTAGTTCAATTTTTTCCTAATTGTTCATGTTAATTTTTGGATGTTGAAAATTAGGAATAGAACTAGGAAAGTTTTTGAAATTGCATCCATCACAACATACATACATATTGGAAATAACTTTGGTGAAAAACAACAAAAATTTTTAAGAATTTTGTTTCAAGGGCATTCTATTGAATTGATTTGGAAAATTATTTTTAAAACTTACTTGAATGATTTTTATGGAACATCGAAGAGAGATAGAACAAAACAACCTTGTGAGTTGTTGAGCCTTAATGAGTGGTTACACATTATAACCACTATTTTGTTCATTGTCTGCTATGCTCCTTCTATGATTGTAATCTTGGTTTTGCTTGATTCTTTATTTCTGATGTTTGATGTTTTGAATGTATTTAGCATGATTGAGGCCATTTTTGAATTAGACTCACTCACCCATATGGACCTACCCTTGCATCTATCTTTGTTAACCCTTTTGAGCCTCTTAATCCCCTTTGTTCTAATTGTTAGCACATCACAACCCTAAGCAGAAAACCATTAATTATCTTGAATTACATCTTTGATTAGCTTAGGTTGAAGAGTGTGTTTTATTTAAGTGTAGGGAGAATTTTGGGAAACATTGGTAATGAATGAAAAAGTTTGTATTGGGTATGCGTTGAAAAAGAAAATTTTGGAAAACGGGTGCACATTCATGTATCAATTTACTTTAACCATATGCATTTGTCATAGAAAAGAAAAACAAAAGAAAAAAATGAAATGAAAAAAAATAATAAGAGGGGGACAAAAGTTATCCCAAAGAAAAAAAATTGGAATAAAAAATGCATATGTATTTTGAATAGAAACTAAGGCATGAATGTGTGTGAAAAGAAGTCATGGGTGGCTAGAATGCATTTTTTGTGGGTTGATTGATATAGGTTGAGTTGGGTACTTGAGCTAATCAAAGATTCAATCCTTTAGTCCACTTAG
This sequence comes from Arachis ipaensis, assembly GCF_059453495.1. Lineage (NCBI taxonomy): Eukaryota > Viridiplantae > Streptophyta > Magnoliopsida > Fabales > Fabaceae > Arachis > Arachis ipaensis. Next base: position 36,059,118 of record NC_142436.1, read on the forward strand.
CCATATACTCATCCTACCCTTACCCCAACCCCATTACAACCTTCTAAAGACCTCATGATACTTGCATACATGCATCAAATACTTGTTGATTGTTAGATGAAAAGCAAATCCTTAAAAGCATAATTAGAGGAGACTTGAGTGATTAAACCCTAAACACCGAGCGTTGAAAGTGTATACACACTTAGTGAGGGTTTGATCACTCAATTCTATGATTCCATACCTTTTTATCATGCATTCTTGCAAGTTACTTCTTTTTTATGAGTTGAATAAATTCTTTAGATTTTGATTGCGTTGAGCTACTTCTTTGCTTAGCCCTATATGTCTATATACTTGCTTGAGAGTTTGATTGTTTGTTTTCACCAATTCAATAGGATACTATAGTATATATAGGTATATATAGTATATACATACTTGCATGCATATAGATAGTTACATTCAATAAGTTATTTCCCTTTGATTATTCTCCTTGTTTGGTTTAACATGAGGACATGCTATTGTTTAAGTGTGGGGGAATTGATGAGTCCATATTTAACGATATATTTTACCTTGAATTGGATGGATTTCATCATATAAACTCACACTTATTCACCAAAATAGCATACTTTTGTGTTTGATCCCTAAATTGAACCTAAATGTGAAAACATGCGTTTTTGTACTTAAATTGAGAAATTTAATCCCACTTTTATTCCATTCGATGCCGTGATATGTTTGTTGAGTGATTTCAGGTCCTAGAGGCAAGAATAGTTTGGTAGAAGTGGAAGAAAGCATGCAAAAAGGGAGAAAGCATGAAGAAAACAAAGGAGAAAATTATTTCAGCCTGTGCCCATGCACACCTTCTGTGCCCACATACAAAGGTCAAAATCAGCACCTGTGCCCACGCACAGGTTACGCACAGGTCTGTGCCCACGCATAAGGCAGGGTAAAAATCAGGACATGTGCCCATGCACAGGCTGTGCCCGTGCTCAAGGCAGAATGGAAATCAGGACCTGTGCGTACGCACAGGTCTGTGCCCACGTACAGGAGGAAAATCAGCAAGTGTGCCCATGCACAGACCTGTACGTCCGCACAGGTACCAGCGCGTGCCTCCATTAAAAAGTCACGTGGACTCGCGTTTTGGGGGCTTTTTGGCCCAATTTTGAAGGCTTTGGAGCATATATGAAGGGGCAAGCAACCACACATCATACCATTACATACCATATATCTTAGAGTAGTTTTTAGGAGTAGTTTTAGGGTAGTTTAGTTTAGATTTTCTCTCAAATTTCCTTAGGTTTAATTAAAGTTTGTAGCATTTTATACTTCAATTTTGATCTTGGATTTAGCTATCTCATTGTAAGTATTTCTTTAATTTCTCTTTTAATTACACTACTTGTTCTACATTTTCATCTATTTTCATTTCTCTTGTCAATATATGCATAATTTTGCAATTTTGGATTTCTAGTTGTTGAATTTGATGTTTGATGCTTATTTCATGTTTGTCGAGTTGCCTTGATTGCTTGTTATCATTTGTGGTTCATAGCTTTCATTAATTTACCAATTTCGATGACATGTCAATTTTGATTATGGGATAATTTTCACCCCTTGGCTTGGGGAAAATGAGTTTATGGATTACTAGAGTCATAATGTCCAACATTTAGTGATAATTCTTGGGTTGTTAGTTGTTATTGTTTTCACTAACGCTAGCTTTTTACCAATTAATTTGATAAGTTAACTAGGATTTGTGGATTAATAACAATTATGCTCACTTGACTTATCCTTCGATGTTAAGTGTTGACTTAGTGAGATTAATCCATCACAATTAACATAGTTGTGGTTATGGCAAGGAAGGGATTCCATGACTCATCCCAAGTCAAGGTTTCATTTATGTTTTGAACCACTTTTCCATCACTTTATAGCATTACTTGTCCATATTACATACATAGTTCTTTTATTCCTTTGTTAGTTTATTAATTGCAATTTTGTCTTGTTCTTTTATCTCTTTATTTTTATTGCTTTCAATCATTGAAAACCCCTTTGCTCTCTTACAACCAAAATTGTATGCACTTGTTGGCACTAGTTCCTAGGGAGAACGACCCGGAAGTCTAAATACTCTCGGTTAATTTGATTTGAATTGTGATAATATCTTGGATTAAATTTTGATTAGGATCAATTGTCGGTTCGGAGCTATACTTACAACGAAAATATATTTTGTGAAAAATCCGAAACCACGTTTGATCTTCCATTAGAGGGCAATGCGCGCGCTTCATCCACGCGTACGTGTGGGAAGCAGGTGGGACAAGGGACGTGTAAGCGTCGCCCACGCTCACACGTGGGTGTACAAAATAAGCAATCGATGCGTACGCATCGTCGACGCATACGCGTGGGAAGCAATTGTGCTCCCAGCACAAAGTTCGCATAATTCTCGCACAACTTTCTGGTTTTTGTACCAGTAGTTGTAGAAACGCAATCCATGCCTACACTTCGTCCATGCTTACGTGTGGACGGCCACTTTTTTTTTTAATATATGAAAACAGAAACAGGGCACTCTCCTATTCTACAAGTATTCTAAAAACAATCAAAATTCAAATCTAACAACAAATCTTTTTTTTTTTTTGAAAAATTTTCAAATACAAGGCAAACAAAACTTACACTACAAGCAAAACATAATTCAACAACAACTATCCTACAACTAAAGGCACAAATTTAATCAAACAAATTAACAACCAAAACACTAAAAGAATATACAAAGAATAAAACTACCTAACAATGACAACCAAATTCATCCATTGATTTTATATACAAGAGAATGGAAAGAGTTTACCATGGTGGGGTGTCTCCCACCTAGCACTTTTAGTTTAAGTCCTTATGTTGGACATTTTGGGAAGCTCCTTGTCAAGGTGGCTTATGCTTGTATTTATCCTTGAACTTCCAAGAATGCTTGCTTCTCAATTGGTTGTTAGAATTTCCAACCATCTTCACCAAGCTTGGGGGAAGTTCTTCCCAAGATATGAGCTCCCAAAATTGGTATTCATGTTGTGATCCGGGATCCCATATCTTATTTTCACACCCATCTTCTAATTGATCATCATGATTCTAATTGGGTGGTGAACACATAGAATTCTCCTTAAGGCACCAAATTTTCCTCCTAGACCCATACAATTTTGCACTCCTCCACCCATGGGATCTATGCCTCAACGGTTCAATCCTTATGAGCCTAACATTATTTTTCCAACCACTACACAATTCTCTCCTACTCATAACTCTACAAAGAACTCTAAGTTGACCATCATTTTCAATCAAACTATATTCAAGTGAGAAAGTAAAGCTTAGGGATAAGAATTTTACCCACTTAAATGTTGTGTAGGATGGTGACTTAGGAAGGGATATCTCCAATGGTGTTGCAAGTGTCATTCCCTTATGCTCTTCCTTGATTATCTTCACCTCTTTGCAAGCTTCTTCAATTTTAATTCCTTGCTCACCAACTTCTTCTATACACCCCTCATTGCTCAAACCATGTGTTAGAGGTTGTGCACAGTCCTCCTTGTCATCAATTTCACCACACAATGAGGGAACTTCATCAATTCTAAAAGATACATTGGTTGGTGTGGAATTATCTTCAATGACGGAGCTTGCTTCTTGCTCAACCTCTTTCTCTTGGTAGCTTCTTTCCAATTCAATCTCTTCTTTAATGCTTACCAAGGGTATGGGAGGTGAGGTACCTTCTTTTTTAATCTTTATTTCATGTTTAATGGGAGAGGATTCAATTGTAGATAAGAACTCATCAATGATTGAATCTATCTCTTGATCAACCTTTTTAAAATCTTCAACCATGATATGCTTTGGAGGTTGTACACCCTCCTTAACATCAATATCAAGTTTCTTGGAAGAGAGCTCTCTAATTCGGTTAAGTTAGCCAACACCTCTCCTTGCTCTTGGCAACGAATTAGAAGTTCTTGTTGTTCTTGCCATAGGGGTTGAAGAGATAGGTCCATTGAAGGTGGTGGTGGAAGAGAGGGTTCATTGTTTGAGGGAAAGGGTTCATAATTGGAAGGTGGTTCATCTTGGTAAGGGTATGGAGATGGTCCATATTGAGGTGGTTCTTGGGAATAATTATGTTGGAATGGCGGTGGTTCTATGTACAGTTCATATGGCTCATAAGGTGGTTGGTATGGTGGATAAGGATTAGGGTCATATGGAGGTGTTTGGTGGTAAGGGACTTGTGAGTATGGTGGTTCAAAACTATATTGGAGAGGTGGTTCATAGGCATATGGTGGTGGTTGTTGACAATCATAATAAAGGTCACCACATCTATTAGATTGATATGTATTAGGATTGGAATTATACCTATAGGAGACCGGAGGAGGTTGTTGCCAAGAAGGTTGATCAATCCCTTGAGGCTCCTCCCATCTTTGATTGTTCTACCCTTGATGCACATCCTCATTGAAGCTTTCATTCCCTACAACATAGTTGTAACCAAACTCATAACCAAAGGGGTGAGAATTCATAATAGTAAATAAAAACAAAAGCTAACAAAATAAGCAACAAAGTCCTAAACCAAACAAAAACTAACAAACAAGCAAAAGGCAAACATATTCACATATTCACAATAGCCAATAACAAAGCACCATTTACAATTTCCCGGAAACGGTGCCATTTTGATGCAAGAAATTATCATGTCGGTCTAGAATTTCTCTTATAGAAATAAGATCTTCGTTGTAAGCATAGCTCCAAACCAACAAACAATTCTCACATAAAAAATTTGGTTGTCACAAGTACAAACCCAATAAAATTAATCGAAGTATTTAAACCTCGGGTCGTCTCACAAGGAATTGCAATGAAGTGCTCAATTATTGGTTATGAAGAACAAGGGAGTTTGATTTGTAATTGGCAAGAAAAATATAAAAGCAAGAAAGTAAATGACAATTAACTAATAAAGAAAGGAAAAGAACTCTTGGCTAGACATAGGTAATTGAGATCACCATCCTTGTCTACAAACCATACATTGATAATTATGAGGGACCAACCCATTTAGTTTACTCCTATGCTTGAAGTAAGTATAATGTCTACCTCAATGCATTAAGTACGTCAAATGGGCTTGATCAACATCAATCCATAAGTCCCAACTTAGCTACTAATTAGCTTAGTAGTAGGCTAGAGTCAATGGATCTCAAATTGACTACATAGGATTCTCAAATCACCAATTCAATGAGACCCAATGACTCAAGGTCACTCAATTCCCTTAGCCTAGGCCAAGAGTCAAGAAAACTACTTAAAAACTAGAGAAAATATTTCATCAAACACCTAGAGTTCAATAAAAGTAAACATCATAAAATGCAAGAATTAACAAAACCCATAACTATCATAAGTAAGAAATCAACAATAGCAATGAAGGTAAACATAAAAGAAGACATGGAAACATAACATTGCATTACAAGAAATCAAGATCCAATAATTGTTCATCAACATAAAAGAGAGCAAAATAAGAAATTAACAAGAGAAACTAAGAAGATTAAGACAATAAAACACTAAAATATAAACAGAATTGAAATCAAAACAATAATTGAAAGAGAAATTTGAGAGAGATTAACCTAACTTTACCCTAATTTCTATCCTAAATCTAGAGAGAGGAGAGAGCATCTCTCTCTAGAATTCTACCCTAAAACATTATAAAAACTCAATTATGACTACTTGGTTCATTCTCCCTTCAATTCTTGGATTCAATAGCATCAGAAATGAGTTGGATTTGGCCCAAAATGCCTCAGAAATCATGGGCCACAAGTTGCTCAAGATGGCCCACATTGATCCTGCGACGCGCACGCATGGGCGATGCGTGCACATCACCTAAATGCAAAACAACTATGATAAATTTAATATCATTTTGAAACCCCGGATGTTATCTTTCCAACGCAAATGGAACCGCCTCATTTGGACCTCTGTAGCTCAAGTTATGATCGTTTTAGTACAAAGAGGTTAAGATTGACACCATAGCAATTCCTTCATTTCTTCATGAGTTCTCCCACTTTGCATGCTTTTCATTCATTTCTTCAATCCAATCTTTGCCTTATGAACCTGAAATCACTCAACAAACATATCAAGGCATCGAATGGAATCAAAGTGAATTAAAATTGGCAAATTTAAGGCCTAAAAAGCATGTTTTCACACTTAAGCACAAATTTAAGGAGAATTACAAAACCATGCTATTTCATTGAATAAATGTGGGAAAATGTGATAAAATTTCCCAAATTAAGCACAAGATAAACCACAAAATTGGGGTTTATCAGGTACTCGAAAGATTTTGGTGCTGACAAAATTGTACCTGATCTTTGTTATTTACAAAATGATCCCTAAAAAAATTTAAAATTTGACGAAAATACCCAAACATGAAAAGCATAACATCACATTGATCAGAAAATGCTGATCTGACTATCGAAAAAACTTCAGTGATGGTGACAGAGAATTCTGATGGTGTTTCTAGTGGGGGGAGCTTGATTCGCTAATCTCTTCCCATCTCCTCACCCCCAACCCGAAACTCTAATCTCTTCCCTCACCTCCTCCGCTTTTGCAATAAGATCACCATGCATTACCTTGGGAATAGCAAGAGAATCGAGAATTGCAAGGAGGTCAGTGGGAAGATGAGAGAAGGTGGCATTTGGCGAGGGAGACCGTAGCCTCTGAAATCAGGGGCAATGGCTCTGAAACCCTCATTGACAAGGGCAATCATCTAGTGGCGCCACGAGTACCATATCTCAGGAACCTGTGTAGAAATACGATGACATTTTAATCTAAAAAAAGAAACCAAAAAGAGAAAGAGTTTGAAGGTGACAGGGTTAAGAAATTAGAAGCATAAGAAAATGGAATGCATGTGAGCACAGTGGATTATGACCTGTTCCGATTTCAACGATGTGGAGGTTGAGACTAGAGCTGGAAATGAGCCAAGCTGAGTTGAACTAGACCAAGCTCAAGCTCGACTCACAAAAATTAAGCTTGGCTCACGGCTCGACTCATTAACAATTGAGCCTATTTCATAAGGTCAAGCTCGACTTAACGAAAGCTCACGAGTTGGCTCAAATAATAAGAACATAATCTATAATTTTATATCAATAAATTATAACGTATATATGTTAAAAATATTAAAGATCAATTTTATATATTATCTATCTATCAATTATAAATTTTCTATTTATATCCTACATCAAAATTATATATAAAAAATGACTATAAAATTTTAAATAATTAAGAACATATATAATCTATATTTTTAATATTATATATATATAATCGAGCCAGTTCATGAGCTAATGAGCTGAGCTTATCCAAGCTCAAGCTCAACTCATTTAATTTATGAATTTAATTTCAAACTCAAGATCAACTCACCAGCTGACAAGTTCAGCTCATCGATCTATTAACGAGTCGAACTCGAAATAGCTCATGAGTTGGCTTGACTCACTTTCAGCGCTAGTTGACTTTCATGAACTTGGAGGTTGGATTATGACCATGCATGGTGGAGAAAATCAAGCTTGGAGGAAGAAGAGGAGGTGGGGGAAGAGATTAGGGTTTTGATTTGAGGGTGAGGAGGTGAGGAAAGAGATTAGCGAATCAAGCTCCCCTGCCGAAAATGCCATCGGAGCTCTCTGCCACCATCACTGAAGCTCTTTCGTTGGCCAAATCAGTGTTTTCTGTTCAATGTGATATCATGCTAGAATCTTTCGGGGATTATTTTATCAATAAGGTCAAGTACTATTTGTTAACGCCAGAATCTTTCGGGTACCGATTTAGCATTTATCTCTTATTTTTTGAGTTAACTTCCAAATCGGTATCTGAAAAGATTTAAGTATTGACAAAAAGATATCTGAAAGATGTTTTCGATAAAACAGTTCCTAGATGATTTGAAAATGCGACAAAAATAGTCCATAAATATTATAACTTTTGTAAGTGATTAAAAAAAAGCTTTCATATTTAGCAAATAATTTATCCATTTGATTTGAATTTTTTGGCAACATTTGAATAAAATATTTAAAAAGTACAAAAAAATTTTGGAGCAAAATTTGATATCTAGATTTTTCTTTTTAAAAAAATTTCACTTGACGTAAAATTATCAAATTTTGAAGATGAAAATATATTATTTTTCTAATGATGCTTACAAAAAGTTACATCAAAATATGATCTTGAGTCTGTTTTTTAGAATATATATTTAATATCTAGTTATTTTTGTCGTATTTTTAAATCTTTCATCAACTTATTTGTTGATAGTAATTTTTTAAGATATGATTATTTTTGTCAACAATATGAATTTTTAGGTATTATTTTAATAGTTTAATCTATTTTTTAATTAAGATTTTTTAACAAATTGAAAGGCAAAAAATATTGATTAGGAAAAAATTAATTAGATCAGAAAAAAATAGGAAGGAGATAATTTCACGAAGTAGAATTCCAAAAGAAAAATTATATGGATTACTCATTTCTTACATGATTGATTACAATACAACTATTCATATTTATAATAAATTCTACTAACTAATGTAAATTATCTAATTGGATTTTTAGGTCTACTTTTACTCCTTACATTACATTCTCTTTAAAGATAATTTTCTCTCAAGGTTGTAGAAAGAGAAATTCAATAATTCTATTGTTTTAATCAAAATAAATTCTAATTAATTCATAAGGAAAAATTAATCTATTGCATTAAAAAATACATATATTATACCAGGGTCTCATTGCTTAGGATTTTTTTTAAATAAATAATTTAAATATTTTATTTATGGATATAGGTAACTTATAGTATATTTATTAATTTTCATTTTTTTTTACATATTTCGTTTACAGTAACGAGATATATAAAATTTAAAAAAATACACATATCTCATTTACAGTGTAAACAAGATATCTGTATTATTACAAAAAAAATAATAATTAAAATAATATTTATGGTATAATTTATATCAACTTATAAAATAAAAAATGATACAATTTATTACTATTTAGATCACATTAGATGAATTTACAAGTAAAATTTAGATATAATATTATTTTAATTAAAAACAATTAGTGGTGAATTGACACGATTGCAATTCACAAGACCTAGTTCCTAGAAAAATAATAACAAGTTATTTCTATTTCACGATAAAAGTCATTAATAATTACTTCTCCTAGCATTGTGTTTTCACTACAAGTACTTTCTATCTCCATGTTGCAAAATTAAATAGTTAATCTCTCTCACAAATTTATAAATCTTGTATTTTTTGACATTCTCAACATGATAAATGGCCATGTAACAAATAAAATTTAAAATATATATAATTTAAATTTAAAAATTAATACTCAAAGAAGACATAAAAAAACTTAAAAATTTTGTCAAAATTTTTAAATTTTTTATGTACTCTTATGAGTACTAATTTTTAAATTTAATTTGAAAAACGTCAGAAAAATACAAGATTTGTAAATTTGTGGGAAAGAACACTTATTTAATTTCGTTAATTAATGGAAAAGTAGTTATTAATGATTTTTCTTAAGAAACTACTTGCAGTTATTTTTTCTGAGAACTAGGTCTCGTAAACTGCAATGGTACCAATTTATTTTTAAATTTTACTTGTAAATTCATCTAATTTGATCTAAATAGTAATAAATTGTATCTTTTTTATTTTGTATTGGAGATAACTCGTTGATTGATTTGAGAATGGTGGGTAGATCATTTACTTGGGGTAACAGACGCAGGGAAGGTGAACTAACTCAGGAAAGGCTTGACAGAGTGCTTATTAATGAAGCTTGGTCCCAATTATACTCTCATCCTACGGTCTTCAAACTATCAGAGACAAATTTTGATCACGTCTCCTCCTTTTGGATACTAGCTACCAATTAAAGAGATCAAAGAGGAGATTTAAGTTTCAATCCCACTGGTATGGTAAAGAACAAATTCGTAACTTCATTAGCGAGGTCTGAAACTCACTTCTAGAAGGTTCGACGATGTTCAAATTATTTCAAAAGTTTAAATTAGTTAGACACTGATTGCCTCTGGCAAAGGAACAACTCTACTAATTCTAAAAAAGAGATGTTAGAAGTTACTGCTCTTCTAGAATACAAAAATGGACATCAGACATCATGGGAGATACTGAATTACTTGAGCTTGAATAGCAACTTGAAAAATCATATTTGGATGAGGAACTTTATTGGAAAGACAAATCTAGAATTAAATGGCTAAAGGAAGAAGACCAAAATGCAAACTTCTTCCATCGAAAATTTGAATCTAGAACTAGAAGAAATAAGATATGGCATCTGCGGAGGGATAATAGGGATATGACAACAACCAATGATGATATTGCTAAGGTGGCTGAGGACTACTTTAAGAGTATTTTCACATCTTCTAATCAGGCAGATCTTGGACCTTTTTTACAGATTTCGAACCTAAGGTTACAGCTAACATAAACCATAGGCTCAGAAGATCTGTTTCTATGGAGGAGGTAAAAAGAGCTATTTTTAGTAACCACTCTCAGAGTGCACCAGAAGAAGATGGTATAACGGCTAAATTCTTCAAATTCTACTGGGATATAGTGGGAAAAGACGTGTTCCGGGCTGTGAGGAATTTCTTTGTTGGAGGTAAAATTTTGAAAAGTTTTAACCACACTAATATTTGTCTAGTGCCAAAGGTCCCAGATGCGAGCGATATGACTTGGATAAGGCCCGTCAGTTTGTCCTCTATTGTCTACAAAATCATTTCAAAGGTACTTGTTCATAGACTCTAAGAGTGTATGAATAAGGTAATTAGCCCTACTCAAAGTGCATTCTTAAAATGTAGACTTATTTTTAATAATATTCTTATAGCACACGAATGTATTTACTACCTTAAACAAAAGAAGCGAGACTTGAGATACGAAATGACACTCAAGCTTGATATGAGTAAAGCCTACGACAGGGTGGAGTGACATTTTCTATGGTTTATTGTGGAGAAGTTGGGCTTTGAATCGAGCTTCATTAGCTGAATTTGTGAATTGTTGACAACTATTTCTTACTCTGTTGTTGTGGAAGATCAACCCTATATTTTTTTAAACGAAATAGAGGCATCCATCAAGGTGATCCTCTATCCCCTTTTCTTTTCTTGTTATGTACAGAAAGACTTTCCTTCTTGCTATATAAAGCAGAGCAAATTAAAACAATCTCATTCGAAAAATTCAGATGAATAGAAGTTGCCCAACTATAAATCACTTGCTATTCACTGATGATTCCATTCTATTTGGTGAAGTATTGAAAAATAGTTGTGCTTCTATTCTAGAATTATTGGATTACAGTGGGAAAAGAGTTAATCTTAACAAATCAGTCATATTCTTCAGTAAGGACATTTTAGAGATGATTAGGACCTCCCTAATAGCCTAGCTGAATATTTCTCACATAAGTGCACAGGATAAATATTTGGGTCTTTTTTTTCTTGTCAACTGTTCTAAGAAAGTCACCTTCAACTCAATCAAAGATAAAGTTTTCAAAAAGACACAAGGATGGAAAAAGTGCTTGTTATCTAACGGAGGAAGACGGGTATTACTTCGAGTAATTAGTGAAGCCATACCAATATACACATTGTCATGTTTTAAACTTTAGGACAACCTGTTAAATGAAATACATAGTATTCTAACCTAGTTTTGGTAGAGGAAGCAAAGTTATAAAAGGCGAATGGTGTGGATTAGTTGGGATAAGATGACTAGGTCTAAGAAAAAAGGCGAGCTTGGTTTCAAAGATCTTAGGGCTCAAAATCTGGCTCTTTTGGATAAACAGTGCTGAAAAATTGTGACTAAATTTAACTCTCTTTTTTCTAGAATACTTAATACTTCATATTTAATTATATCCTTATAGCAGAAGTAGGAACCTTACCTTCTTGGGATTGACAAAGTATTCTTGAATGGAGGCGAGCTGTAGAGAAATGCATTAGTTAGAAAGTAAGTTATGGTGATATCCGAATATTCATTGAACTATGGCTCCCTCCTCCTTACCCCTTCACTGTTCCACCATGTGCAGCACTACAATCAGATAGTTGCCATCTGTTATGGGTGAAAGACCTATTTTTTTCAAATAAATAGTGAAATCAAGTATTAATCTCAAACCTTTTTTCTCCAGAATTGCTCAGCAAATCCTCTCCAAAACCCCAAGAGAAGGTGAAGATATAATTCAATGGGTAATGAACAGAGCAAAAACATATGATGTTGCATCATGGTACAGGATTGCTTACCAATTTTACCATACCTCCATTGAATTTTGTCCGAATTTCATGCAACAGAGGCCAGTTTGGAGCTATTTATGGAAGCTAAAAATCTCTCACGAGATTTTGCTCTCTGCGTAAAAAAGTCCTCCATGGTAAGCTTTCTGTTCTTCTTCTCATCCACCAACGGTTCCCATACACTCCGACAACTTGTCCAATCTGCAAGTCAGCTCAAAAATCATTCATACACTGTCTATTTTTCTGTGAAGACACTAACCTAGTGTGGAAGAAGAGTCCTTTGACTTACCTCATTCTAAACCATAAATGTTCCTTGTTTTTCGATTGGTGGAGGGATTCGGTATTACAAACTGGACTTCAAGGAACAAGTCCTCAAAGAGTTCGACTGGTTTTGATTATAGCTTGAAATATTTGGAAGGAGAGGTGTCGACGAGTCTTCAAGCACGTCCAGAAGCCTCCTAAAAAAGTGTTAGCAACATCGCTTAAGTTGAATAAGGAACTATCTATTTTGCCTTATGCATAGTGTCCTAAGATTTCTTCCCTATTTACTTTTCTATATTATTTTCTTCTTATAATTTTACCTGTTCGTGAATATTTGGGAATTCCTCTTTTCTATTTTTCTTATCCTGACTTTTGGGCATTGTATTTATTTCTCTATTGAATAAAATACCACTATTATCTTTGAAAAAAAATTGATCCAAATTATACCATGAATATTATTTTTATCGTAAACTTTTTTTTTGTAATAATACACATATTTCGTTACACTGTAAATGAGATATATGTAGTTTTTCAAATTTCATATATCTCGTTTACAATATAAAAAGAAATATAACTGTAAACAAGATATAAGTCATTTTAATTCGTTTACACTGCAAATAAAATATATAAAAAAATTAAAATTAATAAATATGTTATAAATTATTTATATTCGTAAATAAAATATTTAATTTATTTATTTATAAAAAAAAATTCCATTGCTTAAGAAAAAATTGTGTGTGAGAATCCACTATAATAGTGAAATCCAGTAGGATTTGATAAATAACCTCCAAAGATTGATTAAATTCGGGGCCTAACTATCTAAAGAAGGCCTAACTTTAGAACAGGGAACATAAACTCTCCCTCTCCACCAATTTCCAGCAGCTTATGCGCTGGACTTAATTTTGCTCTGAAAAACCAGTCGCCAACCCTTCACGACGCACCTCGACTGCCTCCTCTTTCGGAACCCGTCACCTTTTTCTGCTTTTTCACAGTTCGAATCTTCTCTTCGTAATTCCAAAACATGATGGCCTCCATTAGTATGAATGATTTTTTAGTTTAGCAAATCATTTCAAAAATTGAATAGAGTGATACAAAAAAATTCACTATTAAAAAGGCAATAATATTGAATAAGAAAGAATTAATTAGATCAAAGAAAATCATAATAAAGATAATTCTATAAAAGTGGAATTTTTCAAGAGAAAAATTATATAAATTACTCATTTTTCACGATTAATTATATTATAACTATCCCTATTGCTATTTATAATAAATTCTCATAATTGGACTGTTGGGTCCACTTTTACTCCTTATACAAAGATACATGACATCTATTTCCTTTGTATAATTAGAAATTTGTGTTATGTGAGAAGGATTTGCCTCCCCCACCCCCAAACCAAAAAAAAACACATCTGATTTGTGCTACTTTATCCGTTTTCTTTTATAAAAGAATTATTAAGCAAACATGTGAAAAAAAATAAAAAATAGTAAGTGTTATCTTTTAACTTTACACCAAAATAATACATCAAAACTTATTTGCTACAAATTATTAATGTATTGTTACCTGATAATCCCTCATTCCCTCTCAACCCCCCAAGCTAAGCTCGTATTTAACTTTATCTTCTTGTTATTTTTTAAAATTGTCTTCATGACAAAAGAAAAGAAGCTAATTAGGCAGCCTAATTTAGTGGAACATCCTAGTCAAGTGTAATGAGCCTATAGAAAACCAATTGAACTTGAGAAACCAATGCAAGTAGTGCTTTGCTTATTAGTAAATTTTGTCCACAAGTTTATTAGTAGTTGATTTCCATTTTGTTGGGATGAGAAGGGAGAAGCCAACAATAATTATTGTGGATTTCTCAATCATCCATAAGAGTGGAAGGCTCTTTCAAAGTGCAAAGTTTATCAACCTTTTCTTTGATGATGATATAATAATCTATTATTGACTAGAGCAATCACTACACCTTCTTGGGAAGCCAGATACCCCCATAACCCCATTCAAGTCCCACAAAACCTAAAATCACCAAGATTTGGACTTAAAAAGCAAACACCAAGATACGCCCATGAAATCATTAATCTCATCTTTACTATGAATAAAATAAATAATTAAGCTAGCATTCACAAATTATTTTCTTCTATTGTTACTTTTTTTCAAGTTGGAGTTTCGTGGTAAATGCTTAGCTTCTTTATTTTAAGTAGTGCTTTTAGTTTCGAGTATTAGGTACTAAATGATTGGAGCCGAGAGAATCATAATTTTATAATTAAAATCATAAATACAGATAACAATATATAAGTTGTGAATGTAGATATATAAATAACCCACAGAAAGATAGAAATGAGTCAATGACATAATTTGATCTCAATTTGTTAGCAATGTAGTTTGATAAGTTGGTCTCATAAGGCTCCCAAGAGTTGAGTTTAAATTTTATCTTTCATATATATTTTATTTATCAGCTCATCCATTGGCTTGATAATAATAATAATAATATATTTATTAGTGCACTTCAATAAAGTTCATTGCACTTTGTATCTCTTTAAATTTTCGGTCATATATGTCCACTTCTTTATTATTATATTTTAGGCTTTGAAAATATACAAATCAACCTACTAGATAAATGTGTGTTGTACTTGTACCCAATATATAAGTGCACCATATACCCGTTATTCCGTTAATATTTAGTTATTTGCAAATTTTCTTCCTATACGTTTTTTGAAATATGCATTGATACTCTGATTTTTTTTTTTTTTTAAAATAAATATGTACTATTTGTTGTTAACAACGGATAATAAGATAAGGCATAAATTACTACTTTTTCCCCTTAAATATTGGAGTAAATAGTAATGCTATTCCTAAAGGCATTTTCATCCTATTTGTGTCCCACATATTTTAAAAGGGCTTTCTTTTTTATTCCATATTTTCTAATTTAAATTATAGTACAGTAGAAAAAATTAAACTTTTGTGTATTATATCTCAATTTTATAGGCAGCGTGAGTGAAATTAAAAATATATATTTTGCTAATGAAATTAAGAAAAAAATTGTATTACAATTTGAGAAAAATATGATATAAACAAAGCTACATTGCACATTTTTTACTAATTTCAATAGGTTATATTCTTTTCTTGTTTACTTTTTATTAACTTTAAAAGTTTAAAATTAAAACATAAACGGCAATAAAAGATATTTTTATTTATGGACTCAAATAAACTATGAAAAAAATAAAAAGCACTAACAATTTAAATATTATGCCAATGAGTTATAGCTCAAATGGCATAGTCTTCCCATACTCAATTAAGAGGTTGCGGGTTCAAGTCTTCTATCTTTGGTAAAAAAAATCATTTAAATTTTATATTTTAGTTAATCTGTATCTTTACAAATATATATATGAATTTAAAATGAATCAATTAATAATTTTTTAAAATTTATTAAAAATCACCTTTGATTCATTGTAATTAAAGGAACAATTATCAAAATTTTTAATATTAAAAAAATTAATATAAAGTATAAAAATTCAAAGTAACATAAGAGCTCAAACTTGAATTTTAAAAATTTGGAGTAACAAATGATGCAATCAAAACTTTGTTTTTCACAAATTAAATAATGATATAATTAATGTTTTAGTTATTTTCCAATCACATTTGGTATAAATTTAGTTGGATTTTTGTAGAAAATTTAACCTGTTTTTCTATTAGTCATGAACTCATATATATACAATTTTTTATATGAAACTATAGCAAATATTTCTTATCTTAAGAAGCATAATTTACGATTCTAACAAATTAGAATGCATAATTTTCTATCATAGTAAAGATATACATGAGAGTACTTTTAGAGTACCATATTTATACTTAAATTATAGAAATATTATTAATATAATATTTCTATGTATATCTAAATTATCCATTAATACCCCCTCAAGTTGGAGCATGCAAGTCTTTAATGTCCAACTTGACCAATATTTCCTCAAACTTTGATAAAGCACTGAAACTTTGAGAGCACATCAACAATGAATGAAAGAGAATGAAAGGTTACCAAAAGAAAGAAACAGGGGCATACAAAAGTTGAATGGCAGAACCCTTTTGTGTTTTTTTTGAAAACAAATAGTACCAATATATATATATATGTACAAGCTATAACTAATTAGGTTACATTGCCACTACTCACCTTTAATTTAGCAACTATTTTAATTAGGCAATAGACATGACAGTCACGTGATACCCGCCCTCAAACTGGGAGTATAGAGATTCAATAATTCTAGCTTGCTACGACATGTGTTGAAGGGAGCCGGAGATAAAGCTTTAGTAAGAATGTCTGCTGTTTCTTCAGTTGTCTTGACGGGCAGCAACTTCACCACTCCTTCTTGAACCTTGTCCCTGACCAAATGACAGTCCACTTCCAAATGCTTTGTCCTTTCATGGAAGACAGGGTTTACAGCTATGTGAAGAGCGGATTGATTATGGCAAAAGAGACTAAAAGGTATCTTATGCTCAGCCTGGAGTTCTTTCAGAGGATACACTAGCCATTGTCCTTCTCTAGTTGCCTGGCTCATTGCTCTGTATTCTGCCTCTGATGAAGAACAGCAGACATTTGTTTGCTTCCTGCTGCGCCAACATACAAGAGTTCCACCCAAGAAAAAATAATAACCAGTTACAGATCTTCTAGTATCTAGGCAAGTTGCCCAGTCCGAATCAACAAACCCTGTGAGTTTCAAGTCATTGTCTTTGGCGAAAAACAAACCTGAACTCGGATCACCCTTGAGATACCGAAGCACATGGAGACCTGCTTGAAATGTTGATCAGTGGGGCAGTCGAGAAATTGGTTCAAACATCCTACGGCATACGAAATATCTGGTCGAGTATTGGTGAGATATAGCAACCTGTCAACTAGTTTCCTGCACCGTAGTGAATCACTCAACTTCGTCCCTGAATTCTTGGAGAGGGCAGCTGAATATTGCATGGGAGTGCTTGCTGGCTTGGCACCCAACATACCAAATTCTTCTAAGAGGTCTAATGTGTACTTGCATTGGCAAATTTCCAATCCTTTTGAACTGTGAGCAAATTTCAGTCTTAGAAAAAGTACTTCAATCTGCCGATATCCTTGATTTTAAACTTCTCATCCAATACCTTTTTCACAGTGCTGATTTCTTCCATGTCATTTTCAGAGAGAATGAGGTCGTCTACATAAACTAGAATTGTTGTAAATCCATTCTCGGTGGCTTTAGTAAATAGAGAGTAATCATGTTTTGACTGAACAAAATCTTCTCTTTGTAGCACTCTACTCAACTTCAAATTCCACATTCTACTTGCTTGTTTTAGTCCATATAAGGATCGTTCCAACTTGCAGACTTTTCCTTTTGGAGCATCAAGACCTGGTGGTGCTCGCATGTAAACTTCTTTGGATAAGTCTCCATGTAAGAACACTGTGTTGACATCTAGCTGATGAAGGAACCAGTTTCTGCTCATGGCAACAGCAAGTAATATTCGTAGAATGGTCATCCTTACTACGGGACTGAACGTGTCGAGAAAATCGAAGCCAGGCCTCTGAGTGAATCCCTGAGCAACCAATCACGCTTTATAGCGCTCTACTATACCATCAGGATTGTACTTTGTCTTGAATACCAACTTACAGCCAATGGGTCTCTTCCCAATTGGTAAATCAACTAGAAGCCAAGTTCTATTGTTCTCAAGAGCAAAAAATTTACCTTGAATGGCTATTCTCCAACATTCGTGCACCACAGCCTCTTGATAGGATTTTGGTTCGGGGTCGGATGAGAGATGTAGTGCAAAACATTTATGATTTTGCGAAAGAGCATCATAATCTACTGCCTCAGAGAGTAGATACCTGTGTGTGGTTGGCACTTGAGCTTTGGTGGATGTGGACAGGAGCATGCAATGATAATCCTACAAATACGAAGAGGGTCTTCTCTCTCTGGTGGTCCTTCTCGGTGCCATATGTGTGTGTGGTGTAATGTCAGCCAGTTGTACATTTTCTGAATGTGCTAAAGATGTTTGTGAATCTTGTGTATCATGCAGTGTTGTGCCTGAAGTGTGTGAGGCAGTGCTTGGTGCTTGTGTAGGGGAAGACATGGGATGTTCCATGATAACGTGTGGAGTATGTGTGGGAGTGTGTGTAATATGTTGTGACTCAAGATCTATTGTGAATAAATCAAGGTTAGTAATGTTGTGAGATGGTATGCATGTATGTGATGCATGTTGGGAGCTTGAGTTATTATCTTTGAACTTGTATGGAAAATGAAGCTCATAAAATTGTACATGTCTTGAAATAAAAATTTCTCTAGAATTCAGGTCAAATAGAATGTATCCTTTGGTTCCTTGTTTAAATCCCAAAAATATACATTTTCTAGCTCTGGTATCTAATTTTCTTCAATTAGCAGTTAAAGTAGAAGCATAAGCTAAACACCCAAACACTTTCAAATTTTTTAGATCAGGTAATTCATGAAACAAAATTTGAAATGAAGATTTTTCATGCAATTTTTTACTAGGCATTCGATTGATAAGATGGACAACATGGCTAACAGCAAAATGCCAAAAAATTTTAGGAATATTGGATTGAAATATGAGGGCTCTAGCTGTGTTGAGAATAGTTTGAAGTTTCCTTTCCACAATACCATTTTGTTATGGAGTCTCAACACAACTAGTTTGATGTTGTATGCCTTTGGAATCAAAAAAGGTTTTAAGACAAAATTCAGGTCCATTGTCACTTCTTATGCATTTTATAATTTTTCCGAATTGAGTTAGAATCAAATTAACAAAAGCTTGTAAGAGGGACCTGTCTCTGATTTGAGTTTCAAAAAAAACATCCATGTAAATTTACTTTTTTCATCCATAATAATAAGAAAATACTTGTAACCATTAGTAGAAGGAATAGCAATGGGTCTCCATATATCTACGTGAATAAGATCAAAGCAACATTTTATTTCTGTAACACTGTCAATAAAAGGCAATTTCCTTTGTCTTGAAAAATGACAAGAATCACATGGTATGATGTTGGTTTTACAATGAATGAATGGGTGCAGTTTCTGAATGCTATACATCCTATCTTGTGGCATGTGTCCTAGTCTAAAATGCCACAAAATTTCTTTATTATCTAATCCATGTGCTATGTCTATTTGTGCTATGTGTGATATGACTTGAGTTGGAGGAGAAATCAATTTCTGATTTGCAGGCAGTTTGAGCATGTAAAGTCCTTGATCCACCTCAGCTATGCCAATCATCTTCCAGGTATTCAATTTCTGAATCTCACACCTTGAGTCAGTTATAGAATACTTACAATGCATATTTTTAGTTAATTTTGAAACAGAAATGAGATTAAAATTGAATGATGGAATATACAATACATTGGTGAAAAATAGGTCTTTGGTGAAAAAAATGGTGCCAATTATTTGTGTTGTAATTTGCAAGCCATTGAAAAGTTTAACTAAAATAGGATTGATGTGTCTATAACTTGCAAAATTTGATATGGTGTGAGTAACATGGTCAGTGGCTCCTGTGTCCACAATCCAAGATTTTGAAAAGAAATTTTTTATTGTAAGCAAGTAAAAAATATGTGTGCTCATTGACAAAGCATAAAAGTTACCTGAGGTGTTAGAAGGATTGATTGAGTGAGAAGCTGGGTTGCCACCTTGAGGCTGAGTATCTTCTTGTTGGAGGATAGACATAAGGAGTTGTCTTTGTTCAAGAGACAATGTCACTGTAGAGCTAGTTGGATCTGCCAGTTGAGTTGAGTTTGAACTACTCTTGTCATCACATTTCTTTTCTGCGGCCATGTTGATGCTAGCGCTTATAGGCTGCTACTTCATATGGGGAGGGAACTCGTGTTTTTGGTAGCAAACATCTACCAAGTGCCCAGCCTTATTGGAAAATGAGCAGATTTTAGGGTAGCCTCTACCAAAACTACCTCGACCCCTCCCTCTATTACTTATTCCAGATCCACCCCTACCACGAGAATTGAATCTTGAATTACTGTCACGATTAACGAAGCTATCAGAATTTGCAGCAGCGAGCACGATTTGTGGATCATGTACATTTTTGTCAGTCAAATTTAAATGTCTCTCTTATTGTGTGAGAAAAGAAAAGACTTCATTAACATCTAGAAGAGGTTTAGCAAGCATGACTTGAGAACGAACATTGTGGTATTGCTCATTTAGTCCCCTAAAGAATCGAACAGCATAAGTCTCATTTTTCTGAATTCGAAGCTTTTCCAACCCACAAACACACGTGGATTCACATGCTACACAAAGAGGAATAGACGTAAAATTTTTAATTTCTTCCCAAATAGCCTTCAATTTTGTAAAGTAAGCAGTGATCCTTGAATCCCCCTGCTTCAAAAAGAACAATTTTTCTTCCAATTCTGCAATCTTAAAGATATCACCTTGACAGTAACGATGCCTCAAATCATTCCAGATATCCACAGCTATATCATTCCAAATGACACTTCTTGAAATTTCATTACTCAGGGATTGAAGAATCCATGCCATAACAAAGGTATTACACTTGTCCCAAGCTGAAAAATTAGGATCATCTACACTAGATTTCGGTAATATGCCATCCACAAAGCCAAGCTTATTCTTAGATTTTAGCGCAATTAACATCGCTCTGGACCATTCATTATAGTTCTTGGTATCCAATTTCACAGAAATAATTGAAACCCAGGGTTTTCGCTTGGATGAAGAAAGAATACACTTGAGGGATCAGAAAGAGGACTCACACTTTTACGATTCAATTGCGACTGCAAGTGCGTGAGTTGATTGAGGAGATGAGATAGAGTGTGAACATCGAACCCTGGAGAAGCACCACGTTGGGAACGGAGTCTGCCATAGAGTTACCATGAAATTGAACAAATCTAAATCTTTCTTTCACTTATTCGTTGATCGGAGTCACCGTCTTGCACAATTGCAGAAAAGGGAGGCGATCCACTTCCAGCAATTTCTGTTGGGGAGTTGTGTGAAGGAAGGAAAAGAGAAGGGGAGAAAGGCTCACCACACCATGATAAAGCACTGAAGCTTTGAGAGCATATCAACAATGAATGAAGAGAATGAAAGGTTACCAAGAAGAAAGAAACAGGGGCATACAAAGGTTGAACGGCAGAATCCTCTTGTGTTTTTTTTGAAACAAATAGTACCAATATATATATATATATATATATATATATATATATATATATATATATATATATATATATATATATATATATATAAGCTATAACTAATTAGGTTACATTGCCACTAATCACCTTTAATTTAGCAACTATTCTAATTAGGCAATAGGCATGACAGTCACGTGATAAACTTTTTTGGTACCAAAAGCTTTAGTAAAAAGGTCAACCAACTGAGTTTGAGTGGGAACATAAGATGGAAGGAGGCGTTGGTGCACGATCTCATCCCGAACAAGATGACAATCTACTTAAATGTGCTTTGTGCATTCATGAAAAACTTGATTTTTAGCAATGTAAAGAGCTGTTTGACTGTCGCAATAGAGATGAATGGGGGCATGATGAGGCACGTATAGAGAGGAGAGTATATCTTTACTCCACTTCAATTCTTTTGTTGTCTGAGCCATTAAACGATATTTAACCTCAGTAGAGGAGGCAGACACTGTCTGTTGTTTCTGAGTCTTCCAAGATATTGGTGAGTTACCAAGCTGGATGAACCAGCCTGTGATTGACTTGCGAGTGAGTGGACAACTAGCCCAATCGGAGTCACACCATCCATAGAGCCACAAATCATTCTCTCGTGGGGGAAGAATTCCTTATCCAGGATGTCCCTTTAAATAGCGTACAACACACAAGCAGCTTGCTAGTGTTCGATGCATGGATTTTGCATGAACTGAGACAACATGTGAACACTGTAGGCCAGATTAGGCCGAGTAAAACAGAAATAGATCAGTCTTCCAACAAGTTGACAATATATGCTAGGATCGGATAAAAGAGAACCTGTAGCTAACCCCAGTCGATGATTCTCTTCGCACGGTGTTGCTACAGGCTTAGCACCTAGAAGTCCTATTTCGGTGATTATGTCCAAAGCATATTTTCTTTGGCACAGAAAGATTCCAGTCGAAGATCTGGCAACCTCAACTCCCAAGAAGTATTTCAGCCGGCCTAAATCTTTCATGTGAAAACATGTGTGTAAATACTCTTTGAAACGTTGAATTGCAGCACCATCATTTCCTGCAATTACAAGGTCATCAACATATACCAAAACTACCAATTGCACGCTATTGTGGCGAAGGCTAAATAAAGAATGGTCCTTTGGGGATTGCTTGAAACCGTATCGAAGGAGAGCAGATGAAAGTTTTGCAAACCAGCATCGTGGAGCTTGTTGCAGTCCGTAGAGAGATTTCTGAAGTTTACAAACCAGTCCTTGTTGAGACACTTGAAAACCAGGGGGAAGCTTCATGTAAAGTTTCTTATCAAGTTCTCCATGAAGAAATGCATTGTGGACATTCATTTGGTGGAGTTCCCAATCCTGGGCTGCTACCACTGCGAGTGTTGTGCGAATTGTTACCATCTTTACCACTGGAGAAAACGTTTCATTGTAATCCAAGCCTTTCACTTGATTATTTTCCAAAATTACCAGTCTTGCTTTGAACCTCTCTATTGTCCCATCAGAGTTGTATTTAATTTTATAAACCCACTTACACCCATGTGCTTTCTTTCCTGAAGGAAGGGTTGTGAGCTTCCAAGTGTCATTGAGTTGAAGTGCACAAATTTTTTGGGAAATCGCTTCGTGCCAACGCTCATCTCTAACTGCTTGAGAGAAAAATAAAAGCTCCTGTTCTGTCTGGAGAGAGGCAAGAAAACTGCGGTGTTGTTTGGAATAGGAATTATAATTCACAAAATTTTGTATAGGATAGGACACACCTGAGGATTTTGATGGAGAGGGAGGTTGGTTGGTAGGACCTATTGGTATCGTAGCAGCAGAGACAAAATCGCGCAACCTGACTGAGGGTGTCTTCAAGCGGTGACCCCGACCAAGTGGAACGTCCATTGTGACTAGTGGTAGATCAGAAATCGGTGTTGTTTCTACTACACTTGGTTCCGATGCATCGTCAGTGATGTACTCTTCAATCTCTTCATTGAGCTCATGTCCCCTTGTTGGTCAATAGGTTCTTCAATAAGGGAGTTTTCAGCACAGTCATTCAAGTGTGGAGTACTGGTCTCGTTGTGTGTATCTTCTTCAACAATTGTTTCTGTCACAGGAGGTCCAATATCTTCAATCCTTGGTTCCAAAACCTGATCCGCTTTAAAGGGAAACACATCTTCAACAAAATGAACGTCACGAGAAACAAAGAAAACTTCTTTTTCTAAGTCAAATAGTTTCCATCCTTTTTGCCCAAAAGGATACCCGACAAACACACATTTTCGACTACGGCTGGCAAATTTGTCCCGTTGCCTATTCTGATTTTGAGCATAACACAAAGAGCCAAAAACCCGCAAGTGCTCATAACTTGGAATTATTCCATGAAAAACCTCATACGGAGTCTTGCCCTTCAGTACTGAGGATGGCGTACGATTAATTAAATAGCCAGCAGTTAGGACACATTCTCCCCAAAACTGGATAGGAAGATTGCCTTGAAAACGTAATGATCTAGCAACATTGAGAATATGTCGATGTTTGTGCTCCACTCGTCCATTTTGTTGCGGTGTATTAACATATGATGATTGGTGAACAATGCCTTATTGTAGGAAGTATTGTTTTAAACACATGAATTCCGTTCCAGTATCAGATCGCACCATTTTAACATATTTGTTATATTGGCGTTAACCAAAGTGAAAAATTTTTTCAATGTGATTGATACCTCAACCTTTTCTTTCAACAAATATATCTAAACCGCTCGTGAACAATCATCCACAATAGTTAAGAAATACGAAGCACCACACGAGGAGGGAGTTCTATAGGGTCCCCACAAGTCACAATGGATTAAATAAAAAATATTAGAAGCTTGATAGTCACTCAAAGAAAACTTATCTCTTGTTTGCTTAGATTTTTCACAAATTTCACAAATCTCATTGGCTGTATATTTTTTACTTACATTACGGAGCATTTGCACAATTTGAAATGATGGATGTCCTAGTCTCTTATGCCAAAGTGCTAGTTGATTCTCTGTTCTGGTATGACAAGCTTGAATCTTGTGTGCCCACGATACCAATAGAACCCATCCTTTCGCTCACCTGCTCCAATCAGCGTCCTCGAAGTACGGTCCTGTATGACACAAAATTTATCAGTGAATTGTACTAGACAGTGTTCTTCATCTGTTAATTGAGAAACTAAGAGTAAGTTGCATTTTAATTGAGGTACATAGAGAACATTTTTCAATTCAAGTCCTCCTTCAAGTATCACTGTTCCTTGCTTGCACGCTATCACCTGCTCTCCATCCGGTAAACCTAATGAACACCCGCGTATAGTTTTCTTTTCACATAAATTTTTCAGGGTTCCAGTAATGTGGTTGGAAGCTCCACTATCAAAGATCCATAAATAAAAAATTCGCTTACCAGTAATTTTCTCAGAGTCATTCGGTTTTTGCTTGTTTATCATATCTACCACTACTTGCCATTGTTCATTGGTCAATCCTGACATCTCACGTCTCGTGTCTTCCATGTTGGTAGGATGCCTACCACTTCCATTAGTGTGTGCCACATGTGCACGCGCTGAAATTCCTCGAGTACGCGTTCCTTGTCGTCCGTGGCCTTTGCCACCGTCTCTTCCTTCATTCCTTGGTCGATCGCCCCACCATTCTGGATATCCTACAATCTGAAAGCATCCTTTAACATCATGCTCATTTTTGCCACAGTGAGAGCATATTGTTGATTTTTGGCTAGGATCTCCTCGTCCTTTCGTCCTATTCCCTGCCTGCATTGCGAGTCCCACAACCAACTCTCTCTCTTCTGATGCCTTATCTATCGTCTTCACTCTCTCCTCTTGGACTAGCATTGCGTACACACGATTCAGCGATGGCAAAGGATCGGTTGCTAGAATATTTGACCGCACTATTCCGGAACTCGCATCATCTAGGCCCATCAAAAATTGTTGGACCCTCTCTTCTTCCCTTCGCTTCTCAAGTTGAAATCCAATCCCGCACTTACATCCACCACATGTGCATTTGGGAATTTGCTCGCACTGTGCTAATTCATCCATAGTACTTTCAATTTCTCATAATAGGTCGTCATGGTCATTCCTTCCTGCTTACATCTCGTCAAATCTGACTTCAGTTGTTGTATTCGTGGTCCGTTCACAGTGAAAAATCGCTCTTTGATATCTTCTCATAGTGTCCATGCGTTCGTCGACCGTAGGCTTGGTTCGATCGTGTTCAAGATCCATGATACAATCATGGATTTGACTGTCCACCAATGCTCAAGATCAGATGCACTGGTTCTGGTTCCGTGAGAGTTCCATCGATGAATCCCCATTTTCTTCAAGCTCGAAGTGATATTTTCACAGCTCTAGCTCATTCCTCATAATTTTCTCCATGCAGCTGCACTTGCGTGATTACATTTCCTGGGTTGTCTCTCGCATTGAGGTCATATGGCGAGTAAATTTTCTTAGTTCCTTTTTCTGAAGTCTCTGGTACATTTACATAGTTCTTTCCTGATTCTGCTGCCATGGTTATGCAGCCTAGGTTCCTTTTGTGTTTGTCGGTATTAGAGTGTGCTCTAATGCCATGTAGAAAATTTAACCTGTTTTTTTATTAGTTATGAACTCATATATATACAACTTTTAATATGAAACTATATCAAATATTTCCTATCTTAAACGAATCCTAACAAATTAGAATGCATAATTTTCTATCCTAGTAAAGATATACATGAGAGTACTCTTAGAGTACCGTATTCATACTTAAATTGTAGAAATATTATTAATATAAGATTTCTATGTATATCTAAATTATCCATTAATAATATAATATTTCTATGTATATCTAAATTATCTATTAATAATTTTTATTTTTTTATTATGATAATTATCTGTTATTTTTAATTATAAAAAAATTCATAGTTTAGCTCCTTATGTCACATTAAAGAGTTATATTTCGTATTAAATTTTCTTAACATCATTCAAGAATTTCAATAGTAATTTTTTAGATACTAATAAATTAAAAAATAATTTTTAATAAATTTAAAAAAATTCTTAATCGTTTTAGTTTAAGTTGACAATTTTTTTTTAAATTTAAACTAAAGCACAAAATTTAAATTTTTATTCATATTTGTTTGAACCACACAATAATGTTACATCTGAAATTTAATGCTTCTCCTATAACAAATTTGTATCTTATCTTCCATGAGTTACAAAGCTTTTGAGCCATGAAAGATAGAAAGAAAAGCTCTCTTCATCGTATATATCATTGCTTGTGTAGTTAGTTCTAGAGTTTCAATCGTTTCAGCAACTACATACTCATTACCCCACCAACCTGGACAACTCCCTATTCATCATTTTTTTGGTCACAAATTTGATGCCATTAATAGTAGAATAATAAAACCAAAAGTCTCCTAAAGTCATTAATAACCTTAGATGTTACCTCAACCAGATGGCACAGAGACTATGACGATATACTAACATATATATTGCAATTTGTACACTCTTAGTACATCATTCAAACAATTCTTTGGTCACAGCTTTTTCCGTGCCTCTCTAGAACAGATTGATGTTGTTAATGTGCCATTTTCTGCTATCTTGTACAAATTCTTACATCTCCTAAAAGCACATTTCCACGTGTCTTTTATTGTATTATACATCTACTTATTCTTTTTTTTTAATATAAATTTTAATATTAAAAATAAAAATAAGTGATTATTATTAAAAATATAATTATTTATATATCTTTTTATTAGCTTAAGTTTTTGAGAGAAGTAATTCTTTTTATATAGTATCAAAACTTCTATGACTAAAATATTAAAATTTGATCCTTGTTAAATTCTTAATTAAAAAAAATATAAGATAAATAAAAAGAGAAAAAAGGATTATGCAAAAAAAAAAGTCATACAAATTTAAAAGAGACTCTTATTTGAGAAAGATCAGAATGTTAGAAATATAACTATTTATGTATCTCTTTCTATTGGTTTATACTTTAAAATAGAATAATTTGACGAAAATTATGAATGTATATAAAATAAATATTATATGTTTTTTTTTTATAATATAATAGGAATTTCTCGTTATGTTATTATTATTAAGTTGTAGTTAAATTGGTGCCTTTGAAGAAAAAAAAAAAATTTCCAGTTTTTTTAAAACACATTTAAGGTGCGTCCAAAACATAATTATAACTACAAATTTATATTACAATAAATTGAAATTATATATATATATATATATATATATATATATATATATATATATATATATATATATATATATATATATATATATATATATAAAGCTACAAATAAGTTGTTATAATTTATTTTTGGAGCCTATTAAGAACATGCATGCATATGTAAGTATTTGATGCGGGAAAGAATATGGTTTGTTCGTATAAGTTGACCTTCCATGTCAGGTAGCACTATTGGTAGTCTTCATTTAATCCAAAGTGAGATATGTCTTCTTGATTCGCTACTGTATTTACGCCAATACTTTACAATAATATATAGTACCACACATATCATCATATATATGCAAATACTATTGTAAATTTGTAATGGTTAGAGATATAATAATTTATATATTTTTTATCAATACAAGATTTTGAGAAAAATAGTATTATAATATGGTATTAAAATTTTTATAATTTAAAAATTTAAAATTTGATAAAAACGGTTAGAAATATAATAATTTATGTTCTATTTTTTTGTTATGATATCACTTTTTTTAAAAAATTTGAGTTAGATAAAAAAAATAATATGAATAGTAATATATCTAACATTCTTTTTTAAGTAAAAAATTTTTTTTTTGGATTTATTTAAATTCTTTGCATAAGCTTTTTTTTTTCTTTTATTTATCTTATCCTATTTTTTTAGTTTTTAGATTCATCAAGAATCAAAATCTAAATTTTTTGAATATAAAATTCTGATATTATATTATGATATTATTTCTCCTAAAAACTTAAACTAATAAAAAATGTAACATTATAATTATATCTCTAATAAAGATCTATACAAAAATTTATACAAATTCAAAAAAACCTCTTGCGTATTGATTTGGTAGAATTAGTATTCTTAGACTACATGGCAAAGCCAAAAAGTATATATCATTAAATCAGTATTAAACTTGAATTCATCTAAATCTATGTATAGCAGGTGCTGAAAATTTAATTTACAGGTGACTACTCAATAACAAAATTTAAAACTATTGCAACTCTTGAATTGCTGGAAACAATATTAGAGCTAAAATTACTGAATATTATGTGGACTTAAAATTAAGCTCCAAATGTTAATTTATTCAAAATGCGGATCTGATTTCATTATAAGAAGAGTAAAAGACTTTGCTTCATATGGCCACCGAAAATTCCCATTTTAATTGGTAGAACTCTTAGAATAATCAAATACTACATTAATATTATTCTTTGCAAATGGCATTTTCACCATACCAAAAGGTCCACGTCAAACTCCACTATATTATTATTATTATTATTATTATTATTATTATTATTATTATTATTATTATTATTATTATTATTATTATTATATTGTAAATTAACAACGGTTAACTGTATATAATCACATTGACATTATATTTTATTTCACCAGTTAGGAACTGTCCCATATAGCAACAAAAATATTATTAAATTATTCTTCCAGTCTATGACAACAATAAAGAAATTTCATAGTCCACAAATTCAGTTCAATAAAATACATAAATTTAGTTACAATTTTAGTTTTTATTATTTTATTTTATCTTATCTTTAGTTATTCTTATCTTATCTTTATTTGCTTTTATTTTTCTTAGGCTAATGCTCTATATATATATTTAGTTTTACACTTCACCTCAATTTAATTAAATCAATCAACAATTAATAAAAGTTCGTATTTTTTTCTTTTCTTATTCTTTCACAATTTTATCAAATATAAACCGTAAAACCAAGCGAAATTAAATCGAATTGGAGAGTTGTTATTACTTATTAGTAGTGATCCGTTTTGTTCTATTCCGGGCCAAAAAGGATGAATAAGACGTTTCAGATACAAGTTGATTTAAAAAAAAAAAGAAAAAAGTGTGATTGAATAGAAGAGAGTAGTGATGACCTAACCGAAATGATAGATGGTGGGCACTCACATAAATTTCTGTGGCTATACATTTCTGTCTTCCACTAATTAATAAGAGTTTAATTCTTCATTGTCAAAATCCTCTCATTGTTCCTTGTTTAATTTCTATCATGGAATTGTTCATATATTACCCACTACGTCCTCCTTTTTTACATGTTCCACATAAACACAAACAACATTCACATATATTACCCACTGAATAACTGTTTTTATTTCTTTCTTACCAAAATTATGAAAATAAAAAGTATTGAAAGTTAAATAAAAACAAATAAAATATTTGTACAAATCTAGAAGAACTCTTAATAATACTAATTGAAAGAACTAAAACTGGTTAGTAGTTCTTGAAAGATTTAATATACATGTATACGAATATATGTTGGCAATATTTTTCTTAAACTTATTTTCCGTAACCTATACTTAAGTAGGTTTGCAAAAATTTGTCATACGTACACATATTTTGAACATGCTTAATTCTTTTTGGATTAAATTATTAACATTCAAATATTTTAAATCCTAAAGTTAGTTTTGATCGAATTTATTATTACTCTATGTATAACATCAGTTATCCTCATCCAATGATAAATGAGATGAATGGTGAAGATATATAGGTAAATTTAAATCTTATTTAATAATAAAATAAAATATGAGTATTGTGATAAAAGTGTAACTGTTTTCTAATTAAAATATTGGGTAAGGAGCTATATCTCAAATGGAATAGTCTCTCATATTCACTTAAAAATCGCGAATTCGAATCTTATTCTTCTCTTTGAAAAAAAAAAGTATGCCAAATTGATTGAAGACAGCTAGCAAGAGCTCTTCTGTTTTATTTTATTTTAATATTTTTCTTTATCAGTTTTGAAGTTCCATTGATCATAAACTTAAAGATAAGAAGGGACACTTCATATATATCACACATCACACAATAATAACACTATGTAAAGAAAGGTGATGAACCAAAGGCTCCAAAGAATAATAAGATTTGTTGGATTGTGGGATGACCTAACTCATGAAAAGATATTTCATGCATAATTCACAAATAAAAACAAATAATGATATTTATAAGGCCTCTTGATTAAGAATGAGTTGATCTCATAGTCTTTCTAATGATATTATTATCAATACACAATATAATAATAATATTATTATTATTAATGGCTAGTGTCCACCATTAATACTCACAATCAAATCATTGTTGATTATATAATTGAGAATAGAATGATATGCTTGCCATCTTCAAGTTTTATGTTCAATGTTGTAGAAAGTAATAGATATGTGCTTATCAAATGATCAATGTAAGCATGCGCAAGTATTGCTATTGTGATGTAACTATGTAAGTACTAAGTAGTGCACTAATTAATAATCCAAAGAGACACATCAAAGAATATTATTATTATTATTGGAATGAATGCTTTTGTTTCTGTCTGATGGACCATTAAGGAAAAATACAGAAGAATAGAAATTGATTAAATGAATGTCACACTAAAAGCAGTGGTCTACAAATAAATTATTTAATTTGTGGTACATTATAAATTTATAAATATTTCAAATTAATTAAACAAGCACAAAGGTAAATTTCATTTAGAAAAAGTCTAGGAGGCCAGTAACTTTATTAAATTCTATCTAGCATGTAACCAGCAAAAAAAAATGAGTAATCTCACACCGTTGGATGAAATTTCACACCATTAAAAATATTATTGATAGCTACAAATCACAAAAATTATTAGCCCTAGCACTCTCTTTAATTTATTTTCATTCTTTTTCTTTCCTTTTCGATTCACGTCTTAATCTAGTGTAACTTTCCTAGTAAGATTCCATACTTTCTTCTTTATTTTTATTTCCTTCAACAATGGGCCGGGCAAATAATTCCGAACTAATAACAGGGCTATGATGAAAAATAACACTAATAACAAGGGGAAACTAAAGGAACAAAGTGTAAAATTGAAAGCTCATAAGCCTATATATGAAAAATTCATCCTCATTAAGAGAGAAAGTCCTCTATATATTATTTTCCTAACCACCAAGTAAAAATGCATGTCATAGATCAATATTTGGTTAGTCTAACAGGATATATCATGAAATCATTTATCTCAAAAGTTTAAACTTGTTAAAAAGGGAGAAGAAACAATAAAAAAAGGTTTGTGAGTAGTCAAATTATTTGAAATGATACAATATAAAAAGATATTTATAGATGCTAAGAGAATCGAAATAATAAAAACGTAATATCCTATAATAAATATTTAGATATGCTAAATAATTCTAATCAATACTAATTGATCATAATTTCCCCTCAAACTTAAGTGACAACTTGATTTTAAAACTTATTTAAAACAACGAAATAAAAAAAAGCATAAAATGATAGAACGGGTGCAGACGAAACTACCGGAAAGAAGCGCAGATGAAACGCAGACGAAACTGTCACAAAAAAATGCAGACAGAACTGCCGAAAGAGTGGCCAACTGCCAAAAAACTGCTGAAAAAGTGATAAAGTGTAAAGAGATGACAAACTATTGGAAGGTGACAAAAAATATATAATTTCTCCATGAGAATAAGTAAGTAGTGAATGAGCTAATTGGTTAGGTGAGAAAGCATCAAAGCATTGACAAAAGATAAGGAAAAAAAATGTTACGGAAGAAAATATGAAAAATATGGTGATTTCACAAAAAAAACAACATATCCTCCTCAAGGAAGATACCATGGCTCTGATACCATGTTAGAAATAAGAGATTAAATTGAGAAAAGATTTATGTATTATTGAATATATTCAAATTGTCTGAAAATGATACAATATAAAAAGTATTTATAGATGTTAAAAAAATTAAAACAATAAAGACATAATATTCTATAATATAATTCTAATCAATGCTAATTGATTCTAATATATCACTAGCACAAAAATAGGATTTAGCCACTAAATTTTAACTACGAGTGCTGAATCGTTATAAAAATAAATAAGCGTATCTTGTATTTAGTACAAAACATTGTCAGGCTAAAATTTAACATTTTGCCACAAACAATATTCATAGTAGCCTTTTAATTTGAAGTTTATACTCCTCATTTTAATAAAATCATTTTTTCTCTTCTCCTAAAAATAAAAATTAAACTATAACCTCTTTCCTCACCTCTCTCTACTTGTTTCTCACTATCGTTCTTGAATAAATGTATTTTTTTAAATAAATTTATTAATTTATAATATTTTTTTAAAATATCCTAACATTAACATATATTTATAAAATTAAATCTGAAAATATGAGAAAATAAATTTAGATAAAATAAATAATTATATAGATAAAAGTTATATTTTAATAATTGAGTTAATTATAAAGATAAAATTTATCCAACTAAAATAAAATAATTTGGATAGATAATAAAAAAGGTAATTTTTAAGTAGAAAAAAAGTTTTTAGTAAATCTTCTACAAAAAATAGATTGTTTTATCATTTGTTGAATTTAAAAAAATTGAAGATAAGTAAAAAAAATTAGTCTTTTGTTTATATAATTTAGTACTCATTATATATATTTGTGAGTACTGTACTCTTATTATGTGTATAATTATTTTTTAAAAATTATTTTGTGAAATTATAAATTAAAATTTTTATTTGTACTATTATTTAATTAGAATATACGATTAATTATTTATTTTATTATTATTATTTTAGATAAATATTAATTTTACTGTATGTTTTACTATATTATTATGTAAAGATAAATTAAATTTGTCAAATACAATAACAAATAGAAGTAATTAATATTTAGTACTAATTTTTTATTATATTATTTTTATTTTAATAAATCACTTCTTTATTCATAATATTCTTCGTTTTATTATGTCACATTTTATTTTATATGATTTTTATTGCATTAGTTAATAATAAATTAATTAATTATTTTTATTTTATTTTAAATTTTTGTTTATAATCTTAATTACATTTTACTTTATATTATTGTAACAAAAATTAAAAATAAAAAATATACGAACTCAAAATTGAAAATAAAATTTTTAATCAAATTTAGACATTAAATAAGAATAAATGGATATCATTTTAAATAAAATATTTCAAAATATATTATAAATAAAAGTTAAGATGTAAAAGGAGGAGAAAATTCTAACCAATCTCCAAATCGAAGATATTGATCCACTTTTTTTGAATCTATTTTCTAGATCTCTCAGATTTGATGACTCTTTGATTTTGGGTTTCTTTATTGATGCTGAGGTTCAGGACATGCATTACTTCAAGAAGATGTATGTGACCCTCGATTAGCTACAAATATTTATTTTTTGTGACTAATATATAATTGCTATCGGTATTTTGGAATTTAGTCACGATTTTTTTTGTGGTTAAACCCTTTATTTCTTGTAATGTATTCTGATAAAACTGAAAAAAAATTAAGATAACATAAATGATTATATAAATTTTATATCTCTTACACAACATTAGGATTTGAATCCTGGGTTGTGTATAGAATAACATTTTTAAAAATTTCGCTCTCTATACAGACCTGTAACACCTGAATCCAGATTATTTAGTCCAAAGATCAGATATCAAATGAAGGCAAAAAATGCATGGCGTAGTTTACAATAACATTAAAGGAAACAATGAAATGATGAACCAAAACCCATAATGACACCACCAATTGAAGTGACTAATAATATAATTAATAAGCTTCTATATATATATTTAGAGAGAAGAGGGGGTGATAAGTGAATCCAAATATTGAAACCCTAACAGTAAAATGTTTGACTTATTGTCCTGTTTACGCATACCCCATTATAATGAAAAAGCGAAACAGAAGATCCCACACAAAGTGCAAACCAATGAACGTATACAAGTGTGCCTATCAACATGGACGAAAAACAGGTCATTGTCTACTCTCTACCCTCACACGTACCCCATAATCATCATCACACAGATTCCAATATTTTTCTAACATATTCAATACATCATATCTTAGATACATATATTTAATGAGAGTTTTATAAACATATAAAATTATCTAATTATTATTCCTTGGTTTATGTAATTTTTGAATATTATAAGTAATCATAAATTTTCTTAAAATATACATTAAATATATTCTAATAATAACATACACTTTTTTATTTTATTATTTTGTTTTCAAGATACATGCATGTTCAAAAATGTTTGTCGCCAAAGTATCCATATCCTAATATAAATTTGGTCACGACGTTGATGCTTATATGAGCAATAGTTGGTGGTGGGATCTGACTATTGATATAGACCTTTGGAATAAATTAATGTAGGTGAAAAAAGCATGTTGAAAAACAAAAATATTTCGTAACAAAAAACAATTAATAAAAATAACTTAAACTTATTTTATTTACTATTTATTAATTTTAATAATAATTAATAAATATTAAATAAAATAAATTCGAACTATTTTTTTTTTATCTCTTTAGTATTATCCCCCCTTGGAATTCATATTATACGACAGATTTTATTGCATAGAATGCATGGTTATTATGAGTGCTACACTCAAGTGCGT
Source organism: Arachis ipaensis (assembly GCF_059453495.1). Classification (NCBI taxonomy): domain Eukaryota; kingdom Viridiplantae; phylum Streptophyta; class Magnoliopsida; order Fabales; family Fabaceae; genus Arachis; species Arachis ipaensis. The sequence goes on from NC_142436.1 coordinate 36,094,256, forward strand.
AAGAAAATCCACAATATGCTTTATGGTGTTGCTGTTGATAAGTCAGTTACATAGGCGCAATACGAGCAATTCCATTTCAAAGTTAGTGAGCAGAGTGTTACTAATTTAATTATTATTAATAAATAATGGGAAAATTTTCTAATTTCTTGATTTGAAATCTTACCTACTAGTAACTTGCTATTTCCCTCAAATCCTCACCCTTCATATTGGCATCATTTTTAAAAAAGAAGATATGTGGGAAAATGCATTGATAGGAAAGTGAGAGTCTTTAACTTGAAATTGACTTGTTAGAAAAATAATATTCCTAGAAGAGGCATACAAATTTTGTTAAAATAATTATATCCTCTTAATACGCAATGTTCTAATAATCCTCTTATCTATTAGATATAGGAAATGTTGAATATTTCTATTTGTTAGAAACAAGAGATCAAATACAAAAAAGGATTTTTGTATTAATGAATGTTAAATAAGGTAAGTTATGGCTGTTTTTAGCTGATTTTCTTTGATTACTAAACATTTTGTTTGTATTATTGAATGTATTTAAATTGTTTAGAATGATGCAATATAAAAAAATATTTATAGGTATTAAGAGAATCGTAATAATAAAAACGTAATATTTTATAATAAATATTCAGATCTACTAAATAATTCTAATAAATAATAATTGATTCTAACATATTCTGACATTATTAAATATATTTATTTTTTCAACAAAATATATTTAGTTAGAAAGATGTATCATTAGTTTCATTACTCATTATTTATGTTGATATGCGATTATTGACTCATGAAACGAAATAATTTTAATGATCCTCTCCAATTTTGCCTTTTCACAAATGTTTTTACATATTTTAAATAATAAAGTAAGTAGTGATTATTAATTTTAAATACCACAAGACAAATTAATTTCTTTTTCTTTTCTCTCTATTTAGAATGTTAGAAGGGTTTAATTATCAAGAAATTTTAAGAGAACTTAATTAGCATTTTTACTAGATAATTCAATTAATAAATGAACTATATACATTATACTTCATTTCACAAGGACACTATGCCATTTTCATATATAAAAAGTTGAATTTTTTTTTTCTTTATTCGGAACCAACATTACAATCACCTTTATTTATTTATTTATAATTTTGTCGCGATGTTTGTTGCATTGTACTACACACATTTTATGTTAAATGGGTGATCTTTACTTTGCTTTTGTCATCTCTTTCTTTCTCCATCATTTTCCATCTGCGACAAAAGTGGGATATTGGAGTTTGTTAGGTCGTGCTTAACAGTTGTATTCCTTGTAATAAGCTTTCACTAATTAATTTTACTTTCTTTAATTTTGACATCTTGTGACAAAATGGCATCTGAGTAAGACATTCCTTTGAAAGAAATTGATCTAACATTATTTCTAGCTAGCACTATAATATTACCCAATTTAAGATATAACACAACCAAGATAAAAAGTAGTGTTTGTGGTTTAATAATGTATAGGCTTAATTCCACTAGTGATATGAACAAAATGTGATGATGAATTATTGAAATTAAAGTGTGATTAAATAGTTTATGCTAAGCAATTTCATATATATAGGAAGAATGAAAATTTAATACAAGTTTTCAAATTTGACATATATTTGACCTTTTTTCTCCATTTGCATTGTGTTTTGGAATTAGAAGTTGGTAAGAGGAGGGAAATCATATCTCTACGTTGATTATGCTACTACTATGCATGGTGCTGATGACTTCATAATCCATATTGGACCTCATAATATTTCTTAAAAATTTCATTTTTATATATATGTATTATAATTATCCATATAATGAATATAACATTTAATTAAATTTATTACTATGGAAATATATAGAGGATGCCCTCTTTCAACAGCTAGAGGAAAATAATTTCATAATCCTCCTTGCAAGTGTGGTAAGATTTCTGTTAGATATATTGTAGTTTCTGTCGTTCTGATTTCAATTCACAAAAATAAAATTAAAACTGAAAAGTAAATAAATATATTCCATATGTATTTTCATTCATAAGTCATAAGCCATTTCAAGATAGTTATGTAGCTGGAGACACATCAGCATGTCATTTTCTTCGGTACACATTTCATTCTTGCCACACAGGTTCATATTTATCGTGAATTATTTACTCATCTTTTAATTTGAATTCTCTGATTTTCGACTGGTTTGATAACTGGTACATGCATGTAGCCACTAGCCAGTATCATATTCATGGGAAACTAAATAATATACGGATATAGTAATATATTTTAAATAAAATATTAGTTACTTATAAACTTAAAAGTATAAAAGTATAATATAATGAAATTCTTATACATTATATTTTCCTTATCCCCAACTTGCACTACAAGGAATATGCAAAATAGCTGTGGCTTAAAAAGACATTTGTGGCGGTTGCAAATTGCCGCGGAATTGCATTATTTGATAAAGTGGTAAACTGTAGTTTTTAAGATACCGATAAATAAATTTGTGGCGGTTTTTAACACAATTGCTAGTATAACTATCACTTTATCAAAGATTGCAACGGTTTTTATTATCTTGAAATTTGTCCCTCTGTTAAAGCAGCTAAAAAACTTAAAATTTGTATTCTTTTTGTGGCAATTTGTAATCGCTGCTAGATCTTCTTTTAAACTGCAACAAAACCATTAATATTTTACAGTAGGTATCTAACCGCCACTATTTTTTATTATTTTAAAATATTTTTGGTATTGTTCTATTATTTGATGGGTCATAATCTCCAAACTTTTCGTGTATAATTCTTAACACATGATATGCAAATCAATATTAATTGAAAACGATTAAGACGATTACTCACTTAATAATCCATAGACTGTTAATCAGCAAATCTCTCCTTGTTCTCCTTTAGATATAAGTATACTTAAAAATCTTCGCCATCGTCACCTCACAGTCCAATGACTTAGACTGTTCATATTAAATGAATAGGTTAAATCAAAATAATTAATTTAAAAATCAAAGATAAAATAAACTTAATATATTAAAACAAGTTATATACTATCTTGACCTTTGTCTTCATAAAAGTTGTTGAACCGCCAGTATACTTGGACGCCCTATAGCCGATGTCCTGTTGGCGTTGTTTGTGGCTCAGTGACGGTTGAACCCATCATCATTCTCCCAATACTCGTAGAGGAACTTCTTAATGTCCGACCAGAGCTACTGAGTAAGGTAGTTCCGCCTTTCACGTACATCCTTAAGCATTTGCTGAAATTGCCCAGCCATGCGGCAGTGAAATATCTTCTTGATAATGGCATCATGAGTCTTCTCCCATGTAAATTTCTCCTGCACAAGCAAAATAATTAGTATTAATTAATTAAAATTAAATCCATAAACAAAACAAAAAATAGAAACTAATTAAAGTTTGAATAAGTAGACATTTTACTGCCATTTATCAAACTATTGATCTCTAGTTTCAATAGGAATCTTTTTATTATAGTTTGGTCATGGATGATTGTACAGCAGATTGATGACATTAGTACACTCATGTATACATGCATTATTATCTGGTGCAAACCTATTAAAGAAGAACTTAAGATTAGTTAACACAAATATTGTATAACAATTTCAATATAAATTTTATTTAAAGCCAAACAAAATAGTGCTCATGCAATTAATCCATCAGGTCAAATCGTAATCCTAATGACCCACTATGCTGAGAGATCTGATTAGGATCTATGAGAGGATTTAGGCATAATGGTGTCTATCAGGAGAAGTGACGTCGATGTAGTGGACTACTGAGGGGGTAAGGATGGTGGAGAAGTCTCTGGTAAAGTAGCAAGACAAACAATATGAGAAACAATAGGCACAATAGCAAAACCCACATAATTGGGATTAGGTACTATAATGAAGAGCCGATCCTATGCTGGTGTACCTGTGAGATCCCAAGGATAGTCAAAGTAGAGTACGATAACTGAGAAGTCCTATGGGTGGCAGTCACCCTTCCTATACTTCGACCATGAACCCGATTTTTAACACCTCTGTATGTTATTATGTCTAATTAAAAACAAAAATAAAACAATTAAAAACAAGGTAATTATATTACAATATGATTTAAAGTTTAATATATAATAAAAAAATATATAAAATAGAACTAAGGCTAATGTGTAAGATAACACACAACGCAAACTAAACTAGCCACTTAGTTAGCTGACAGTTATAGCACTGATACATGTATACCCCTTGAGACGTAAAAAGTTCCTTGTTTAAGACATGCGCAATAAGTTGATCAACCCCCTTAAAGAACTCTGATTTTAATCTCCCCATTGACCGTTATCCTTATCATACATTCACAAATATTGACTTGGAATCATCTTGTCATAAACAACCTAAAACTCAACCAAGACCACAACTCATTAAATATTTTAGAAATTTCGATAGTGTTTTGCCTATAATTAGACACATCCACCAAATGTAAATTTCATCTCTTACAAACCAAACAAATTTAACTAACAAATAGATAATTCAATTTATTTCTTTAAACGATTTCAATAAAAGACTAGCAGAATTTTTTCTTAATTCAAAGGCCTCCACCAATTCAGAAATCTTAATTTTCACAGAGTTAATTGATGGTTTTCAGTGGCTAAGAGAAGGGGGGGTTGAATCTTAGCCCCCTTTTTTTGCTTATTAAAACTTGCTGGTCTTTAAAACAACTTCTGGAGACTTTTTGATTTTTGTCTCGTACCCAGCCATGAGACTTTTTCTTTTTATCTCGTCACCCGGCACAAGATATTTTTTGGTTTTATCTTCTATGTAGCAGAAACAGAAATGAAGTAAAAGAAAGAGAGAGAATCACACCAAGATATATCCTGGTTCAGCTGCCAAGTGCAATGCAGCCTACATCCAGTCTCCATCACAACAATGATGGAATTTCACTATAATAATCCTTGATTACAATCACCAATTCTCCCTAGGAACTACCCTTCCTATTCGAGACAAGTCTATAATCTAAACCCCAATCCTAAACTTGACTTGGTTACCTACCAAACTTTCAACTGCTAAGTGCTAACCCAACTTGCAACGAGATTTCCACAGAATCATGAAACACAACACAGATGTACAAAAGAACTCTAAGGACATCTATGGCTTTTTCTTTTAATTTTGCACTCTCTGCCTTTTTCTGCTCTATGGCTTTTTCTTATAAACCTCACTGTTTGTCTTTTTTCCATGAGACTCAAGACAGACAAAATTAAATAGAAAAATACAAAATAGAAAACATTGAAGGAGAAAAACTTCTGTTAGCTTAGGTAGCTATGAGAACTCTATGCCTTGCACTCTCACTCCTTGCTTCAAGCCCTGGCTGTTCTCCCTTATATATAGGGGGAAGCCTCCACGGTTGAAACCAAATGAACCAAGCCAAACTTCTTCTTCTTCATGCAAACCGGTTCGGTCAGAGAGAGAGGAGAGATAACCGAATGCTAGAACCAACATGCAATTACCTCTGTGTCTTCTCTTTACAACAAGCTTCATCAATCTGAGCCATCCAACTTGACTTGCACTCCAAGAAGGACTCCTAGCCCTTGATGCTTCTTGATGTAAGATAGCTCCTCCTGCTCCACTTTTGCTTCGTTCCTCATGTAGCCACCCTAGCTACCTCCTGTGATAAGTGAACACAAAAGCAGAGACGAGCCATCCCTCTGAGATCTTCTTCCTCTGACCGAAATCTTCTTCATCCATTTTTGGTATGGAGAAGTTGAGATCTCTTCACCAAATCTTACCATTTGTGATGAAAAATCTCAGCCACAACATACTTTTTGTTTTTTTTCTTGCCATCATTACAATGGTCTTGTTGCTTGCTTCTTCTTCTCTACGGTAGCTTGCCATAGCTTCCATGGTTTTCTCTGTGATATGACTGAATAGAGAAGAGAGATGAGAGAGTAGAGAGAGTGGAAGGGAAAGCAATTAAATGAATTTAAACAAATTAATTAAAAAGGAGTTGCTTTTGCTTCCCTTTTGCTGAGTAGTGTGCCTCATTAAGGCCAAACATCTAATCAATTATAATTTCTCTCTCATGGTTCCAAGGACTGCATTAACTCCACTTAATAAAATTTCAATTCCATCACATGATAAAAAAGGAGATCCGTTGGAAGCATGAAGCAAAACATTTGCTTTCTCTCAAAATTGGTTTCGGACCAAACAAGCTAGTGTCTAGCAAAAAATGAATTTGGGCTCATAATAATAATCCAATCTGGCCCAACATTATAGTAATAATTCAACCACTCATCATATATTCTTGCATCAAGGCTGATGGATTAACCGATTGGGCTTATGTCACAATTTCTGGCCCAAATAACATAACCATGATTTCAGCCACCATAATCTCAATAATTTAATACCAAGGCTAAATATATTTTTGATACAATTGGGCTTGTTGTTTTTTTCTTTTCTTTTTCGGCCTAATTGCAAAAACCTACATAGCAAAATTATTTCAATTAGCACATATGGATTAAAATTAAATTAATAATTTTGCAACTAATTATTTTAATAATGTTTGATCATCATTGATAAACCACTATTTTATGGTTTATCTTGTGCTCAATTGAGTGGATTTTATCAATCCTTCATACACTTATCCATACAAAATGCATGGTTTTACAATTTCCTTCTTGATTTTGTGCTATAATTGAAAACATGTTTTTTTGGCTTTTATTTTCCTATGTTTAAATCCTCTCTTATTACCATTCGATGCCGTGATATGTGTGTTAAGTGTTTTCAGAGATTACAGGGCAGGAATGACTTAGAGGATGGAAAGGAAGCATGCAAAAGTGGAAGGAATACAAGAAGTTGAAGAAATTGCTAAGCTGTCCAGCCTGACCTCTTTGCACTCAAACGGTCATAACTTGAGCTACAGAGGTCCAAATGATGCGGTTCTAGTTGTGTTGGAAAGCTAACGTCTGGGGCTTCGAAATGATGTATAATTTGCTATAGTGGCCGTACAGCTAGGCGATGCGAACGCATGCTGCACGCGGACACGTCGCAGTGACAAAAAAACCAGCGTGGCAGATTTCGCCCCCAGCAATTTCTGGACTGTTTTTGACCCAGTTTTCGGCCCAGAAAACACAGATTAGAGGCTATAAAGTGAGGGAATTCATTCATTCATCAATCAAGCTTTAATATACACAATTTTAGGATTAGATGTAGTTTTTAGAGAGAGAGGTTCTCTCCTCTCTTAGGATTAGGATTTAGGATTTCTATTATGTTTAGACTACTTCTCTTCAATTACAGGTTTAATGTTCCTTTAATTTATTTTCTACTTTTATTTATTCTATTACTTTAATTGTTATTTATCTTTTCAATTTGGTTTATGAACCTTCCCATGTCAGATTTGAATTTATGTTTAAATGCAATTTGAGGTATTTCAGATTTAAGATTCCTTTGTTTTATTTATGTTACTGTTGCTTACAATCTGAAGGCATTTTTATTCGAGTAGATTTTCTTCCCTTTTGGTTTTGGTTGAATGATTGGTGACACTTGAGTTATCAAACTCAGCTGTTGACTGAAATTGGAGTCGCTAATTGATTCGAATCGCTCTAAAGCTAGTCTCTCCACAGGAGTTGACTAGGACCTGAGGATCGAATTAATTAGTCCACTTGACTTTCCTTTGTTTAGTAAGGATTAACTAAGTGGGATTAAAACCCAATTCTCATCACACCTGATAAGGATAACTAGGATATGAATTCCAATTCTTATACCTTGCCAAGAGATTTTATTATTATTAATTTATTTTCCTCGTCATTTAATTTACTTGTTCCTTATTTAAAAACCCAAAAATTCTACCTTTTCCATAACCAATAATAAATCATAATTCCTTGCAATTCCTTGAGAAGACGACCCGAGGTTTAAATACTTCGGTTATAAATTTTATTGGGTTTTGTTACTTGTGACAACCAAACTTTTATACGAAAGGATTCGCTGTTGGTTTAGAAACTATACTTACAACGCGATTATATTTTTTTATAAAATTCTTTACTGGCAAGAATCCGATCGTCAAAATGGCGTCGTTGCCGGGGACTTGCAAACGTGTGCCTTATTATTGGTTATTGTAAATATTTACTTTTAAATTGATTTTTTCGAAAAAAAAAATTCAGATTTTTATTTTAAAATTTTTTTATTTTATCTTAGTTTTAAATTTCAAAATTCAAATCTTTTTATCAAAAATCATATCTTTTTCAAAATCTTATCTTATCTTATTTCAAATTCAATTTTCAAATTTCAATATTTAAATTCCAAAATTCAAAATTCAAATTTCAAAATTTAAATTTAAAATTTTAAAAATCAAACCTTTTCAAAATTTAAACCTTTTTCAAATCTTTATCTTATATTGTTGACTTTTTCAAAATTCAAAAATTTAATTTTCAAATTAAAAAATTTAAATTTCAAAACCTTTTAATTTAAAAACTTATCTTCTCTTACTTAACTTATCTTATCTTTTCTAATCTTAAAATCAAATCTTTTTCAAACCTTTTCTCTTATTTTATTTTATTTTATTTTCCTTTGCTTGTTTATTTGTTTTTGTTTTTAATTTTTGTTAGCTACTATGAATTCTCCCCCCTCTGGTTTCAAGTTTGGTTTTGATGTTATTGCAAGGAATGGAAATTATAACAGGAACATGCATCAAGGTCGAAACAATCACAGATGGAAGGAGCCACGAGGATCTGATCAACCCTTTCGGCAACAACACCTTCCAAGATACCATGGACAACGACCATCCTACAATGCATGCCAAGACAATAGTTATGGTGGACCCCTTCGTGATAAACCACCTCCACCTAATTACTATGGTCAAGAGCCATTCCAGGGAGCGTACCAAGATGATGAATATGGTGGACCCCCTTGTAGTTACCAACAAGGCCCACCATATGCTTATGAACCGCCTCCCCAACATACCTTTGGACCACCATACTCACAAGCCCCCTACCACCAAACACCTCCATATGACCTCAACCCATATCCACCATACCAACCACCTTATGAGTCATACTTAGAACCACCACCTCAATATACACCATCTCCATATCCATCAATCCAAGAGCACTATGATCTTGCTTATGGTAGCCGAGCGCAACAAAAATCAAAGGATCGTCTCAAGGAAACTGTTCCGAGGGTTACCTGAAACTGTAGGTCGATCTCGGATGAGATCTTCTGTACTGGTCGGAGATGACGTGTCCGGCTGGCTGGTTGCGGTCGGAGCTGTTGTGTCCAACTTGTTGGGCTGACTGCACCTTTGATCCTTGGTCACCGGAGGGTGGGAGGGGGGGAGGTACCTGCAAGAGACTCCGATGCTTAAGTTAGCATGGGTATTAAATAGGTTTTTAGTAGAATCAGAGTATGAGTTATACCTGGGTGCTCCAGTGTATTTATAATGGTGTGGAGTGACCTTTTTAGATAAGATAAGTTAGTTATCTTATCTTATCTTATCTTATCTTTGGGCGAGGTCAGCTTATCTTCAAGGGAACCGCCCTTATCTCTGTAGGTTCGGACTGCCTGTGGATTTGGGTCGTGTTCCTCTATTTGGGCCCTTTATTGGGATTTTCTGTCGATTTGGCCGACCCCTTTGAGAAGAGGTCGGGTAGCCTGATCTGAAGAGGTCGGTCGCTTTGTCGCCAATCATCCCAGGTCGAATAGCTCGACCCAGGGTGTGAACAGTGCCCCTGCTTGAGCTCGGTCTTCTTTTTTGAGGTCGAGTCTTTTGACTTCGGTCCTTCTTTAGTGAAACCGAGTTCAAGCATTTTGTCGATTTCTTCCTTTTGTAGAATCTTTTGAATGTAGAACGTTTTCCTCTAAAAGTGCACGCTTTTATCCCAGCGCCTTGTTCTTGGAAACGTGCGAGGATTTAATACCTTCATTAATTGGTATTAATTGCCCCGTTTTTCCTTAACTTTTTATTTTGAATTTCACAATCAAAAACGGTTTCTCTTCTTCGCTCTTCTTCATAACTTCTCCCTTTACTCTCTCGCTTTCTGCTTCTTGCTTAGAGTTCGAGGGGTGGCTCTTTCGCCTGTCGCTTCCGCTTTTCCGCTTTCCTTTCCGGCTTTCTCCTATTTTCCCAGGTTTGGTTCTTCTTCCTTTCTCTTTCTACGTCACTTTTTGTGTCTGTTTTGAGAAAGTTTTGATTTTGTTTGGAGAAAGTTTGGATCTTTCTGCCTTTTGCTGTGCCTGATCACTGTGTGTTCTGGAGTTTCTTTGTCTTTTGCATGAGCTTTTTCACTTTTCCTGTTGCTTGATGCTTTTAGGGTCTTTGCATGTTATCACCGTTTCTGCTTGCGCCTTCGATGATAGTTTTTGCTTGATTCTGAAAAAGGTTGTGTCTTTGACAATTTTCTGCTTGGCATTTTTGATGTTGACAATGCTCCTTGCTGATAGACTGTAGGAAGATAGTGGTTTTGATGACTTTGTGTTTTTCTTCTTTGAAATGTTTGCTATTTGAGATCTTCTTTTCTTGTTTGAGAAATGTCAGGACGTAAGCTGTAGCTTTTTCCTGAAACCTTGCTTTGTTACTGCCTCCAAAGGATGCCCCAGGACCTTGGTGTGCGTCTTGGGATTTTAGTTTTCTTGTTTGTTCGTTTGTCGAGTTGTTTTGCCCCTCGTCCGAGATGTTTTTTAGTAATCCAATCTTCTTTTCTTATTGTAGGATTAGTTGGCCTCATGTCTTCTCGCAATAACGTTGTAGAGGTGTCTTCTAAAGTTCCCGAGGGGATGTCCGATTGGCTGGACTCCCTTGTCTTAATGTGTGTCTCTGTCGTGGATGCTGACTTTTGTGTAGAGCTGAGGAAACGTCATAGGATTTGTGGTAGCAGTGTTCGGGAGAGGGATTATGAGCTTGTAGCTCCTGACTCTGATGAGAGGGCTTGTTTTCCTACTTTCTCGAGGGGGAGCGTCCCTTCTTCTACGCTTATGAATATTTCTTCAGCCAGTTGGATGTTACTTTTCCTTTTACTGCTTTCGAGACCGACTTGTTATGGTCATGTAATATTGCTCCATCCCAGCTTCATCCGAATTCCTGGGGTTTTATCAAAATATTTCAACTGCTTTGCCAAGAGTTAGGCGTAACACCTTCTAAAACTCTTTTCCTCTATCTTTTTGTCTCGGCCAAGCCCGGAGGTTCTTCCAAAAAGAAAGCTTCCTGGGTTTCTTTTAGATCAGCCCAGGGGCATAAAATTTTTGCCATGTATGATGAGTCCTTTAAAGATTTTAAGAATTATTTCTTCCGAGTCCGTGCTGTTGAGGGGGTCCGGCCCTTTTTTCTTGATGAGAATGACGAGCCTGCTTTTCCTCTAGAGTGGCAAAAGAATGTGAGAGTGCCACGTTATGCATGGGAGATGCTTAATGAGGTTGAGCGGGCTTTTGTAGTTGTTCTTGAAGATTTGTGGGGGGAACCACCCCATCTGGACACAAAAAGATTCTTGAGTGATCCATCTTTGGTTCGAACTGCTTTGGGTACTGTCTGACTTGTTTTTATACTTGTTTCTAAGCTTTTCTTCTCCTATGTTGTAACTCGTCGTTTATGGTTGATTCTGTATTTTCAGAGATGTCGAAAAACAACGATTCCATGAAGGCCTATAAGAAGGCAAAGAAGGCTGCTGCTGCTCAAAACATCTCGGCCAAGGCGGCCGGTGAGGGATCTTCTCAAGTTCCTGTGAAGCTGCCCGTGCCAAGTTCACCTGGGCCAAGGAAGGTGATCCCCACTCCTCGAGTTCGTCTGACTGATCCTCCACAGACTTCTGCCATCGCTTTTGGTGCTCCTCCCAACAAGAAATAGAAAACAATCGAGGCCTTTAACCTTGACGCCCCTGATTTTAATGCAATCGAATTCGTAGATCAGCAAATCGGTCCCTACGGTACCCTCCCCATGGATGATGTGTCGATCCTTCGCCATCTGGATTTTTTGACCCGAAACAGTGTTAAAATGGAATATATGGGGGCTGTTCTGTACCGAACTGCTCAGAATCTTCCTCTCCATGCCACCAAGGAGTTTATGGAGGAGGCTAAACAGGAGTTCGACCGAGTGAAGGGCCTGAAGGAAGAGCTTGAGGAAAAAGTAGCCAAGTTGGAGAAGGATCTGGAGAACGAAAAGGCGAGTTCCCTTGCTCTGGCGGCTTCTGTGCGGTTGGCCGAGGACACGACATTGAGGCATAAGGACAGTTATGTGACATCTTATCGAGAGGTGGTGCGTCTGAGGGAGGAGTTGGAGAATGCGTGAGCTGATTACTCCGAGCTCCAAGGTCATCTTGTTGGCAGCGTAACTGCTGCCTATGAGAGCTTGAGGGAGCAGGTTCGGATTATTGCTCCCGAGGCTGACCTTACTCTTTTCAGCCTGGATAATGTTGTGAGGGATGGTAAGATTGTCCCTGATGACCAGGATGATGATGATGTTGAACCTCCCCCTGTGTCTTCTGCCAAAGTGTCAACCTCTTCAGTTCCTCTAGTTGTGTCTGACCCGGATTGCCAGATTCTGAACCGGGATGATGGAACCGTGGATGCTGTGCCTATTCAGACTCGGCCTCCTTCTCCCCATACTGATGCTGCCGGGAAGGCTCCCGATCTTTGCTGATTTCTCTTTGGATATTCGTGTAGTCGGCCCGGCTTGTGGGCTTTTAAACTCCTTTTTTGTAGTTTGAATATTTTGCTGACTGTTGATATTCCTTTTGGTTGCTGGTTTGGCAACTTTACTTTGGAAAACAACAAGTAGCTTTTCAAGCTTTTGGGCCTGACCCTGAAGCTTTATAATATTGTATTTTATATCCTGCTTGTTTGCGCTTATCTTAGCACTTTTTGAAAATGTCGGAGCCTTCGGCCTCTTTGGATTGCTTTGCACTTATTGCTTGTGGGTTGGATCCTTTGAGGTCGTGGATGGGCAGTTCCAACTTGTTTCTTGGTTTTCTTGCTCTTGCTCGTATTTCTAGCGATCCATAACCGATTTCTTTGCGTTGGTCCTCTTTCCAGTTACTTTTGTAGTCCTTTGTTTTGGACCTTTGCTAGGTCTCTTTTCGGGACTACTTTTATAACTTGTTTGCGGGAGGTCGACCTCTTTATGTTGTCCTCTTCTAAGTTATTTCTGTAATCCTCTTTTTTGGACCTTTGTCATGTCTCTTTCAGGGATTACTTTTGTAGGAGACCGACTTCTTTATGTCGATCTCTTCTAAGTTATTTTGTAATCCTCTTTCTTGGACCTTTGTTAGGTCTCTTTCAGGGATTACTTTTATAACTTGTTCATTGTAGGAGACCGGCTTCTTTATGTCGATCTCTTCTAAGTTATTTTGTAATCCTCTTTCTTGGACCTTTGTTAGGTCTCTTTCAGGGATTACTTTTATAACTTGTTCATTGTAGGAGACCGACTTCTTTATGTCGATCTCTTCTAAGTTATTTTGTAATCCACTTTCTTGGACCTTTGTTAGGTCTCTTTCAGGGATTACTTTTATAACTTGTTTGTAGGGGACCGACTTCATTAGGTCGATCTCTTCTAAGTTATTTCGTAATCCTCTTTCTTGGACCTTTGTTAGGTCTCTTTCAGGGATTACTTTTATAACTTGTTTGTAGGAGACCGACTTCGTTAGGTCGATCTCTTCTAAGTTATAGCAATTCCTCTTTTATAGGGTTGGCCAGACCTCTTTTCAGGGATTTGCTGATAACTTGGGTTGACTTGGTCCGACTTCTCAACGTCGGCCAGTCTTTAAGTTATTATTTAGCAATCCATAAGACCTCGTCAGGTTCTTTTTCGGATCACTTTCGATAACTTCTTACATTATTCTATGTTCATCTTTGCCGATTTGTAGAAGGTGGTTTCTGTCTTTGTTTGGTCGACCTTTAGATGAATCGCGTTTTCATCTTTATCGGTCTTCCATCGTGATCGTGCAGTGAATCTGTTTTTCACTTTCTGCCGATCTGTTGCTTTATAATTGGACGATGAATGCTTCAGATTAATGCGTCTTGAGAATTTGTAGAATATCTAAAAATATATTTTATTCAAAGGCAAGTGCAAATATATACATGCGGGAGTTTTTCATCCCTTTAAGTCGGGTAATTTCTGGATCTCAACTTGGTGCCTCATTAAAAAACCTTTTCAGGAAAAAGAGTGCATCCGAGATCTGTTACCTTCTCTAGCTATAATACCTTCTTAGGTTGCAAGCGTGCCATGACCTGGGGAGCTCTCGTTCGTCGAGTTTGGACAGTCTGTAGTAGCCCTTTCCAAGTACTTCTGTAACTCGGTAGGGTCCTTTCCAGTTTGCTGCCAGCTTTCCTTCTCCGGGTCGAGTTATTCCAATATCATTTCGGATTAGAATGAGATCATTCTCAGCGAAACTTCTTAGCACTACCCTTTGATTATATCTCGAAGCCATTCGGCGCTTTAGCGCTTCTTCTCTGATTTGAGCTCTTTCTTGGATTTCTGGAAGTAGGTCGAGCTCTTCTTTTTGAAGTTGAGAGTTGGCTTGTTCATTGTAGTGGATCACTTTAGGGGACCCTTCCTCGACCTCTACTGGGATCATTGCCTCCACTTCGTACGCTAATCGAAATGATGATTCGTTTGTGGTAGAATGTGGCGTTGTTCGATATGCCCATAGGACTTGTGGGAGTTCTTCGGCCCAAGCTCCCTTTGCTTCTTGTAGTCTCCGTTTTAGCCCAGCCAATATGACTTTGTTGGCAGCTTCAGCCTGTCCATTGGCTTGAGGATGTTAGACGGAGGTGAACTGGTGTTTTATGTTCAAGTCGACTGCTAATTTCCTGAAACCTGCATCTGTGAATTGAGTGCCATTGTCCGTGGTGATGGAGTGTGGAACCCCGAACCTCGTGACAATGTTCCTATATAGGAATTTCTGGCTTCTTTGAGCAGTGGCGTTGGCTAGAGGCTCTGCCTCGATCCACTTTGTGAAATAGTCTATCCCAACTATGAGGAATTTGACTTGTCCCGATCCCTGGGGAAAGGGTCCAAGAAGGTCGAGTCCCCATTTTGCAAATGGCCAAGGTGAAGTTACACTGATGAGTTCTTCTGGCGGGGCAATGTGGAAGTTGGCATGTTTCTGGCATGGGGAACATGTCTTTACAAACTCTGTAGCTTCTTTTTGTAGAGTTGGCCAGTAAAATCCCGCCCGAAGTACCTTTTTGGTGAGAGCTTGTGCTCCGAGATGATTACCACAAATGCTGCTGCGTACTTCCTCTAAGACTTCCCTTGTGTTGGAGGTCGGCACACATTTTAACAACGGTAGCGAGATCCCTCTCTTGTATAGGGTGTTGTTTATGATAGTGTAGTACTGAGCCTCCCGTTTTAACCTCTTTGCCTCCTTCTCATTTGTGGGGAGTGTTTCTGTTTTGAGGTAATTAATTATGGGGGTCATCCATCCTTGATCCTGACTTGTTATGGATAGGACTTTTTCCTCTTCCGAGATTGATGGATTCTGCAGCATTTTCTGGATGAGGCTTCTATTGTTGCCTCTTGGTTTGGTGCTGGCTAGTTTCGAGAGTGCATCAGCTCAGGCATTTTGTTCGCGGGGTATGTGGCAGATCTTATATTCCCCGAGTTGTCCGAGCCGTTCCTTGGTTTTATCCAAATATTTTTTCATGGTGGGATCTTTGGCTTGGTAGTTCCCTGTTATTTGCGAGGTGATTACTTGTGAATCACTGAAGATGTTGAGTTTTTGAGCTCCAACCTCCTTAGCCAGCTTCAAACCAGCTAGTAACGCTTCATATTCCGCCTGGTTATTCGAGGCGGGGAACCCAAATTTGAGGGAAATCTCAACTTGGGTTCCTTGGTTGCTTTCTATTATCACACCTGCATCGCTTCTGGTCTGTGAATTCTGCAATGAAGTCAGCTAAGTACTGTGATTTGATGGCTGTCCGAGCTTCATATTGGAGGTCGAACTCGGATAATCCGACTGCCCATTGTAAAATTCTGCCTGCTAGATCTTTTTTCTGCAATATTCCTTTTATGGGCTGGTCGGTTCGAACCTTAATAGTGTGAGCCTGAAAGTATGGGCGAAGTCGTCGAGATGTCAATATGAGAGTATAGGCAAACTTTTCTATTTTTTTGGTAGTTTAGCTCGGACCCCTGCAGTGCTTTACTAATGAAGTATACAGGTTGTTGCCCTTTGTCGTCCTTCCGAACCAATGCTGAGGCTACTGCCCGACTTCCTACCGCAAGATACAATATGAGTGGTTCTTCCTTTCGTGGTCGAGTTAGAATAGGTGGTTATCCTAGGAAGTTTTTGAAATCCTGGAAGGCTTGCTCGCATTCCTTTGTCCATTCGAAATTTTTTCCTTTCCTTAAAGTAGCGTAGAAGGGGAGAGATCTTATCGCTGATCCCGCTAAGAATCTGGATAAGGCTGCCAATCTCCCGTTGAGTTGTTGTACCTCTCTGACATAAGTTGGGCTCTTCATGTTGAGTATGGCCTGGCATTTGTCTGGATTCGCTTCGATTCCTCTTTGTGTGAGCATGAAACCTAAGAATTTGCCCGCTTCTACTGCAAAGGTACATTTTGTGGGATTGACTCGCATGTCGTGCTTCCTTATAGTGTCGAACACCTGAGCTAGGTCAGACAATAATGTCTCTTCACTTTGTGTCTTTATCAACATGTCATCCACATAGACTTCCATGATTTTTCTGATGTGATCTGAGAAGACTTTATTCATTAGCCTTTGATAAGTAGCTCCCGCATTCTTGAGACCGAAAGGCATCACCATGTAGCAGTAATTTGCTTTTGGCGTAAAAAACGAGGTCTATTCTTGATCTGGTGGATACATGAGGATTTGGTTGTATCCGAAATATGCATCCATAAACGAGAGGTATCTATATCCGGAGGAAGCATCTACCAGAGCGTCGATACTTGGGAGTGGGTAAGGATCTTTTGGGCAGGCTTTGTTGAGTTCGGTGTAGTCGGTGTACATTCGCCACTTCCCATTTGATTTTTTCACCAAGACGACGTTAGCTAGCCATAGTGGGTACTTGACTTCTCTTATGAATCCTGCCTCCAGTAGTGCTTGTACCTGTTCTTCCACAGCTTGGGATCGCTCTGGCCCAAGTTTTCTTCGTCTTTGCTGTACCGGCCGAGATCCTGGATAGACCGCCAACTTGTGACACATTAGCTTGGGGTCTATGCCTGGCATGTCTGCAGCTTTCCATGCAAAGAGATCGATATTATCTCGCAAGAACTGTACTAGTAATTCCTTTGCATCTCCTTTCAGGATCGTGCCAATATTAGTCGTTTTGTCCGAGGTGTCTCCGATCTGAACTTTCTCTATTTCACCTTCGGGCTGTGGACGGAGTTCTTCTCGTCTCTGAATTCTACCAAGCTCAATTGTATGGAATTCTTCTCCTCTGCCTCTGAGGTTTAGACTTTCGTTATAACAGCGGCGTGCCATCTTTTGATCTGCTTTTATTGTGGCTATCCCTTCTGTGGTTGGGAATTTCATGCATAGATGTGGAGTCGAGACTATTGCGCCGAGTTGATTTAGTGTTGTCCGACCTATTAGGGCATTGTAGGCTGAACTCACGTCGACCACAATGTAGTCTATCTTGAGTGTTCTGGATTGGTTCCCTTTTCTGAAGGTTGTATGTAGTGACATGTATCCCAGTGGTTGTATTGGGGTATCTCTCAGTCCGAACAGGCTGTTCGGGTATGCTCTAAGCTCCTTTTCTTCTAAGCCGAGCTTGTTGAAGGCTGTTTTGAATAAGATGTCAGCAGAACTCCCTTCGTCTATTAATGTGCGGTGGAGATTGGCGTTTGCTAGTATGATGGTGATGACCATGGGATCGTCGTGTCCTGAGATGATACCAGATGCGTCTTCTTTGGTGAACGTGATTGCAGGGATGTCGGGTGCTTCCTCCTTTCCTTCAACATGATATACTTCTTTGAGGTATCTTTTGCGGGATGATTTGGAGATTTCACCTCCTGCGAATCCTCCATGTATCATATGGACATGTCTTTCTGGCGTACGAGGTGATTGCTCAGCTCGTCCGACATCTTCGTCTCTTCGTCTTTTCCTTTGCTCATCATCTCAGGTGGCCAGATACCGATTTAGTTTTCCTTCTCTTACTAATTTTTCTATGATATTTTTTAAGTCGAAGCATTCGTTGGTGGAATGCCCTTGGACCCGATGATATTCACAGTATTCGTTCCGATTTCCTCCTCCTCTTTTGCCTTTGAGTGGTCAAGCTGGGGGTATCTTTTCTGTGTTACAGACTTCTTTGTAAATATCCACAAGGGACACCCGAAGAGGGGTGTAATTATGATACTTTTTGATTTTTTTGCCCGTTCGATCTTCCTTCTTCTTGGATTCTTTATCTCGGTAGGTGAAACCGGATTTCGAGGCTTCTCTAAGTCGGGAATTTTCTTCCATGTTGATGTACTTCTCTGCCCGCTCTTGCACCTCGTCTAGAGATGTGGGGTATTTCTTTGATATAGATTGGCTGAAAGGTCCCTCTCGTAGGCCGTTGATGAGGCCCATGACAGCAGCCTCTGTTGGCAAGCTTTGTATGTCTAGGCATGTTTTGTTGAATCTTTGCATGTAGTTGCGAAGACTTTCCCGATCTCCTTGCTTGATACTCAGTAAACTGGGAGCGTCCTTGCCCTTGTCTTTTTGGCCAGGTCGTCGAAGTTTGAGACGGACTTCGGAGGTAGGTTGTCGAACCATCTGATTGCTGTCTTTGTGAGAGTCGTTGGAAAAGTTTTGCAATGGACGGCATCTGGAGTGTCGGTGAGGTACATTCTGCTTCTGAAGTTGCTGAGATGATGGTTGAGATCTGTGGTGCCATCATACAAAGTCATATCCGGAAGTTTGAAGTCTTTAGGGATTTTAGTCTTCATGATTTCCCTAGTGAATGGATCTTGATCCTTGCGAGAGTTGTCCTCAGGGGTGGTCTGGGTAGCCTTTGCTTTGAGATCGACTTCAAGTTGTAGGAGTTTATCTTCTAATTCTCGACGTTGCCTTACCTCTCTTTGTAGATCCTTGCCAACTTCTTGCTGGTACTGGCTTTCTTTTTCGAGTTGCTTTAGGCGATCTTGAAGTGCTTCTATTACTCCCAGATGTGATGAGTTTTTGTCTCCGTTAGATTCTGGAGTATCCTTTGGTGTGGTATCCATATTTTTGTGCGGCGTTCTGTCCTCTAGATCTGAGTTGTGGTCGTTGTCATGGTCGTCCGCCATGGTGATGGGATGACTTCCAGGTTCCCCGGCAACGGCGCCAATGTTCCGAGGGTTACCTGAAACTGTAGGTCGATCTCGGATGAGATCTTCTGTACTGGTCGGAGATGACGTGTCCGACTAGCTGGTTGCGGTCGGAGCTGTTGTGTCCGACTTGTTGGGCTGACTGCACCTCTGATCCTTGGTCACCGGAGGGTGGGGGGTACCTGCAAGAGACTCCGATGCTTAAGTTAGCATGGGTATTAAACAGGTTTTTAGTAGAATCAGAGTATGAGTTATACTTGGGTGTTCCAGTGTATTTATAATGGTGTGGAGTGACCTTTTTAGATAAGATAAGTTAGTTATCTTATCTTATCTTATCTTATCTTTGGGTGAGGTCAGCTTATCTTCAAGGGAACTGCCCTTATCTCTGTAGGTTCGGACTGCCTGTAGATTTGGGTCGTGTTCCTCTATTTGGGCCCTTTATTGGGCTTTCTTGTCGATTTAGCCGACCCCTTTGAGAAGAGGTCGGGTAGCCTGACCTGAAGAGGTCAGTCGCTTTGTCACCAATCATCCCAGGTCGGATAGCTCGACCCAGGGTGTGAACAGAAACAGTGGAAAAATTTCATGCAACCCTCCACCAAATGAATCAAGCGATCAATCGATTACCTTCCCGACGTTTGGACTCTCAAGGAACTCCCATGGCTTCATGTGGAAAATCTATTGAAGAACACAGCATGAAGGAGAAGCTAGAAACTCCAGTAGACAGTGAGAGGCATGATTTTGTATTAGAACAACTGGAAGAAGCTACGCTTGCCAGAGAAGAAGTGGAAGTAGTTGAAGACTTGGAAGATGCAGAACCTCCATGGGAAACTCGAGTCATAGAGCCTCCTTCTAAGACGTTTGCAATTGATGTTGAGGAGGGTGTACAACCTCCAAGGCATATCATGATTGAAGACTTTGAAGAGGTTGATCAAGAGATGGATTCAATCATTGATGAAATCTTATCTGTAATTGAATCCTCTCCCATTGGACTTGACATGGAGATTAAAGAAGAAGAAAGACAACTCCCATGCCCTTGGTGAACAATGAAGAAGAAATCGAATTGGAAGAAAGCTACCAAGAGGAAGAGGTTGAAATTGAAGAAGCTTGTAAGGAGGTGGAAGTTGTCAAGAAAGAGCTCAAGGGAATGGAGCTGGAAATCACCTTGCCAAAGTTGCTGGAGACCTCTCCCCCAAAGCCATCACCATCCATCCCTTCATTCAAGTGGGTAAATCTCTCATTTCTAAGCTTAATTAGCTCACTTGAATATGCTTTGTTTGAAACAGATGGGCAGCTTAGAGCTCTTTGTGGCTATAAGAGCAAGCGGGAGATGGTTAGTGGTAGGAAATATCATGAAAGGTTCAATATGGTTGCATGCTCCAAATTGAAGTACAAAAGTTGGTGTAAAGCTCAATTGAATGGGTTTAGGAAGTTGTTTGGGTGCTTTAGTAAGAATTCAGATTGCTTGCCACCCGGTTGGAACAATAATGGTCAACAAGAAGACGAGTGCAAAGGCAAGGTCTGGGACCCGGAATTCAGTCTAGAAATCAATACTCTTGGAGCCTTGTCACTTGCTTTAACCTGCTTGAAGGCTTTCTGCGCCTAGTTTGGGATCTCGGAGGCCATTGGAATTACAAACATTGGTGGGGATTCAAGGATCAGTACAAGCACAAGCCACCATGACAAGGAGCTCATCAAATGTCCAACTTAAGGACTTTAACTAAAAGTGCTAGGTGGGAGACAACCCACCATGGTATGATCATTCTTTTTCAGTCTTAGTTTTATTTTATTTTGTTTTATTCTTAATTTTATTTTATTTTTCTTGGTGTTCATTCATAGTACATGCATCAGCATTTGCATTCTGCATAAAAAAATGAAGCACGCACGCGACCGCGTCATAGGTGTATCAAGAAGAAAAGAGAATTGAACAGAAAGTCATGCGAAAGCGTGGCTGGAGGCGTGCCTTAGGCACAACCATGCCCACGCGACCGCGTCATTTTGAAAAAAAATGCCTCCCACGCGTCCGCGTCACCTACGCGAACGCGTGGCCCTATAAAATCGATGTAAAGAGGTGTATGGCGGAGAGTTATGATGGAGCTAGGCTGGAATGATGCTAGAAGCACAAGCCTTACCACCCGACCGCGTGCCCCACGCGTCCACGTCATTTTCAAAATATGGCCATTCACGCGATCGCGTCAACCACGTGAACGCGTCACCCAGATTTTTGGCAAAATGCATTTAAAATAGAGAGTTGTGCGAGGACGAGACTGCCCTCGCGCCACTAGCACAAATTAAGTCACGCGTCCGCATCACTTGAAAAACATCGCACACCACGCGACCACGTGACTCATGCGTCCGCGTCACATACGGCGCATAGATTATCCAGATCAGCCAAATATAATATCTTTTCTTCTCCAAATTCTACTTTTTCTTTTCCCTTCTTATTTCTTTCTTCCTCCTTTCTTACTTTCTTCTTCTTCTTCATCTCTTTAACTTCTCATCCTTCACTTTCATTCTATTTTACTTAATTTATCTGCATACTTTCATTCATTGCATTTTAATTTTGTGCATATTTTTTATTTTTTTTTCTAAATTTATTATTTTTCCATTGGTGTTAAATTTTCTTCTTCAACTGTTGCATCTTTTCTTGCATTATTCTGGTGCTTCATGACTTGTTTTATTCTGATTGGGTATTATTATTCACAAGTCAATGCTAATTTTTATAATACTGGTATTCTTTTTGCATTGATATGCACTTATACTATCTTGCATTACCCACACTCCTCCCCTTTGTTGCAAATTTTGCACTATTGATATGCCATGTGCCTTTACTGTTTTCTCACTTGCATGTTGTAGCTACCATGTAATTGGGACCCTTATTATTTGGCATTAACACCCATAGTTTATTTGTTTTCTATCTTTGTTTCTGGCTTACTTTTCTTCTTTTCCTCTTCTTTTAGGATGGCCACCGAAAAAGGGAAAGGAAAAGAACTTCTATATGGGGCGACAAACAAGTCCACCTACACAATCTTTGGAGAAAAGCGTCAGTTGTAGCAGCCCGTCCACTTGCACTTCTCAGCATGCACCGAGGACGGTGCAATCTTTAAGTGTGGGGAGGTCAATACCGATCTCCATGGGTTAGTTACTCTTCTATCTCAACACCAATGGTTTATTTTCCTTGTTAGTTGTTGCATTTGCATGTTTGTTTGATTTTGCGCATATTTTACCACTTGGTTAAAGTAATATTTTCTTTTTCAAGAAACTTTTTATAATATTTCACTAATTTAAATTGAAAATTTTTTTATTAAACTTGTTTGAAGACTGTAAATTGGAACATGGTTTAAAGTTAAAGAACACAACCTGTGAGATTTTGAGCTTATTTATATGGTTACATCATTTAACTATAAATTTTTATTCTTGTGTGTTCTTTTCTATGATTGTAATTTATATTTTGTTTCATTCTATATGTCCAATATTTGGGGTATTTACATGCTTGCATATGATTGAGGCCATTATTTGATTATTAGCTCACTTATCCCAAATAGCCTACCCTTCCATTTACCTTTGTTAGTCACTTTGAGCCTTTTTAATCCCATTTGTTCTATATTTTACCACATCACTAGCCTTAAGCGGAAAAATAATTAAATATCCCAATTGAATCTTTGGTTAGCTTAAGATAGAGATTGTGTAACAATTAAGTGTGGGAAAATTGTGGGAACTTGGGTTAATGAAAGTGTATAGTGTTTCATTGATAAAATATTGGGAATTTGGGTGCCTACACATGTAAAACAGAAAAATTAAAAATCCATATGCATTGATATGTTATTTTTGCCTTTATGTCTTCATATATATATATATATATATATATATATATTCAATAAATAAGTAAATAAATAAGGGAACAAAATTACCCCAATGCTAAGTTAAGTTAAGAAAAAGATCAATGCATATGTGATAAAAAAATTAATTAAAAGAAAGGTTGATGCATGAGTATGAGATGAAAAAGTGGGAATTATGGGTAGCTAGGTGATGAGCGGATAATTTATACACTTTTTGGCATTATTTTTAGGTAGTTTTTAGTATGATTTAGTTAGTTTTTACTAAGTTTTTATTAGTTTTTATGCAAAATTCACATTTCTGGAGTTTACTATGAGTTTGTGTATTTTTCTGTGATTTCAGATATTTTCTGGCAGAAATTGAGGGACCTGAGCAAAAATCTGATTCAGAAGTTGAAAAAGGACTGCAGATGCTGTTGGATTCTGACCTCCCTGCACTCGAAATGGATTTTCTGGAGCTACAGAAACTCAATTGCCGCGTCTCAATTGCGTTGGAAAGTAGACATCCAAGAATTTCCATCAATATATAATAGTCCATACTTTGCCCGAGTTTTGACGACGCAAACTGGCGTTCAAATGCCAACTTCCTGCCCTATTCTGAAGTTAAACGCCAGAAATAGGTTACAAACCAGAGTTAAATGCAACAAACAGGCTGCAACCTGGTGTTTAACTCCAAGAAGAGTCTCTACACGTGAAAGCTTCAATGCTCAGCCCAAGCACACACCAAGTGGGCCCCGAAAGTGGATTTCTGCACTATCTGTACTTAGTTACTCATTTTCTATAAACCCTAGTTACTAGTTTAGTATAAAAACTACTTTTAGGGATTTATTTTACATCCAGTTTTCATATTTCGAAACTGAGACCATTGTACACGTTTGGAGGCTGGCCTCACGGCCATGCCTAGACCTTCATCACTTATGTATTTTCAACGGTGGAGTTTCTACACCCCATAGATTAAGGTGTGGAGCTCTGCTGTTCCTCATGAATTAATGTAAAGTACTATTATTTTTCTATTCAACTCAAGCTTATTCTTATTCTAAGATATTCATTCGCACACAAGAACATGATGAATGTGATGATTATATGACACTCATCACCATTCTCACCTATGAACGTGTGCCTGACAACCACTTCTGTTCTACATGAAAAACAAGCTTGAATGCATATCTCTTAGCCTCCTGGTTCACGATCAGAGTCTTCGTGGTATAAGCTAGAATCAATTGGCGGCCATTCTTGAGATCTGGAAAGTCTAAACCTTGTCTGTGGTATTCAGAGTAGGATCTGGGATGGGATGACTGTGACGAGCTTCAAACTCGCAAGTGTTGGGCGTAGTGACAGACGAAAAAGGATCAATGGATCCTATTCTAACATGAGTGAGAATCGACAGATGATTAGCCGTGCGGTGACAGCGCATTTGGACCATTTTCACTGAGAGGACGGATGGTAGCCATTGACAACGGTGATCCCCCAACATACAGCTTGCCATGGAAAGGAGTATGAATGATTGAATGAAGACAGTAGGAAAGTAGAGATTCAGAAGCAACAAGCATCTCCATACGCTTATCTGAAATCCTACCAATGAATTACATAAGTATTTCTATCTTATTTTATATTTTAATTATATTTTAATTATCAATACCTCATAACCATTTGAATCTGCCTGACTAAGATTTACAAGATGACCATAACTTGCTTCAAGCTGACAATCTCCGTGGGGTCGACCCTTACTGACGTAAGGTTTATTACTTGGACGACCCAGTGCACTTGTTGGTTAGTTGTGCGGAGTTGTGAAAAGGAGTTGAGATTACAATCGTGCGTACCAAGTTTTCGGCGCCGTTGAGATCACAATTTCGTGCACCAAGTTTTTGGTGCCGTTGCCGGGGATTGTTCGAGTTTGGACAACTGACGGTTCATCTTGTTGCTCAAATTAGGTAATTTTATTTTGATTTTAAGCTTTTTGTTTTCTATTATTTTTATTTTTATTTTCAAAAAATTTTCAAAATAAAATAAAATAAATTATTCTATGTTCTTCAAAATTTTTAAGAATGAATTCTAGAGTTTCATGAGATATGTTGAATCCTGGCTGGCTGTTAAGCCATGTCTAATCTTTTGGACCGAGGTTTCAACTATCATTAGAAGAGCTTCTTTGTCTTTCTCAGCAATTTAGCTGTTGTATGTAATGATCTGCTAAAGCTTGGCTGGCCATTGGCCATGTCTAGTGTTTTGGACTGGAGCTTTCACTAAAAGCTTGGCTGGCTAGTAAGCCATGTCTAATTCCTGGACCGGAGTTTTAGGCTGACATTGCATGATTCCTGGAATTCTCATTAAAAATTTTGAAATCCTTATTTTTCTTTTTCCAAATAATTTTCGAAAAATACAAAAAATTTAATAAAATCATAAAACCAAAAATAATTTGTGTTTCTTGTTTGAGTCTTGGGTCAAATTGTAAGTTTAGTGTCAATTGCATATTTTTAATTTTCACTAAAATTTTCGAAAACTCATGCATGATGTTCTTCATGATCTTCAAGTTGTTCTTGATGATCTTCTTTGTTTGATATTTGTATTTTCTTGTTTAGTGTCTTTGCTTGTTTTTCATATGCATTTTCAATTTGTTAGTGTCTAAACATTGAAAACTTCTAAGTTTGGTGTCTTGCATGTGTGTCTTTTCTTAAAAATTTTCAAAAATAAGTTCTTGGTGTTCATCTTGACATTCAAAGTGTTCTTGCATGCATCATGTGTTTTGATATTAAATTCTCATATTTTGCATCATTTCTATATTTTTCTCTTTCTTCATTAAAAATTCAAAAATAAAAAAATATCTTTCCCTTATTTCACTCATAAATTTCAAAAATTTGAATTGATTTAGTCATAAAGTTTTAAAATTTAATTATTTCTTATTAGTCAAGTCAAATTTTCAATTTAAAAATTCTATCTTTTTCAAATCTTTTTCAAAAGTCAAATCTTTTTCATTTTTACTTTATTTTCGAAAACTTTTAAAAATTGATTTTCAAAATCTTTTTCTTATTTTTATTTCATATTTTCGAAATTAATGCTAACAATTAATGTGATTGATTCAAAAATATT
The DNA here is from genome assembly GCF_059453495.1 of Arachis ipaensis. Lineage (NCBI taxonomy): Eukaryota > Viridiplantae > Streptophyta > Magnoliopsida > Fabales > Fabaceae > Arachis > Arachis ipaensis. The sequence continues at coordinate 36,120,352 of NC_142436.1, forward strand.
AAGTTTGTTACTTACCTAGTAAGAAAGGTTCAATCTTTAAATTTTAGAATCATATCTTTTTGTTTCTTGTTAGTAAAGTAATTAACTTTAATTTTAAAAATCAAATCTTTTTAAATTTCTTTTTTTTAAATCTTTTTCAAAATAATTTTCAATCATATCTTTTTCAAAAATCAATTTTCAAAATCTTTTCTAACCTCCTATCTTTCCAAATTTGATTTTCAAATCTTTTTCAATTAACTACTTAACTTTTTGTTTGATTTTAAAAGTTTTCTATTTCAATCATATCTTTTTCAAAACCACCTAACTACTTTTCTCTCTCCAATTTTCGAAAATCACTAACAACTTTTTCAAAAATCTCTTTTTATTTAATTAATTCATTTAGTTTCAAATTTTATTTTATTCCTTTTTATAATTTTTGAATACTAACCAATAATTAAAATAAAAATAAAAAAAATATTGTCCTTTTATTTTAATTTAAATTCGAATTTAATCTCTCTCTCTCTCTCTCTCTCTCTCTCATCTCTTTCTATTTATTTATTTAACTACTAACACTTCTCTTCTACTCATAATTCGAACCCCCTCTTCTTCTCTGTGTTCGAATTTTTTCTCTTCTCATTCTTCTATTCTTTTCTTCTTCTACTCACATAAAGGAATCTCTATACTGTGACATAGAGGATTCCATATTTTCTTTGTTCTCTTCTCTTTCATATGAGCAAGAACAAGGATAAATGCATTCTTGTTGAAGTTGATCCTGAACCTGAAAGGACTCTTAAGAGGAAACTAAGAGAAGCTAAAGCACAATACTCTGAAGAGGACCTAACTGAAATTTTCGAAACAGAAAAAACAGAGATAGCTGAACCCAACAACGACAATGCAAGAAAGGTGCTTAGTGATTTCACTACACCAACTTCCAATTTCTATGGAAAAAGCATCTCAATTCCTGCCATTGGAGCAAACAACTTTGAGCTTAAGCCTCAATTAGTTTTTCTAATGCAACAGAATTGCATGTTTCATGGACTTCCATTGGAAGATCCCCATCAGTTCTTAGCTGAATTCTTGCAAATCTGTGACACTGTCAAGACCAATGGAGTTGATCCCGAGGTCTACAGGCTTATGCTTTTCCCTTTTGCTGTAAGAGACAGAGCTAGAACATGGTTGGATTCACATCCTAAGGAAAGCCTGAACTCTTGGGAAAAGCTGGTCAGTGCTTTCCTGGCCAAATTCTTTCCTCCTCAAAAGATGAGCAAGCTTAGAGTGGAAATCCAAACCTTCAAACAGAAGGAAGGTGAGTCCCTCTATGAAGCTTGGGAAAGATATAAGCAATTGATCAAAAGGTGTCCTACTGACATGCTTCCAAAATGGTGCATCATATGTATATTCTATGATGGTCTATATGAGTTGTCAAAAATGTCATTGGACCATTCTGCAAGAGGATCTCTTCATCTGAAAACCCCTGCAGAAGCTCAGGAACTCATTGAAATGGTTGTAAATAACCAGTTCATGTATACATCTGAGAGGAATCCTGTGAACAATGGGACGCCTCAGAAGAAGGAAGTTCTTGAAATTGATATTCTGAATGCCATATTGGCTCAGAACAAAATATTGACTCAGTAAGTCAATATGATTTCTCAGAGTCTGAATGGATTGCAAGCTGCATCCAACAGTACTAAAGAAGCATCTTCTGAAGAAGAAGCTATGATCCTGAGAACCCTGCAATGGCAGAGGTGAATTACATGGGAGAATCCTATGGAAACACCTATAATCCTTCATGGAGAAATCATCCAAATTTCTCATGGAAGGACCAACAGAAGCCTCAACAAGGCTTCAATAATAATGGTGGAAGAAATAGGTTTAGCAATAGCAAGCCTTTTCTATCATCTTCTCAGCAACAGATAGAGAATTCTGAACAGAGCCATTTTGGCCTGGCAACCTTAGTCTCTAATCTATCCAAGACCATACTAAGTTTCATGAATGAAATAAGGTCCTCCATTAGAAATTTGGAGGCACAGATGGGTCAGCTGAGTAAGAAGATTACTGAAACTCCTTCCAGTACTCTCCCAAGCAATACAGAAGAAAATCCCAAGAGAGAGTGCAAGGCTATAACCATGACCAACATGGCCGAACCTGGAGAGAGTGAGGAGGACGTGAGTCCCAGTGAGAAAAGCCTCATGGGACGTCCTCTAGACAGAAAGGAATTTTCCTTTGAGGAACCAAAGGAATCTGGGGCTCATATAGAGACCATAGAGATTCCATTGAACCTCTTTCTGCCATTCATGAGCTCTGATGAATATTTTTCCTCTGAAGAGGATGAAGACATCACTGAAGAGCAAGTTGTTAAATATCTAGGAGCAATCATGAAGCTGAATGCCAAGTTATTTGGTAATGAGACTTGGGAGGATGAACCCCCTTGTTCACCAATGAACTGAGTGCATTAATGAGGCAAACATTACCTCAGAAGAAACTGGATCCCAGAAAGTTCTTAATACCTTGTACCATAGGCACCATGACCTTTGAGAAGGCTCTATGTGACTTGGGGTCAGGGATAAACCTCATGCCCCTCTCTGTAATGGAGAAACTAGGGATCTTTGAGGTGCAAGTTGCAAGAATCTCACTAGAGATGACAGACAATTCAAGAAAACAGGTTTATGGACTAGTAGAGGACGTGCTAGTAAAGGTTGAAGGCCTTTACATCCCTGCTGATTTCATAATCCTAGACACTGGGAAGGATGAGGATGAATCCATCATCCTTGGTAGACCCTTCCTAGCCACAGCAAAAGCTGCGATTGATGTTGACAGAGGAGAGTTGGTCCTTTAGTTAAATGAGGACTACCTTGTATTTAAGACTCAAGGTTCTCCTTCTGTAACCATGGAGAGGAAGCATGAAAAGCTTCTCTCAATACAGAGTCAAACAAAACCCCCACATTCAAACTCTAAGTTTGGTGTTGGAAGGCCACAACCAAACTCTAAGTTTGGTGTTGGGAGGCCACAACCAAACTCTAAGTTTGGTGTTGAGAGGCCCCAACCCTGCTCTGATTATATGTGAGGCTCCATGAGAGCTCACTGTCAAGCTATTGACATTAAAGAAGCGCTTATTGGGAGGCAACCCAATGTTATTTAATTATATTTATTTATTTTCTATTGTTATTTTATGTTTTCTGTAGGTTGATGATCATGTGAAGTCACAAAAATAACTGAAAAATCAAAAACAGAATGAAAAATAGCATTAAAAATAGCACACTCTGGAGGATAAGCTTACTGGTGATTAACACCAGAAAGAAACATCAAGCTGGCGTTAAATTCTAGAAACAGGCTATAGTCTGGCGTTAAACGCCAGAAACAAGCTACAGCTTGGCGTTTAACGCCAGAAACAAGCAGCAGTCTGGCGTTAAATGCCAGGATTACACTCTAAGGGCGTTTTGCACGCCTAAATGGAGCAAGGATGATAAGTCCTTGACCCCTCAGGATCTGTGGACCCCACAGGATCCCCACCTACCCCACCTCTTCTTCTCTCCTCTTCACACCTTTCCATAACACTCTTCCCCAAATACCCTTCACCTATCAAATCCTACCCTCTCCCTCCATCTCCTCCATTTTCTTCTTCTTCTCCTTCATTGTTTCTTCTTTGCTCGAGGACGAGCAAACCTTTTAAGTTTGGTATGGTAAAAGCATTACTTTTTTATTTTTGCATAACCATTTATGGCACCTAAGGTCGGAGAAATCTCTAGAAAGAGGAAAGGAAAGGCAAAAGCTTCTACCTTCGAGTCATGGGAGATGGAGAGATTCATCTCACAAGCCCATCACTAAAGATAGGATGAAGCAAACAAGAGAGCCCACTCATGGACCTCAACAAGAGCATGAGAAAGTTCCTCATCATGAAATCCCTAAGATGCCTCAAGGGATGTACTTTCCTCCACAAAACTATTGGGAGCAAATCAACACCTCCTTAGGAGAATTAAGCTCCAACATGGGACAATTAAGGGTGGAGCACCAAGAGCATTCCATCCTCCTCCATGAAATTAGAGAAGACCAAAGAGCCATGAGGGAGGAGCAACAAAGGCAAGGAAGAGACAGAGAGGAGCTCAAGAGCACCATTGGTTCTTCAAGAGGAAGAAGACGCCACCCTCACCAAGGTGGACCCATTCCTTAATCTCCTTGTCTATTTATTTTTTTCTGTTTCATTCTCTATGCTTTATGTTTATTTATGTTTGTGTCTTTATTACATGATCATTAGTGTCTAGTGTCTATGTCTTAAAGCTATGAATGTCCTATGAATCCATCACCTTTCTTAAATGAAAAATGTTTTAATCACAAAAGAACAAGAAGTACAGGATTTCGAATTCATCCTTGAAATTAGTTTAATTATTTTGATGTGGTGATAATACTTTTTGTTTTCTGAATGAATGCTTGAACAGTGCATATTTTTGAATTTGTTGCTTATGAATGTTAAAATTGTTGGCTCTTGAAAGAATAATGAAAAAGGAGAAATGTTATTGATAATCTAAAAAATCATAAAATTGATTCTTGAAGCAAGAAAAAGCAGTGAAAAAGTAAGGCTTGCAAAAAAAAAATGGTGAAAATAAAAAAAAAAGAAAGAAAAAGAAAAAGCAAGCAGAAAAAGCCAATAGCTCTTTAAACCAAAAGGCAAGAGCAAAAAGCCGGTAACCCTTTAAACCAAAAGGCAAGGATAAAAAGGATCCAAGGCTTTGAGCATTAATGGATAGGAGGGCCAAAAGGAATAAAATCCTGGCCTAAGCGGCTAAACCAAGCTGTCCCTAACCATGTGCTTGTGGCGTGAAGGTGTCAAGTGAAAAGCTTGAGACTGAGCGGTTAAATTCGTGATCCAAATCAAAAAGAGTGTGCTTAAGAACCCTGGACACCTCTAATTGGGGACTATAGCAAAAAGATTGTGCAAAAAGAGTCTGAAAAGGTTTACCCAGTTATGTGTCTGTGGCATTTATGTATCTGGTGGTAATACTGGAAAACAAAGTGCTTAGGGCCACGGCCAAGACTCATAAAGTAGCTGTGTTCAAGAATCAACATACTGAACTAGGAGAATCAATAACACTATCTAAATTCTGATTTCCTATAGATGCCAATCATTCTGAACTTCAAAGGATAAAGTGAGATGCCAAAACTGTTCAGAGGCAAAAAGCTTCTAGTCCCGCTCATCTAATTGGAGCTAAGTTTTATTGATATTTTGGAATTTATAGTATATTCTCTTCTTTTTATCCTATTTGATTTTCAGTTGCTTGGGGACAAGCAACAATTTAAGTTTGGTGTTGTGATGAGCGGATAATTTATATGCTTTTTGGCATTATTTTTAGGTAGTTTTTAGTATGATTTAGTTAGTTTTTACTAAGTTTTTATTAGTTTTTATGCAAAATTAACATTTCTGGACTTTACTATGAGTTTGTATGTTTTTCTGTGATTTCACGTATTTCTGGCTGAAATTGAGGGACCTGAGCAAAAATCTGATTCAGAAGCTGAAAAAGGACTGCAGATGCTGTTGGATTCTGACCTCCCTGCACTCGAAATGGATTTTCTGGAGCTACAGAAACCCAATTGGCGCGCTCTCAATTGCGTTGGAAAGTAAATATCTAGGGCTTTCCAGCAATATATAATAGTTCATACTTTGCCTGAGTTTTGATGACGCAAACCGGCGTTCAAACGCCAACTTCCAGCTCTATTCTGAAGTTAAACGCCAGAAACAGGTTACAAACCAGAGTTAAACGCCACAAACAGGCTGAACCTGGCGTTTAACTCCAAGAAGAGTCTCTATACGTGAAAGCTTTAATGCTCAGCCCAAGCACACACCAAGTGGGCCCCGGAAGTGGATTTCTGCACTATCTGCACTTAGTTACTCATTTTCTGTAAACCCTAGTTACTAGTTTAGTATAAAAAACTACTTTTAAGGATTTATTTTACATCCAATTTTCATATTTCGAAACTGAGACCATTGTACACGTTTGAAGGCTGGCCTCACAGCCATGCCTAGACCTTCATCACTTATGTATTTTCAACGGTGGAGTTTCTACACCCCATAGATTAAGGTGTGGAGCTCTGCTGTTCCTCATGAATTAATGCAAAGTACTATTGTTTTTCTATTCAACTCAAGCTTATTCTTATTCTAAGATATTCATTCGCACACAAGAACATGATGAATGTGATGATTATGTGACACTCATCACCATTCTCACCTATGAACGCGTGCCTGACAACCACTTCCGTTCTACATGAAAACAAGCTTGAATGCATATCTCTTAGCCTCCTGGTTCACGATCAGAGTCTTCGTGGTATAAGCTAGAATCAATTGGCGGCCATTCTTGAGATCCGGAAAGTCTAAACCTTGTCTGTGGTATTCAGAGTAGGATCTGGGATGGGATGACTGTGACGAGCTTCAAACTCGCGAGTGTTGGGCGTAGTGGCAGACGCAAAAGGATCAATGGATCCTATTCTAACATGAGTGAGAACTGACAGATGATTAGCCGTGCGGTGACAGCGCATTTGGACCATTTTCACTGAGAGGACGGACGGTAGCCATTGACAACGGTGATCCCCCAACATACAGCTTGCCATGGAAAGGAGTATGAATGATTGAATGAAGACAGTAGGAAAGCAGAGATTCAGAAGCAACAAGCATCTCCATACGCTTATCTGAAATCCTACCAATGAATTACATAAGTATTTCTATCTTATTTTATATTTTAATTATATTTTAATGATCAAAACCTCATAACCATTTGAATATGCCTGACTGAGATTTACAAGACGACCATAGCTTGCTTCAAGCCGACAATCTCTATGGGATCGACCCTTACTGACGTAAGGTTTATTACTTGGACGACCCAGTGCACTTGTTGGTTAGTTGTGCGGAGTTGTGAAAAGGAGTTGAGATTACAATCGTGCGTACCAAGTTTTTGGCACCGTTGAGATCACAATTTCGTGCACCACTAGGCATAATTTTAGAATTGTATAGAGTATGTATATGTTAGGTGAGATCTTAGACTAATCAAGGATTCAATTTATAGCTCACTTAGCCATATATATACCATCACCTTTACCTTGGCCCCATTACAACCTTGAAAATACCTCATGATGTTTGCATTGGTACATTAAATACTTGTTGATTAGTTAGATGAAGAACAAAGTTTGGAAAGCATGATTAGAGAAGAGTAGAGTGATTAACCCTAGACACTTGAGAGATTAGAGTGCATGTACACTACCAGTGAGGGTTCAAAGCTTGATTCTATGTTCCCTGCTTTCATGAGCTAACTTCTTACAAGTGTACTTGTCTTTTATTGTATAATTTGAATTAGTGAAATCTGATTTATGTCTGTATTGAAGAGCTTATTTACTTTTAACCAAGTAGGTAGAAACATTTTGCATGTAGTTGCATTCATATAGATAGGTTGCATTACATACTTTCTACCATTCCTCTTCACTTTTATAGCTTCTCTTGAGTTTAGCATGAGGACATGCTAATATTTAAGTGTGGGGAGGTTGATAAACCACTATTTTATGGTTTATCTTGTGCTCAATTGAGTAGATTTTATCAATCCTTCATACACTTATCCATACAAAATGCATGGTTTTACAATTTCCTTCTTGATTTTGTGCTATGATTGAAAACATGCTTCTTTGGCTTTTATTTTCCTATGTTCAAATCCTCTCTTATTACCATTCGATGCCGTGATATGTGTGTTAAGTGTTTTCAGAGATTACAGGGCAGGAATGGCTTAGAGGATGGAAAGGAAGCATGCAAAAGTGGAAGGAATACAAGAAGTTGAAGAAATTGCTAAGTTGTCCAGTCTGACCTCTTTGCACTCAAACAGTCATAACTTGAGCTACAGAGGTCTAAATGATTCGGTTTTAGTTGCATTGGAAAGCTATTGTTCTGAGCTTCGAAATGATATATAATTTGCTATAGTTTCCGTACATCTAGGTGATGCGAATGCATGCTTTATGCGGACGCGTCACAGTGACGAAAAAACCAGCGTGGCAGATTTCGCCCCCAGCGATTTCTGGGCTGTTTTTGACCCAATTTTCGGCCCAAAAAATACAGATTAGAGGCTATAAAGTGGGGAAATCCATTCATTTATCAATCAATATTTAATATACACAATTTTAGGATTAGATGTAGTTTTTAGAGAGAGAGGTTCTCTCCTCTCTCTTAGGATTAGGATTTAGGATTTCTATTATGTTTAGGCTACTTCTCTTCAATTACAGGTTTAATGTTCCTTTAATTTATTTTCTACTTTTATTTATTCTATTACTTTAATTATTATTTATCTTTTCAATTTGGTTTATGAACCTTCCCATGTCATATTTGAATTTATGTTTAAATGCATTTTGAGGTATTTTAGATTTAAGATTCCTTTCTTTTATTTATGTTACTGTTGCTTACAATCTGAAGGCATTTTTATTCGAGTAGATTTTCTTCCCTTTTGGCTTTGATTGAATGATTGGTGACAGTTGAGTTATCAAACTCAGTTGTTGACTGAAATTGGAGTCACTAATTGATTCGAATTGCTCTAAAGCTAGTCTCTCCACAGGAGTTGACTAGGACCTGAGGATCGAATTAATTAGTCCACTTGACTTTCCTTTGTTTAGTAAGGGTTAAATAAGTGGGATTAAAACCTAATTCTCATCACACCTGATAAGAATAACTAGGATAAGAATTCCAATTCTTATATCTTGCCAAGAGATTTTTGATGTGTGGAAAACGATCCAACACAAAACTCACCGACAAGTGTACCGGGTCGCATCAAGTAATAATAACTCACGTGAGTGAGGTCGATCGCACAGGGATTGAAAGATTGAGCAATTTTAATTTAGTGGTTGATTTAGTCAAGGGAACAAGAGTTGATTTGAGTGATTTGTAATTGACATAAGCTAAATTGCATGAATTGTAAAGGGAGAGGGGCAATTGACTATAAATTAAAGGGCAAAGAAAGTAAAGAAGCTGAATCTTAAAGTGCAAGTAATATAAATTGCAGAAAGTTAGATTGCAAGAAATGTAAATGACTGAAACTTAAAGTGCAAGAAATGTAAATTGCTTGAATTATAAAAGGAATTGGGAATTGGGATTGCATAAATTTAAACAAGAAAAAATAAATTGCAATAAGCAGAAGAGTAGATGATGAAGTGAATTGAGATTGATTTCAAACAAAAAAGTAAATCAGCTTCAAGAAGCATTCAGCAGATGAGCTAAAAGGAAATTTCAAGATCTCAGGGGTCAAGAGACTAGAAAATTAAGTCTAGATCTCACTGCCTTCCTTGATCCAATTCAAAGAGTAATTGCAAACAAATTAAAATTCAAAATAGTAAAGAAACTTGGAATTCAAATCACTGAATTCTTGAATTATGCAGAGACAGGAACAAAGAGATCTCAAGGGTGAGGTTGAGACATAATTTCCTCAACTCTTCACTATTAAGACTCAAGCAAGCTTTGCAGAAAAGAAAACAGAAAACCCAGAGAGGAGAGAATTCAATTCTCCCCCCAATTCTCTAAGATCCAAAATCAAAGTTACAGAATGAAAATTCTCAAAGAAAAAGCTCCAAAGTAAAAGTTTTTGTCCTTTCTAAATCAAACTAGATTCTATTTATACACTTCCTTCTATTGATCATTAAGCCTTGAATTTGGGCCTTGGCCTTGATGGAATTGGGTTGAAGATAGCCTCAGTTGATTGCTCTTAGACTTGAGAAGAAATCCGTTTGCAATTTGGACTTTGGGGCATTCACGTTTGAGTCAACGTTTGAGGCAAACGTTGACTCAAACGTTTGCGTGTTGGCATTATGTAGAACGGTGCTTTTCTGTCACTCACGTTTGAGTTCACGTTTGAGGTCAAACTTGAGCTCAAACGTGCTCCCTTCAAGGTAATTTTTGCAGCCAACATTTGACCTCACGTTTGAGGCAAACGTTAGTCCTCCTGGGTGTGTTATTGTGCCAACGTTTGACCTCAAGTTTGAGGGAAACGTTGGCGCAAACGTTGCTTCCTCTAGGGTTAATTTTTGAGCCAACATTTGACCTCAAGTTTGAGGCAAACGTTGGCGCAAACGTTGGCTTCTCCTGGGTGTGTATTTGAGCCAACGTTTGACCTCAAGTTTAAGGCAAACGTTGGTGCAAGCGTTGGCTTCTCCTGGGTTCTTCTTAAGCCAACGTTTGACCTCACGTTTGAGGCAAACATTGGCACAAACATAAGCTCTTCCCAGGGTGGCTTTGCTGCCTTCATTTCCATTACTGCCATCCCATTTCTTCAACCTTCCTCCAAGCCTTTTGGTCACCTGTCATCAATCAACAAATGCATCAAAGGTATGCTAAAATCATGAGACTTCTTCTTATCATTGACATATAAGCAATTATAGCACAAAACCTCATGAAAATGCATCAATTTACTCATGGTTGATTGAATCTAAATACACATGAATTTCTACCCAAATGGCTTACTTGTAACTCAAGAAAGTGTATAAAACCTATTAAAAATAAAGGAAAAAGACTAGTAAAACTAGGCTAAGATGCCTTGGCATCACAACACCAAACTTAAATCTTGCTTGTCCCCAAGCAAGCATCAAACATAAGAGAGAATGACATGAAACAGAGAAGTGTGCATATCCTTATTGAGCATATAGTTGAATTCAGTCCATGGGATTTATGCAGATAATGGTGGTTTATTTATTGTTTGTTGTTACATAAGAGATGTTTCCTCAAAGATTCATTAAGTTTGCTGCTATAAGGCTTTACTTTTGCTTGTTCCCTTGCTAACTTTTTCTTCCTTATTTTGCTCAGAGAGATTATTGTTCTTTGAAGGCTTGGTGGCAAATGTTGCATCAGCCTTTGGCTTAATTTTGCCCAACATTCCTTCACCACAGACACATGGCTCACCCTTTTTTCCTAGGATCATTGATGCCCAGCATCTCTTTGGATAACTAAATGTTTTGTAGTTAGGTTGCTCTTTATTGTGGACTTTCAGTTGGCAATCCCAAATCAGTTGATCTAAGTGGCCAAGTTTTGAAATACTCCTCAGAACTTACTTGTCCAAGCATTTCCTAGTACAAAAATACCACAGGCATGTGTCCTAGGGTCCAAGCTATTGGTGTCTAGCCTTATTGTTTGTTTTCTTTGCCACTTTTGGCTTTTTCTCTTTCTTTTTCTTTATGTTTTATTTCATTCTCAAGGGATCTTTAATGATACAAGCCTTCATAACAGCAAGCTAGTTCCTTCTTCAAAGAACATATCATTATGCAGCATTTATTTCATGAACCATGCATTAAATCAACAAATACCACCACTAACTTTCATTCTAACTTATGCAACATTGGATATTTACTTTCTAATTCAAACATTTCTCTTTTATTTAAGCATATGGGAAACAAAACAAAATTTAAAGCTAAGTAATGGACAACAAACATTATGCAGATCAGCATTCTTGACAAACAATTCCACTTGCAATCAAATGAGCACTTTAGCAAGACATACAAGAATTCCCCAAATTAAAGCACTTCCCAGCAACAAGGATTGAGTGTAAATACAACCTGTTGTGTTGCAACTTTTCATTCTTCTTTCTGTTGTGTCCCTTTTGAGTCATAATGCAGACTGTCTTCAAATGTTGGCTTCTTTCCTGCATAATTCTCAAAAGTGGCTTGCTTTTCAAGCCCTTATGTAAATGGTTAATATGCATGAATTCAAGACGGCTTTCAAACTTATTTTGGTGTGGAAACACCAAACTTAATTCCTTGCCAATGCCTCTGATGCAACAGGTTAACCATATGTGAAATCCTTTTATCTTTGCTAAAGGTAATAAAAACTAACTAAAAAGTAAACAATTGGTTAATTGGTTTATCTGATTGCTTGGAGCTAGCAGCCATGTATGCAGAAGGTGAGAATGTGCTTTTAAATGAGATTTTGGTGGAACACCAAACTTAGAATCCTTCATTCTCCCTTAATTTATTTTGGTGTGCAACACCAAACTTAGCTCCTTGCAATATAGATAAGTCTAATTAACCCTTTTATTGAAATAGCTATGAAAAGTGAACTACCTCAAGTTGGGTTACCTCTCAACAAGTGCTTCTTTTTTGTCACTAGCTTGACATCTCATCCTTTGATCATGGGGGTTGAAAATCATAGTGCCTTAGCTTTTCTCCTCTTACTGTGAACTTCCTTCCGGTCTCCTCTTTGATGATCTCTAGGTGTTAAAGTGAAAGGATCTGGTTCACAGTATAGTACTCTGATAATTGTGGACACATCTTCATTGGTTGGGTGTTTATTATCACTTTATCCCCTAGTGAGAAGCCTTCAGTGGGGATTTTCTTGTTTCTCCACCCTTTTGGCCTCTTCTTCTTTTCTTTCTCAGAAGATAATTCATGCTTTGGTGGTTCTTTATCTAGGGTGTTGAGGTTTTCATCTGGGAGTTTTGGATTTAGTTCCTCCTTGATTTCTTTGGTCTGTTGCACTATCTCTACTTTTTTCAAGCATGGATTTAAAAGTCTTGGAGTTAACTCATTGAATGCCTCCTTCAAGCTTTGATCCCTGGCCTTATCCTTCATACAATCTTCTTCTTGAGTGGGCTCATGCAGGGTTTTAAAAACATGGAATGCTAGGTGCTCATCATGCACTCTCAGCAACAATTCCCCTTTTTCAACATCTATCAGTGCTTTGCCCGTAACCAGGAAAGGCCTCCCCAGGATAATGGGAGTGTTAGGGTCTTCCTCCATATCCAGGATGACAAAATCAGTTGGGAGAAGGAATTTTCCCACTTTTACCAGCACATTCTCTACAACTCCAAGTGCTTGCTGAATGGATTTGTCAGTCATTTGAAGAACTATTCGTGTGGACTTCAGCTCAGAAATTTGAAGTTTCCTCATTAGAGACAAAGGCATCAAGTTTATGCTTGCACCGAGGTCACAGAATGACTTCTCAATTGTTATGTTTCCTATGGTGCAAGGTATGTAAAAACTCCCAGGATCATCTTTCTTCTCTGGCAACTCTCTTTTGAGGATAGCACTACATTCCTTTGTCATCTTAACAATCTGTCCTTCCTTCAGGGATATTTTCTTTGTGAGTACTTCTTTCATAAATTTGGCATATAATGGCATCTGTTCAAGTGCTTCTAAGAAAGGAATATTGATGCTGAGAGTCTTGAATATATCCAGGAATTTTGAGTATTGCTTATCCTCGTTTTCTCTCCGAAACCTTTGAGGGTATGGGAGTTTGGGGACATATGACTTCACCCCTTCCTTCTTCTCTTGTAGCTGTGGCTCAAGGATGTTTTTGTCTCTCTTTGAGCTTTTTGCATTCTTGGTCTTTCTATCCTCTTCACTTTTCTCTTCTGTCTCTTCTCGTGGAACTTCTCTGTTGTGTTCTTCTTGATTGATGGCTTCCTTCTCCCTAGTATCCTCACTTTCCACTATGATTGCTTTGCACTCCTCCCACTTTGTAGCTTTTCCTTTGTCTCTTTCAGTGACATTGGGGAAGGTAATTGCTCTCTTCTCACCCATTTCTGAAATTTGCTTAGCCATTTGCTCCACATGCCTCTCAAGGTTTTTGATTGACGCTTCTTGGTTTTTGCTTGTCATCTCTTGATTTTTCATGAGTTTCTCCATCATCATCTCCAAACTAGAGATTCTTTGACAGTCTGGATTTGGTTGTGGTTGTGTAAAGTGAGATGGTTATTGCTGGAAATTGTTTGAACCATTTGTGAGGGTATTTTGTGGGTGGAATGTGGATGTGGACAAGTTATTCTAGTGGTTTTGTGAGTTGTTATGGGGTTGGTGATATGTGTTTTGTGAGTTTTTGAATTGGTTAGTATTATTGGATGAATGGTTATGGTTGTTTGTGTTGCTGAGGCTGCCAGAGTTGAAGTCCCTTTGTCTTTGATTCTGATGCTCACCCCACCTTAAATTAGAATTAGTTCTCCAGGGTGTCTTGTGTGCATCACCATGGAAGTTGTGTTGGAATGAACTTGAGGTGTTGTTTATGTATTACACCTGCTCAGGGCTTTGTTGCTCATAATTGAATGTCCCAAAACTTTCTTCAGATTGATTCCACCTATGTGTGGTTTGAGATTGGCTTTGTGTGTTTACTGCAGCACTTTGCAGTCCATCAATTTTCTTGGCCATAATCTCTATTTGTTGCTGAAGTTGTTGGTGCATCTGTTTGTTTTGTGCCAGGATAGTGTCAACACCTTCAAGCTCCAAGACACCTCTCTTGAGAGCTGGTGAGCGTTGCCTTTGATGAGCCAAAAAATATTGATTGTTTGCCACCATGTCTATGAGGTTCTGAGCTTCTTCAGCTGTCTTCATGAGTTGCATTGAGCCTCCTGCTGAATAGTCAAGTGCCTCTTGAGCTTTCATTGTCAGTCCTTCATAGAAATTTTGGAGTTTATCCCATTCATTAAACATCTTTGGTGGACACTTCCTGAGTAAAGCTTTGTATCTCTCCCATGCTTCATACAATGACTCTCCATCCATCTGAGTAAATATTTGGACCTCTGTTTTGAGCCTGATGATCCTTTGAGGAGGATAAAACTTGGCTAAGAACTTGCTCACTAGATCCTCCTAATTGTTGATGCTTTCTCTTGGAAATGACTCCAACCATTGAGTAGCTTTGTCCCTCAGAGAAAATGGAAACAGCAACAATTTGTAACTGTCAGGATGCACACCATTGGTCTTCACTGTGTCATATATCCTCAGGAAGGTGGATAGATGCTGGTTTGGATCTTCCAAGGGGCCTCCTCCATAAGAACAGTTGTTCTGTACCAAGGTGATGAGTTGGGGCTTCAATTAAAAGTTATTTGCATCGACATTTGGGGTCAGGATGCTACTCTCATAATGCCTTGGATTAGCAAATGTATATGAAGCCAATACTCTCCTTTGGGGCTGACCATTGTCGTTAGCCACTCCCACTTGTGGATTTGTTGGATTTTCCTCCATTTCTTCGTTTTCTTCTCAACCTCCAAAGTGTTTCAAGATCAAAAGGTGTGGATTCATCGCTTCTTCCTCCTGATATAAACACAGAACCAGGAACCAGAATTAAACACTCTATTACTAAAGTGAAGTTAGTGTTAGCTTAAGCAAAAATTCAAACAGTTAGTATGCTTAGTAAAAAGAAAAAGAAAAAGTGCTTGATCTAGTCCACCACCTTACTTAATCATTGTCAATCTAATCAATCTCCGGCAACGGCGCCAAAAACTTGATGTGTGGAAAACGATCCAACACAAAACTCACCGGCAAGTGTACCGGGTCGCATCAAGTAATAATAACTCACGTGAGTGAGGTCGATCCTACAGGGATTAAAGGATTGAGCAATTTTAGTTTAGTGGTTGATTTAGTCAAGTGAATAAGAGTTGATTTGAGTGATTTGTAATTGACAGAAGCTAAATTGCATGAATTGTAAAGGGAGAGGGGCAATTGACTGTAAATTAAAGGGCAAAGAAAGTAAAGAAGCTGAATCTTAAAGTGCAAGTAATATAAATTGCAGAAACTTAGATTGTAAGAAATGTAAATGACTGAAACTTAAAGTGCAAGAAATGTAAATTGCTTGAATTATAAAAGGAATTGGAAATTAGGATTGCAGAAATTTAAACAAGAAAAAATAAATTGCAATAAGCAGAAGAGTAGATGATGAAGTGAATTGAGATTGATTTCAAACAAAAAAGTAAATCAGCTTCAAGAAGCATTCAGCAGATGAGCTAAAAGGAAATTTCAAGATCTCAAGGGTCAAGAGACTAGAAAACTAAGTCTAGATCTCACTGCCTTCCTTGATCTAATTCAAAGAGTAATTGCAAACAAATTAAAATTCAAAACAGTAAAGAAACTTGGAATTCAAATCACTGAATTCTTGAATTATGCAGAGAAAGGAACAAAGAGATCTCAAGGGTGAGGTTGAGATAGAATTTCCTCAACTCTTCACTATCAAGACTCAAGCAAGCTTTGCAGAAAAGAAAACAGAAAACCAAGAGAAGAGAGAATTCAATTCCCCCCCCCCAATTCTCCAAGATACAAAATCAAAGTTACAGAATGAAAATTCTCAAAGAAAAAGCTCCAAAGTAAAAGTTCTGGTCCTTTCTAAATCAAACTAGATTCTATTTATACACTTCCTTCTATTGATCATTAAGCCTTGAATTTGGACCTTGGCCTTGATAGAATTGGGTTAAAGATAGCCTCAGTTGATTGCTCTTGGACTTGAGAAGAAATCCATTTGCAATTTGGACTTTGGAGCATTCACATTTGAGTTAACGTTTGAGGCAAACGTTAACTCAAACGTTTGCGTGTTGGCATTATGCAGAACGGTGCTTTTCTGTCACTCACGTTTGAGGTCAAACGTGAGCTTAAACGTGCTCCCTCCAAGGCAATTTTTGCAGCCAACGTTTGACCTCACGTTTGAGGCAAATGTTGGCACAAACGTTAGTCCTCCTGGGTGTGTTATTGTGCCAACGTTTGACCTCAAGTTTGAGGCAAACATTGGCGTAAATGTTGCTTCCTCCAGGGTTAATTTTTGAGCCAACGTTTGACCTCAAGTTTGAGGCAAACGTTGGTGCAAACATTGGCTTCTCCTGGGTGTGTTTTTGAGCCAACCTTTGACCTCAAGTTTGAGGCAGACGTTGGCGCAAACGTTGGCTTCTCCTGGGTTCTTCTTAAGCCAACGTTTGACCTCACGTTTGAGGCAAACGTTGGCACAAACGTGAGCTCTTCCCAGGGTGGCTTTGCTGCCTTCATCATTTCCATTGCTGCCATCCCCTTTCTTCAACCTTCCTCCAAGCCTTCTGGTCACCTGTCATCAATCAACAAATGCATCAAAGCTATGCTAAAATCATGAGACTTCTTCTCATCCTTGACATATAAGCAATTATAGCACAAAACCTCATGAAAATGCATCAATTTACTCATGGTTGATTGAATCCAAATACACATGAATTTCTACCCAAATGGCTTACTTGTAACTCAAGAAAGTGTATAAAACCTATTAAAAACAAAGGAAAAAGACTAGTAAAACTAGGCTAAGATGCCTTGGCATCAATTTTATTATTATTAATTTATTTTTCTCGTCATTTAATTTACTTGTTCCTTATTTAAAAACCCAAAAATTCTACCTTTTTCATAACCAATAATAAATCATACTTCCCTGTAATTCCTTGAGAAGACGACCCAAGGTTTAAATACTTTGGTTATAAATTTTATTGGGTTTTGTTACTTGTGACAACCAAACTTTTGTACGAAAGGATTCTCTGTTGGTTTAGAAACTATATTTACAACGCGATTATATTTTTTATAAAATTTTTTACTGGCAAGAATCCGATCGTCAATCATCAATTTAAATTAGAGTTTTCCAAACCAATCAATCTCCCCCTTGATGGCAAACATTATTAAAAATTGAAATGGAAAGGGATTAAAAATTAGAGTACTCCCTTTGTGAATACTTGGATTCCTTCCTTTCCAATTGTTACATGGCTCCCTTTTAATGTATGCTATTTTACCAAGGGAAGTTTTACCTGTAACTTTTGAAATCAAGCTTAAGGCAACTATGTTATTCAACATATAAAATTTTGTAATGTTGAATGACTTGATTTATGAGCAGAATTGGAGTGATAAACAAAACTCATTTGTTATCATAAAATTTGATTTTCTGCTCAAATTAAAACAATAAAAAAAAATAACACATGCTTGAGTACTTTCAGAATGTTTTTCAACATATATTCAAAACTCAACTTACTTTGGTTCAAAACAAATTCTTTTAAAAAGCATTTTCTTGCCAAAAGGGTTTGCCAAACCATAATTTACAATTTATGAAACTGTTTTAGATCATCATCCAAACTAAATAAGATTTGCAGATTATCAAACTAAAATATCAGAGCTTAACCAAACTAAAAAATAGATCATGATAACAATATCCTGCAAAATTTAGAAAAAAAATGACTATAAAACAAAGCAACACAATCAGAACATCACATGTACAGGGTAATCATGAATCAACTTGATTTCAGCCCCTGTTTTTAGTTCTAGCTACTTTTCAAGCAAAGCAGCCTTTCAATTTTTCAGCTCCCCCCCCTTTTGTCATCAAAGGGGACCTGCAAAGAAATTTCAATGGTATGCAAAATATCCAAAATATCACAGCAGCAAAATAACAGAGTATCACAGATCTAAAGTATCCTAAAGTATCCAAAACAACCTACAATAGTATCAAAATAAGCCAAATAAAACTAGAAATCAACAATAAACACAGTGATCAATCATCAGATAAATTGTACTCAGAGCCATCTGCATCATCATCATTGGCACCCCCCAACTCTTCTTCGAAATTCTGCAGCATTAGGCCCAACCTCTCTTGGAATTTCACCCATGCCCTTTCATTTTCAAAAGCTTGTTTGCGTGCAGCCTTGTATGAATTCACCATTAGTTTAGACATATTCGAGAACTCAGTGAGTACTTCTCTTATTGATTCTGTCACTTTGGATAGTTCGGCTGGTCGGCTCTCTAGGTCACTATCAGAGGGCATTGACTTTTTTCCTTTGGTGCCTTTCATTGTACTTGGAACTCTTCCTCCCTTAATAAGTGAGACCTTATTTTCTACAGCTTCATTTGTTAGATCAACTTTAAAATATTCAAAAATGCTGGTGAGAAATATGCCGTAGGGTAAATTTGCCTTTTTGGTACTTTTGACAGATTCCCACATATGCCTTATCATAAGGTATGCAAAAGAAATTGGAGAGGAAGTAACAATAGAAAAAAGTACAAGAAAGTCAGAAACAGTTACTCTGTTATGTGAACCATTTTGTGGAGTCAAAATATGGGTAATGATTATGTGCAACAAAGAGTTTGTGGGACCGAGGGCCTTGTGAGTGGGGATGGAGCCATCCAAGCCAGACAAGTTCTCACAGATATGTTGTAGGGGAATCTTGTATGTGACTCCAACATGAGAGTCCCAGTTTTCAGTCATGTATGCTCTTGGTCCCTCATCAGTGTAGCCTAGGGCAGCGCTGATTGTCTCTGAGTTCAGAGTCATGTATACCCTCTTTATGTAGGAATGAATGGTACCATCGATCAGCCTCATATTAGCATAGAATTCTCATACCAATCCAGGGTAAACGGGTTTTTGAATATGGAGCAGAAGAGTCCATTTCAGATTCTCAAACAGAGGAGAGAAGTTGATTCCTTTGGCTGCCAGTGAGTCCAGATTCACTAGTTATAAGGCACATAAGTGGCGTTTCTCCAATACTTCCTTGTGGAACTCATAAGAGTCACACGAATTGAATCTAGCAGGATCAAAGTGAGAATGAGGTTTGTTGAATTTATTTTTGAAATCCAATGATTCCAGATTGGCTGGTTCCCTCGTGTCCTGTAACACAAAGCTTTTGGACTTCTGTGAACTTCGTCCAGGGGTTGCCTTCTTTGGTGGTGAGAGAGGTGGTGAGGTGTGAGACTCTTCTTCCTCTTCAACCACGGGTTCCTTCTTCTTTCTTGATGAAGTCTTCGTTGCAATGACCTTTCTCCTCATGGTGTCCGTTTACTTGGATGATGGTAAGAGAGAAGATGAAGATGTAGAATGAATGTGTATATGTGTGTGGGTTTGAGGGGTTGAGGATTTTTTGGAGAGAAGAATGCGTTCACTTTTTCTTGGAGCAGTTTTTTTTTTCATGATATTAAAAATGGAGGAATGGAGAGGGGAAGGTGAAGAGAGAACCGAAGTGAGTGGAGAGATGTGGGAGGTTAGAGAAGCATTAAATGCTAATTGGAGAGAGAAGTGGGGTAGTTAATACCCATTATGGCGCAGTTATTAACCAAGGGAAGTTTCTCTTTTGAAATTAAAATTGAAGGGTTAGCTCCTAGAATCAAGGGATGAGAGAGGGATGAAAGATTTGATTTGACAATAGCCTCTTCCAACAAGATTTGATAAGACAACTTAAAAAAATGTGATTAACACAAAGAGAAACTTAAAACAGGTCAGAGTAAGGTCAAAGTGATTTGGTGGGACCCAAGATAATTAACATTAGTTCGGTCTCCCCCTGAGTCATGGCCCGTTCCTCACGTCCCAAAAATGTCTCCTGCCTTCCTACGAGACAAAACCAAACAGAATAAAAAATTTAGATTTTCAACAGAACTTAATTCTAGCATTCCTAAACTGTTTCTCGAGGTGCAAAATCTGTCTTCACAGAGGGGTTTTATAAAAATATTAGTAAGTTGGTCTTCAGATTTTACAAATTGAATATCAATAGTTCCTTTTTGCACATGTTCCCTAATAAAATGATATTTAATTTCAATGTGCTTTGTTCTTGAGTGCAGAACAAGATTTTTAGAAATGTTTATAGCACTCATATTGTCACAGAACAAGGGTATACTATTGATTTTTAATTTTTAACCTTCCAATTGAGTTTTCAACCAAATTAATTGTGAACAACATGCAGATGCAGAAATATATTCAGCTTCGGCTATGGATAGAGCTACGGTGGCTTTTTTTTGCTTGACCATATGTTGAGTGAGCTTCCAAGGAAGCAACACATGCCGGATGTACTTCTTCTATCCACTCTATCTCCCGCATAATCTGCATCACAAAACCCTGCTGCACAAAAATCATCAGATTTTGGATACCATAAGCCATAATCACTAGTTCCCTTAATGTATCTAATGATGCATTTAACGGCCGAAAGATGGGATTCTTTTGGGTGAGATTGAAATCTTGAACATACACCCACACTTTGAACTATATCCGGTCTAGAGGAGGTAAGATACATGAGAGAACCTATCATTCCTCTATACTTAGTTTCATCCACATATTTACCATTTTCATCCTTTTCAAGTTTAGTGTTTGGATGCATTGTTGTTCCCATTGGTTTAGAATTTTCTAGGCCAAATTTCTTGATTAATTCTTTAGCATACTTTCCTTGGTGAATAAATGTACCACTAGGAGTTTGTTTAATTTGGAGGCCAAGAAAGAATGTTAGTTCCCCCATTAAACTCATTTCAAACTCACTAGTCATGAGTTTTCCAAACTCTTCACACAAGGACTCATTGGCCGATCCAAACACAATATCATCCACATAAACTTGAACTAGGAGAATGTCATCATTAGATGCTTTAATAAATAAATTAGTGTCGGTGGTACCCTTTTGAAATTGATTATCCAACAAGAAGGCACTAAGCCTTTCATACCAAGCTCTTGGAGCTTGTCTAAGGCCATAAAGAGCCTTTGAAAGTTTGAAAACATGGTTTGGAAATTTTTTATCTTCAAAACTTGGGGGTTGAGACACAAACACTTCTCTATCAATAAAGCCATTAAGGAAAGTACATTTGACATCTATTTGAAACATTTTAAAACCCTTATGGGCAGCATAGGCAAGAAGCAACCTAATTGCTTCCATTCTAGCTACCGGAGCAAAAGACCCATCAAAATCTATACCCTCTTCTTGATCGTAACCTTGGGCCACTAATCTAGCCTTGTTACGAACAACTTTTCCATCCTCACCTAGTTTATTTTTGAAAACCCACTTAGTACCCGTTACCTTCTTACCATCCGGATGAGGTACTAATGTCCAAACCTCATTCTTGTCGAATTGAGCAAGTTCTTCTTGCATGGCTTTGACCCATGATGGATCTTCAAGAGCTTGCTTTACATTGTTGGGTTCCATTTGTGACAAGAGAGCAAAATTGCTTGGTTCGGATTGCCTTTTGGTTGAGGATCTTGTTGTCGCACCTTGTGAGGGATCACCAATGATAAAGTCGTGAGGATAACCCCTCATGGACTTCCATTCTCTTGGTTTTTGGATTGAAGTTGTGCCTTGTTGAGCCTCATCACGCTGGTCTATTCCAGTTTCTCTTGCTGGCTCAGGAGACAAAACAGAAATGTCTACTCCATCCTGACGAGACAAAACTGGACGGACATATTCTTCATTTAGAACAGACTTGGGATTTTCTTCACTTGTTTCCTTGTTGACAGCATCTTCACAATCTGAATCATTTTCTATCACAGTACTGAGAATTAAATTAGAATCACAAAAAGTTACATGTATGGATTCCTCTATAGTTCTATGTTCTTTGAGGTAAATTCTATAAGCCTTGCTAGTGGTGGAGTATCCAACAAACATTCCTTCATAGGATTTTGGATCAAATTTACCAAGGTTTTCTTTATTGTTAAGTACAAAGTATTTGAATCCAAAAAATGGAAATACTTAAGATTAGGAGAGGTTCCTTTCCATAGCTCATAAGGGGTTTTCTTTAACCCTTTTCTAATAAAAGTCATATTCAAAATATAACAAGCTGTATTCACAGCTTCAGCCCATAGAAATTTTGGAATCTCATTTTCACATAACATAGCCCTAGTCATCTCTTAAAGGCTTCTATTCCTTCTTTCAACAACCCCATTTTGTTGGGGGGTTCTAGGACAAGAAAAGTTATGAGCAATTCCAAAATCATCACAGAATTTTTCAAAATCTTGGTTTTCAAATTCCTTTCCGTGATCACTTCTCAAATGGGAAACTTTTAAATCTTTTTCATTTTGAATTTGTTTGAAAAGGGTTGAGAAAGCATGGAAAGCATCATTTTTATGAGCAAGAAAAAGTACCCAACCAAATCTAGAGTAATCATCCACCACCACTAGACCATAGTATTTATCTCCTAAACTTTGAGTTCTTGTTGGACCAAAAAGATCAATGTGTAACATCTCTAATGGCCTCTTGGTTGAAATTTCATCTTTTGGTTTAAAAGAGGATTTTACTTGTTTGCCTAATTAACAAGCATCACAAGTAAGATCCTTGTCAAATTTAATATTTGGAATTCCTCTAACCAAGCTTTTCTTAACTAGCTTAGAAATTTGGTACATGCTTGCATGACCCAATTTCTTATGCCATAGCCATTTTTCAGATTCAAGAGAAGTAAAACATGTCACTTTTTGTTCTTTCAAGTCCTCAAGAGTCAATCCATACACATTGTTGCACCTTTTAGCCTCAAACAAAATATCCCCAGATTTTTCACATACAACTAAGCACATAAACTTTCTAAAAATAACTTCATATCCTAGATCACATAATTGGCTTACACTAAGTAAATTACGTTTCGAACAATTTACAAGGAGAACATCATTTATACAAGATGAAAAGCTTTTACCAACTTCTCCAATGGCCACAATCTTTCCTTTACCATCATCATCGAAAGTGACAAATCCTCCATCATACTCATCAAGCTTTATGAAGAAGGTTGTCTTTCCGGTCATATGCCTAGAGCATCCGCTGTCCATGAACCATATGTTGTCCTTCCTCTTGGATGCTAGGCATACCTACAAAATAAGCTCAAGTGACCTTAGGTATCCAAATTTTTTTGGATCCTTTTACGTTAAACCATCTCCTCTGTCCCAAACCATTATAGTCAAAAATGACTTTGCAAACTTTGTCACCAATCATTCTTTCACCAAAGAAGCATTGAATGGGAAAGTGTCCATTTCGGTTACATAGTCTACAAAACTTTGTAGTTGCTGTTTTGTTAAAGCTTGCTGGGTTTTGAAACCTTGTATCATTAGAAGATGAAGCAATATTTTCAAAATAAGTTTTTTCAATAGATTTAAAGAAGCCCAAGCCAGCTTTATCATAAAGAGGTTTTTGACTAGCCAAGATTTGATTTAGATTTTCAGAACTTTGAGTGAACTTGGCTAAGTCTTCTTTAAGCTTATTAACCTCTTTAAGCAACTCTTCATTTCTTTTAAAACAGTCTACATATGTAACAACAGAATGATCATTTTTACAACTTTTAAGTTGGACTTTCAGCTGCTTGTTTTCTTCAACAAGTTCAACAGCAGTTTCAGCTTCCCTTAACTTATCTTTGAGAAAACCATTTTCTACTTTAAGAATGGTGATTTGTTGTTCAAGATCTTGGTTATCAAGTAGGAAGCATCTAATTTTTTCAAAAAGGTGGTCTATCATAAGATGAAGAGCTTCAGTGTCAGGGTTATGAATGACTACCTGTTCAACGTGGTCTGCCATGAGGCATGGTTGAGACTTGGTTTCGAATTCTTCATCATCTTCTGAATCGTTTTCCAAGTCCTCCCAAGAGGCCATCAGACCTTTCTTCTTTCCCTTCTTTGGCTTCTCTTCTTTCTTCAACTTAGGGCAATCTGATTTGAAATGCCCAGTTTCTTTGCAATTGTAACATATCACCTTGCTGAGATTTCTTCTCTGTTTCCTGGAGCTACTTCATTTGCTTCTTTCCTTGAACTTCACCATTTTCCTGAATTTTTGGCAAACAACAGAAATTCATTTTCAGAGGAGTTATCACTGGATTCATCATCCAGGGGGTTAGTAACAGATGTAAAAGCAATTCCTTTCTTTTTTTAATATTTTTTCAAATAAGTGTTTTCAAAAGCAAGTAGGTTTCCTCTCAAGTCATCATATGTCATGGAATCTAGACCACTACTCTCAGATATGATTAAAGCTTTTGTTTCCCACTCTTTAGTAAGACATCTTAGAACTCTCCTCACAAGCACAGAATCAGGATACGTAATTTCTATAGCATCCAAGCCAACAATGATGATGTTGAATCTTTCAAACATTTCATCTATTGATTCTCCTTCTTTCATTGAGAACATTTCATATTCTCTGTTCAACATGTCTATCATTGTCTTCTTTACTATGGTGGTTTCTTCATGAGTGATTTGAAGTTTGTCCCAGATTTCCTTTGCTGTTGTGTATTGTGATACCCGTCGGTATTCCTCGAAGCTAATAGCACAGTTGAGCAAGTTGACAGCCTTGGCGTTGAGCTCCACCTTCTTTCTGTCTTCTTCGGTCTAGCTTGCTTCGGGTTTAAGAGAAACTACTCCTTCAGCACTTGTGGTGTTGGAAATTGAGGACCCTCTAAGATAATCTTCCAGAGCCTGTAGTCTACAACTTGTACAAATATCTTCATTCTCTCCTTCCAATAGGTATAGTTTTTCCCATTGAAAAGAGGAGGTCTGTTGCTTGACTGTCCTTCCGTCAGGTTGTAAGACACCAGGTTTGAGCCACTATTTTCTGCCATCTGGATCTTTTCTCCAAGCTGCAAAGCTTGATCTCTTTGAGACCAAGCTCTGATACCAATTACTGGTTTTCAGTGGCTAAGAGAAGGGGGGTTGAATCTTAGCCCCCTTTTTTTTCTTATTAAAACTTGCTGGTCCTTAAAACAACTTCTGGAGACTTTTTTATTTTTGTCTCGTACCCAGCCACGAGACTTTTTCTTTTTATCTCGTCACCCGGCACGAGATATTTTTCGGTTTTATCTCCTATGCAGCAAAAACAGAAATAGAGTAGAAGAAAGAGAGAGAATAACACCAAAATATATCTTGGTTCAGCTGCCAAGTGCAATGCAGCCTACATCCAGTCTCCATCACAACAATGATGGAATTTCACTATAATCATCCTTGATTACAATCACCAATTCTCCCTAGGAACTATCCTTCCTATCCGGGACAAGTCCAGAATCTAAACCCATATCCTGAACTTGACTTGGTCACCTACCAAGCTTTCAACTGCTAAGTGCTAACCCAACTTGCAAGGGGATTCCCATGGAATCATGAAACACAACACAGATGTACAAAGGAACTCTAAGGACATCTATGGCTTTTTCTTTTAATTTTGCACTCTCTGCCTTTTTCCGCTCTATGGCTTTTTCTTACAAACCTCACTGTTTGCCTTTTTTCCATGAGACTCAAGACAGACAAAATTAAACAGAAAAATATAAAATAGAAAACATTGAAGGAGAAGAATTTCTGTTAGCTTAGGTAGCTATGAGAACTCTGTGCCTTGCACTCTCAATCCTTGCTTCAAGCCCTGGCTGTTCTCCCTTATATATAGGGGGAAGCCTCCACGGTTGAAACCAAATGAACCAAGCTAAACTTCTTCTTTTTCATGCAAACCGGTTCGGTCAGAGAGAGAGGAGAGATAACCGAATGCTAGAACCAACATGCAATTACCTCTGTGTCTTCTCTTTACACCAAGCTTCATCAATTTGAGCCATCCAACTTGACTTGCAATCCAAGAAGGACTCCTAGCCCTTGATGCTTCTTGATGTAAGACAACTCCTCCTGCTCCACTTTTGCTTCGTTCCTCACGTAGCCACCCTAGCTACCTCCTGTGATGAGTGAAGCCAAAAGCGGAGACAAGCCATCCCCCTGAGATCTTTTTCCTCTGACCGAAATCTTCTTCATCCATTTTTGGTATAGAGAAGCTGATACCTCTTCACCAAATCTTACCATTTGTGATGAAAAATCTCAGCCACAACATACTTTTTATTTTCTTTTTCTTGCCATCATTACAATGGTCTTGTTGCTTGCTTCTTCTTCTCTACGGTAGCTTGCCATAGCTTTCATAGTTTCCTCTTGATATGACCGAATAGAGAAGAGAGATGAGAGAGAAGAAAGAGTGGAAGGGAAAGCAATTAAATGAATTTGAACAAATTAATTAAAAAGGAGTTGCTTTTGCTTCCCTTTTGCTGAGTAGCGTGCCTCATTAAGGCCAACCATCTAATCAATTATAATTTCTCTCTCATGGTTCCAAGGACTGCATTAACTCCACTTAATAAAATTTCAATTCCATCACATGATAAAAAAGGAGATCCGTTGGAAGCATGAAGCAAAACATTTGCTTTCTCTCAAAATTGGTTTCGGACCAAACAAGCTAGTGTCTAGCAAAAAATGAATTTGGGCTCATAATAATAATCCAATCTGGCCCAACATTATAGTAATAATTCAGCCACTCATCATATATTCTTGCATCAAGGATGATGGATTAACCGATTGGGCTTATGTCATAATTTCTGGCCCAAATAACATAACCATGATTTCAGCCACCATAATCTCAATAATTTAATACCAAGGCTGAATATATTTTTGATACAATTGGGCTTGTTGTATTTTTCTTTTCTTTTTCGGCCCAATTACAAAAACCTACATAGCAAAATTATTTCAATTAGCACATATGGATTAAAATTAAATTAATAATTTTGCAACTAATTATTTTAATAATGTTTGATCACCATCAATTTAAATTAGAGTTTTCCAAACTCATCATAAAAAATTATGAATATAAATAAATCAAGCATCCATTAAAGGAAACATCAAATCCTAACCGTTCTAGTACGCATCTCCTTATTACTTCGCAATTTTTCTGCAAATCAAGGTCATGAGAAAGCGCCATTAGACAACATTTTTTCACTTTCGTCCTAACCCTCTATCCTAGAAAAATTAAGTACAACAGAAAATTAAACAATTTAATATATTCAAAGATAGAGAACCAACCTGAACGCTACACAAACAACCCATGAAGCTAAATGTAACATCACGAACAACACTTGAAATATAACTGCAAAAACTATGAAACAAGCGAACTCTGCTAGATCTCAAAGAAAATAACACAATCTTAATAAAAAAAGACAACCTATGAAATTCATGAAATAAAACTACTTCAAAAAGCAATTTAACTCAACTAACCTATGAACCTAATTGATAAAAATATATTAACCTTAAAATAATCTAATTGAAAACAAAGTTAACTCTAACAACCTAAATTGATTGAATTAAACTTAATAAATCTAAATAAAAACACAAATTTTTAAGAGATTATAAATTTTAACTTTTAAACTTAAATTTTAAAAACCAAATACCCTAACGAGCAAATTAAAAAACTAAAATAGAATTTAAACACATAATTTAAAATGGAAATTAAAAAAAAATCAAACAAACTTACATTTAAAATCAACAAATATAAAATTAATAAAATACATATAAAAATACATAGAAAAATTAAAAAATCTAAACCTGGTTGTTGTGGTAATTGCAATGGAGGTGTAGTGGTGGCGCTAGGCTTCTTTAACCTCTGCCATTAGTGAAGAGTGTTTTGATTTTTTAAAAAAAAAACTAACAAAATGAAGAATGGCAAGGATTTAGATATACCTGGAGAAGGATCGATGATGACAAGTCAAGCAGCAGCGGCAACGGCAACGGACCCGTAGCAGTGACATTTGCAATGGAGGGGATGTAGGAGAGCGAGATATTTGCAATGGATGGAATGCACTGATGCAGGCATAGGAACAGTGGTCAACGATGGAAAAGCTTCTAGGAGGCTTGATGAATGAATTTTTGACGATTTAGAATTTCACAATAAATTCTCGTTGCAAGTATAGTTTCTAAACCAACAAAGAATCCTCTCATGCAAAAATTTGTTTGTCACAAGTAACAAACTCCAATAAAAATAATAATCAAAGTATTCAAATCTCGGGTCGTCTCTCAAAGGAATTGCAGGGAAGTGTTCTTGTTATTGGTTATGAGATGTATATTTTGGGGTTTTGAATAAGGAACAAGAAAAGTAAATTGCAAGAATTAAACTAATAGCAAAGAAATCTCTTGGCAAGGTATGAGAACTAGAAGTCCTATCCTCATTATCATCATCAATTGTGACATCAATTGTCCATTGCTTCCACTTAGTCAACCTCTAACTATGAAGGAAAGTCAAGTGGATAAATCTACTTGAGTCCACAAGTCCTAGTCAACTCCTAAGGAAAGACTAGAATTAATGGAATTCAAATCAACTAGCAACTTCCAATTGTCAATCAATAAAAGAGTTTGATAACTCAAGAGTCTCCAATTACTCAAACCAAAGCCAAGAGGAGAAAAATCTACTCTAACATCCTTCCAAGCATTTTGTCAAACACTTGGAAGGCATAAAAGAAAAGTAAAATCAAATTGCAAGAAAAGTAGATCTACAACTGCTAATTACAAGGAATTAACAATAACAAATCAATTCAACAATAAAGGAACATGAAACATGAATTGCATTAAAAGAGAAATAGAAGAAACAAAAATGTATTAACAACAAGTAAACAATTACAAGAAGTAAAGTACAAAACTAGAGAGAGGAAATGTAGAGGAACAAGAATTTGTAAAGCAAAAGTAAATCAAAGCATGAATTAAACCTAGATCTAAGAAATCCTAATCTACATCTAACCTAGTTCTAGAGAGAAGAGAGAGCTTCTCTCTCTAGAAACTAACTAAAGCATTCCCTCCAAAATTCAATTATGACTTTCCCCCTTGACTCCTCTTGATTTCTGCATCTAATAGGCTCAGAAGATGAGTTGGATTTGGGCCTGGGAAGCCCAGAATTCTCCCCCAGCGTTTTTACCTTAATGAGGTCACGTGCGTGCATCGACGCGTACGCGTGGGTCACGCATACGCGTCGGTTGGCAATTTTGCTTTCCACATGTACGCGTTATGTACGCGTATGCGTCGCCATGCGACCTCATCATTTCCACGCGTGCACGTCTGCTGCGCATGCGTGTCGATGAATGCATCATAAATCCTTAATTTTCCATGATTTCTCCACTTGCATGCTTTTCTCTTCATTCCTTTGATCCATTCCTAGCCTTTTCAACCTGAAATCACTAACAAACAAATCAAGACATCTAGTGGAATCAAAGGTGAATTAAAATTAGCAATTTAAGGGCCTAAAAAGCATGTTTTTACTCTTAAACACAAATTAGGGAGAATATACAAAACCATGCTATTTTAGTGAATAAATATGGGAAAAGGGTTATAAAATCCCCTAAATTCAGCATAGAATGCACCACAAAATAGTGGTGCATCAAGGCTTCAATGGTAGCAAGCGACGAGAGAGAAAGAGAAAGGAGAGGGAGAGTTAAAGTAGAAGTGAGGGGGTTTCTGATTTCGAATTTAGGACAAATTTATTGTCGAATTTACCAGCGTACAAATCCAATGGCAAAGAGTTGGTCGTTATCTAACCACTGCGTTTCATTAATTCATGTTACTGTAAAAAAATTCTGATGGAAAATCTAATGCTAAATTTAGCGCATCTATAATTATTTTTTTGCATCACCATTTACCGTCTGCTTTTGCAGTGTATTTTTAAATCTTATAGTAAAGTTTTTTTGGGGTGAATTTTCGATCTTTACCGTTGACAATTTTTCTGCTAAACCCGTTAGTAATGGTCGCTAAACTCGAGGGTAAATTCAATAATATTAAGCGTATTTCTTGTAGTGATTTCTAGAGAAAAATCATATGGAATTTAAATACAATGTTGTAATTGAATTCAACGAAAAATAACATGTAGACTCTTAACATAGTACTTACACTAATGGGCTAAGCATCTTCATAAATATAAGAGCCATCACTTTTCTTATGTACCATGTTCCAGATCTCGTCTCTATTATATGCCTTCCCTTATAGTGGTGATTGTAACGATATAGTTAATACCATCATCATATACCAAACAAATGAAGAATATATAAACAAAGAGATTGTTAAGAAAATAAATTTAAACTAATTACCTCTTTTTCTCTCCATCCTGCCAATATTTTTAAACATATATTTTGTGCGATTCACATAATATTTTTTCCATTTCTCTTATTTTACCATCAAAAGTGAGCATACGTTTAGGCACCAATCTTGTCCAACTCAAAGCCACATTAAATAAATTTATTATATTACCAATTCAAATTAGATTATTTATGTATCATCTTTATGATGATAAATTGAAGAGCTATTATTCTAATTAGTCAACCTCTAATAATGAGCAAAGTCAATTATAAGTGATTATTCTTAGCCACAAGTCCTAAACCAATTAACCATTAGAATTTTGGTAGGGGGTTAGATTCAACCCATTAAGATTAATTAGTGACTCAAGGTCACCTCAGTTCATACCTGATAGGAATTTCCACAAAACTACCAGCAAGTACATCGGATCACATCAAGTAATATCACGATGAGTGGGTTATTATTCCAACAAGGATTAAGGAATTAAGCAAGTAATGATTGATTGCGTATTCTAATTAGACAATTATTAATTTGATTATGGACAATTAATACTAGAAGCATGAAATGTATATGATTTGAGCAAGGAGTAATTGAAAGTAATAAATGACTTTAATATAAAGAACAGAAATATAAATCACTGGAAATTAAATTACATGAATGTAAATACTAGGAATGTAAATTACAAGATTGTAAATAAAGCAACGTAAATGAACATCAATTGAATATAATTAATAAAGAAGGGGAATAAGAGAGTAATGGATAGATTATTGGGGTACAGGGACATTAAATTCTCTGGATCAAATAGTTTTCATCTTAACTTCAATTATGCAATCATCTCTTGGCAAATTATATGTGATTGAATTCTAATTCTTTGGTAATTCAATCTCGCTTAACTTGATTAATTGCCAATTCTTTGATCTAATTGCTCATGAGAAGAGATGAAGCATGTTCTCTGATTTAGAGCCACATAATTTTATGAATCTAGATGTTGGTTGATTAAATGTCACATATCAAATCCAAATCTAGAGTCACAAAAATTGGAAGAAAGATCTTCAAGCTCAATTCCTATGATCCCTTTTCCAAGTTCTCATAGAATTCAATTTGGATTCAAATTCTTTCCCAGGATATTTGAATCCTTTGAGTGAAGAATGAAGATCCTTTCTAAAGAAGCAAATGAAAGATGAATTGAAGATCAAGAGTAAATCAAATTTGATCCATTGAAATACAATAGAGCTCTTTTCCCACAATGATGAAAGTTAGAAATTCATAACTCTAGAATTACAAAATGGGTAAGAAAGAAAATGAAAGAAGAGAAAGTGAGGAAGAGGATAAGAGAGCCCGAAGACTCCTCTCCAAAAAAAGTATCTGTGGGTCAAGTGTCTAAATCCTATTTATAAGCTATCCTAAATTACAAATTCAAATGAAATTCAAATTACAATCAAATGCACTTTCTAACTAACTATCACTATGAGGCTTTCCTTGCTTGCTAATGGCCCCTTTGTAGCCTTGATTGATTGTGAATTGTGACTTGACTTGGATGGAATTGTGTTGGGCTTGTGGAGTTTTGATACTCTTATTGGAGGCTTGAAAAATTGAAGAATAAATGAAGGAATTGGGGTACTGGAAGTGGTCCAATGTAGAGTGTCATTGAAGTGGCACTTTGGTGACATTTTGGGATTTTGAAGGTTTGAAAATCTACACCAAACAGTCGATATCAAGGTGATTAGTCTCAATATCAAAAGTCTAGTGTTTCAATTATCCCCAAACAGGCAATCACAAACAAGCATGCTATGAAATATCAAGTAGATAACCTAAATAGCATAAAAGAAAAATGACCCAAAGTATGCAATGAAGCAAAATCGGTCCATCCCACAGGCTCACGCGGACGAACCGCTCTGATACCATTAAATGTAACACCCTAATTAGTCAAAACTTTACCTCACGTCGTAAAGCAAAGGTTAATCAGAGATTATGATAGTTCTAAGCTCATACATATTATATTTATGAAAAGAATAATATAAACTAGAAGCTCGATGAAGATATATCTCAAAGTTAAGATTTGAAAAGCGCAAAACGTACTATCGAAGCGTCTAATTTAAAGCATAAGAAACAGATGTGATATAAACAAGATAATAGTATAATAGTGTAATATCATAAGAAACTAGCCACGACTCGCGGAGTTTAAGCCAGCTAGCCAACGATAGATATACAGAACCAGACAGTAAAACAGCTTATACAGTTTTGTTCTCTCAAATACAAGTCCCTAGGCTAAATAAAATACAAAAAGAGAGATGTCTAAACAAAATAAACCAAAAAGACTCCAAAAGAATCCAAGATCCTCCGCTTCTGTCACCATCCAAAGCAACTCACCGAGGTGGGTTGCGACCTGCATCTGAAAAACACAACAGAAATATGGTATGAGAACCGGAGGTTCTCAGTATGGTAACAGTGCCCAGTGATGTAGGATATAAGATCCCGGGACGCGAAAGGCAATCCTAAGCTCCATATCCATCACAAGATTTATACTTAAAGCATTCTAAAACAAATAAGCATAATTATATCCACCTTAACTTAAATAAATCGGGTAATCTATCTTAGGGATTTCTACTCTAACCAAACGCCGCTATCCCACAGCCTTTACCAACCGATCCTCCATGCGATCCCATCGCCACCGCCTTCCGAACCCCCTCAATCCCAGTAGCAAGCATAGATAATATACAATGCAAGTAAAACACAAGTAGAAGCATTTAAGGCAAATAATTCAGATAGCAATTAGACATGTTATTCAATTAGGCAAGCCATTACAAGTAATCAAAGCATACAAACAGATAGAAAAATGTATATGATGAATGCCTCCCCTACTGGCTGTGATGTCACATTATCGGTTCAACTGCCAACCCGACACATCTCCATGGAGACGTCGCCCTTCGGAATCATCATATGGGAACCCCCGAGATATAGTGCTCGGATCACTATCCAGGTACCGGTGCCTATATGCTCTATTGATCCGAAGGGATGCGAGTGGGGTACTCTTGCCACAGACCTCACATCTAAGCACAAGCGGGACGAACCACCGCCCTTACGCCGCTGCCGCTACCTCGACAGGCGGGATCCAACCACCGTCCCTGCCAGGCGCATAGCGTCTCATAATCTCAATGAAAAAGTAGTGCAGTGGTTTTCAAAAACATATTCAGTTTTTGAACTCAACAGTTCCTTAATTCTCATCTCCGTCGTCATTCATTCATCACAGAACATTGAACCACCTTCAGTACGCCAGAAACCTAGGCCCTCCGTTTCAACTTTCCCAAATAATATCATCTAAATCCCTTAAATTTTTTTCCATGCTTTAACTATCCAAAACTAGGCCCAAGAGTCCTAAAAATGGTGTTATAGAAGCTTACAACCTAGTTGGGAAGGTAGAATAGTTGAAAACAAAGTAAAATTTGAGAAAACAGGGCGTGTGCGGCCGCACAGGGGTGTGTGCGTGCGCATGCTTTGGTGAGTTTTAAAATGTGTGCGTACACACAGGTGTCAAAATTTCCAAGATCTGTTCACTTGCACAACCTGTGCTAGTACCCCCAACAGACTGGCCTCCCAATGTGTGCGTCCGCATAGGCTGTGCGTCAGCACAGGTTGAAATTCTTCCTTAGATATGTGCGCGCACAAGCTATGCTAGCCCTGCAAACAGAACGCATTTTCCTGCCTGTGCGTGCGCACAGGTGTGTGCGTCCACACAGATCAAAATTTTCGCGGGTTGTGTGTTCGCACAAGGCTGTGCGTGTGCACATATCAGAAATCATAAAATTCTGCAACTTTGTAGAATTTCGGATTTTTAACACCAACTTTGAATGATCATAACTTCCTCTACAAAATTCTAATTTTCACAAACTTTATATCGATTTAAAGAGTTTTCAAAGATCCTTAATTCTAAATAAATGTTAATCAATTTCGAAAACCGAGACAAAAGTTATGATCAGACAAAATTCACCAAAAACTAACTTTTACCAAAATTCACAATTCCTTGTAAAACTCAACCAAACCATACCAAACCGTTCTAAAACCCAATCTATCATCAAAATCAACCCTTTGTGTCATAGTACACCAAACTTACCACATTTTTCTTTACCTTTCTTCATGCTCAACCTCATCATCATTATAGCAAATTATAGTCAATCCTTATTAACATTTTCCAACTACATTATCAACTCATCAACATTTACATCACATATATCAACACAATTTACTCCTCAACTTCACAAATCATTCATCCTCATCATATCATTATCAATCATCATAATCAAACCCAACAACCATCAATACATCATAAATCAACATACAACAATATTCAGCATTCATCAACCATGTTTAATTCAAACCTATCCTATGGGTCACTAGCCTAAGTGTCCATGAATATTATATACTACATAGAGAAAACTAAAACCATACCTTGGACAAACCCCTATATGTCCAAAACTCAAAATTGAGCACCAAAGGAGCTTTCAATTAAAATCCAACCACCAATGCAACTTCAACAAGCACCAACAAGCTCCAAAACTCACAATAATCAAGCTATACACATATAAATCACCACAAATCAACCTAGGATTCCAATTAAACATAATGTCACAAGGGTTTAGTGTCTCTTACCTCTTCCAACAGATTTGATAGCAAAAATTCAATGCTAAGCAAGGATTAGAGCAAACTTAAACATCCAAAATCACAAAAGCTCATTTAACCCAAAGCCCTAAATACCTGAAATTTTGGAGAGAAGAACTGGGAGAATTTCGAGCTTACCTTACCAGTTTCTTATATGGATTTTGTATAACTCTTCACAAGGAACGCGTAGCTACAAACGGTGCGGCGATCGGAGCTATCTAGCTCAAGATATGAGCTTTAGAAGATTGAGATGAATAATGCTTAATCCCTTCTCCTCTCCTTTCAATTTCTGATGGGTGTGTTGTGTTTATGTGTGTGTGCTGGAAATGGGTTCATTAATGAACCTTTTATATGTTGGGCTTGGGCCCAACTTGGGACTGGTCCAACCCGTTAGCGTTTTTAGCCCGTTTGGCCCAACTTCGGGCCAAATCTTTAAAATTAACGCTCGGTTTTCGACTTCTAATATTTTTCTAAGGTTTTTGCCGGTTTTCACTTTTCTCATGCGATACCGGGCAAACTTGAATCGGTTCAACCGGTTCAACTGCCGGTTCGTAGTTTTTCCACGGTTTTTCGTAGAAAGCACATTTTCTGACTCAGAAAGACCTACTGAGTCTGAAAATCACCTTTAAATCCTCAAATTCTAACTCTAACTTTTCGAAGTCTAATTTGGGAAATTAATCACTTAATTAACCGGTTGATTAGTTGTAGTTCTTACATTCTCCCCACACAATAAGAAATTTTGCCCTCAAAATTTGAATTACCTGAGGAAAGCTCGGGGTAATCGTTTTGCATCTCGGATTCTAATTCCAAGTGTGTTCTTCTACTCCTGCTCGCTCCCAGGCAACTTTAACCAATGGAATATCCTTTCCTCGTAGCTTCTTCACACTAGTGTCGTCGATCCTCACTGGCATTACTTGGAAAGTTAAGTTCTCCTTCAACTCCAACGACTTAGGCTCCAACACATGAGCCGCATCCGACGTGTACTTACAGAGTTGTGACACGTTGAATACGTCATGCAAGTTAGACAGATGAGGTGGCAAAGTGATAAACCACTATTTTATGGTTTATCTTGTGCTAGTTTGAGTGGTTTTTATCAAGATTTTACACACTTATTCATACAATTCGCATATTTTAAATTTTCCTTCCTAATTTTGTACTATGATTGAAAACATGCTTCTTTGTCCTTAAAATTGCTAATTATTAATCCCCTCTTATTACCATTCGATGCCTTGATATGTGTGTTAAGTGATTTCAGGATTTATGGGACAGGAATGGCTTAGAGGATGGAAAGGAAGCATGCAAAAGTGGAAGGAATACAAGAAATTGAAGGAATTGCTAAGCTGTCCACCCTGACCTCTTCGTACTTAACTGACCATAACTTGAGCTACAGAGGTCCAAATGAGGCGGTTCCAGTTGCGTTGGAAAGCTAGCATTCGGGGTTTCAAAATGATATATAATTTGCCATAGTTGCCACGCTGTTAGGCGACGTGCACACGTCGATCAATCGCACGCGTGACTTGGAGAAAATTCAATTCACGCGTACGCGTGGATGACACGTACGCGTGAGAGTGCCGCGTGCTGGACATATCAGAAATCACTGGGGGCGATTTCTGGGATGTTGTTGACCCAGTTCTCGGCCCAGAAAATACAGATTAGAGGCTACAGAGTGGGAGAATGCATCAATTCATTCACACAACTCCATAATTGACAATTTTTAGATTTTAGATGTAGTTTCTAGATAGAGGCTCTCTAGGTGTTAGGATTAGGATTTCTCTTAGTTTTAGGTTTACTTCTTCTCCATTTCAGGTTCAATGTTCTTTTAATTTAGTTTCTCCTCTACTTTTATTTATTCTATTACTTTAGTTTGTTTATTTTCCCAATTTGGTTTATGAACTCCATGTTAGAATTGATTTCTTTATTTAATGCAATTTGAGGTATTTCATATTTATGGTTGCTTTCTTCAATTTATGTGATTGATGCTTTCAATATTTAGATTTCTCTCCTTTTGGCTTTGGTTGAGTAATTGGTGACACTTGAGTTATCAAACTCCTTTGTTGATTGATAATTGGAATTTGCTGGTTAATTTGGATCCCTCTAAAGCTAGTCTTTTCTTAGGAGTTGACTAGGACTTGAGGAATCAAATTGATTAGTCCACTTGACTTTCCTTTATTTAGTAAGGGTTAACTAAGTAGGAGTAATGAACAATTCTCATCACAATTGATAAGGATAACTAGGATAGGATTTCCAGTTCTCATACCTTGCTAAGAGCTTTATTAGTTATTACTTTAATTCTTGCAATTTACTTTTCCTGTTCATTATTCAAAAACCCCAAAAAGATAATCTTCCATAACCAATAATAAATACACCTCCCTGCAATTCCTTGAGAGACGACCTGAGGTTTAAATACTTCGGTTATCAATTTTATTAGGGGTTTGTTACTTGTGACAACCAAATTTTTGTACGAAAGGATTCTTTGTTGGTTTAGAAACTATACTTTCAACGAGACTTTATCTGTAAAATTCTTTACCGACAGAAAATCCGATCGTCAAAATGGCGCCGTTGCTGGGAAATTGCAAACGTATGCCTTATTATTGGTTATTGTAAATATTTGCTTTATCGTTTCTTTGTTAGTGTTTCTAGTTTTAGGAGTTTATTTTCATTAATTTTTATTAGTTTTTGTTTTTATTTTCCTTAGCTACTATGAATTCTCACCCCTCTGGCTTTAAGTTTGGTTCCAATTTTGTTGTAAGGAATGGAAGCTATAATGAGACCAGGCATCAAGGTTGGAAGAATCAA
Organism: Arachis ipaensis; assembly: GCF_059453495.1. Classification (NCBI taxonomy): domain Eukaryota; kingdom Viridiplantae; phylum Streptophyta; class Magnoliopsida; order Fabales; family Fabaceae; genus Arachis; species Arachis ipaensis. Next base: position 36,158,075 of record NC_142436.1, read on the forward strand.
AGATGGGAGGAGCCACAAGGATTTGATCAACCCTCTTGGCAACAACCCCCTCCAATGCGCTATAACCAACAACCATTCTGTGATGTATACCAAGCCAATAGTTATGGTGGACCCTTTCGTGACAAACCACCTCCACCAAATTACTATGGTCAAGAGCTATTCCAGGGAGCCTACCAAGATGATGAATATGGTGGACCCCCTTGTAGTTACCAACAAGCCCCACCATATGCTTATGAACCACCCCCCCAACATACCTTTGAACCACCATACTCACAAGCCCCTTTACACCATTCACCTCCATATGACCCCAACCCATATCCACCATACCAACCACCCTATGAACCGTATGAACCATACATAGAGCCACCCCAATTCCAACCCAATTACTCCCAAGAACCACCACCTCCATATACACCATGTCCATATCCATCAATCCAAGAGCACTATGATCATACTTATGATAGCCGAGCGCAACAAGAATCAAAGGATCGTCTCAAGGAAATAGTAGATCGATTTCATGCAACCCTTCATCAATTGGAGCAAGCGATAATTCGATTAGCTTTCCAACGTTTGGACACTCAAGGAACTCCCACGGCTTCATGTGGAGAATCTACTGAAGAACGCAATATGAAGGAGAAGCTAGAAACTCCGGTGGACAGTGAGCAGCATGACTTTGTATTGGAACAATTGGAGGAAGCCGTAATCGTTGAAGAGGAAGAAGTGGTTGAAGACTTAGGAGATGCGGAACGTCCATGGGAAAGCCCAGTCATAGAGCCCCCTTCTAAGGAGTTTGAATTTGATGTTGAAGAGGGTGTACAACCTTCAAGGCATATCATGGTTGAAGACTTTGAAGGGGATGATCAAGAGATGGATTCAATCATTGATGAATTTTTATCTACATTTGAATCCTCTCCTATTGGACTTGACATGAAGATTAAAGAAGAAGAAGCACAACCTCCCATGCCCTTGGTGAACAATGAAGAAGAGATCGAATCGGAAGAAAGCTACCAAGAGGAAGAGGTTGATATTGAAGAAGCTTGCAAAGAGGTGGAAGTTGTCAAAGAAGAGCCCAAGGGAATGGAGCTGGAGATCACCTTGCCAAGGTTGTTGGAGACCTCTCCCCCAAAGCCATCACCATCCATCCCTTCATTCAAGTGGATAAATCTCTCATCTCTAAGCTTAATGAGCCCACTTGAATATGCTTTGCTTGAGACGGATGGGCAACTTAGAACTCTTTGTGGCTATAAGAGTAAGAGGAAGATGGTTAGTGGTTGGCAACATAATCCTAGGTTCATTGTGGTAGGAAGCTCACCGCTGAATTATCACGGTTGGAAAAATACTAAATTGTATGGGTCTAGAAAGCTGTTTGGATGCCTCAGTGAGAATTTGGATTGCTTACCACCTGGTTGGAACAAAGATGGTCAACAAGAAGACGGGTGCAAAAGCAAGGTTTGGGACCCCAGAATTCAATCTAGCAATCAACACTCTTGGGGCCTTGTCACTTGCTTAATCTTGCTTGAAGGCTCTTTGCGCCTAGTTTTGGATCCCGGAGGCTATTGGAATTACAAACATTGGTGGGGATTCCAGGATGAGTTCAAGCACAAGCCACCATAACAAGGGACTCACCGAATGTCCAACTTAAGGACTATAACTAAAAGTGCTAGGTGGGAGACAACCAACCATGGTATCATCGTTCATTTTTATTCTTAATCTTATTTTATTTTATTTTTACTAGTGTTCATTCATAATTTCTGCATATTCACCTGCATTCTGCATACACATAAAAAAAGGAGGGCAAACCACGCGTGTGCGCAGGCCACGCGTGGGCGTCGATAGCAATCTCACTCCCCTATCCAACAAACAGAAAGTTGTGATAGAATCGTGCGGCTGGTGTGCTCTGCGCACAATTCGACCCACGCGTACGCTTCTATGACGCGTGCGCATCATCTACCACAAGTGAAATCCACGCATACGCGTCAAGCACACGTACGCGTGCATAGGGAAATCGGCGTAAATAGCATTTTGGACAGAAAGTTGTGCTGCCCCCACGCTGGAAATGTACTAGAGGCACAAGGTCATCCACGCGTACGCGTCCCTGACGCGTGCGCATCCTTTTGCTTCCAAGAACGCGTGGGTGACGCGTACGCGTCACATGGCGAATATAGTTCTCACGCGCACACGTGATGCACGCCCGCGCGTCGCATCCCGATTTTTTTCATTCCATTCTCCTTTCTTCCTTCATTTTTCTTATTGCATTTAATTACTTTTCTTTCTTCAAAATAATTTTTTCTCTTTCATCCTTAGTTATTTATGGTTTCTTTTTCATTCTTTTCTTTTTCTTCATGCATTTTTATGTTGGTGTTGGAGCTTTATTTGGGTCTTATATTATTATACTTGAGCTTGTGGATATCATCAAGAGTGATTTGACAATTAATATTAATTTTTGGATTGCATGCATGTTAGAGTTCTTACTTTTCTTAACATATTTTACATGCATACCAAGTGTTTGTGAAAAGCCCGTATAGCATTATGAATTCTTAATTATTCTATACTTTCACTCTAATGCCTGTTTTTCACAAAACCCTTCCAAAATTTTATTAATTAAATATAATTGTCAATACAAACGTTATTGTTAGTTTGTTACGACTGATAATACATTTTGGCTTTTAATGCTTGATCTATGCTACTCATGCCTTTGCCAGCATGCCAATAAACATCTTGCATTTAATTGCCTCAATTTATCATGCTATATTTCCATTGATGTCCTAATTGCATGGAGTCACGACCATGTGTTAACGACATTCTTCTTTACCTTGGCATGATTATCACTCGTACTGTCCTCTTCCTTGCTCTATCCTTTTGAATTCATGCCCATTTCTCTTCTCCCTTTTCAGGATGGCCACCAGAAAGGGTACAGAGAGAGCCTCTAACAAACCACCGGCGAGGAGAGAAACGAAAAGCACAAGCATCTTCAACAAATCAGCTGCTCCTTCAGATACTTCAGAGGTTGGACCGGCTTGACCGGCAGGCAAAGCAAATGAAGCACCGTAACAAGCGCCGATTTACATACCTCAAGGAGTTGAATGTTGGCAACCACCCACCTGAAGAAGAACCCGACACTCTGGACTCCACCTTACCTACCAGCACTGGGAGCCATGACGACCCCGACTGTGGAGATGCTGTTACAAACCCCCCCCCCTTTGTTCCTGACTGATGGCACCGAGGACGGTGCCAAGCTTTAAGTGTGGGGAGGTCGGTCAGTACCTGACTTCCGGAGGTAATTGTTTTTCTCAACACCAATAGGTTATTTTTCTTTTGTTAGGATAGGATAGATTGCATAGTAATAAGTGTTTGCATGTATGTTCTACTTGGTTGAAAAATAATAAGTTTCTTTTTAAGACCCTATTTTTGAAAATTTCACTAATCTAAATTAAAATTGTGTTAAATTTGTTTGAAGACTATAAATTGGAACATAAATTATAGCAAAGAACACACAACCTGTGAGATTTGAGCTTAATTATATGGTTACATTATTTAACCATAATATTTTATTCTTATTTATTTTCTTCTCTATGGTTGCAATCTTTGCTTTGTTCTACTCTATATGTCCAATGTTTAGTGTATTCACATGCTTGAATATGATTGAGGCCATTATTTAATTATTAGCTCACTTATCCCAAATAGCCTACCATTCCAATTACCTTTGTTAGCCACCTTGAGCCTTTTAATCCCCATTTGTTCTATATTTTACCACATCACTAGCCTTAAGCAGAAAAATAATTAAACACCCTAATTGAATCTTTGGTTAGCTTAAGAAAGAGATTGTGTGTCAACCAAATGTGGGAAACTATGGGAACTTGGGTTAATGGGAATGTATTGTGTTTGTACTTTATTTGAATATTGGGAATTTGGGTGCATACTCATGTGAGACTAGAAAAATTAAAAATCTATGTGCATTGATATATTATGTTTGCTTTTATCATTAAAAAAAAGAAAAAAATAATATATATATATATATATATATATTATTACAATATAAAATAAATAAATAAATAAGGGGACAAAATTACCCCAATGTTAAGCTAATGAAAAATCAATGCATAGGTGATACAAATTAAAAGAAGAGTTGATGCATGAGTATGTAATGCAAAAGTGGGAATTTTGGGTAGCTAGGCATGATTTAAGAAGAATATAGAGTATGTATAGGTGAGAGCTTAGGTTAGTCAAGGATTCAATTTATAGCTCACTTAGCCATATATATATACCCTCACCTTTACCTTAGCCCCATTACAACCTTAAAAAGACCTCATGATGTTTGCATTGGTACACTAAATACTTGTTGATTGGTTAGGTGAAGAACAAAGTTTAGAAAGCATGATTAGAGAAGAGTAGAGTGAAATATCCTATACACTTGAGAGATTAGAGTGCACAAACACTATCAGTAAGGGTTTAATGCTTGATTCTATGTTTCCTACTTTCATGAGCTGTCTTCTTACAAGTTTACTTGTCTTTACTGTATAATTTTAATTAGTGGAATTGGATTTATGTTTATCTTGGAGAACTTATTTACTTTTAACCAAGTAGACAGAATTATCTTAGCATATAGTTGCATTCATATAGATAGGTTGCATTTCATAAGTTTTACCATTCCTCTTCACTCCTTTAGTTCTCTTAAGCTTAGCATGAGTACATGCTAATATTTAAGTGTGGGGAGATTGATAAACCACTATTTTATGGTTTATCTTGTGCTAATTTGAGTAGTTTTTATCAAGCCTTTACATACTTATTCATACAATTCGCATGTTTTACATTTTCCTTTCTAATTTTGTGCTATGATTGAAAACATGCTTCTTTGGCCTTAAAATTGCTAATTATTAATCCTCTCTTATTACCATTCAATGCCTTGATATGTGTGTTAAGTGATTTCAGGATTTATAGGGTAGGAACGGCTTAGAGGATGGAAAGAAAGCATGCAAAAGTGGAAGGAATACAAGAAATTGAAGGAATTGCTAAGCTATCCAGCCTGACCTCTTTGCACTTAACTGACCATAACTTGAGCTACAAAAGTCCAAATGAAGCGGTTCCAGTTGCGTTGAAAAGCTAACATCCAGGGCTTCGAAATGATATATAATTTTCTATAGTTGCCACGCTATTAGGCAACGCGCACGCGTGGATCACGCGCACGCGTGACCTGGAGAAAATTCAATACACGCGTACGCGTGACAGTGCCGCGTGCTGGACGTATTAGACCCAGCAATTTCTGGACTGTTGTTGACCCAGTTCTTGGCTCAGAAAACATAGATTAGAGGCTACAGAGTGGAGGAATGCATCAATTCATTCACACAACTCCATAATTGACAATTTTTAGATTTTAGATGTAGTTTCCAGAGAGAGAGGCTCTCCCCTCTCTCTAGGTTTTAGGATTAGGATTTCTCTTAGTTTTAGGTTTATTTCTTCTCTATTCCAGGTTCAATGTTCCTTTAATTTAGTTTCTCCTCTACTTTTATTTATTCTATTACTTTAGTTTTTTTATTTTACCAATTTGGTTTATGAACTCCATGTTAGAATTGATTTCTTTATTTAATGCAATTTGAGGTATTTCAGATTTATGGTTGCTTTCTTCAATTTATGTGATTGATGCTTTCAATATTTAGATTTCTCTCCTTTTGGCTTTGGTTGAGTAATTGGTGACACTAGAGTTATCAAACTCCTTTGTTGATTGATAATTGGAATTTGCTAGTTGATTTGGATCCCTCTAAAGCTAGTCTTTCCTTAGGAGTTGACTAGGAATTGAGAAATCAAATTGATTAGTCCACTTGACTTTCCTTTATTTAGTAAGGGTTAACTAAGTGGGAGTAATGGACAATTCTTATCACAATTGATAAGGATAACTAGGATAGGATTTCCAGTTCTCATACCTTGCTAAGAGCTTTATTAGTTATTACTTTAATTCTTGCAATTTACTTTTCCTGTTCATTATTCAAAAATCCCAAAAAGATAATCTTCCATAACCAATAATAAATACACCTCCCTGCAATTCCTTGAGAGATGACCCGATGTTTAAATACTTCGGTTATCAATTTTATTAGTGGTTTGTTACTTGTGACAACCAAATTTTTGTATGAAAGGATTCTTTGTTGGTTTAGAAACTATACTTTCAACGAGACTTTATCTGTAAAATTCTTTACCGACAGAAAATCCGATCATCACAAAGCGACTTGATATGCCACCGGCCCGAATCTCTTCAAAATCTCAAACGGTCCTATATATCTTGGATTCAACTTCTTGGTTTTGATTGCTCTCCTAATCCCCGTTGTCGGTGTGACCCTGAGGAATACGTGCTCTCCCACTTCAAACTCTAATGGTTTTCTCCTCTGGTCCGCATAACTTTTTTTTTGGTTGACTCTGAGCAGTTAGAATCCTTGCACGAATCTTCTTAATGTTCTCAGTAGTCTCTGCTACCAAATCAGGACCCAAAATGCTTGCTTCACCAGATTCATACCAACAAAGTGGAAATTGGCATTTTCGTCCATACAAGGCTTCATACGGAGCCATCTCAATGCTCGCAAGAAAGCTGTTGTTGTACGCAAACTCCACTAATGGCATGTATCAGTCCTAACTTCTGGGTTGATCCAAAATACATGCTCTTAGCATATCCTCCAAGGTTTGAATAGTCCTTTCCGCCTGCCCATCAGTTTGCGGATGATATGCGGTACTAAGACATAGCTTCGTACCGAAAGCTCTTTGGAAAGCTCCCCAAAACCTTGAAGTGAATCGGGGATCACGGTCCGACACTATGCTCGATGGCACACCATGCAACCTTACTGTCTCCTTGATGTATAATCTCGCTAACTCCTCCATAGAACAGTTTAATCGGATAGGCATAAAATGAGAGGACTTGGTTAAGCGATCCACGATCACCCAAATCACATCAAATCCCGACCTAGTCCTTGGTAAACCGGTCACAAAATCCATCGCGATTCCTTCCCACTTCCACTAAGGAATCTCAAGTGGTTGTAACATTTTCGACAGTTTCTGATGCTCTATCTTCACCTTCTGGCATGTCAAGTACTTGGATACCACACTGTAGCTACATCACTTTTCATCCCAGGCCACTAGAACATCTTCTTTAAGTCATAATACATCTTTGTGCTTCCGGGATGAATGGAAAACCCACTGTTGTGAGCTTCTGACAACAAGTCTTGCCTCAAACTCCCAACATCCGGTACACAAATTCTCCCCATATATCTCCACAACCCTTCATCATCCATAGTGAATTCTTCACGCCTCTTATCACCAACTGGTTGAAACAATTGCTAAAGCTTCTGCTCATCTTACTGAGCCCTTTGTATTTCTGATTTAAATGTACTTGAGATCTATAACTGGTTCAAATAAGCTCTTCCGGCAACTTCACCAATGTCCAGCTTAAGACCTACAAACTTATCTACTAGCTCTTCTTCCTTAATCCTCATCCAAGCTATTGTCAAGGACTTCCGACTCAAAGCGTCTGCTACCACGTTTGCCTTTTCAGGGTGATAACTCAATTCAAAATCATAATCTTTAAGCAACTCCATCCACATCCTTTGGCGCATATTAGGCTCTTTCTGATCAAAGATGTACTTGAGACTCTTATGATCAGAAAAGATGGTAAACCTTACTCCGTACAAGTGGTGTCTCCAAATCTTCAATACAAACACAATCGCTGCTTATTTTAAGTCATGAGTAGAGTAATTCACCTCATGCGGTCTCAGCTGACACGATGCGTAAGCCACCACATTCTGATGTTGCATCAACATGCAACCCAAACCCTTCAGTAATGCATCACAATATACTTCGAAGGGTTCATACGGTTCCGGCAAGATTAAAATAGATGTTGAAGTTAACTTCTATTTCAAAGTTTGAAAACTCTTGCCTTTCGCTGCGTCACTCTGATTTGTCGTTGTTAAGACTCCGAGATTAAACCAAATACCGATTTTTGTAATATTTTTTTCAAAACCTCTAAAAATAAGTTCAATCTAGATGAATCCATTGTTAAAACCTTATCAAAAGAGTCAAAAATATTTTATTTGTAAATCAATCATCTTAAAGCATGATTTTCCTAAATTCATTGAAACCCTTAAATCAAAACCTTTCCATTTGAATCCCTTTTGGATAAGTTAAATTTGGCAAACCAAAATCACAAGTTAACAAAATCTTAGGACTCACCTTCCTTTTTAAATCGTATCATTTGATCAAAAGTTCCCAATACTAGTTTCAAAACCAAATCATTCAAACCAGGGTTCCAACCAAGATTAAAAATCAATTTAAGCTTTAAAACTTTTTCAATAGGAATGACGATAGTCTATACTACGAAGGTAAGTTAAGAGTTGGCCATCGGCTTCATAATTACCTCAATCCTGTTGTTGTGATCTATCCGCTCCACGTGCTCCTCGATGTGGACAATCTCTAACCAAATGTCCCGGTGCGCCACACTCCTGACATTTCACATCATGGGAGTAAGCTCTTGACCGCTTCCCTTCACCATATTTCTTGAAGTCCGGTCCCCTTGGTCCAAGGTAATCATCACGTTCCCTACTAGTATTTTCTCCATGAGTGTCCCTTGACGAGGCTACCGTCTTTGCGTATTCCTCAATCACTCTTGCCTTGTTCACTATGTTGGAGAAAATCCGAATCTCCATAGGAGCCACAACACGCCTGATATCTTCCCTCAGCCCTACTTCGTATTTGACGCATTTCCATCCCTCATAAGACTCAGGAGCACACTGACTTATTCTCGAGAACTTACAAAGTTCCTCAAACTTACTAGCGTATTCAGCTATAGTCATGGACCCTTGCTTCATCTGTAAGAACTCCAATTCTCTGGCCTCTTTTATTGGCTCAAGAAAGTACTTCTTGTAGAAAGCTTCCTCGAATAACGCCCAGGTAATGTTCATGTTCTGTTGGTGTAGTAGTCGGCGCTCTCCTTGCCACCATTGCTAAGCTTCTCCCACTAGTTGATAAGCTGCATGCTCCACGAACTGGTCATATGGTACATGTTGAGTTAGCAATGCACGCTCCACAGCTTGGAACCAGTTGTTTGCTTCAATATGGTTTGTCGAACCCTTGAAAACTGGCGGGTAAGCTTTCCGAAAAGCAGTTAGAGTTCTCAGAACACCTCTCAAGTTGCCCTCAGCACCCTCTCCATTTTTGTTTCTGCTTCCGGCCGGTTCAACTAACCTCTGCACAGCTTGCAGAATCACAGCAGCATTCGCTTCCATGGTGTTCGCCAGATTCGCCATCGCCGCCATGAACTCGGCATGGTTATTAGCTGGTTGCTCATTACTACTCTCTCGTGAACGTGCTCAACCTCGTCCGCGAGTGGCCATTGGGTTTCCTGTCTACACCAAACAGTCAATATCAAGGTGATTAGTCTCAATATCAAAAGCCTAGTGTTTCAATTATCCCCAAACAGCCACTCACAAACAAGCATGCTATGAAATATCAAGTAGATAACCTAAATAGCATGAAAGAAAAATGACCCAGAGTATGCAATGAAGCAAAATTGGTCCATCCCACAGGCTCACGAGGACGAACCGTTCTGATACCACTAAATGTAACACCCTAATTAGCCTAAGCTTTACCTCGCATCGTAAAGCAAAGGTTAATCAGAGATTACGATAGTTCTAAGCTCATACATATTATATTTATGGAAAGAATAGTATAAACTAGAAGCCCGATGAAAGATATAGCTCAAAGTTAAGATTTGAAAAGCGCAAAACGTACCATCAAAGCGTCTAACTTAAAGCATAAGAAACAGATGTGATATAAACAAGATAATAGTATAATAGTGTAATATCATAAGAAACTAGCCACGACTCGCGGAGTTTAACCCGGCTAGCCAACTACAGATATACAGAACCAGACAATAAAACAGCTTATACAGTTTTGTTCAATCAAATACAAGCCCCTAGGCTAAACAAAATACAAAAGGAGAGATGTCTAAACAAAATAAACCAAAAAGACTCCAAAAGAATCCAAGATCCTCTGCTTCTGTCACCATCCAAAGCAACTCACCGAGGTGGGTTGCGACCTGCATCTGAAAAATACAACAGAAATATGGTATGAGAACCGGAGGTTCTCAGTATGGTAACAATGCCCAGTGATGTAGGATATAAGACCCCGGGACACCAAAGGCAATCCTAAGATCTATATCCATCACAAGATTCATACTTAAAGCATTCTAAAACAAATAAGCATAATTATATCCACCTTAACTTAAATAAACCGGGTAATCTATCTTAGGGATTTCTACTCTAACCAAACGCCGCTGTCCCACAGCCTTCACCAATCGATCCTCCATGCGGTCCCATCGCCACCGCCTTCCGAACCTCCTCAATCCCAATAGCAGGCACAGATAATATACAATGCAAGTAAAACACAAGTAGAAGCATTTAAGGCAAATAATTCAGATAGCAATTAAACATGTATTCAATTAGGCAAGGCATTACAAGTAATCAAAGCATACAAACAGATAGAAAAATGCATATAATGAATGCCTACCCTACTGACTGTGATATCACATTGTCGGTTCAATTGCCAACCCGACACATCTCCATGGAGACGTCGCCCTTCGGAATCATTATATGGGAACCCCCGAGATATAGTGCTCGGATCACTATCCAGGTACCGGCGCCTCTACGCTTTATTGATCCGAAGGGATGCGAGCCGGATACTCTTGCCACAGACCTCATATCTAAGCACAAGCGGGACGAACCACCGCCCTTACGCCGCCGCCACTACCTCGACAGACGGGATCCAACCACCATCCCTGCCGGGCGCATAGCGTCTCATAATCTCAATGAAAAAGTAGTGCAATGGTTTTCAAAAACATTTTCAGTTTTCGAACTCAACAGTTCCTTAATTCTCATCTCCTTCGTCATTCATTCATCACAGAATATTGAACCACCTTCAGTACACCAGAAACCTAGGCCCTCCATTTCTACTTTCCCAAATAATATCATCTAAAGCCCTTAAATTCTTTCCCATGCTTTAACTATCCAAAACTAGGCCCAAGAGTCCTAAAATGGTGTTATAGGAGCTTACAACCTAGTTGGGAAGGTAGAATAGTTGAAAACAAAGTAAAATTTGAGAAACCAAGGCGTGTGCGGCCGCACAGGGGTGTGAGCATGCGCACGCTCTGGTGAGTTTTAAAATGTGTGCGTACACATAAGGGTGTGCGTACGCACAGGTGTCAAAATTTTCAAAATCTGTTCACTCGCACAACCTGTGCCAGCGCCACCAACAGACTGGTGGTGCACGAATTGTGAACACACTTTTCACAACTCGTACCACTTACCAGCAAGTGCATTGGATCGTCCAAGTAATACTTTACGTGAGTAAGGGTCGAATCCCACGAAGATTGTTAGCTTGAAGTAATCTATAGTTATCTTGTAGCTCTTAGTCAGGAAATCAATTATAATTATCAGTTTGAATTGCGAAGAATAAAAGAGCATGAATTAAATACTTGTTATGCAGTAATGGAGAATATGTTAGAGTTTTGGAGATGCTTTGTCTTCTGAATCTCTGCTTTCCTACTGTCATCTTCCTCACGCACGCAAGTTTCCTCCTATAGAAAGCTGTGTGTTGGTGGATCACCGTTGTCAATGGCTACCATCCGTCCTCTCAGTGAAAATGATCCAGGTGCACTGTCACCCCACGGCTAATCATCTGTCGGTTCTCGATCATGCTGGAATAGAATCCATTGATCCTTTTGCGTCTGTCACTACGCCCAACACTCGCGAGTTTGAGGCTCGTCACAGTCATTCAATCCTTGAATCCTACTCGGAATACCACAGACAAGGTTTAGACTTTCTGGATTCTTAAGAATGCTGCCAATGGATTCTAGCTTAAACCACAAAGATTCTGATTAATGAATCCAAGAGATACTCATTCAATCGAAGGTAGAACGGAGGTGGTTGTCAGGCACGCGTTCATAGCTTAAGAATGGTGATGAGTGTCACGGATCATCACATCCATCGTATTGAAGTGCGAATGAACATCTTAGATAGAAACAAGCGTGTTTGAATAGAAAACAGAAATAATTGCATTAATTCATCGGGACACAGCAGAGCTCCTCACTCCCAACAATGGAGTTTAGAGACTCATGCCATCAAAGAGTACAAAGTTCAGATCTAACATGTTATGAGGTACAAAATAAATTTCTAAAAGTTGTTTAAATAGTAAGCTAGTAATCTAGGTTTATAGAGAATGAGTAAACTATGATAGATAGAGCAGAAATCCACTTCTGGGGCCCACTTGGTGTGTGCTGGGACTGAGACTTGAGCTTTACACGTGCCTAGGCTGTTTCCAGAGTTAAACGCCAGGTTGTAACCTGTTTCTGGCATTTAACTCCAACTTGTAACCTGTTTCTGGCGTTTAACGCCAGAATGCAACATGGAACTGGCGTTGAATGCCAGTTTACATCATTTATCCTTGAGCAAAATATGAATTATTATATATTTCTGGAAAGTCCTGGATGTCTACTTTCCAACGCAATTGAGAGCGCGCCATTTGGACTCATGTAGCTCCAGAAAATCCACTTTGAGTGCAGGGAGGTCAGAATCCAACAACATCTGCAGTCCTTTTTCAACCTGAATCAGATTTTTGCTCAGCTCCCTCAATTTCAGCCAGAAAATACCTGAAATTACAGAAAAACACACAAACTCATAGTAAAGTCCAGAAATGTGATTTTTATTTAAAAACTAATAAAAATATAATAAAAGTGACTAAAACATATTAAAAACTACCTAAAAACAATGCCAAAAAGCGTATAAATTATCCGCTCATCACAACACCAAACTTAAATTGTTGTTTGTCCCCAAGCAAATAAAAACAAATTAGGATAAAAAGAAGAGAATATACAATGAATTCCAAAAACATCTATGAAGATCAGTCTTAATTAGATGAGCGGGGCTATTAGCTTTTTGCTTCTGAACAGTTTTGGCATCTCACTTTATCCTTTGAAGTTCAGAATGATTGGCATCTATAGGAACTCAGAATTCAGATAGTGTTCTTAATTCTCCTAGTTTAGTATATTGATTCTTGAACACAGCTACTTTATGAGTCTTGGTCGTGGCCCTAAGCACTCTATTTTCCAGTATTACCACCGGATACATACATGCCACAGACACATAACTGGGTGAACCTTTTCAGATTGTGACTCAGCTTTGCTAAAGTCCCCAATTAGAGGTGTCCAGGGTTCTTAAGCACACTCTGTTTTTACTTTGGACCTCGACTTTAACCGCTCAGTCTCAATTTTTCACTTGACACCTTCACGCCACAAGCACATGGTTATGGACAACTTGGTTTAGCCGCTTAGTCCAGGATTTTATTCCTTTAAGCCCTCCTATCCACTAATGCTCAAAGCCTTGGATCCTTTTTATTACCCTTGCCTTTTGGTTTTAAGGGCTATTGGCTTTTTGCTCTTGCCTTTTGGTTTAAAGAGCTTTTGGCTTTTTCTGCTTGCTTTTTCTTTTTCTTGCTCTCCTTTTTTTTCGCTTTTTTTTTTTTGCAAGCTTTGTTCTTCACTACTTTTTCTTGCTTCAAGAATCATTTTTATGATTTTTCAGATTATCAAATAACATTTCTCCTTTTTCATCATTCTTTCAAGAGCCAACAATTTTAACATTCATAAATAACAAATTCAAAAGACATATGCACTGTTCAAGCATTCATTCAGAAAATAAAAAGTATTGTCATCGCATCAGAATAATTAAACTATTTTAAAATTCGAAACTCATGTACTTTTTTTCTTTTTCAGAAAACATTTTTCATTTAAGAAAGGTGATGGATTCATAGGACATTCATATCTTTAAGACATAGACACTTAGATACTAGTGATCATATAATAAGACCCAAACATAAATAAACATAAAGCATAATAAACAAAAAACAGAGAAATAAGAACAAGGAGATTAAGGAACGGGTCCACCTTAGTGAGGGTGACGTCTTCCTCTTCTTGAAGAACCAATGGTACTCTTGAGCTCCTCTATGTCTCTTCCTTCTCTTTGTTGCTCCTTCCTCATAGCTCTTTGATCTGTAGTCAAATACTCTACTACTGAACTATGGACCCTTGAAATGAACCTCTCCATCTCTCATGACTGGGGGGTGGAAGTAACTGCCTTCCTTTTCCTCTTTCTAGAGGTTTCTCTGGCCTTAGGTGCCATAAATGGTTATGGAAAAACAAAAAGCAACGCTTTTTTCCACACTAAACTTAAAAGTTTTGCTCGTCCTCGAGCAAAAGAAGATAGAAGGGAGTAGAAGGAGAAGTGGAGGAGAAGGAGGTGTGTGAATGGGTTGGTATGGGAGGGGAATGGTTTGAATTGGAATGGTGAGGTAGGTGGGGATTCTGTGAGGTCCACAGATCCTGAGGGGTCAAGGACTTAGCATCCCTGCTCCATTGAGGCATGCAAAATGCCCTTAGTGTGCAATCCTGGCATTTAACGCCAGACTGCTGCTTGTTTCTGGCGTTAAACGCCAGCTTTTCCCCTTTCTTGGCGTTGAACGCCAACTTGTTGCTTGTTTTTGGCGTTAAACACCCAAATGTAGCATGTTTCTGGCGTTTAACACCAGATTGATGCTTGTTCCTGGCGTTAAACGCCATCTTGGTGCTTGTTTCTGGCGTTAAACGCCAGACAGATGCTTGTTTCTGGCGTTTAAACGCCAGAGTGCTCCTTCTACAGGGTGTGCTGTTTCTTCTGCTATTTTTTATTCTGTTTTTGATTTTTCAGTAGTTTTTATGACTTCACATGATCATCAACCTAAAGAAAACATAAAATAGCAATGAAAAATAAATAGATATAATTAAATGACATTGGGTTGCCTCCCAACAAGCGCTTCTTTAATGTCTTTAGCTGGACCTTGTTGAGCTTTTAATCTAGCCTCAGCCTTGAGCACTCTTACTCAATATTGCCTTCAAGATAATGCTTGATTCTCTGTCCATTAACAATGAACTTCTTATCAGAATCAATGTCTTGAAGCTCCACATAGCCATATGGTGACACACTTGTAATCACATATGGTCCCCTCCACCGGGATTTCAGTTTCACGGGGAATAGCCTGAGCCTAGAGTTAAACAACAGAACTTTCTGTCCTGGTTCAAAGACTCTAGATGACAGCTTTCTGTCATACCATCTTTTTGCTTTCTCTTTGTAAAGCTTGGCATTTTCAAAAGCAGTGAGTCTGAATTCCTCTAGCTCATTCAGCTGGAGCAATCTTTTTCTCCAGCTAATTTGGCATCAAAGTTTAGGAATCTGGTTGCCCAGTAGGCCTTATGCTCCAGTTCCACGGGCAGATGACATGCCTTACCATACACAAGCTGGTATGGAGAGGTCCCTATAGGAGTCTTGAATGCTGTTCTGTAAGCCCACAGAGCATCATCCAAGCTTCTTGCCAAATCCTTTCTACGGGTACTTACAGTCCGTTCCAGGATTCTTTTTAGTTCTCTGTTAGAAACTTCAGCTTGCCCATTTGTCTGTGGATGATATGGAGTCGCCACCTTGTGGCGAATCCCATACCGGACCATGGCAGAGTAAAGCTGTTTGTTGCAGAAGTGAGTGCCCCCATCACTGATTAGTACTCTAGGGACACCAAACCTACTGAAGATATGTTTCTGGAGGAACTTCAGCACTGTTTTAGTATCATTGGTGGGTGTGGCAACGGCCTCTACCCATTTTGATACATAGTCGACTGCCACCAGAATATAAGTGTTTGAGTATGATGGTGGGAAAGGTCCCATGAAGTCAATTCCCCATACATCAAACAACTCAATCTCTAAGATTCCCTGTTGAGGCATCGCATAACCATGAGGGAGATGACCAGCTCTTTGGCAACTGTCACAGTTACGTACAAACTCTCGGGAATCCCTATAGAGTGTAGGCCAGTAGAAGCCACATTGGATGACCTTGGTGGCTGTTCGCTCACCTCCGAAATGGCCTCCATATTGTGATCCATGGCAATGCCATAAGATCCTATATGCTTCTTCTCTAGGCACACACCTACAGATTATTCCGTCTGCACATCTCTTAAAGAGATAGGGTTCATCCCACAAGTAGTACTTTGCATCAGTAATTAATTTTTTCTTTTGTTGCCTGCTGTACTCCTTGGGTATGAACCTTGCAGCTTTATAGTTTGCAATGTCTGCAAACCATGGTGTTTCCTAAATGGCAAACAAATGCTCATCCGGAAAGGTCTCAGAGATCTCAATAGAGGGGGGAAACTCCCCTTCTACTGGTTCTATCCAGGACAGATGATCATCCACTTAGTTCTCTGTCCCTTTTCTGTCTCTTATTTCTATATCAAACTCTTGCAGAAGCAACACCCATCTTATGAGCCTGGGTTTTGAATCCTGCTTTGTCAGTAGATACTTAAGAGTAGTATGGTCATTGTACACAATCACTTTTGATCCTACTAAGTATGATCTAAACTTGTCAATGGCATAAACCACTGCAAGCAATTCTTTTTCTGTTGTTGTGTAATTTTTCTGGGCATCATTTAAAACACGGCTAGCATAATAAATGACATGCAGAAGCTTGTCATGCCTCTACCCCAGTACTGCACCAATAGCGTGGTCACTGGCATCACACATTAGTTCAAATGCTAAAGTTCAGTCTGGTGCAGAAATAACTGGTGCTGTGACCAGCTTAGTTTTCAGAGTCTCAAACACCTGCAGACACTCTGTGTCAAACACAAATAGCGTGTCAGCAGCTAGCAGATTGCTTAGGGGTTTTGCAATTTTTGAAAAATCCTTTATAAACCTCCTGTAGAATCCTGCATGCCCCAGAAAGCTTCTGATTGCCTTAACATTAGCAGGTGGTGGTAATTTTTCAATTACTTCCACTTTAGCTTGATCCACCTCTATTCCCTTGTTTAAAATTTTATGCCCAAGGACAATTCCTTCAGTCACCATAAAGTGACATTTTTCCCAGTTTAAAACTAGGTTGGTCTCTTGGCATCTTTTCAGAACAAGTGCTAAATGGTCAAGGCAGGAGCTAAATGAGTCTCCAAATACTGAAAAGTTATCCATGAAGACTTTCAGAAACTTCTCTACGATATCAGAGAAGATAGAGAGCATGCACCTCTGAAAGGTTGCAGGTGCATTACACAGACCAAAAGGCATTCTTCTGTAAGCAAATACTCCAGAAGGACATGTAAATGTTGTTTTCTCTTGGTCCTGAGGATCTACTGCAATTTGGTTGTAACCTGAATAGCCATCCAAAAAGCAGTAATATTCATGACCTGCTAGTCTCTCTAGCATCTGGTCTATGAATGGTAAAGAAAAATGATCCTTTCTGGTGGCTGTGTTGAGCCTTCTGTAGTCAATACACATGCGCCACCCTGTAACTGTTCTTGTAGGAACCAGTTCATTTTTTTCATTATGAACTACTGTCATGCCTCCCTTCTTGGGAACAACTTGAACAGGGCTCACCCAGGGGCTATCAGAAATAGGATAAATAATCCCAGCCTCCAGTAATTTGGTGACCTCTTTCTGCACCACTTCCTTCATGGCTGGATTTAGCCGCCTCTGTGGTTGAACCACTGGCTTAGCATCATCCTCCAATAGAATTTTGTGCATGCATCTAGTTGGGCTTATGCCCTTAAGGTCACTTATGGACCACTCAAGAGCTGTCTTGTGTGTCCTTAGCACTTGAATTAGTGCTTCCTCTTCCAGTGAATTTAAAGCAGAGCTTATGATCACTGGAAAAGTGTCACCTTCTCCCAGAAATGCATATTTCAGGGATGGTGGTAATGGCTTGAGCTCAAGTTTAGGAGGTTTCTCCTCTTCCTGAGGAAGTCTCAGAGGCTCTTTCAATTCCTCTGAACCCTCCAAATCAGGCTGAACATCTTTAAAGATGTTTTCCAGCTCTGATTCGAGACTCTCAGCCATGTTGACCTTCTCTACCAAAGAGTCAATGAGATCAACTTTCATGCAGTCTTTTGGTGTGTTTGGATGCTGCATGGCCTTGACAGCATTCAACTTAAACTCATCCTCATTGACTCTCAAGGTTACTTCCCCCTTTTGGACATCAATGAGAGTTCGTCCAGTTGCTAGGAAAGGTCTTCCTAGAATGAGAGTAGCACTCTTGTGCTCCTCCATTTCTAGCACTACAAAGTCAGTGGGAAAGGCGAATGGACCAACCCTGACAATCATGTCCTCAATCACGCCTGATGGGTATTTAATGGAGCCATCAGCAAGTTGGAAACATATCCGGGTTGGTTTAACTTCTTCAGTTAAACCAAGCTTTCGGATAGTGGATGCAGGTATTAGGTTGATGCTTGCCCCAAGATCACATAAAGCTGTCTTGGTGCAATTACCCTCTAATATGCATGGTATCAGAAAGCTCCCGGGATCTTTAAGCTTTTCTAGAAAGCTTTTCAGAATGACTGCACTACATTTTTCAGTGAGGAGAACTCTTTCAGTTTCTCTCCAATCCTTCTTATGACTCAAGATCTCTTTCATGAACTTGGCATAAGAAGGTATTTGCTCAAGTACCTCTGCAAACGGAATCTTTATTTCAAGAGTCCTGAGATAATCTACAAAGCGAGCAAATTGCTTATCCTGCTCCTCTTGGCGGAGTTTTTGAGGATAAGGTATCTTAGCTTTATAGTCCTCAACCTTAGTTGCTGCAGGTTTATTTCCTGCAGAGGTGGTTGGAGAAGCCTTTTTAGAGGGGTTGTTATCAGCACTTGTGTATGTCTAATCCCTCACTAGCATTTGAATGCCAGGGTTAGAAGCTGGATTAGCGTTGGACGCCAACTCCTTACTTGTTCCTGGCGTTTGAACGCCAGAACTGAGCTTCCATTGGGCATTTGACGCCAACTCCTTGCTTGTTTCTGGCGTTTGAACGCCAGAGTTATTCCTCTCTAGGCTCTTAGTATCCTCAGAGGGATTTTGGATAGCAGTTTGTTCATTTCTTGGCTTCCTACTGCCTTGAAGTGAGGTATTTAATGTTTTCCCACTTCTTAATTGAACTGCTTGGTACTCTTCTGTTATTTGTTTTGATAATTGTTGTTCTGTTTGCTTCAACTGTACCTCCATATTTATATTAGCCATTCTTGTGTCTTGTAGTATCTCCTTAAATTTGGCCAGCTGTTTTGTTAGAAAGTCTAATTGCTAATTGAATTCAGTAATTTGTTCTGCAGGACTGAGTTCAGCAGTTACTGTTTTAGCCTCTTCTTTCATGGAAGATTCATTATTTAGGTACAGATGCTGATTTCTGGCAACTGTATCAGTGAGCTCTTGAGCTTCTTCAATTGTCTTTCTCATATGTATAGATCTACCAGCTGAGTGGTCTAGAGAAATCTGAGCTTTCACTGTAAGCCCATAATAGAAGATGTCTAACTGCACCCATTCTGAAAACATTTCAGAGGGGCATTTTCTTAGCATCTCTCTGTATCTCTCCCAGGCATCATAAAGAGATTCATTATCGCCTTGTTTAAAGCCTTGGATGTCCAGTCTTAGCTGTGTCATCCGTTTTGGAGGGAAGTATTGATTCAGAAATTTTTCTGACAGCTGTTTCCATGTCCTTATGCTAGCTTTAGGTTGGTTATTTAACCACCTCTTAGCTTGATCTTTTACAGAAAATGGAAACAGTAATAATCTGTAGACATTCTGATCTACTTCCTTATCATGTACTGTGTCAGCAATTTGTAAAAACTGTGCCAGAAACTCTGTAGGTTCTTCCTGTAGAAGACCGGAATACTTGCAACTTTACTGCACCATGATAATGAGCTGAGGATTCAACTCAAAGCTACTGACTCCGATGAAGGGTATACAGATACTACTCCCATATGAAGCAGTAGTGGGGTTAGCATATGACCTCAAAGTCCTTCTGGACTGTTCATTTCCACTTAGGTCCATGATGGAGAAAAGGGAATTGATATGAATAGCAAATAGAATATATTTTTATTTTATTTTATTTTTTTTTTGAAAATCAAAATTAAAATAAAATAATGAAAAATGGACTATAATTTCGAAAATTTGAAGAAAAAGAAATAAAAAAAATTAAAAACTAAATTAATTAATTAAAAAGATTTAAAAAGGATGTGGGTGAGGATTTTCGAAAAAAATGAAGAGAAAGAAATTGGTTAGGAAGTTTTGAAAAAGATATGTTTTAAAATAAAAGATACTTGTAAGAAAATAAAAATAAAAATAAAATAAATAAAAAAAGAAAAGATATGAAAAAGATTTGATTTTAAGATTTGAGATTAGAAAAGATAAGATAAGCTAGGTAAGAGAAGATAAGGAATTTAAATTAAAAAGTTTTGAAATTTGAATTTTGAATTTTGGAAGTTGAAATTTGAAATGAGATAAGATAAGATTTTGAAAAGGATATGAATTTTTTTGAAAAAGATTTAAATTTTGAAATTTTAAAACTAAGATAAGATAAAATAAAAAATTTTAAAATAAAATCTGAATTTTTAAAAGGAAAATTCGAAAAATCAATTAAAATAAAGGAGAAAGATATTTTTGAATTTAATGAGGAAAGAGAAAAACAATAAAAAGACACAAGTCTTAAAATTTTTAGATCTAATGCTCCTTATTTTCAAAAATTTTGGAGGAAAAACACGAAGGAACACCAAACTTAAAAATTTTAAGATCAAGACACAAGGAAAACTCAAGAACACCTTGAAGACTCACAAGAACAACAAGAACATGAAGAAAGAACTCCAAACTTAAAATTTTTAGAAAATCACAATAAAATTTTCGAAAACTAAAGAAAAGCTAACAAGAAAACACCAAACTTAAAGTTTGGCACAAGATTTAATCAAAGAAAATTTATTTTTAGAAAAGTTTTAAAAAGAAGATAGCCAATTACCAAGAACATAGGCACAACGCTCTAGCCAATTGAGCTAAAAATTTAACGTGTTTTAATATTGTATTTAATAAATAAAATTTTCTTTGGAAACTGATATTTTGAAAAAGCACAAGAAAAACAAGAAAAGACACAGAACAAGAAAAACTAAAGATCAAACAAGGAAAATAAACAAGAACAACTTGAGAATTAAGAAAGAACTAAGAACATATAATTCGAAAATTTGAAAGAAAAAGAAAATCATGCAATTGACACCAAACTTAAAATATGAAACTAAACTCAAACAGAGGACTAAATCATGAAGTTATTGGTTTTGAAAATTTTCGAAAATAATTTAGAAAAATAAAATAAGGATTTTAAAATTTTAACCAAAAACAATAATAGAAGACTCTAAACCAAAAAGAAAAATTTTTCCTAATCTAAGCAACAAAATAAACCGTCAGTTGTCCAAACTTGAACAATCCCCGGCAACGGCGCCAAAAACTTGGTGCATGAATTGTGAATCACACTTTTCACAACTCGTACCACTAACCAGCAAGTGCACTGGGTCGTCCAAGTAATACCTTACGTGAGTAAGGGTCGAATCCCACGGAGATTGTTGGCATGAAGCAATCTATGGTTATCTTGTAGCTCTTAGTCAGGAAATCAATTATAATTATCAGTTTGAATTGCGAAGAATAAAAGAGCATGAATTAAATACTTGTTATGCAGTAATGGAGAATATGTTGGAGTTTTGGAGATGCTTTGTCTTCTGAATCTTTGCTTTCCTACTGTCATCTTCTTCACGCACGCAAGTTTCCTCCTATGGCAAGCTGTGTGTTAGTGGATCACCGTTGTCAATGGCTACCATCCGTCCTCCCAGTGAAAATGGTCCAGGTGCGCTGTCACCGCACGGCTAATCATTTGTCAGTTCTCGATCATGCTGGAATAGGATCCATTGATCCTTTTGCGTCTGTCACTACGCCCAACACTCGCGAGTTTAAAGCTCGTCACAGTCATTCAATCCTTGAATCCTACTCGGAATACCACATACAAGGTTTAGACTTTCCAGATTCTCAAGAATGCTGCCAATGGATTCTAGCTTATACCACGAAGATTCTGATTAATGAATCCAAGAGATAATCATTCAATCGAAGGTAGAACGGAGGTGGTTGTCAGGCACACGTTCATAGGTTAAGAATGGTGATGAGTGTCACGGATCATCACATCCATCATATTGAAGTGCGAATGAACATCTTAGATAGAAACAAGCGTGTTTGAATAGAAAACAGAAATAATTGCATTAATTCATCGGGACACAGCAGAGCTCCTCACCCCCAACAATGGAGTTTAGAGACTCGTGCCGTCAAAGAGTATAAAGTTCAGATCTAACATGTCATGAGGTACAAAATAAATCTCTAAAAGTTGTTTAAATAGTAAGCTAGTAATCTAGGTTTACAGAGAATGAGTAAACTATGATAGATAGTGCAGAAATCCACTTCTTGTGCTGGGGCTGAGACTTGAGCTTTACACGTGCCTAGGCTATTTCCAGAGTTAAACGCCAGGTTGTAACCTGTTTCTGGCGTTTAACTCCAACTTGTAACCTGTTTCTGGCGTTTAACGCCAGAATACAACATGGAACTGGCGTTGAACGCCAGTTTACATCGTTTATTCTTGAGCAAAGTATGGACTATTATATATTGCTGGAAAGCCCTGGATGTCTACTTTCCAACACAATTAAGAGCGCACCATTTGGACTCTTGTAGCTCCAGAAAATCCACTTTGAGTGCAGGGAGGTCAGAATCCAACAGCATATGCAGTCCTTTTTCAGCCTGAATCAGATTTTTGCTCAGCTCCCTCAATTTCAGCCAGAAAATACCTGAAATTATAGAAAAACACAAAAATTCATAGTAAAGTCCAGAAATATGATTTTTATTTAAAAACTAATAAAAATATAATAAAAAGTGACTAAAACATATTAAAAACTACCTAAAAACAATGACAAAAAGCGTATAAATTATCCGCTCATCAACTGGCCTCCCCAACGTGTGCGTCCGCACAGGGCTGTGTGTCTACACAGGTTGAAATTCTTTCTTAGATATGTGTGCGCACAAGCTATGCTAGCGCTGCAAACAGAATGCATTTCCCTGCCTGTGCGTGCGCACAGGTGTGTGCGTCCGCACAGATCAAAATTTTCACAGGTTGTGTGTTCGCACAAGGTTGTCCGTGCACACATATCAGAAATCATAAAATTCTGCAACTTTGCATAATTTTGTATTTTTAATAAAAAGATCTGACGGAGGTGATTGAATGGTTGTAGGAAGAGAGGTGAGAAATAAAAAAAAAAAGAGCAAGAAGGTCTTTCTGATGGCAGAAGGAGGAAGAAGATCTGGAAGGGTATAATTGAAAAATAAATGTAAAGAAGATTGTGTCTATGTCTAAAGTTTGTGTTCCACCTCCTACTGCAGTACACAAATTTTATGTATTTGTGTGCTTCTGTGTCTACCCGTGTCCATACAAAATTTATGTCTCAACAACCAAACAATGAACATGTATTATTGTGTCTATGTCTCCGTGTATGTGTCTTGCTAACCAAATGCTACCTTAGGGGCTCGAAGGTGTGTGCTCTTAGACATGCCAGCCATACGCCCTTCACACTTGGTCTCCCATGCCACTTGAGTTCACACGCCCTTCACACTTGGTTTCGCACGCCACACACACTTGGTTTACACACCACTTCTATACAATTTTTCAATGTCTTCCTAAATGCCACCCTTCCTTTGCTTGTTCTTTTTGTCCTAATTTAGTGTCTTAGTTCTCTCATTGGGAGCTTTGTAGTTTGATAAACCACAATTTTATGGTTTATCTTGTGTCTTATTTGGTGGATTTTAACAACTTTTTCCACATTTATTCACTAAAATAGCATGGTTTTGTAATTCTCCCTAATTTTGTACTTAATGATTGAAAACATGATTTTTAGGCCTTAAAATAGCTAAATTTAATTTACTTTAATTCCATTTGATGCCTTGATATGTTTCTTGAGTGATTTCAGCCTTATAAGGCAAGGACTAGATGGAAGAAGTGAAGAGAAAAGCATGCAAAGTGGAGAATTCATGAAGAAATGAGGATTTGCTGAATTCATGGCGATGTGTACGCATGACCCACGCGTACATGTGATAAGGACATCTTCCAATCAACGCGTACGCGTCACCCATGCGTACGCGTGACAAGCGGCACGTGACCAACTTAAAGGCAATACACTGGGGGCAATTTCTGAGCCATCCAGACCCAAATCCAACTCATTTCTGAAGCTATTAGAGGCTGAATTCAAGATGGATCAAAGGTGAGAGCAATTAGGAATAGTTTTCATCATGTTTTATGTTAGAATTCTAGAGAGAGAAGCTCTCTCTTCTCTCTAGAATTAGGGTAGATTGGGTTAGATGCCTCTTAGATTTAGGTTTAATTCTTGTTTTCATTTAGTTTTCCTATCAATTTATTGTTCTTACATCATTGTTCTTTAGTTTTATTTGGCATTTTTTGTTGCCTTTATGTTTATGATGCTTTGTTACTTTTAATTTCTATTAATGCAATTTATATTTTCATGTTCTTCTTCTTTAATTGAGTTGTTATTGTTATTCTCTTGCAATTGGTAGCCATAGATTTTATATTATTGCAATTTTACTATGCTTTTCTTTTATGCCTTCCAAGTGTTTGATAAAATGCTTGGTTGGATTTTAGTGTAGAGTTTTGTACTCTTGGCTTGGGTTGATAACTTGGGTGACTTTGAGTTACTAATGTCCAAGTGATTGATAATTTATTTCCATTAACTCTAGTCTTTCGCTAAATTAATTAGTGAGGTGGCTAGGACTTATGGACTAAGGTCCATTAAGCTCACTAGACTTTCCTCTAATTTTGGGGATAACAAAGTGGGAGTGATCATTGTAATTATCATGTTGTGGTTAGTGACAAGGATAGTGATCCTTAACCATTAACCCTTGCCAAGATCCTTTTATCATTTGAGTTTGCTTTACTTCCTTGCGATTTACATTTCTTGTCCCTTATTTCAAAAATCCAAAAATACTTTTGCATAACCAATAATATACACACTTCCCTACAATTCCTTGAGAGACGATCCGAGGTTTGAATACTTCGATTTATTTTTATTGGGGTTTGTACTTGTGACAAACAAATTAAACTTTGATGTGAGGATAATTCGTTGGTTTGGAACTAAGCTTGCAACGAAATTCTTTTGAGAAATTCCTAACCGACATTTATCCTACGTCATAGTTCAAGTTATCTTTGTTGGAGTATGAAGAGGTCAGGGTTGTAAATTCTCTTTGAACTTCTCTTGTGCTTGTTTCCACTCTTTTGCCACCTTGATAGTGTGCTTCCTATATTAGTGCTTTTGTTGCTTCTTTTTCTATCATTTCCTACAAAATTTATTAACTCAAAGCAATCAAAGTAATATCCAAATTAAGTACCAAAACACTTCATAATTGAGCATAGTTTATTGACTTTCTTTATGACATAAACAACCAAAACAACTCATGATGCATATGCATCACAACACCAAACTTGAACTTTGCTTGTCTTCAAGCAAATAAAGAATCATGCAATATAATTTGACAATCCAAGGTGTGAAGAATAGCAATTCTTAATGTTCTTGGTTGGCTAATTCACTATGCTTGCAATAATCACAAAAGAATTCTAAATGTTTGATGTTTCTATCTTGATCACATTATAAAATCTTTTTCAATGTTCCTTCCTTGAAGCAAACTTGTTATCTTTTTTTCTTTGTTAGATTCTCTTATTAGGTGCTTGGCACCATGAATTTTCAATTTTAGCTTTGACTCTAAGTGTTTTGTTTTCAAGTTTTACCACTTGATACATAAACACCACAAGCATGTGACTAGAGTTTTTTTTAAGCTTTTCATTTGTTTTTTTTCCTTTCTCTCTAGTCATTGATGCTCAGAGCCTTGAGCTTTTGAGAGAATGCTTTGCACTTGAGCCTAACCTTGACTCTAAGTGTTTTATTTTCAAGTTTTTTGATTGATATATAAACACTACAAGTACTTGACTAATGAATTATTATTGGTACTCAGTAGGGGTGGCAGTGGGGCGGGTAGGGGCGGGTTTTTGCCCTACCCGACCCCGTCCCGCCGTCCTGTTATGCATATACTACCCGCCCCATCAGTACCCGCAGGTAGTAAATTACAGAACCCGAACCCGCCCCCCGACCCTCCCCTATAAAAATTAAATATTTTAATTTTTACCTATTCATATATAAATTAAGACAAAAATTTAAAATTCATAGACAAATTAAAATACAAACATAAAATTAATACAATGTCATTAGCTAAAATAACTTGCAATTAAAAAAAATTGTTAGATCACTACAAATTTAACACCATAATAAAGAAATTACAATATTAGATATAAAAGGAGCTTCAACCCTTAATCTTGATCACTTTCAACATCTTCATCATCATTAAAAGTTTACTTTGTGTGTCTTCTCTAGCATTACTAGCCATGAAGTAACCACATAAAGATAAATTAGTTGCATAATTGTAAGACCATGCAGAGAAATTAGTTGTATTTTGCAAAAGCATATGTATTACTAGTGCATCAATGAGTAACCATATAAAGATAGCATACAGACAACTAATATGGATTATTATATAGCATTATTTATATATCTGGGGAAGAAATTATGTCCATGAAGTAACCACATAAAGATAAATTAGTTGCATAATTGTAAGACCATGTAGAGAAATTAGTTGCATTTTGCAAAAGCATATGTATTACTAGTGCATCAATGAGTAACCACATAAAGATAGCATACAGACAACTAATATGGATTATTATATAGCATTATTTATATATCCGGGGAAGAAATTATGTCCATCTTATAGCAAAATTCTGGAACATACAGTTAATCAATACGGATGGTTTCTTCTTTGCTGTTTCTAGCAACATATGACATGTACCTTGGTAGTAAAATCAATGAATCCATAGTGCATACTTAGGAACTTCAATTTATCTCAGAATTATAATGTATCTTCCTTATTCTATATAACAATACAAGCAAAAAATACCTTTCAAACACCCTAATAAAAATATGCAATTTTGCATTAAAATTTATTACATGCAAGATCAAATTAAAGTAGGATATCAGGCATGAAGAACAGGAAAACCACCAAACTCATCATTGCTCCTATGAGAAAAGCTATACTCATCATGCGACAAAGAGATTAAATGCGACATCCACTACTCATATTTGAGATTGAAAAATGCAATCCAGGGATGTTTAAGTTTGAAAATCAAAATTACTGTCCCAGATAAATGTAAAAGCAGTTTTCCGTTTCCATACAATTCTAAATTCCAAAAGTAAAGACGATAATGCAGCAGCAATTACCATCCAGAAAGTAACAGAAAAAGATCCGCAATGAAATAATAAGCAGAGAATTAACATTGAAAGGAACGCACCAAACATAATCTCAAGTAAACAAAATCGATAAAGCGAGAAAAAACAAACCTTGACGCCAGGTGCGGGCTGAGATAGCTCTTCTTTGGGAATGATGACGGGCCATGACTCACCAGCTTCTCGGAACATCTGCTCGGTCTCTAGGGTTTGGCCTTTTTCAAGAATCATGGTCCTTATGCTCTGTGCAGGGGTTGAGGTCGCATCGAAGGCTTGCTCGACACCATTCACGAAGGTCACCGTGATCTGCAGCGGGTGTTTGTCGGTTCGGTGCTTCACCTCCACCTGGCACGCAGGGTTTGATTCCCTCGCCTTGCGTGAGTTTCACTGTGCCATGAACTCCATACACGAGCATGTGGGACTGAGAGGAGGCGCGGAGGAGGAGCCAGACGAGGCTCGATTACGATGCAGAAGAGGCACGGGAGTGGCTCGTCTAGTGCCCGACTTGGAGGCCGGAGGGAGCGCAGAGGATGTGGGACTGAGAGGCGGCGCGGAGGAGGAGCGACAGGCGGCTTGAATCTTGAAGGAGACGCGGAAGAGACAACGAGGGTTGGGATTGGGAGAGTGGGAGACTGGGAGTTCAGTGACGGTGGGTGAGAATCATAAGTGAGAACCTTAACCTACTAACCCTAATTGCTAAAAAGTTATATATATATATATACTCTGGGGCGAGTAGGGGCGGGTTTATCCTGAACCCGACCCCGCCCCGCCCCGCCCTGCTCATCAAACCCACCACAGTTCAGACCCGCCCCGCACCGGGTCGGGTTTAAACCCGCCCCGCACCGGGTAGGGGCGGGGCGGGTACCCGCGGGTACAGGTACTGCTGCCATCCCTAGTACTCAGAGCCTTCAACTTTTTCCTTCTTTCCCTTTTTTCTTTACTTGATCATTACTTGATGACTTTTGCTTCTTCAAGGTTCTCAAAATTTTAAAGATTTAATAAAGTGTCCTAGATGAAAACCTCAATCAAACATATTCAAATGTGTTGATCTAAAATAGTTATGCTACCCTTCCAATACTCATATGCTCATGCTGGCTTCTTTAATTAACCTTGTTTGTTCATGATCATGATGCTTACTTGCTTTGACTAACAATTTTCAATGTGCTGATTATGATGAATAAGAAACATGTTACAATTCACAATGAGACTTGTAATATGCTCACCTAAGCAAGAGGATTACTCATGCATACTATAAAAATGGAAGACAATCATGTATGCAACTGAAAGTATATGAAGCAAATTAGAAGAAAAGGAACTTAACCACCTCGGGGATCACTTCATCATCATTGTTGTTACTATTTTTCTCATTATTTTTCTCTGAAATACCAAACTTGAAATGATTACTTGTCTTTAAACAACAATTAAAATAGTGGTGATGGAATTTGTGATTAATCACGAATGTCTTCAAAAAATAATGTGAGTAATGCATGTTTCTATTCAAATAAAGCAAAGTTAAAGACAAAATAAAAGAACTAAAACAAACAGAGAATGTGATTGCATGAAAAAGTGGTTATGCATGGTACATTGCATGAAAAGTGTGTGCACAACATCAAACTTAGTTTAACACTTTCATGTTAAAATTATGGAAGTACCCCAGTGAAGATTAAAACTCAAATTGTTGCATGGCAACACCAAACTTGTTTCTACAATCACATGCTAATTGTTTGAAAGTTAAACTAAGTAGAGCAAGAAATTTTGTTACTAAACATTGGGTTGCCTCTCAACAAGTGCTCTTTTAATGTCATTAACTTGACTTTTGGTTCTTGAATTTTCTTCCTCTTCTTCCAGTTGGTTAAGAGGAATGACTTCAAAGGAAAAGAGAAGAAAATTGATGCCCCCGAATTTGATTTTCTCCTAAAAAGATTTCTTTTATTGTTATTAACTTGATTGAACTTGCTTGTTGGGGTAAGGTTGGATTGCTTTTTGTTGACCTTCTCTCTTTTATGGATATTATCTTTTGTTTATTGGTCACAATCCTTCTTTTAGTGCTTTCCTTGATTGCCTTTACGTCTTCCTTTTCAAGGCTTAGGTGTTGTGTAATGGTTGGAGGATATTCTTCATCAAGAATTTCTTGAATTGATGGTTCAATTAAATCACCCTCCATGCAATTTTCTGCTTCATTGGAGTATGGACTCCTTTGGTTAACTTCTCCCCTTTCTTTTGTAGAATTTTGCATTGCTTCTTTTGGTAGGAACTTTGCATGTTCTTTTGCCACATCTTATAGCCTTTGAGGATATGGAATCCTAGGCTTGTAGACCTTTACAACCTCCTTTTTCATTGGGATTTTACTTGGCACAAGAGTTTTTTGGTCTTGCTCTTGCACCTCTAACTCCTCATTTGCAATCACTTCATTTTCCTTGCTAAGCACTATTCCATTTCTCAAGTTTATGGCCTTGCATTCTTCCCTTGGCCTAGGAAAGATATTAGTTGGTTTCTCAGTAAGATGTTGTGCCATTTGTCTCATTTGCACTTCTAAGTTCCCTCTTGAGGCTTCCTATTCTTTTCTATATGTTATGGACTCTTGAATGAAACTATTGAATTCTTGGGTAAATAAAGTGGTAGTTTGAGAAATTTGTTTTAAGGTTAGCTCAAGAGATGAAGGGTTAGAATGGTTTTGTGGATATGTATATGTTGTGGTGAAGTTGTTTTGTGGGGGTATGGAAGGAGTTTTGTGGGTAGTGAAATGAGTTTTATGGATTGTGAAAGGAGTATTATGGAGTGTGAAGTAGATTTTGTGAATTTTGAAAGGGATGAAATGAATTTTGTGAATTTTGAAAGGAGTTTTGTGGTAAGGCAGGTCAAGTGATGAAGGATTTTGATATGAAAAATTAGGAGGTGAGGTTGAACGATCTTGCATAAATGCATCTAGTATTTGTTGTAGTTTGTTCAAGGCATGATTAAGAGATGATAGGTCTTAATGAATGGGATATGGAGCATTGAAATCTCTTTGATAATGATTTTTCCAACTACCATTCGGATAGTTGCTCATTTCATAGTAATGTGAATCATTTTGTAGCCCTAAAAAATATCCCATATGGTTTACTTGCTCATACTCTATCATCCTTTATTCTTGATATTCACAGCCACAATTAGAATAGTAGCATGAACCATTTTGTGGTGGTGGAAAGTATTCCATGAAATTTACTTAACTAAAGGGTGATGTAAACTCCATTCTTCCTTGAAAATACTCTGTGAAAACACAATCACTAAGATAAAATAAAATTGAAATCTCTTTTGTCACAATTGAGGAAATTTCCAGTGAGACAATATCACAAACAGTTAACTGATGAGCGGATATTTTATACGCTTTTTTGCATCATTTTCATATAGGTTTTATTAAGTTTTTATAGGTTTTAGTGTTAAAATAACATTTTTGGATTCTACTATGAGTTTCTGTATTTTTGGACAATTTCAGATATTTTCTGGCTGAAATTGAGGAGTTGGAGCAGAAGTCTGATTCAAAGAAAGAGAAAGCACTGTAGATGCTGTCCAGATCTGACCTACCTGCATTCGGAAGAGCTTTTCTGGAGCACTCTTAATGGCTATGGAAAGCTGACTTCCATAGATTTTCAGCAATATATAATAGTCCATACTTTGCTTTGGATTAGAAGACCCAAAACTGGTGTTCAATGCCAGCTTCCTGCCCCCTTCTAGGCGTCCAGCGCCCAAAGAGCAGAGACCAATGTACAAACGCCCAAAGAGGACCCCTAGCTGGCGTTCCACACCTAAGAGACCTCATAGCACGTGGATCTCATCAAAGCTCAGCCCAAACACTCACAAAGTGGGCTCCATAAGTGGATTTTAGCACTAAATAGACTGTTTTACCATTACTAGTCATCTTTTTAGTATTTAAGGGATTATGTTTATGTAATTCAGGGAGAACTTATGCTATTTTCGAGTTTTGCATATTTTTACTTCAGTATGAGTATCTAAACCTCCTAGGTTGAGGGGAGGAGCCATGCTGAGTCCTATGAATTAATAAAAGTACTATTGTTTCTTCTTCAATCCGTATTTGATCTATCTCTAAGATGTATAATCCGATCTTCATCGTGGTGAATAGGATGATCAAATCAATTAGCTATGTTCATCACATTAAGACGAACGTGCCTGACAAACACCTGCGTCTACTTAGGTTCGTGTGAATATATGACTGGAAAGCACGAGCCAACAACTATGTTTATGTATCTCTCAGATGGCTAATCCACGACTTCGTTGGGGACTTCTCGAGACACCAGTTCAGTCAATTTTTGGGGAGATTAGGGTCTCCGTGGTATAGGCTAGAATCCTAAGAAGCAGCATCCTCTGATCTGGAAGATTCAACCTTGTCTGTGGCATTTTGAGTAGGATCACTGATGAGCGGATATTTTATACGCTTTTTGACATCACTTTCATATAGTTTTTAGTAGTTTTTGTTTAGTTTTTATTGATTTTTTTATAGGTTTTAGTGTTAAATTCACATTTTTAGATTCTACTATGAGTTTTTGTGTTTTTGGAAAATTTCAGGCATTTTCTGGCTGAAATTAAGGAGTTGGAGCAAAAGTCTGATTCAGAGACAAAGAAAGCACTGCAGATGCTGTTCTGATCTGACCTGCTTGCATTCGGAAGAGTTTTTCTGGAGCTACTAAAGTTTAAATGGAGCGTTCTCAGTGGCTATGGAAAGCTGACTTCCAGAGCTTTCCAGCAATATATAATAGTCCATACTTTGCTTCACTATATAATAGTCCATACTTTGCTTCGTGGGATCGACCCTGACTCGCTCAGGTATTACTTGGACAACACAGTGCACTTGTTGATACAACAGTACGAAAGTGTGGAGATTCGTGCTACGATTAACTAACAAAAGAAAATAAAGAATTAAAAGTAACTAAATGAATAAAACAAAAAAATGTCTAATATAGGTAATCAATCAACCAGTAGTTTGTCGATCACAATTAATCCCCAACAACTGCGACAAAAACTTGATATGGAATTTCCACATAACTACCGACAAGTGCACTGGATCGCATCAAGTAATACCACGGTAAGTAGGTTATCGTTCCCACGAGGATTAAGGAATTAAGCAAGCAATGATTGATTGAGTATTTTAGTTAGACAATTCATAATTTGATGATGGACAATTAATACTAGAAGCATGAAATGTAAATGACTTGAGCAAGGAGTAATTGAAAGTAATAAATGACTTGAATATAAAGAACAAAAATGTAATTCACTGGAAATTAAATTGCATGAATGTAAATACTGGGAATGTAAATTGCAAGAATAGTAAATTGCAAGATTGTAAATAAAGCAACATAAATGAACATTAATTGAATGCAATTAATAAAGAAGGGAAATAAGAGAGTAATGGGTAGATCATTGGGGTATAGAGATATTGAATTCTCTGGATCAAATAGTTTTCATCTCAACTTCAATCATGCAATCATTGATCTCTTAGCAAATCATAAGTGATTGAATTCCAATTCTTTAGTAATTCAATTTCTCTTAACTTGATCAAATGCCAAATCCTTGATCTAATTGCTCATGAGAAGAGATGAAGCATGTTCTCTGATTTAAAGTCACACAATTTCATGAATCTAGATGTTGGTTGATTAAATATCACGTATCAAATCTAAATCAAGAGTCACAAGAATTGGGAGAAAGATCTTCAAACTTTATTCCTATGATCCCTTTTCTAAGTTCTCATAGAATTCAAGTTGATTCAAATTCTTTCCCAAGAGATTTTAATCCTTTGAGTGAAGAACAAAGATCCTTTCTAAAGAAGCAAATGAAAGATGAATTGAAGATCAAGGGTAAATCACATTTGATCCATTGAAACACAATAGAGCTCTTTTTTTCCAATGATGAAAATTAGAAACCCATACTCTAGAATTACAAAATGGGTTAGAAAAAAAATGAAAGAAGAGAAATTGAGAAAGAAAAGAAGAGAGTCTGAAGAATCCTCCCCAAAAAAGTGTCTGTGCGTAAATGTCTAAATCCTATTTACAAGCTATCCTAAATTACAGATTCAAATGAAATTCAAATTACAATCAAATACACTTTCTAACTAACTATCACTATGAAGCTTTTCTTGCTTAGTAATGGCTCCTTTGTGGCCTTGATTGATTGTGAATTGTGACTTGACTTGGATAGAATTGTGTTGGGCTTGTAAAGTTTTGATTCTCTTCTTGGATGCTTGAGAAATTGAAGAATAAATGAAGGAATTGGGGTACTGAA
Organism: Arachis ipaensis; assembly: GCF_059453495.1. NCBI lineage: Eukaryota > Viridiplantae > Streptophyta > Magnoliopsida > Fabales > Fabaceae > Arachis > Arachis ipaensis. The sequence continues at coordinate 36,191,600 of NC_142436.1, forward strand.
AGTGGTCTAATATGGAGTGTCATTGAAATGGAACTTTGGTGACACTTTGGAATTTTGAAGGTTTGGAAATCTCCCTGGAAAGTTGGGCTAGCGTGCCACTTCACTCCGCACTTCAGTCTACACACCAGCCTTGCAACGCTGAAAGATGGGGTCGTTCGTAGCCTCAAACTGAACGTCCACTATATACTATTATATATCATTGGAAAGCTTTGGAAGTCAGCTTTCTAACGCCACTAGAAGCGTTTTTCTGGACCACATAATTACCAGGTCAAAATTCAACCGGTTAGAGATTTTAACCAGTATTTCTGGATCAAGTAAATTGTACTAAAATATTTTAAATATATTTTGAAGTTAAGATAATTTATCACATTAGTATCGCTGACACTGATAAAAAAGTAAGTTGATCAGATAAAGTAAAAATATGTGCTCAAATAATTACCACTCTTGATAATTATTTTTTAAGAGTCAATTTGGACCACATGATTTACTTTTTCTCTCTTAAAATCTTCGGCCACTCCCTCTCCCATTCTTATCATCATTTCATTCTCATCCTCTTCTAAGAAATTGAGAGAAAAAGAAAGAACGATAATTATTCATCAAATCTTCAAGCCTAATCCAAGAAAGATCCAAGACTCAAATCCAAATTTCATCCTGATTAATCAATTTTTTTTCTTCATTCTCTTCACATACATACTAATTTAGTCAAAGTTTGTCAACAAAATCTTGTTATTCTCTCTCTTCTTAAGTTCAGCCATGATGTGGGCAAGTGATGGACGAATTTTTAACTCGGCAAGTGAACTAAATCGTATCAAGTAATACTACAATGAGTGGATATCATTTCCAAGAGGGTTAACGAACTGAGCAAGTAATGATTAATTGATTACTTCTAATTATACAAATGAAAAATAGAGGAATGAGAATTGAACATTGAATAGAGACAAATAAATAGCAAAGCAGTGAATAAAAATAATGATGATTAGAATGTTAAGGTTTTAAAGATGTTCACTCTCTAGTAAACAATCCTTATGTTCATTATTTGAGGTTTACAGAGATCAATTCATGACAACAAATCATATACAATTGAATTTTAATTCCTTGACAACCCAATTTCTCCTTAATTAACTAATTACTACCAATTCCTTGGTTAACTACTTAATAAAAGAGGTTAAGCACAAATCTAATTTAGATTCAAATAAAATTTAAAAGCAATTCTTAGATTGAATTATATGTCACGTATTCAAACTAGTCCTAGACAATTAAAACTTACAAGAAAGCATAACTTCCAAAAGTTTTCTAATCTGAATTATATGTCACTTATTCAAATCTAGAGACAATTGAAAATTATAAAGTATCGCACACTCTTTGAAATAGTTAAATCAAAGAGTCATGAGAAAGAGTTTTCAAGCTAATTTCAATATTAATTTTCCAAAGCAATACTAGAATCCAAAACGGAGTTAGAATATTTTCCAATAATTTTAATATATAGGGATGAAGAATGAAAAGTCAATCACAAAATAGATCAATGTATAAACCTCAAACAAAATAAAATACTTAGATTAATAATCCATAAAAAGATAAACAGAATTTTTAGCCTTAATAGAGGAGATTAGTTGCTCATATTGCAGAGAAAACAAAAACAAGAATTGTAAAGTGTGATATAATACGTGTAATGTGATATGTATTGTCCGTGGAATAGTTTCTCGACTTATTTAAATTCTAACCTAAACCTAACTTTAAAATTCAAAACAAAATTTAATCAAATCTTTTCTTAATTAATTTAAAACTAGGAGTGAACTTCTCCTTGTGATTAAGATTCAAAGCTTGGTGTGTTACTTCATCAAAACCATAGGCTTGCAACTTAATCTTGGACTTGATGTGAAACTTGGACAATTTGTGGAAGTGGAGTGGCTTGCCAAGGTGTTTCGGAGGTCATTAGAACTTGGGCCAAGGAGTGGCATGCCAATCTCCTTAGTGTGTGGCGTGTGGAGGGCGGGACAGGGCGTGGCACGCCTTCGAGGGTTGCTTGATCTGGCCTTCTAGAGTTTGGCCCGGCGGGGACACGCCAATAGTTGGGCATGGCACTCCAATGCATGGAGAAGTTGGCATACATGAACGTTGCTGGGGAATGGCATGCCAACGCATGTTGGAGCTTAGAGTGTTGCATGATGTGGAATGGCATGTGGGGAAATGGCACGCCCTTGCTTGAAGGTGGATAGAGTGTATGGCCATGTATAGGTGCGTTTTGGGTGTAGGAGAAAGTGGCTGGGTGTGTCTTGGGAATGGGAGGGATGTATGGGCATGAGGGGGGCATTTCACGCCATCGAAGGGCACCTCCCAGGGGGTCTTTGGTGCATGGAGGGTGTTTTTGGGCATGTATGGGCGTGGCACGCCAAGTTTCTTCGCGCTAATTTTTTGACGTCAAAGGCGAGGGTCGTTCGTAGTCTAAACTGAATGTCTACTATAAATATATGCATATCGTTTTGAAGCTCTGAATGTTAGCTTTTTAACGCCGATAGAACTGCCTCATTTGGACCTCTATAACTTAAGTTATGCTTGTTAGAGTATGAAGAGGTCAAGATTGATAGCATCTACAAATTCTCTTTGTACTTCTCTAGGGCTTGTCTTCAATTCTTGGTTCTCTGGGAGGTTGCTTCTTTTTTCATGCCAGCTTTCTTAGTTCTCCCAGGGGCTTCTTTGGTTGTCCTTCTCCTCCTTTATTCTTGCCTAAAATCTTTCAACAACTTCCTAAACATATCAAAGCTCGAAGCAACTCCAAAGAGCATTGATTAAAACATAAATATCTCAATTAAAATAAGGAGATCACTAACTTTATTCAAAGAAATAATAAAGAAAATCAATTAAAGATTCTCATGCATCACAACACCAAACTTAAGATCTTGCTTGTCCCCAAATAAAAAAAGAACTATGCACAAATGATTCTCTAATTGAAGCGAGTTGAAGAATTGTTCCATGAAGTTTTAGTGAGTGAAGTGATCAAGTGATAGTGGAGTAAATTCCAAATTGTGTGATCATGTATGGATTTCAGTGCTTTCTAGGCCTACAATTAAAAGTCTTAGAGCTTAGAAATTTCATTTGGATGATATTATAGAGGTCTCTTTTTGAGTTTTCACCTTGAAGATAGCTTTTTCCCTTTCTTTTTCTTTTGTTATAATTATTTTCTTTCCTCAGCTTTACTTATTTTCTTTTCTTAGCTCTTTTTTGGTGGGTTATGTGCACTTGACTTTGACTCTAAGTGTTCTATCTCAAGGCGATTTTTTAAGATGAGTTTTCAATCGACACTCCTAAACCAATTGGTTCAAGGTATCGGGTGATGAAGCACCCATCGGATTTACTTGCTCAAGCCTCTTTTCTTGACACAGCAACACTACAAGTACTTAACTAGGAAACTCTTTAAGTTTTATTTCTTTTTAACCTTCCTAGCCATTAGTGCTAAGAGTTTTGGGCCTTTCTCTTTGTTTTTTTTTTCTTTTCTTATTGTTTCTTGGTTCTATAGATTTTTGAGAATCTCTATAATATTTCTTTAATCTTCACTCCATGTCTTAAAGCTCTCCATGTAGGATTTTACAAACATCCAGTCTCATTACACAATCACATTATTAGAATCCCACTTTTCTTAATCTTACTTTTTTCGAAATAAAAAAATTTCTTCAACTTATTGAAAAGATATTGCTTAGAAGTCCTTTGTTACATGTTTAAGGATTTTGGGAACAAATAAATTCAAAAGTAAAGTGAAGTAAAGAGGAATGAATCATGATTATCAACCAAAAACAGACACAAATATAAAGCATTAAAGATTAAAAATAGTGTTACCTCCTTTTTTGTTCTTCTAGGCTATGTTCCACGTAGCCTGCAACACCAAAGAAATTGGCATTTAGTTTTTGTTTTGCACTTATTCCTTCTGCATACATGCACATCACATATACATCTTGCATTCCTAGGCCTAGCCATATAATTCATACTCCACTGCATTATAAATTCACATGCATTCTTTATTTATACCACATCAAATATTTTCTCCAAACGCAAATAAAAGAGAAAGAGCTTTTCTAGAGTATACAAGCTTTGTCCTTGTTTCTAGAAAAAAATTTACAATATTATCATAGAAGTATAGAAATAAATATTGAATAGAATAAAAATAATTTAGTAAATTCAAACTAATAAACTAACCTTCAAATATACCGCTACGATCTCTTTGTTGTTCAAAACTATATAGTGCTTCACATCATCCCATCCAAAATCGCTACAGGCTGTCATGAAAGTTGCAAATTAATATTTTTTTTATTCTTTTAATCTTATTCTTGCAATGACTTATCTAAAAGCCATCACTTGAAAAATTTTCATACATCTTTGTACAAACATATCTGTCCATTTTTCCTTACAATCTAGATTAACTCAATCAAAATTCAAATATGCATTGCATATGTGATGATCATTGTAATAAATTATAAAATAGGATACATTTAAAAAAGTGCTATATGTAGTCCAAATAATGATTACAATTTTTTCGTTATTACAACAAAGGTCCAACACAACAAATTGAAAGATTCCAATAAAACACATATACAACAAATAAATTAACTAATTGATTCGGCTATTCATCTACTCGTTATATATTACATTTGCTAAATTATCTCGTCAAGCAGTCCGTTCATTAATGCCTTTACACTCTCAATCATTTCATCATCACCGTCTTCATTACCACCATGTTGCTGCTCTCCAATAAGCAGTTGCTCCTCCTTAAGTAGTGTGTCCTCCTAAGGATCGAAGTCCATGTTAAGCTAAATAAAATTTTATAATAGACAACAATCAATAATTATTCTATTGTGTGTCTTAATTTTGTAGAAATAAGGACTCATTAAAGTTATCCATATCTTCTTGAGTAAACCAAAAAGTACTCAATAATATTCCTAGTTGAATAGTGTTTCTAGTTAAAATATTCTCAAAAATTTTTAGGAGCATTTCTACTATGAGCCTATTCTTATACGTGGTATCGAGTATGTCTATATGGTGCTAGAAATCCCTTACAATTAGTATAACCCGTATCTACTAAATAATAATTTTCTATAAAGTGAAAGAGATACATGATGAGGATTAAGGAATTTGTATGAATTAAAAGCATTGAAATGTTTTTGTTACCTAAAAATTAAGGATTACATACCAATTATTATCTTGAGGTTATATCGAAGTGGATCCTTCTCATCTACTAAGTACGTACACAAAGTTCATATCTCACTTGTATACGCCTAAGAAGTTGGTTGATATTTTATCTTTTCTTATTTGGTATCGTGGTTTATCTTCTTCAGAGACAGTCACATCTATATATATTCCATCTAATACTCCTAAACAATTCTAAACAAAAGAAATTAAATTGTCAAGACTAATTCAATACAAAATCATAGATTATACAAAACCACTAACTTAATTATTCACTAGATTTACCTTGAACCATTTTCATCTGAGATCTATGCAGTCCTCTGGAACAGGAATATCTTTTGCAAACAATAGGCTTTGGACATGTATGACCGAGGATCACACCTTATTGAAATACCTACTTATTGTTTCTTTTGACTTATAAAATCTAACTTGAAGTGTGCGATTCCTTTATGATGAGCTAGTAATATTAAAAATATAATCACTTGCTTAGGTATACTTACACGACATTCATCTCTTAATCCACTCTGAACTTTAGTAACTCATAAAATCTTCCTAATGCATCTACACTCATCTTTAACTCCCAAATACAGTTTCTATCGCTCATTTCTATTATGCGGTTTAACACATTCCGTCTTAAGAGATTAGAATTAGTTTCTCTATTCCTAATCAACAAATATTTTTTTCTCCTATTTCTCAAATACAAAAATATAAATATCAAAATTGATATTGTAACTACCTCAAGCTCAGCCTGAATTATAAAATAATAAAATTGTCTAAATTGCTCAGAGAGGTCTAATGATTTCATTCTTTCCTAATCAACAGATAAAGAACAACTCATAAATTATTAATTAACATATACTAAAAATAATGAGTAGCAATAAAAGCAACTGCCATAAGAACAACAACAACATAACCCACTAATTATTTTAATTTTAAGTTCAAACTAATAACAAGAGACAAATTCAATATAATTTTTTTGTTCATTTTTTCATTATGAACAAAATACATCAATATATTAATATCCAAAATAATTTTTTCATTCATTCATTCATAGTATCATCGTAAAATTTTAAGATTCTGTCAAAGAAAAATGTAGCTCTTCTTCTTATATAATTTTCAGATTGATAAATCATAAAAATTAAAAATAAAAAAAATAACAACAAAGAGGAATAAAATTCTTTTTGAATAAAAAATTAAAAACAAAAATAAAAAACAACAAGAGGAGAGGCATAATAATACTTGGTTATATGACTGAGAAAGAGAAGAGTAACAGAAGATCCTGATAGTCATCATCGTTGTCATCCCCTTGGTCCTGCTAAGGCAGAAGACTATGACGTGATGTCAGTGCCTTTGTAGAAGTGCCGCTGCCACTAGCCCACATCTGATCTTGGTACACCATTCATCTGTTGTTCCATCCACTGAAGCCGCTTCAGCTCCTACCTCCACTCCAGCCTAAGGCAATCTGTGTTTGAGAGGTGTGTGAGGATCTCCTAATACTTCTCTTCAGACTGTTGCCACTGCTAAGCTTGTTGGTGAAGGCTCCGGGTGAGCTCCAACATCTGCTCCCTCAAATTGACGTCGTCCTTGGGATCGACGGACTGGCTGGTGGCAGAGGTGGATGAATATTTCAGTGTGGAGGTGCAGAAGTTGTCGGCGAAGAACGATCCCAGCCAATAGATGCAGTTTTGGTATGGCTCAGATATGGTCTCACGCCAAACTGTGTCGGGATCACTTCACCTGTAGCGGAGTTGTTGTCGTCGTCTCTAGTCTGCTGAGTTTGCTAACTTGCAACCTTCGCCAATCTCTACGTGTAAGATTCCTGTATAACACATGTTATGATTAGGACTGCAGTTAATTGAAAATTTTATACTCACGATGTTTACTCACATAATGATGAATGGCTGATCTTGTACACCCATTGTTTGTGAAGTCCCAGAGGTAGTTAGAGTAAAGGGCGAGGACCGAAAAGTCCCATGAATACCAGTAGACACCCTCCCTCTACCATGAAAACGAGGCCGACTCGTCACATCTCTTCCTGTCATCATGTCTGCAAAGAGCATACCAATTAAATTCAAAATTGCATCTATTAAATTTCACTAAAACATTTCTAAACATAATTCTTTGCTTAGAATTAATCAAATTAAAATTTTATAAAATATTATAAAATTCAAATTTGCAACAACAATTTCCATTATTCTTATTTTTTAATTTTATTCAAAATCTTATAAAATTTTGACCGAACCTACCCTGCCTAAAATTCAGATTTCTCCACCCTTCAAGAATTCTATCAAAATCAAATATCTCTCAACCCTACTCAACTTTTCAAATATCAAACTAATTTACTCAACATAAATTTTCTTGGTTTGTTATCTTTAATTGTCTTTAAGTTATTAATTTTTTCAATCATTAAGACAAGAAACAAGGGTTCAAATCCTAATCCACCCACTAAGAGGCTTTAAATATTGTCACTAATAAATTTTATTATTAGAGATATTAATCCCTTTTTAATCTTTAATCAACTTCGACTCAATCATTTAAACAAACTTCAATATTCAAAATTAGATTAATGAAATCTTTAATGAAGATAATCAAGCCATAAAACGTTAAGCAACTTAAAAATCTAAATCATAATACTAATTAACAACTAAAACCTAAATTAATCCTAAACTTAACTTAAAAAAATAAAAATTATTAGAAAATAATGATATTACCAGAAAAGGGAGACGGGTGGCTGGAAGTGGTTGCTGGTGGTCGGCGTAATGTCAATAACTGTTGCTAGAGACAGAGAGAGCAATGAGACAGCAGCAACAACAACGGCGACGGTAGAATGTTGGTGGTGGCCGGCGCTACGGGAGCGGTTGGCAAAGTTGGCGACAATGAGAGAGAGAGAGAGAGAGAGAGAGAGAGAGAGAGAGAGAGAAGCGAATCGATAGACGACGAGAGAGCTGTCAGAGGAGCTACTGGAGAGAATGTTGAGGGAAAGATGAGATTTGAGGGTTATAAAGAGAGTGGGAGGCGAGAGGATGAGTAGAGCGAGCGAGAGAGAGAGATTTGAAATGAGGGTGAAGAGGATTCGCGGTTCGAATTTAGGGCACGATTACTGTCGGATTTATCGGCGGAAAAAAGCTTCGCGGGTGCTCCAAACGCAACGTTTCACTAATCAAGGTTACTGTTGGATTTATCCGCCTATAAATCCGACGGTAATACTCGCGTCAATCAATCTTTTTTCTTTTTCAAATATTATCGGCGAATTTACCGTCAGAAATTAGAATCCGACAATAATTTTTTTATCTGATGAATTTATTGCTAAATTCGCTGATAATCTGTTGATAAATCTGACGCTAACACCTAACGGTGCTAAGCATTTTTCTTATAGTGAACGACGATACAGAGAAGAAAGTAAAATTAGAATTTTTTTTCATAAGAGAATAAAAAAGAGCAATAGTGAATTAATAAAAATATCTATAAAAAAAGGGTAAAATTTTTATTAAAAAATTTGTGTTTATTTTTTTAAATTTTGTGTCCATTAGTGTTCTTTGTTTAAAAGTGGATAAAAAAAAAGAGGAATGCTACACATACAAGTCATTTGGTTTACAAGTTATCATACAAGTTGGGAGAAACTTAACAAAAAACACACTGACCCATATACGATTTTCATGGCGTGCTCCTCCTTCTCCTCCTCCTCTTCCTTCTTCTTCTCCTTCTTCTTCTCCTACTCTTCTTCTTCTTCTTCCATGAAAACGAGTTTCTTGTCAAATTTGATCTCCTTTGTGTGTTCTCTCTTTGCCTTTTCATTCGTTGTTTTATCTGTGTTTATCACTGGTATTCTTGCTTCGTTTTTTTTTTTTCGATTTTCATGGTTTCTGAAATCAAGCTTTGAAATCGTTTTGAAGATAATGGAACTTCAGAAATACACCCAAACGATTACAGAAATACACCCAAATAATTACATAAATACACCCAAAGAATTACAGAAATACACCCAAACGGTTACAGGAATTCACCCAAACGATTATAAAATACACCCAAAGGATTACAGAAATACACCCAAAGGATTTAAGAAATACACCCAAAATTTGTTGAAGTACACCTTATGCAGAACTCTTTCTCTTTCTCCTCCTCATCTTCTGCTGCTTCTTTTTCTTCAAAAACAATTTCAGAGTTTGATGTCAAAAAACAATGAAAATTGAGAATAACGAAGAAAGAAAACAGAGAAAAAAGCACGTAAATAAAGAAGAAGAAAGAGAAGGCAAGAAAAGAAAGAAAAGAAGAAAAAGAAGAAGAAGAGAAAGAAGAACGTGCAGAAACGAAAAAGAAGAAGAAGAAGAAGAAGAAGAAGAGGAGGCAGGAAAAAAGAAGAAAAATGAGAAGAAAAAGAGGAGGCATAGAGAAAGAAAAAAAAAGAAGAAATAAATTACTTGTATGATGTAAATAATAAAGTTAAGTATTTAATAAATACACACTTATTTTTTTCATATACAAATAACATTATCCCCTTAATTTTATGTTAAAACAAGTCCGTCGATCTAAGTTTAAGGAGATCAAAAATAATAAATCCTCTAAAGCGTATAAACTACTATAATTAATTAAATATATTATCCAAAGAAAAGTCATATGAACCAAAAATATATAATTCAACCTTTTAAGAAAATGATAATACATTTAATTTGATGAACACCTTATGCCTAGCAAAGAAAATAATATAACAACAATACTAATTATTAATAATTTGGAAAGTGGAAAGAAAATGAAAATGAGAGGAAAGTTTTGTGTGGGCATTAGAAAAGACATCGACTTGCCGTATATTTCAGTCCAAAGGAAAATTCTTTGTATCTCTTCATAGCTGTCATTCCATTCCGATCCATGTACTGTACTTTAATTGCATTGGACAAAATAATAATACTTCTTAATAATGCTTTTTAATATATAATGTCTCTTCTAGTGACAAAATAATTAATATATTAATTTTTATGTGAAGCTTTTAACAGACTAATTAATTAAATAAAATATATAATTATGGTACTCTTATTAAATTGGTGTAAAAAGAAATAAATAAAAAAGTGTACTTTTTAACTTAAAAATGGTTTCATGCACTACAGATAAATTAACTCCTTACAGACGTTTATGAAAGTATATTTTTGCATTGTGTATATATATAAATTAAAAAAGAATCGCATTGATAATCATAATCCAAGCTGGATCCTTACCCACTATATTTATTAGAGTGATGACTGTAATATAGGAAAATCGTAATCACTTCAAAACACAACAAAAAATCAGAATACGTGGATGTCTTCACTGCATATATTACCATCAAGCATGATTTCTTTTTTCTTTTTTTTCTTTTTCTTTTAAACATAAGTTAACAAAAATTAGGCAAGTATACTCTCAAGTTTATACTACCAAAGACTTGGGTTCGAACCAAAAGGAGGAGGGCATCAGCATACCCTTATCTAAACTTTTTCTTTATTATCAAATTCTTATTTTCAAATTTGATTTTGTTTAGAAAATTAAATTTTATTTAATCAATAATCAACAATAAAATAGTAAATAAAGAAGATTTTAAAAAAATTGATTCTTAAATTTTCTTCTTCTAAATTGTGTCAAGAAATTAGAGAAATTAAGCCGACTAAAACAATAATCGTCACAGATTTTTTTTCTCAAAAATATTATATTTATACTAAAAATTAATCACTAAATAAGTTATTATGTATTTATATATAAAAAATATTAAATATACATTAAAATTAGTTATTAGTATATTTGTATATAATTTAAATATTTTTAATATATATTTTATATTTCAACGTGTATTCTAGTGATTAATTTTAACATGTACAGAAAATAATACGATTAATATATAAATATATATATATATTATTTAATCTGTTTTAATATATATTTTATATTTCAATATTTAGTTTATACATGTGATTGATTTAATAACTGAATTTTTTTTTTTTTTGTATATGTAGCATGATTATTGGTTTTGTTTTTATGAAAAAAAAAGTTTTATGGAATATTTGGAGTAGGTTATATGACACGTGAGAATGATGTCCCTACAATAGTAGCAGTGTTAAATTTGCACCGTGGATGGCACCCCCTTTTCCCTCTATTTATTCACCACTTCTCACCCTCTCTGCTTTCATTCATTGCATTCTTCTCATTTCTCTCTTTCCCCTGCATCCCCACCTTCATCATTCACTTTCACTTTCTTTGATAATCTAACTACGCTATCAATCATTCATCCATATAACAATGGATTGCTTAGAACTCTACAAACAGGTCAGTGTCTATCTTATTACTTATCATTCTGTTCAATTCATTCCTTCATGCCCTTGTTTCTCAAGGAGTTTTGATGTTAAATGTCCCTAAACAAGTGTTACTATGATCATACTTTACTTAATAAGCCTGCATGCATATTCCCTTCATTCTATTATATTATTACTAATCAACATTTGATACATAATTATTGTATGATTAACTTAATTAATAAGTATTTAATTTTTTCAGAGGAATTTGAAAGAGGAAGGAGAAGAAGAAGAGGTGACACTTGATGGGAGTGTCGATTGGAATGGACGCCCTGCTATCAGATCCAAATCTGGAACATGGGTTGCTGGAACTATCATACTCTGTAAATTCCTCTGCTCCCCAACACAATTCCATTCAATAATCTTATATAAATTAAACAACTCCTTTTCATCATTATACACCTTTTTTTTCTTTCTTTTTTGTTTTTTTAATTGTGTTTTCTAATTTTTTTTTTATATAACATTATTAGAGTTGATTTCAATTCATTTTTTCACCTTATCATACCGTTTAGTTAGTTAATGCACTACTTATATTAATATGAAAAATTAATTTACCATTTTTAAAAAAAATTTAAATCCAATTTTCTTAAAATAATATTAAAAGATAAGCATTTTTTTTTAATTTCTTTCCCCTTAGTGCGCCATCAGCTTACTATATTACCGCCATTACATTATAATGCATGTTATATACTTTAAAAAAAATTTAAATCCAATTATAGTGCATGTTTTAGTTTAGCGTAATTATTTCATGAAAATACTTTTAAGTAAAGATAATAATGCTATAAATTGTCAATAAGTTATAATTCAAATGACATAATCTTCTCATATTCACTTAATAAAAGATTGCGAGTTCGAGTCTTTCAATTTTTGGTAAAAGAATATATATATATATAAATTATCAGATAAATTATAATTCAAATGACATAATCTTTTCATACTCATCTAAGAGGTTACGGATTCAAGTCTTCTTATTTTTTGTAAAAAATAAAAATATAAATTATCAGATAATTTAACATATTTAATTAAATATATTTGATTGAATTATCTATTAATTCATAATATGTATCATACTTTAATAAAAGTATCTTTGTAGAAGTAGTCACCCTTAGTTTTTAGGTTGTGTGTGAGATACGTGTGGGTATAGTTAATAAATGACGATAGGAGGTGGTGAGTGTGTAGTAGCAGTTGGAGGCGTAGAAGTTTGATGAAGCACCTTGCTGTGTATCACAAAATAATGTTATTGATGCTTATTTTAATGCGTTTTTCCGATAAAGACCATATATTCAAGATAGCTTATCAGCACCAATATAAGGAACTTACTCCAAAAGCTGCCTTACTGATCCACTACAAAACAACCAAACCCCTCTTTTGGTGTACGTAGCACTAATCAGTTACACACAGGAAAGTTAATAAACGACAACGTGCTCTATTTCCCTTCACAAAAACACCATAACCAAAAGTTCTTTAAAATGGAAAAATAGAAAGCACCATCAAAGTTCATATCTTATTATATATTAGTTATATATCATCAGTTAAACGGGTGGGTTGGGTTTATGTTTTAGTTTCTAATGATATGATTTTGTTGAGATAATATTTTGTGTATTCTGAGAATATACTATATGACAACTTTTTTGAAAATGCTATTTTGTATATCTTTTCCTTCCTCCCATAAATATTTTTAAAATGTAATTAGTAGTAACCGTATTATTTTTACTAAACAACAAGTTTTATATGTTAAACTATATATATCCCGTGTATATTTTGTTCGCCTCACTTTTGATTCAAGTGTTATTATTGATAATTTTTATTTGAGAAAGTCTTAGAACTAACATCCCACAATTAATATTGAAATCAACATTCAACGTAAAAAAATATTCAAAAATTTTAAAAAATAAAAATATTCGAAATTTAATTAAAAAATTATACAGAATTATTCAAATTGAACAAAAAGTTATTTTTGTTAAATTTTGTAATGACTTTGTTTAATAATATATTATAATGTGTAATGAGCTTGTTTAGCATTAATTTTTCTTATTTATTTATTTACTTTTTGCCCAAAGCAAAGCCTTAGTTGTTGATCCATCCGATCGAGAAAGAGAGAGTAAAAAACAAAAAGAAAGGATAGACTATAGAGATGCTTCTAAATAATGACTATGGAAAAAAATAGCGACAACCACAAAGGTTTCCAAAGGAAGAGTGTTTGTGTGTGTGAAATGGGAGAGAGGAAGTTATAGCATGCAATTGAGAGGAAGCGTTCCTGACACGTAATTATTGGGAGAATCTTGCATGACGTGTGCTGTCGCCACGTGGCATGAGATCCACTTAAGTGCATGCATGACCAATGTTGATCATGCTATCATATATATGGAGTACAGTAGTGTGTTCAGTTTAAGAGTAAATTTCAATCTTTAATGCAAAGAAAATGAGATGACATAATGATATATATTGTAGTAGGAGGGTTGTAATTGTTGCTTCTTAATTGATTGTTGATTATTTCTTTGTGGCTCTCTTTGAAAATAGGATGTATTAAAGGTAAAGGAAAATCGGTAGGTCACTATCGTTTTAATAATATACTTTGTATGACTAATATATTATTATGTGAAGATTTAGATGCAAATAATTTTAATAATTTGATATTTATTAAAACAATCAATTTAAGATACTTAAAAACATTTTTGGAGAATAAAATTAAATTATGAAAAATAGTAAATAATTTTCTCATTTAATAATTTTTTTGAAAAAATGTATATCTTATTATATTTTTAAAAAATAAGAATAAAAATCTCCCAATTGGTTTACTTATGAGAAAAAGTGCAGGAACGTGTAGGATGCGTGCATGTGTACGTCTGAAATCTGTATTTGGATACATGCCCTTCAAAAAAATATCCTGAAAAGAGTCCAACAAAAGATTGTTTGTTTGGAAAAGCTATAAATTGGTCCTATAATAACTCTTACCATATATACCAATTTAGTTTTTTAAAGATTTTCAGATTATTTTGGTTGGAGAAGTTTTTTTTTTTTTAAATAAATTTGTTTAGTTGAAACTTGAAAGATTTGTAACACATTTCCAAAAAAAAAAAAGATTTGTAATTTATATCAATTAGTTCTGAAAATATTAAAATTTATTAAATTAATCAAACTTTTGACTCTTTTAAACCAACTTGAAATATATTTTAATTTTAGATAATCAAATTGATATCACAATTTAAAAAAAAAAAAAACAAATTGAAATCTCACAAGATTAATATCATGATATATATATATATATATATATATATATATATATATATATATATATATATAAATTTAGTTGTTAATTTTTAGTATGCAACATAATATTTTTGAAGTAAATAAATGTTATTTGTGTGGTGAGGAACGAAAGGCTTCTTAGGCTCTATAGATACGTCGTTGTAGAAAGTGGGTAATTCATTAAATGAAATCCAAATGATTATGCGGATTGAGGTTTATGTTTCTGTAAGTAAAATTAAATAAATATATAGCAAGTAGAGAAGATAGGCTTGTAATACCGATTTGGAAACCACTGTCACTTAGCAAATTAAAAAAAGCAATTGAAGAAGATTTGTTTTTCCTAAAATTCGAAACATTATTTCTCCTGGGAAAGCCCTATTAGTGGCAAACCACTGGTAACACTTTAGATTTATTTGATGGATTTGCAATCCGCTGCGGAGAGACTTTGAAAAAAAATCAAGTGAAAAAACATAAGATGAAAAAATATTACATCCAATTCAAAATCTTAAAATGTCAAATTAATGAATCTCTTATTTTATAAACTCTTTATTCTTCTTTATTTTCTTTTAATGTGAGACTAACTTCATGCACTCTTCATACTTAAAATATTAACATCTTTCATCAATTTTCTTCCCTAAAAATAAAATAAAATAAAGAAATATATAGCACATAAAAAGTGACAATACCAAAAAACCCTTCAATTAAGAGATGTTGTTATTAGTAGTAGTAATTCTGATTGATTTGGCCATGCATATTTGTAGAATGTGCTAAACCAACTTTGTTTACTTTCTTAATTAATATGTAACTAGTAAAATACATTACTTAATTCAAAGACGCTGAAAAATCCGGGTGTATTATCAAATTTCTCTAATTATGTAATTAGGCATGAACAAATTTTGGTTACTATTAGACAGAAGAGTGTGTATTATTGGAGCATGATGCACGTAACAAGCTAAGCTAACGATGCATGTTATTAATTAGTGTATTAATGTGTCACGTTCTAACTATAATACTTATAAGTTATAACATGGTACTAACTGTTTTCTTCTTCTTTGTCCCTGATACATGATGAAACAGTGAATCAAGGTTTGGCAACTTTAGCATTCTTTGGGATTGGAGTGAACTTGGTTCTGTTCCTAACAAGGGTGATGGGGCAGAATAATGCTGATGCTGCTAATAGTGTGAGCAAGTGGACTGGCACTGTTTATATCTTCTCTCTTGTTGGGGCTTTTCTTAGTGATTCTTATTGGGGAAGATACAAAACTTGTGCCATCTTTCAGGTCATCTTTGTCATGGTAAGTAATTATATTCTCTCGACCTTTTTTAAGATCGGAGTAAATGTCATTTTTAATCTTTGGCTATTTGATGGTTTCATATGACAGGGTCTAATATCCTTATCACTATCATCGTACCTATTCTTGATTAGACCTAAAGATTGTGGGAATGAGACAGTTGTATGTGGGAAACATTCAAGCATGGAGATGGGGATGTTCTACCTCTCAATCTATCTCATTGCTCTAGGAAATGGAGGATACCAACCAAACATTGCAACATTTGGGGCTGATCAATTTGATGAAGAGCACTCAAAGGAAGGTTACTCAAAAGTGGCATTCTTTAGCTACTTCTACTTGGCTTTGAACCTTGGTTCCCTCTTCTCAAACACAATTCTGGGGTACTTTGAAGATGAAGGATTGTGGACACTTGGATTTTGGACATCTGCAGGGTCTGCCTTTGCTGCCCTGCTCTTGTTTCTCGTCGGCACGCCGAGATATCGACACTTTAAGCCTTGCGGCAACCCTCTTTCCAGGTTTTGCCAAGTCCTTGTGGCGGCGTCAAGGAAGTGTGGAGTTCAAATGACACCAAATGGAGATGACTTGTATGTCTTGGATGAAAAGGAATCTCCCAACAATGGCAATAGAAGGATTCTTCACACCCATGGATTCAAGTAAGAAGCTATTTAAATTACTATTTTTATTTGCTGACAAATTTAACTATCAATAAACAAAACTAGCTTTGTATATGTAAAAGATAGTTTTGCTGTGACAAGAGTATCCAAACACTAATTTTACATTGAATTGTAAACCAATTTGTCATATTTTGTAGGTTTCTGGATAGGGCGGCATTTATTTCTTCAAGAGATCTAGAGGACAAAAAAGGAGGCATCAACAACCCTTGGCACCTTTGTCCTATAACTCAAGTTGAAGAAGTGAAGTGCATACTAAGGCTTCTTCCAATATGGCTCTGTACCATTATATACTCAGTGGTTTTCACACAAATGGCATCTCTCTTTGTGGAGCAAGGGGCTGCCATGAAAACAACAATCTCCGATTTCAAAATACCCCCAGCAAGCATGTCCAGTTTTGACATCCTTAGTGTAGCTGTCTTCATTTTCTTCTACCGTCGAGTGCTCGATCCGCTTGTCGGGAAACTGAAAAAGACAAGCTCCAAGGGACTTACAGAGCTTCAAAGAATGGGAGTTGGTCTTGTTATAGCCATAATGGCGATGGTTTCGGCCGGAATAGTCGAATGCTATAGGCTTAAGTATGCAAACCAAGGATGTCTCCATTGTAGTGGCTCAAGCTCTCTAAGCATCTTCTGGCAAATTCCTCAGTATGCCCTTATAGGAGCTTCTGAGGTTTTCATGTATGTAGGGCAACTAGAGTTCTTCAATGCTCAAACCCCAGATGGATTAAAGAGCTTTGGAAGCGCACTTTGCATGACATCAATCTCATTAGGGAACTATGTGAGTTGCTTACTAGTTAGCATGGTTATGAAGGTCTCAACTGAGGATCACATGCCAGGGTGGATCCCTGGAAACCTTAATAGAGGTCACTTAGATAGGTTTTACTTTCTCCTCGCCGCATTAACATCCGTAGACTTGATCGCTTATATTGCCTGTGCCAAGTGGTTCAAAAGTATACAATTGGAAGGGAAGGATGAAGATGATGATCACCATACAAGTTGCAAAGTCTGAATCCCATGGGCAATCTATGTTTGGATTCTGTCTATAAAACAGAACTACAGAAACTCTTATGACAGTATCCAAACGCAATTTAATAGATAAGAAATATATATAAATAAGAGAAAGAAAGTAACCAGTCAAAGTAACTTAGACATGGGAGAAAATTTTGGCTGGTTATATAGTAAGTGGAGTGGAGCCCTTTTACCCGAGCCTCTTACAAATGTACTTCTTGGTTTTGCTACCCCAACTAAAGGTTTTTGGTTTATGTTCTTGCAGAACCTTAGTTGTGCAAAACTTAACTTTGAAGAGACAATGATAGTTTTAGGGCCACTTTAAGCTTCCTTGCTTTCTTATTTGTTAAGTGTGATTGCTAACAAAAAGTGAATGAATGTCAATTTTATTTTATTTTTTAAATTTACATGTTGGAGATGGTTGTAAATTCCTCATGTTCATATATGTTATGTAATTAGTCCTACATTCACAAAGCTAACACAAACAATTATGCACATGGTGTATGAAAGTCCATTTCATGAACAACGCCTACAATCATGGGAATCTAGGAAGAGGAAACAGATACTTTTTACAAAGGTTTTACTGTAACTTCTAATTAATTTATTAACTTTTAACAAGCGTGTTTTTGATAAATGCATAATTTGTCGTAAAATATACTTCAGTTAATGGATAACATTTTCCAATAATACAATGAATTATTTTAAAGTATGCAATTCATGAATAAATAATAAAAATATATGGTTTAAAATTAAATTTCGATTATATCTTATTCTTATTTATTTTGAATAATTTTAAGTATTTTTTTTTTTTGCATTTTTTTCTTTTTCTATTTCTTTAATTTTTGTCTTTTGCTTTTTTGAATACTGACAACTTTATTGATAGTCAAGTTTTGATACCTTATTTTACTGTCAGTCAGTATATTAGTAAGTGTTAAGTCTAAGGTGGTCTTTGAAGTTGCACTCGATCTTCAAACTAGTCCCTGGAATTAATAATTGCACATATTCATTCCTGAAGTTGCACTGAGGGACCTAGAGTCGTCCTTCAAACATTTTCCATCAATAGACGCCATCGGAAAGCTGATGTGGATTCGTCTTTGATACGTTGGCCAAGTACTGACTAGCTGACGTGGATTAATAAATTTTTTTGTGGGAATTTGGTCCCTGAATCCAATTTAAAAACCATACTCCCCAGATTTCTCTTCTCTTCTCTTCTCTTCCCTTCTCATACCTTATCTTCTATACACAAATTTCAAAACCCTACTTCTGTACTTGCTATCAATTTTCATTAAATGATTTTATTGCAAACATGACATCTTAATATTTAGTTCCACATGCTTCAGAGTTTAGATAAAATAATAGACTCTATAACTCAATGTTTCAAACCATTCACAATCATATAGTATTACAAAAATGATTGAAAATTCTTCCTCTCCCATTACCCTAAATCATGAACAAGTAATTTGGACTAAACCACTAAGTTTGCAAAAATCAAGCAATTACTAATAAAATCAATGCTGACCATGCTGCAACATTTTTTCAGACTCAAGAATGCAGGCTCTCTATGATATCGAATTATGAGTGGACCAATAATAAGTTTGTGCATTCTGCAAGATCTAACCACTCAAGATTTAGAAAGCATTTCAATGTTTGGCATCTCCTTAAGATATTTTGAGTCGCTCAACTCCATCTTTTTCAACAAGCGGAGAAACTGTAATAAGAGATTATTATCATGATTATGTTAGCAACTTAGAATGTTGTATACAAAATTTAGCTATTTGATTTAAAGAAAAAAAGTGTCTTAACTCTTTCAATTATTTCTAAAAAGATATGCAAATGAAAAGTATCTTGGGACCTTCCCATAGACGTCGTATTGCTATTAGGCATGCATATTCAACTCAGAGAGCATATTCTTTGTAAATTGCATCCACTCCAAATCCGGATAGAATATGCATATTTCTAGTGGTTATGATTACTCTATTTTTTGTACAAAATGACTTTATAATCAATTTCTCTAGTTCCTCTAATTGATTGACATTGTCAAAAATCATAAGAACCTTCAAATTATACAGCCTACTTGTTACAATTCCGAATATCTCAAAAGAATTGTACATTTCTAGTTTTCTTCTGTTAGAATTTGACAAATAATTTGCTTTTGAATTGCCATAGTACCACCATCTTGATATAATTTGCTTATGTTTTCAATAAAACAATAACATTCAAACTGATAAGAAATTTTGTCATATAAGACAGTAGCAGAAAATGTTTTGAACTGACATAGCACCACCAAAAGTTTTTTGCTGTCATATAAGAATTTGTTTTTGAACAATGTTTTTAGTTGCATATAACAGTAACAGTAACATACTAAAAATTTTGATAATAAGCCAATTAGAATCTGTGATAAATCGATAGCTGAATGAGGAATAAATAATTTCAAATTATTAGGGAAAATCAAATATTAACTAGCCACTAAATAGAATATGCAAATTAAGATAATAATAATTTCAACAGTAGATAAATACAATGCACAAGAATAAGGGTAGATAATAATAATTTCAACCGTAGATAAACATGGACGGATGCATTCACAAGGAAGTGGGGCAACTGCCCCAAGTAAAATTTGAAAAAATAGTGAGTAATTCTTAGTGAAATACCATAATTGTCCCCACTATATAATTAATTTTGCCCCCACCCCATCCCAAATCCCTAACTCTTCTTCTCTCTTTTTCCAGTTTCTTCATCTGCTCCAACCTCCGCCTCTAGGTTCCAGTACTGTCGTCTGTTGCCATCCCGCCACTCCGCGTCTCCACCACCGCCAGTGTGGCAGTGTCACTAACTCATTGCCGCTGACGTCGCTGCCCTGTTCAGCATTTCTCCCACGTGGATCCGACTCGGTTTCTCCTTCGTGATTCTCCTGCGTGGCTCCATCAGTTTCTCTTTGCATCGCCGCCACGCCGCGTCTGGTGGTTCCGCCTTCTTCTGCATAATTGGTTCTTCTTCTGCGTCAATGGTTCTGCCGCTGCGTTCCTCTTCTGCGCTCCTTCCTTCGGCAGTTTGGCATCTGGTTCTGCCTTCTTCAGTGTTCAATCTTCAGCAATTCAAGTTCATTGTTCTGCGCTACTGGGTTCTGCACTTCTGTCTCCTGGAGTTCAGTAGTTCAGTCTTGGACTCTTGCCTCTTGGTACATTCATGATTCACCGAAACCGATTTCTGCTTGCTTAGTTGCTTCGTTGCTTAGTTAGTTAGTTACTTCATTAAGTTCATTGCTTATTTGCTTCATTGTTTGATAATTGATATAGTTGGTTTGGTAATTGTGATTGAATTTGTTCTGATGATGTAATTGCTAATTTAGTTTCGTTAATTTGTCTGTTAATTATTTTTGTGTATTAAGTTATTTTAAATTAAGAATTTGAGATATTATTAGTTGTTGCTGTTGCCTATTGAAAATTATGCCAGTTGGAAATTAATTTAAATGGCACATGTCCATCAATTTTGTATATATAATTTTATACTGAACTTTTCGATTTGTATAGAATTGTGAATTAATTTTATTAATTAATTAACTTAGGTTTATAATTCTATTAGTAATGGAGAAATATTTCAAAAGAATTTTGTCATTGGAGATTGGATCTTAAAACAATTCTTCGACCTCTTCTAATAAAAGGAAGTTTTCAGAATTTGAAGTGGAGAGTCTCATAACAGATCCAGGACAACGATTATATTAACAATGAAAAGATTATTCAATCTTTTTAAAATATGAAATCCAAAAGAATATAATTCTAAATTATTTATTATTTTAAATTATTATTTTATTATTTTAATTTGTTAGTTAAATAATTTGAGGAGTATTTATATTTTATAATACTATAGTATAATTATAAAAATTATTATTATACTATATATATTTTACCCCAACTAATAAAATTTTTTGGATCCGTCACTATAAATAAATGTATTTCAACATTAGATAGAATATGCAAATTATGATAACTTGGTAGTTCAATTCTTAAATGGAGGAGAACTTGGCATAACAACAATAACAAGGTGGAAGAGTGCAAAATCAACACAGTTCAGATAAATAAACACATATGTCCTAACAAAAATAACAAACAACATCAGATTTAATGGCTAAATAAGATGAACTCATGGAACTGAAGAAATAATAGAAAACATCAAAATTGATATTTTTTTCTTTTCCAAACCCTTACCCTAATAGAGACAATTCAATCGATTGAATACGAAAATACTCTTAATCACATAGAAAATTCAATTGATTGTGTTACAAAACCAATCGATTAAATTTTAAGAAGAAAACTCATTCTACAACACAATTCAATCGATTGTGTTACTATGCCAATCAATTGAATAAGAAAATACCCTTATTGCTTTACGAAATTCAATTGATTGGTAACACTACCAATCGATCAAATAAGAAAAGACTTATATTCTAAAGTGCAATTCAATCTATTGTGTAACATTCCAATCAATTGAATTTTTGAGAAAAACCCATATTGTAGTGTGATATTAAATCGATTGTGTTGTACGTTCAATCGATTGAATTACCAAAAAAACATGATTTTTCTGACGTTTACAGATGTAATGGATCAAGAACAAAAAAACTCATTGATTCGCATTATCAAAATATTTATGAAGGTCACAATTAATGAAAAATCTATTTTATTATTGTTTTTATTTCTAATGATTAATAAACATAATAAATAAATAATAAAATAATAATTTATAAAATAAAAAATAAATTTAATAATTAAATAATATATAAAAAATTAAATAGTAGTTAAAATTAAGTAAAAATTATTTAATAATTATTAAAAATTTAAAAAGACATGTTTTATACTTTTATTATTAAACCATTTAATGGTCTATACTCTATACATTTTAAGTGTTGCGTTTTTGTGACACCGCGTAACAAAAAAGAACAAGTGAATAACCTGAGCTCCCATCTCCTCCATGGTCAGAAGAGACGGGAACTAATGACGAGAAGCTTTTTCCGATTAGTAGCACGAGTACGACTTCCCCACCGAACGCCCAAACCCATGACTAAGAACGACGACGTTTTCATTATTCATCCCGTGCGGACGATGGCGTCGTTTCACAGCCACTACCACAATGCCTTCTATCCCTCCGCCTCTCCACTACCATCACTCAAATCTTCCACCCTCTTCGGATTCGAAGGTCTTCTTCTTCTTCCGCATTGCGCTTTTTTCAGTTGTTATTCTCTGTTTGTTTGAGTTCAAACTGTGCATTGTAACAGGGCAAAGGAGGAACATGTTCATCCAAACGCAGCCTACCCCGAATCCTTTGTCTCTCATGTTCTATCCCGAGAAGCCTGTCATGGAAGTTGGAAGCGCCGACTTCCCAAACACGCGTTCGGCTATGAATTCGCCTCTCGCTAAGTCACTCTTTAGAATTGATGGTATTTTTGTTTGTCCGCTAGTTCAATTTCATTTTGTAGCTTGCATTTTGGTGAATCCGTGTTTGTGGTTGTGTTGCAGGGATTACTAGGGTTTTCTTCGGGTCTGATTTTGTTACTTTGACGAAGTCGGAGGAATCTTCTTGGGAGTTCCTGAAGCCTGAGATATTTGCGGCCATTATGGACTTCTATTCCTCTGGGCAGCCGTTGTTTTTGGACTCTAAAGCTGCTGCAGCCATGGATACAGCTATTCAAGATGTAAATATTATGCATCCATGTTCTTTTTCTAGTTGATTCAAATGCTTATGTTGTTTTGTATTAATGATTACGCCACTCATTATGTATGTTTTGTCATTTTAGCTAATGTGAACCATGCTTCTTTGTGATTAGTTTATGAGGTCTTTGGCTTTTGCTAACCAACGTGCATATAGCTCATGTATTTGTCACTGAATCCGTTGTTTCATTCGGTTTAATAAGTACTCATGCTAGATTTATATCAGCAATATAATGACTTTTGCTTTGAGTTGCTGTCATGTGTGAGTTGCTACTAAGTTTGGTTAATCACTTTAGTCATCAAACATTTTGCTAAGGTAGACATTGTTTTCCATTCTTGTAATTTCTATTGTGTTGTGCCAACTGGAAGAAAACATGATATAGGAGTGTCTTTGTTCTTGTACCTTTCTTTTTATGTTCTTCTTGGGTTTTGATGTCAAGTCACCATTTCCCCACTAATGTGGCGTATTCTCACTTGTATTTAAGTGTCTTGAAGCATGAAAAATGTCTTAACCCTGAAGTACATTTGAGTATCTACTCAACCATATTTGAGAGGCCTAAACTAAAAGATAGCATGCATGCCTTTTGTATAGGATGATTCGGCAACCGTTGCAATGATCAAGGAATTGTTGGAGACTCGTATTCGGCCGGCTGTGCAAGATGATGGTGGGGACATTGAATATCGAGGTTTTGATCCGTAAGTTCTTATAGTTTCTTATTTTGGTCTTGAAGCATGTCGATGAAACCTTTTGGAAGAGCATGCAACTACGGGCACTTTAGAATTATATTTGTACCGAGTTAATTTGTGTTTCGGTTTTTCTCTAGTGATACTGGAATGGTAAAACTTAGGATGCAAGGAGCATGTAGTGGGTGCCCAAGTTCATCAGTGACTCTGAAATCCGGCATTGAAAATATGTTGATGCATTATGTACCTGAGGTAAACAAGTTCTAGGATATCTTCTTGTGCTGAAATTAATATGGTTCTTGTTTCCTTGTGGATTATGCTTATGCTTTGAGCCTTTGAAACAAATTTTGTTTTGGCTCATCTAGTTTAATAAAAAAAAATGCAGCAGCTTCGTTTTGTTGTAAGCTTAGAAACTAGAATTTGTAATGCGACAGTTACAAAACTTGATTTCCTTGTCATTATTTTTCACGTTCAGACTGCGAAATTTGGATTTAACTATCATAGGGATCATAGCTCTTTTTTTCCAGAAATGTTTGATCAATATTTCTTTTTTATTTTTAAGCTTGTTATCTAGTGTATTGAAATTAGCATCGATTATTGGATATTTTATCAAAGTAACATTAATGGAATGGATTCCATGAAAAAGTTTTTCCAAATGTTGCTTGCTTTACAGGTCAAAGGTGTTCAACAAGAACTAGATGCTGAGGATGAGGAAGCCGCAGTAAGTGGACAAATGGAGTAGTAGAAGTGTAGAACTTGTTCGACATTTAGTTTTTTTAGATAGATTGCGAGCTCAGCAAAGTCTTCGGTGTGCACACGGAAATAATTCCCCAAATTGATCTGCTTCCCATAATTATTGGGCTTCCTTTTAAATTAAGTCCATTGATAAATTACAACCATTGTTTACCTATATGTTCACACACATTATATATTGATATCATAATTTTGGTTGCTCTCGATTCACACAATCAAGGTTGTAAATAGTGTTCAAGTGCTTAGGTATTGTAGTATTATTACTTTATTAGTCGATGTCCTACTTTATGCCTGACTAGTGCCTAAGACGGTTGAATAAATTGCATAACAGATTAACAGGTACCACTCATGTAATGTAATAACATCCGGTTTCTATCTTTTGGTTGCTAATCTTGCTTGAATTCCATATTTAATCTACCTATTTATACTTCTGTTTCATCTGTATGATTGTAAATGTCATGTATCGCAACTTAGTTTTGCTTTAAGGTGACCAATTTGAATAATGTTTAATTTCTTGATAATCAATTTTTAAGTTTAGTTTAACATAAATTTATATTTAAAACATAATTCAGGTTTGTTGATATATGAAATTTTATTATAAATACTTAAATAGGATTTAATTTGAATATATTATAGGTGCTAACCAATTTTTATAAAAACATAATTTCATTATTAATTAAAAAGTTGGAAATGTTGCTTTCTATTGTTTTTGCTATTTCATTTTTCGATTGTATTTTATAAATTTTATTATAGTAAATTTATTATTATATATCACTATCTTCAGCACCATTAAATAGCATTGCTTGAGATTGAAATGGTACTCTTAGCCTATGCTGTTTGTTTTTCACTCTTCATGGTTCTTGCCTATGAGGAATGTTATGTTGATACTCTAATCTTTACATAATGAGATAGGAACCTTAATCAAAAGTGAAAATTTGTTCTTGTTGGACATACAAACTAATGAGATCAAAATTGGATAACACTCTAATTGTATACCAGATATGAAAAAACACATTTAAAAAGGAAAAAGAGGAAGTCCAACATGAATCTATTGTATGCCTATATACATTTGTCTGTTGTTTGTATCTTCTTTCTATCTGAAAACTGATGATTTCGATTCATATTTCCCAAAATGACTGACCCTTTAAAAAGGAGGCTTCCAGCGGCACATAATTTGGGAATTATGAGCCTTGATTGTTACATCTTGAAGCTAAATTTACAAACAGGTTACAACTTATCAGCTATTTCTCCTTGTCAATAAGACTTCAAAGATAACAAACATTTTAGCACGCTACACCAACGTAAACCAGTTGAAGTTGTTAAAGCACATGGAAGCTAGCGAAGTCATTCAAACAGATAGCATGTTCACCTACAATGTTGTCAACTGACCAAGAAGTTAGTTTCCTCAATTCTCTCTTTCATTGTGACTATTCCTTCTGGTATGTCACATATTGATTCAAGGTGTCAAAATATATCATTCATTTAAGGATCTTCAGGAACAAAATACGGCAGTGACAAACGAGAGAATAGAGGGAGTTATATTGGAATCTTCTCATTTCAAAGGTTTAAATACTTGGATTTTATTACTAAAGATAACTTCAAGAGAATGATCTTTTGACTTTTACCAAAAACATTTTCATCCAAAGAGAATTTTAGTGAACCAGTCAATAAATGAAGTGCACCTTTGTGAATGGATAGAATGCTATTCTTTTTTGTGGATTTCTTACTTACCAATATATATATTGTATTTCTGCATCTTTAATGTGTATCTAGTAAAATTGCAAGCCATCATCATTTGGAAGAAAAACCTCTGGGTGGACTACAGCACATGTGAAATTTAGAGCTCGTTGTAGCTTGCGTTCGTCGAAGACTTCAACATCGACAGAGAAGATTGAACTAACAGGTCTATGATCTGAAAGCTTATTTTCCGCACGCCTATATTCAAGTTGCCTTATTCCTTTTCCTTGCCACAATATACGATCACACCTGCATAATTTTACCCCACAGTCACTAAATGCATCTTACTTTGTCCTAATGGGAAATAGGAAAAGTACTTTCATCTCAATGTTTAGCAAGGGGGATGTATCATAGGATACAAATATGGAGACATGCCAATAAAAGTTGTGTATTCTATGTACTTCTCTGAAGTAGGGACATGAAAATAAGACAAAAATTTATGTCTTGTCTTTGTCACTTTATCTTTGTATTTGTGTCCTATTCTCAGAATCCAAATCTAAGCACATTTAATACTTGTTTAAGAAACATTTACAACCATTTAATGCTCCACAAGTATTTTTGGTGAAATAACTATTATAAATTTATCTTTATTATTATTTTTTTTACTAGATATTATCAATTTATAATGTTAATGCATGCACCAATTAGAGATTCACAGGTTTGAGATCCTGGTCTTGACTTACCATGCTGGAGATCTCTTCTTTTCCCCTTCTTTTGGGTTCTCTCCAACATATTTATCAGAATTGAATTCATACTTGTAAGTTGGTGGGAAATTTATCAGTCCTTCTTTCCATCCTTCAAATACATGTCCACTATGTAACTCATTGCTTAGCTGCAAATGAGGTGTGGGAATTAGTAATAAATTCGTTTTATCTGTTAAAACTTCCAATCCTTTTAGTAACTCCAAGTATGTAGCTCTTAATGGATGAAGCTACCATCCATCTAAGAATTAATTCTTTGATAAAAGTTAAGAAAACACACATTAGAGACAAAGAATCTAGTCTATTCTGGAAATCAAATTCTCACCTGATCATAATTCATCAATTCATCCCATTTCTTCAGATCTACTAGCTTTCGAACCTCGGCATCTAACATGTTGATACGATAATTTAGGTCCCCAAACCAGAACATCTGACTGTTAGCAAGGAGCAACTCATTAGGAAGTCCACTCCACGATACTCGTGCTTTCACTTATGTGAATTTATTCAATTGAAAAAGCTTTACTAGAAGCAACAGATAATCTATTATGTTTAACAGTATATATACTACATAAGTCCTTTCTATAAGTTATTTTCTTTCTTCTATCCAGAAAAGGAATTTTAAGGGGAGCCTTGGAGTAACAATTGAGTTATTTCGAGGTCACAAGTTCAAACCAGCAACTAATGCTTCCAATATGTTAGGCTCATTTGTGGCTTAACTTGCACTGGTTAATTTTTCAGATAGGATTCAAATTAGACTTTACTTGCATGGATTATAGGACATATAGCCAAGTTTTATAAAACATGATGACTCCATTTATATAATATATAGGCAGAGTTACATAACTAAATCTTATGTTATGGTGATTCTTTTATCATACAATCCAATTCATAAAATCCTTTACTCAAACATACATTTTGTGATAGTCTCTTGCTTTTTGGAAGCTCAAAGTGACTGTATCAAATTACTTTCAGCATGAAATAAGACTTACTCATGAGATGGGATTGTCTGGGGTTGATCTGAATCAAGGACAGACGAGAAGCATGTGCGTCGCAGAATTTCATTAACATCTGCATTTCGTCTTTGCTCAGCCCCATCTTTCTGACCTGAAGTCAGATGGGAACAAACAAAACATAGGCGCGAATGAAAGAGAGACATACTAACTGAAACAGATCCCTGCATCGGGAACAATGTTATCAGCACCAATCAGGTCAGAATAAGCAAGTTCAGAGTTGTAAATGTACATATACAATTATATGGTGAGTTTTTCATGGTTTCATATATGCAATGCATATGGACAACCACTGATCACGTTGTAGAACTTCATGACCTGGATGTGTTGTTCCTCTCACATTGTGTACTAATAAATGAGCAACAAGCACCTTACACCATGATGAGTTGCAATGTGACGAGTCTACATACTCTTGCACTGACAGTGACATGAAACTCCATAGTAGACTCTTGTGAACACATCTAAACACACCTCGCCAATAATTTATAGTGAAATGTTTTATGATTCCTAGTTAACACTTGTGTGAAATTCTTAATGTCATGATGTCACTTAGGCTGTGCTTGTTTATAAGGACAGGACACTGAGACATAAAATTGTGTTTGACAGGTGAGACATGGACAGAGACGTGTCCTACGATATTGAATTAGTGTATTTTGTGTCTTTTCTAACAGGAAGGACACAGAGACACTAAACAAATATACAACTTATTTTTTTATTTTTTTTATTATCATTATCAAATTTTTATAATTATATATTTTATTATTTTATTTTTATTCTAAATTTTGTGTGGAAAAAAAGGATAAATTAGACTTTTTATTATTTATTTTATCTTACATTTAATTCACCACCAAATAACTCAATGTAACTGTTTCACGACAAAAATATAGACACCAGGGAGTAGCAAACTTGTTTGAAAAAGAAAGACAAGCACATAAAGAACCAAAATGTTTCTGTCTTAGGAAAGTTTTACTTTGAATTTTCTCTATTTTCCCAACGTCTCAGTATTTTGTGTCTTGAAACAGATAACAAAAAGAGCCTTAATGTCTCATCAATAAAATATTCCTACCACCTATGTTTATAAATGATGTGACTCACTCACATTCAATGTGGAAGTAGAACTAAGCCATTACCTTGTTTCCCATGTAGCCCATAAGACCAACTCCAACCGGAGAAACTTTCAAGTTATTAATGTGTCTTCTTAACTTCCTTTGCACCCAGACAGATACATAGATCCCCACCATTTGCTTGCTAACAATTCGAACATAAGCAGGATGCGATTTCATGGTGCCTAGCCCATTATCATCCTTGTCATTTGGCAATTCAGAAAAAGTATCATCTTCCTCATCAGATAACATGTCAGACACATGTGAAATAGGATCAGTTACTACTTCTTCAGGCACCACCTTCTGCTCTTTCCAGAACAAATTCAAGTTTCCAGAACTATGGTGTGACCGTGTCATCCCACCACCATACACCAAAGCATTACCCCTCCAGTTCAATTCGGAGCTGCTTAGTACTCTTCGCAACTTGGGGCCAGAATCAACAATGGGAGTTGCATCTAGTGGACGTTCTGGCCAATCTAACGTAGTCTTAATATCAACACCATATACTCTTCTCAACTGTAAGTTCTTCCCTATACCGAGTATGTTGTTCACTTCCTCATGTTCTAGATAATCATTATCGAAAGCTCTGCCGTACGCTTCGTCCATCATATCTAATGGATTAGTGTCTATACTGTCTGCTAGAACATCAGGAGCAGAAGAGGTTCTTAGTACAGGAGAATGAGGGCCACTGAGGCTTTTGTCTTCACTTTCACATTCAGAAGTTTTGTTCAGAGTTCTTCTAATGATTGCTTCCCATTTCCGGATCGGTGTATTGTCCTCTGCTCCCAGTACATTTCCGGCATTTAACGGAACTACCTCTTGGAAACTGTTACAATACAGAACACCAATTCGAAGACCAATTTTAAAATGGAAACTCATAGTGTAAGTGTATGAAGTAGGCTTAGTTTAGCATAAGGATACAGATAGATATTTGGTAAATGCATACTAAGCATATATTTTTTCTTCACTAAATCCATTCTTATGAACCATAGGAATGAAAAACTCAGCATCCATTGAAGAACAAATTTACAGGATTCCAGGGTGAAGTTTTGCATGATTAAATCCGTTGTGTGCTAATCAGTGAAAAGATTTAGCAGATAAAGATACTTTGCAAATAAGATATACTGATTGAATAAATAGGTGATAAATATCATTGAAATCAATTAATACAGTTCAACAGAAACAAAACTCTATGAACTATAACATGAAAAAAGTAATTGAAACTATGTAATAAACTTGTAACACAGAGCTATGTGAACAATCAGATTAGATCACGGTATATAAGATTCTCCCAAAAGTTTCTTGAGTGATCCTAACATATGTCATCAGTAAAAGAAAAATATATATAAAAAGGTACAAATGTCATTAATGTAAAAAGACAAACAGTTTGGGGAGAAAAACACAGAAAGGAGAAAGTAAATAACAAAATTATCAGGCAAATTGATAGAACACACACCCAATGATGTAGATATCTGCTGGTTCTTCAGTACAAAGCCAGTCTTCAATCTCAAGATCCTTAGATGGAAGTCTTCCAGCAACATTCCAAGTTCCAACTGTTATCCTGCAAAACAATAATAATTTTTATTATTATTTTATTAAACATTTCTTTCATTTACATAATATGCTACATAACCAGATAATTAATGACCAAACCTCACTTCCTTTGTGTTTATGTATTGTGCACGCAACGTTTCAGATTTTCCTCTTCGATGTTTCGGCTTGTATCCCTTACAAGATGCATCTGAATTACAAATAGCACTGAACTCTTCAGTATCAAAGGAAGTAAGTAATTCATTTGAGTTCAGAAAATTATTCAACTACTTGGCTTGGAAACTTTCTTTGACTTTCTCCACTTCTTGCTTTATTTGACATTTTTAAGTGTTTCAATTTCCTTTATTTTGGAAAAGAATATTTCAGCTCCATACTTAGGCAAGTTTGATTCCAAATAAGAACATATGTTTTCTTTTTCAATGTCTACCAAAAAGTGAGAACAAATTAAAGCTATGCAAGCCAATAGAAGATGATGACATATTTATTAGATTCTAAATTTCATAATTAAGCAGCTGCAACTAATAACAGAAAAGAGAACACAAGAACACAACTTTAAAAATCGTTAGAAAAACAGTTTTTTTATTTTATTTTATTTTTTAAACATTCTTTTCTTAAATCTCTTAAAGAACTGGATTACTGCATGGGAATTAAGTAATACCTGGTACCGTTTGACTTGGGAATCTGGATTGTGTTCTTCTAAGTGGATTATCTTCTTCATGATGATGATGCAGACGATGTCTTGAATTTTTAAGAGAGCAAGCTGGATTCATAAAAGTCAAAAATTACAAACAAAGGCGAAAAAAAAAAGAATATATTAAAACCAAAAATCATACCATCATCTTCACTCTCAGTTTCAGTTTCAGTTTCAGTGTCTACTTCATCTTCACTAAAATCATATACCTGTGGCTTTATATTTAGCCATTTCTTCATCACAATTGAAGGCCAAAAGGCCTGCAATGAAATGAAATTAGGAATATTCTTCACCAAACATAGAGTTGAAGATATTTATAGTAAGCTTCAGAGGCAAGTTATTGTATAAAAGGCTTAGTTATTAGTTGTTGCACATTACTTACCTCTGAGCGTTTTCCTCTCTTTGATTTCATTGCCTCAGGTCAATTCAATAGAACTAATGTACTACTGTGCAAAACTTTCAAAGTTCAAGTTCTTAAATATATGGAACCATTCATCACTCACTCATCACATTAGTTACTTAATTTGTTATACATTATTGTTATTGATGTTAATTATTTAATTTATTTGGTTGCTGAACATTTAAATAGGGATGTCTAATGTCTTCTCCGATTGTAACAATTAACAAAACAAACTTGGAGTTTTTCTTCTTTTTTTATTTTTTAAAAAGTGTCCAATAGAAGGAAGATCCCTATTTAGGACCAAACAGAAAAGGACGGAATAAAAGTGTGACTATATCAGCAAAACATCCACAACCGCAACTTGCATAACATTAACAATTCAAATAAAAAAAGGGAATATTACTGGTCCTCACAGCACTTGAACATTTTCTTATAATAATAAAAATATTCTAAAATGAAATTTCAGGAGAAGATTTAGAAGCGGCCAACACCAATAAATGTCATTTTCAAGAAAAACACACACACACACACACATATATATATATATACATATATAGCAACTGAATTCTACATCATTGAGCCAACCAGTAAAGAACTGTAGCGTAGTAGACTAATAGTATTGCAGAACAACTTACCGTGGATTATTTTTGGGTATTTGCAAAAGATGCCCAAGTGGAGTAGAGTACAAATTTAAAAAATCTGGGACCAGGGGAAAGGTGATTTGAGAAAAAAAGGCAAGAAAAATAAGGATACGAAGAGCATTTCGTTAGTAAACAAGATTATATTTATATGGATTCGGTCGGGGTAGTTGGTAAGGATATGAAGAGCATTGATTTCGAGATCTGTTGTTATAGTTAATAGAGAAAATTCCACTCCCCTTCTTTACGAAATGTTAAAATGACACTCTTCTCTCCTCTCTCTATAAAATATATATTTTTCTTTTTTATAACTTTTAAAAAATTTTATTTTTAATCTATTTTAAATTTTTTGTATTAACTAATGTTAATTTTATCTATTTTTTTAAAAAAATTTATTTTTTACAAAAATACTTTTTAGTAAAAATTTTATTTTTTATTATTAAATTTTACTTACCAAAATATCATTTAATAAATTATTTTTTATTTATTAAATTGTATTTTTAGCAAAATATCTTTTAAAAAAAATTTTAGCATCTCGTAGGGGAGGGGAGTAGAATTTTCTCTGATTAATATATAGTTGTAGTAAAAAAATTTCAAAATCCATTGTTCGTAGTTGTTAAATTTTGGGGATAAGTACGATTTTGGTCCCTCACGTTGAGGGTCAGAATCGAACCCGTCCCCGATGTATATTTTGATTTAAAATCGTCCTTAACGTGTTTTTTTCGTATTAAAATCGTCCTTTTTAATTTTTTGGACAAAAATACCCTCCCTTCCCCCGTCTCCCCTTCCTGCCACCCCCACCCCCACCTCGGTCTCCCCTTCCCCCCTCCCCCACCCCCTCCCCCCCGGTCTCCCCTTCCCACTACCATCCACCCCCGTCTCCCCTTCCAGCCACCCCCACCCCACCCCTGGTCTCCCCTTCCCCGTCTCCCCTTCCTGCCACCCCCACCCCCACCCCACCCTCGGTCTCCCCTTCCCCCCTCCCCTACCCCCGGTCTCCCCTTCCCACCACCATCCACCCCCACCCTCACAACCACAACCACAACCACCACCAACCACGACCACCAACACCACCACCACCACCAAGAAAGCAGGAAACAACACCACAACCACAACCACAACCACCACCAAACAGAAACAGAAACAACACCAAACAAAAATAGAAAGAACACCAAACAGAAGCAAGGAAGCAGAGGCGAGACAGAGGCGGCGAGCAGAGGCGGAGAGCAGAGGCGGCGAGCAGAGGCGGAGAGCAGAGGCGGCGAGCAGAGACGGCGAGGCAGAGGCAGAGGCAGAGGCGGCGAGGCGGTGAAGCAGAGGCGGCGAGCAGAGATGGCGAGGCAGAGGCGACGAGGCAGAGGCGGCGATCTCCAACGGCGACGGGACCACCACGGCGACGGCGGCTCCAAGCTTCGCCACCGCCGTCCCCCTCCCCCTTTCTCCTTCCCCCTCTCCCCTTCCCCCCACCCCCACCCCGGGTCTTTTCCCCCTTCCCCCTTCACCGCCGCCGTCCCCCTCCCCCCTTTCCCCTTTCCCCTCCCCCTCTGATCTCCTCTTCCCACCACCCCCACCCCCACGTCCTTTCCCCTTCCCCCATCCCCACCCCCACGTCCTTTCCCCTTCCCCTTTCCTCTGATCCCCCATTTCCCTCCCCTTCGAATACCCTCCCCCCACCCCCACGCGTTTTCTTTTGTTTTTTTTTTAATTTTATAATTTTTTTTATAAGGGTAGTTTAGGAATAAATTAAAAAATTTTATTAGAAAGGACGATTTTAAATTTAAATATGACTTTAAGGATGATTTTAAATCAAAATATACATCGGGGACGGGTTCGATTCTGACCCTCAACGTGAGGGACCAAAATCGTACTTATCCCTTAAATTTTGTAACTAGCACCTAGGATCGGATTTAGGAATTTTAATAAGTGGGAGTCGAATTTTATAAGAACTCTTTAATTATTTTTTTGTGCTATATTTTTCGTTACATAAAAGTAATTTTTTTTTCAGTGGTTTTATTTTTGACATGAGAGTTATATAAAAAAAATATAATATTATTAATAATAATCTATAAGATTATAAAATATTAGTAATTTTATGTTATGGTTAGTTAAGAAATTGTCATATATTTTTTTAATTAAAATTAATTCTTTTAAAAATTTCAAAAATTTAAAAACAATTCATAAACTAGTAATTATCTCAAACGTACTAGTACTCTTGTAAAATACAAGATATAAATCTAAAAGAAAAAGTTGAAATAAGTTATTATAAAAAAAATAATTTTTTTTTCTTTCAATAATACAAGTTTAAAAAAAATTAGTATTTTTTATAAGAAAAAAAAAATCTAAACTACATCAAAACATAACCATGTAAATCATTATAAATTTTCTATATAATAATGTTAATGTTAAATAGTTAATATTTTAATATTATTAAAAATAGATATAAAAATAAGCATATAGAAATTAATTAGAAAAAAATATAAAAATTTAAGTGTACAATATTAAATTGGTTAAGTAAAAATATTAATAAAAAAATAATTAAAACTTAAATTTATCATATATTTAAAAATATTTAAATATAAAACTATTTAACCAAATAAAAATTTTTATTTGATCAAATACATATCTCATATATAAATAATTCTTTAAAATTTTGAGAGACCAAAGTTACTGCTTACTCTTCTTGGATCCATGCTAATTGCAACTGACAAGCTTTTTAAGAATATAATAGATGTTCTACATAATCGAAAAGAAACTAATTGAGAAATATAGAAATAATATTATTTTTTGAGAAGAACAAAGGAGAGGGTAAAGTAAACAAAGTAAAGCCACCACAACAACAAATTGATGAGATGCTAATTAAAATATGTTTGGGGCATCATTTGTTAAATAAAAGAAACCAAAATTTTGTTGTGTTCAATTAGTGCACGTTAAAAATCCTTGCCAACTGTACGTAATAGAATACTTAGTGTGTGTTTTGGGTTGAATTTTGAATTTAATATTTTTTCTCTTTCGACCCCAAAGTTTTATGATTTTCATCTGAATCCAACTTGGATGCTTTTTATGAATGCACAAAAATTATTATCTACAGTAGTAGTTGCGCAATATAGCATTATTCATATAGAAACTTTCTGCAAATTACGCTAATTAGATATTGTTTATTTTTATTTTTTTCAATATTCAATTGAATAACTATCTAATATAAAGGAACGCATGCAATTGGGGTTTTAATTTTAGTTATGAGAAGAATATTGCACATAATAAATTAATAATAGCATATTATATTATTAATGGTATATGCTACAGTTGTTGATTCACCAGTGCCACAAAATGAGAAAGCTAATGCATCAGCAGACACTAAAACTGATGACGAATGGCACCCAAAAAAGAAAATATGCATATAACCACTGCCAAGATATTGCTATTGGCCCCACAATTAGGAAGGTTTTCATTTATAATTAGGATCCTTCTATTAAGATATAGAATAATTCCTAATTGTGTCTATAGATATATATACGTATTTTTTTGGGTCATATTTATCGTTAAGTATACTGACTAATTTTATTTTATTTTATTTTCCCTTAATTTGTAGGTTTTCTTAGGTAGATGAAATAATTGGTTCACCATTTTAAAAGTTTTTAATTATTATAAGATAATGATTAAACCTTCAATTAAAGAAGGATAATCTTCTTCCATGCAACCATACTTTTTAAGTTTACTCATTTCATACGTAAGATAGTATCTATTTGAGATATCAATTCAAATTTGAGAATTAGAATATAATTAATGGCGAATGAACAAACAAAATAAAATAAAATAGAGACTATATAATTTAATAATAATTATATATTAAGTGTATTAAATAAAACATCAATTTAGATGTCTAGTTAAGCAATTTTCTTTTTAAAATAATATTTGAATAGGTAAACGTAAAGTATCTATAAAGATGGTTCAATTTAATAGTAAGAAATAATAAACTTGAAAACTTGAATATTAAGGTGGTGATTATATATATATATATAAGCATTGAGTATGGATACGAAATCCATTCAACTAACTTTTTTGGTAGGGGCTCGAAATACTATAGCTTGAATATTCAAAAATCTTTCTCTTATATATAGTATATATTAAAGAAAACATAGTTGAGACTTTAAGACATTAAATAAATGTGTGCGCTTACCTCAAATAGGCAACTAACCAGTGAGTGTGTAGTGATTAAGATTCACTATGCTAAGTACAGCTGTATAACCATTGGTTAGCCGGTTCATATTAACATAATATTTTCTTTCTTCTTCTCTACACCTTTTTTCAAGCAATTTCAGGTTTAGAAGTTGACAAACCAGGCTTTAAAATAAAATAAAAATTGACCCACAAAACTAAAAGTTGAGTCATACCATTGGATGTAGGCCCAGCGCACTATATGTGAATATAACAGTTCTGAGTTTTCAACTGTCAAGAAAAAAAAAGAAGAAAGAAGAAACCATCCATTAATCTAACTAATATTTGCATTTTTTTTGTCAAATAGAGAAGCATGTTGGTGGGGAATAAGTACCCGATGGACAGGAAGATATATACTCCTCTAGCCCTCGTGGGTTTGAATATTATTTCAATCTTTGATAACTAAACTGAACAAATAAAATAATGTTAATTATTTTGGTAAAAACTGCAAAAAGTGAGAAATAAGGAATTATTGCTTGTAAATCTTATCATGAACATGTGGAAAGCATGTATGATAAGAGTGGGACAAATGATTAAAACAAATCTTATAGTTAACAAGTGATTGATGATTTCCTAATAATTAAGCAATTTCATAGGATTCAATCATTAAAACTAAAGATAGAGCTTCGTTTTTATTACGACAAAAAAAAAAAAAAAAACAAGGCTTCTTTTAGAGCATCTCTAACGCATGAATTCCTCAAGGTTCAATTTCTCTATTTTCTGAACACAATACAATTCCAACTGTTGGAGAAGAAAGAAATAGCGTTTCTACTCATATTTTGAGTTGAGAAAATTCCTTCTCAGAGAGACTTATAATATCTAATGATAATTTGTCATGTGACCAGTTATTTTAAAAATAAATAATTATATTAAATTATAATTAATTAATAATTATAATAATTATTATTTAAATAATTATATTAAATAATTATATCTTTATTTAATTAATAATTTATATTAATTATTTAAATCATAATTAATATAAAAAATTATATTAATAAATTTATTTACATACAAAATAAATTTAATTATTACACATTACAAAATAATTTTTAGATGTTTTTTTAATGTTAAATAATTTTACAAAATTAGTTTAATTTGGAATTATATATTGTGTATTATTGTTATATATGATTTTTTTTAATATTAATATTTTTAATAGTGAATTATTTTTAAATTTATAAATTTATAAATTTATAAATTTAAATAATATTATTGTAAAAAAATAGTAGCTATATTAATTTTAATTATTTTAATTAATTAAATGAGATTACAACAAGTCACAAAAAAAAAATGAGATTACAACTGGAACTAAAGTTAGTTTCTTTTAATAGAAAAAAGAGATGCTTTGAATTCCTATTTATTATTTATGATGCAAAAACTGATGTGGAGTTACTTTTTATGATAGGTGAACTATAAATAGAGAATATGATGAGTTTCTTATTAGAAATGGTCTTATATATATCTCTCTTAAGAAATCATATCCCTAAGCTAATGTTGCAGGCTTACAGCTAATAAGTTATAGACCGACTAAAAAAAAGAATAAAATTTAAAATAAATATTTTTTAAGAATAAATAATTATTTTTAACTAAGACAGATTTGGGTACTATAAATCTACATAGAAAAAATGAAATTAACGATATATTCATAAAAAATGAGTTTTAATTGATAAAACTATTAAAATTCTAAAAAATTATTTAGAATTTTCAAATTACTCATTCTTTGCCTAACTCGTCCTCACAACTTCTCTTCGTCTTCCACCATCACACTCACCTTCTTGTTGATTATTCCCCTAACATCCTACGACTGCAATACCCACTTCCAACACCACCTCATGCTTAAAATGAAAAATAGTCACATTCATACTTTTTTGAAAAAAAAAAAGCTTGTTTTGCTTCTTTGTGATAAAAATATATCTATGATCTACGGTTTTTACTTTTACTTAAAAAAAATGTCTGAAATTTTCTATTTGATTGGTCATCTAATCATGCGAAGGAGCAAGAATAAGACTACATAATAATAAAAGTAGAGGAGATTTCAGTTAGTGGATGAATTCTTGTTGGTACACTAACAATACAAAAGATGGAATTCAATAAAGTTTATTGAGAATTAGGGAGTAATGTGAGACTGAAAAACCAGCTTACCTAATTATTGCTTGGTATTGTTGTCGTCTAGCACTTATTTTTCATAAGCAATTGTGGTCGCCTTACTTATGTAACGCCTTCACTGTCGAAATGTTACCTTATTGTATGCGCCATTTTGATAGCTTGAATATTACGACTCTAAACATATTTAATATTAAAATAGAAACTTGTTTAAAACTTAAAACCACGTAACCTTTTTTAAAAATACTTTTTCGTTGAAAACATACACACACATACATATATATATATAGACCATATACAATACTTTAAAATTATATATATATACATAATAATAACTTACAATCATACATATCACAAATTCCTATCCCTCTTACAAAATTGGTAAAGATAAAGGTGAGGAAAAAATAATAACTAAGATAATACAAAAATATCGAATAAACAGAGAATGAAATAACTCTTCTGAAATTTCGTTGGCCATATCCTAAAAAGGAAAAAAAACCTGTAGAGGAGTGAG
The DNA here is from genome assembly GCF_059453495.1 of Arachis ipaensis. NCBI lineage: Eukaryota > Viridiplantae > Streptophyta > Magnoliopsida > Fabales > Fabaceae > Arachis > Arachis ipaensis. The sequence continues at coordinate 36,231,113 of NC_142436.1, forward strand.
AATATCGTCCTCACTGGTTCTCACTATAGGGTTACAGAATTGCTATAATAAGATACGTAAAATAAAACTATTTTTAAAGTACAGTGATTATTGCTCGTTTTACGTGCCTTTCCAAAAAAAACAAGGGTTCACATTCAAAATCCAAAAATCCTTTTTAAAGAGAACTTGTTTAATTCCTCAAAATAAAAAACCTTTTTCCGTTCTTGTAAAATCTTTAAAGTTTTTTTAGATAGTATGAATATCCAACATGTCCCAAGCATATGTTCAATTAAGTCTATGCTGTAAGAGTTTGATTTTTCATACTTTACTAGACCATAACCATAAAAGAAGTTACCTACGTGGTATAAATGATCATCCTGTTCCAAGCATAGGTTCATTAAGTTTATGCTGAACCAGTCAGATGCTTTATACAGAACTAGACCTCAAACATACCAGTCACGACCTCAGACCCAAACAACTCAATCAGCATCCAAAACACCACAATCCAAACAATTTCAGATACAAACACAAGTAAAGAGGTTCAAACACAATCAAAGCAATTACATCAAATATAGTAATTAGCAATTAAACATAATTATTTACATAGGCAAACCAATTACAATATGCACACCCAAACAATGTCACATAGATATATATGATAAATGTCACATTGTCGGTTCAACTGCCAACCCGACACATTCCCATGGGAATGTCGCCTTCACGAATATAGCTACGAAAATTCCCCACGGATATAGTGCCTGGCACTCTCCTGTGATCCGAAAGGATGTGAGCGGGATACTCTGCCTCCGACCTTACATCTACACGTAAGCGGGATTAACTACCGCCCTTACGTGGGCCCCGCAACCTCGACAAGCGGGATTAACCACCGTCCTTGCCAGACTCAAGCGACTTATCAACAATTTCAGTAATTTCCACAATCAATCAGGCTCAAACTCTTATTTCAATAATCATTCTTGGCCCATTTACTTTCAAATAACAAATGTATTCAGTTCACATCTTGCCAAGAACCACTTTTCTCAAGTCAATTTTTCTTTTCAAAACAGAGCCATTTTTCACAACATCTTTCCAAAACTTTCAAACAATTTCAAAACCATGCCAAATTTCAAAATCTCTTTTGAAAGACTCAAAATCATTCTTTCTGAATCAGGATTTGATCATAAAATTTCTTAGCAGAGTCTCAAGACTTTAGGAAAAATAACCGACCTCATTTCTTTAAATTCATTGAAAACCTCTAAAATCTTAGCTTTTTTATTTGAAAAAATAAAATAGAGTTTAAAACAAAACAAAGTCATTTATCCAAATATTCCAAACCAATTTCAAAACCCACTTACTTGAACCAAAACCAAATCATTTAAACTAAAAACTAATTTCAATGTCATTCTTAAATCTGTTTCCAAAGGCTTAGAAATTGTTTCAGTTTTGCTAAATCAAAGTTTGAGAATACTTCAAACTTTTTATAAAACGTCGTCAAGTGAAATTAGTTAATCAAAATTCAATTTTCTTTTAAATCCACTAAAACTCCTCCAAATCTGTTTACTTAAATCAAATTCCAAAACATAAGAATTTTTATCTTTAAATCGACTTTAAAAAAAATTCTTTTCTTAAATAAATTACATTAAAAATATAGTAATTTTCTTAATAAAGTAAGTTCAAACATAATTCATTTATCAATAATTCAATTCAAAGCATAATTCATTATTTTTAAAATAACGTTTCAAACAAAGTCTCGGATTTTATAGAAATTTCGGCAGCATCTCCCCTATAACTTGGACTTTGTCACCCTTTTTGGATCACAACCAAACCAATCCTCAAATCTTTTCAACAGGTTCAAGACCAAATCAGTTTCCAATAAAACCAAATCCAGACTTTTAAATATAAAAATCATTTCAAATCAAACCAATCAGAAATCTCCATTTTAACAAAATTAGACATTATTTCAATCAAACAGAGGACAACCTTATTCATCCAAGACAAATAAGACAATTCATAAGACTTACATAATCACCAGAAAAGCATTTCGCTCATCACATCAATTTATAACAATTCCACTTTAAAATAAATTAGTTTTTTTTATAAAAAGCCCCTACTTCAACAAGCCGAAATTATAAACCAAATGCGTCAATGGAACTCTTTTTTCTCAGCCCAAAAAAAAACAGCAACTGACACCTCATCCCTTGATCACTTTCGCAGTAATCACAGCAACTTAAAAGCGACATGCAACGCTCAGAACACGACCTGTAATAAGAAATCGAAACAGCGGCAGTCGCTGAACCGGTTTGGCGGCATCTCTGGCAGCCACCTCAAGTAATAGCGACAAGTAAAATCCCGGTGACGGTGACTGTAACAACCATGCAGTGACGATAAAGCTCTCGAAAACTCAAAAGGAACGAAAACCAAACTCAAAACCCTTACCGGCAATGGATCTCAGTGGCGATAGTGACGTTTCTTGGCGGCAGAGGCGCGACGGCCATGGCAGCAGTAGCAGCGGAGTTCCAACGGCGGTGGAACCTCCCTGCGACCCCTTCTCTCTCAACACGCGTTCTGTTTTTCTCCCGACAACGGCGACAGATCTGGCGACGTGAAACTGAGGCACGAACGGTGGCGATGGTGGCTGAGCTTGACGGCGACAACCCTTCCCGCGTCGGCTCTAGGCAGAACGGCGCGTCCTCCCTCTATTCGCGAACCTCCATGGACGGCGACGATGAAGACCTCGACATTGACGATAGCGACGCAGGCTCCACGGGACGGTGACACCTCCTTCTCCTCGCGTGGCTCTCTTTCTCCCCCTCGGTTCTAGCCTTCCTCACAACGCCGGCGTGGGCTGGACGGTGGTGGCGACCTCTCCCTCTCGATGCTGCTCTCTCTCTCTCTTCACGAACTTCCTCTCTCTCTCTCTCTCTCTCTCTCTCCCTGGTTCTAACTTCCTGGCGGCGACACGACGGGTGACGCCCACCCGTGCCACCTCCCTCCCTTCCTCTTCTCTTCCCTCTCTGGTTCTCCCCTTCTTCTCTTTTCCCTTTCTGTTCTTTTGTTCTGCTGCTGGGTAAGGGGTAAGGGCGACTAGGGTTTTGGTGAGTGTGTGTGAGGGAGTTTGTTGTGTCAAAAATTAGGGTTATGGTTTGTGTATTGAATTGATGATTTTTGGTTTAATTTGAGTAGGATAATTTTAATAAAATTGGAGTATAGAGTATTAATTTGAAAAACTAATTTAATCTCTAAAATTATTTTAAAATATTATTTGTGGTATAAAAATACTAATTGATTCTCAATCAATTTCTCTAATTGAAAATACATAATAATATACTTAATTTTCTTTATCCCTAAAATTTAAAGTAATGAGTTATAAAAATATAAAGTATTTAAATTAAGTCATATAAATTCTTATTGTTTGACAACTACTAATTTTATAATTTAAATACAGAGAATAACTCAATAACTATAAAATTAGATAAAATCCTAATTTAAATAGCCAAACCTCATTATTTTTGGATTTCTAAAAATTTAAATTGTAAAAAGAAAAATAATCCATAATTATAGAATTTGAATAAAAACCTTAATTTATTTCAAATCCAATTAATCAAAACTGCCTTTAATTATTTTTAATAAAATAATTTCTGAAATTATAATTGTAATTAAATATATGATTTAAAATTAATTTAAAATAAGATTTTTCAAAAATTTTGGGTCACACACCTTACACTTATTTTTTATAAGCAATTCTGAAATTAAAATTGTAATTAAATATATAATTTAAAATTAATTTAAAATAGAATTTTTTAAAAATTTTGGGTCATACACCTTACATTTATTTTTTATAAGCAATTTTTTACAGAACCATTACTGTATTCTAAAAGAAGAAGATTGTTTGGTATTATTGTTGCCTTGTACTTATTTTTCATAAACAATTTAAAAGAAGAAAAAAAATAAAGATGCAAAATAAAGAGAGAAGAATTACAATGGACATTGCATATAATGAAAAAAGAGAACGTAGTTATTAGATCAACTCTTTTTGATATACCAATAATAAAGAATGGACTCAATAGAACTCATTAATAATGGCGTCAAAAGTGGATGTTGCGGTGACAGTAGAAAATGACAATAGAAGAGGAAGAAGAAAGGTTGTGGAATTGGGTGGGGGTGATGGTAAAATATTGGAGAAGGAGATATGGTAAAATTATATTATAGTTGAAATTTGGTTAAGTTAGGTTAAAAAGGGTAATTTAAAAATTCTAAATAATTTTTTAGGAGTTAGATAGTTTTGTTACCTAAAATCTATTTTTATGGGTATAAGGTCAGTTTTATTTTTTTATGTGTAAATTTATCAACATCTGAATCTTTTGTGGTTAAAAATTATTATTTTCTCATTTTTATAAATCGTCATTTTATTCCTTCTTACCCCTCTTCTCATTCTTTAACACCACAATTTCATCGAGTAAATACCCATAGTCGTCCCTGAGATTCGCGCAAATACTCAATATAATCCTCAAGATTTCGATTTTCCTATTGTAGTCCTCCAGATAAAGCTCCGAGTACTCATAGTGGTCCCTGCGCATATTTCTGGTGATGAGTCAGCACCGGAACGCTTACGTGGCGTTGTTTTGCCAGCCTGGAGCTGAGCTGGCTCATTTTCAATTTGTACCCAAATTGGTCATTTACAGTTGGTGTTATTGTACAAAGCCCTGCTCCTGTATGTTTCACTCTCCCTCTTCCTCGCATTCTTCATCGCATTCTTCAGGCTCCCAATTATCTTCCTTTATGCTCTCCAAACCTATATCCACCTCGATGCCCAACCCTCCACCTCCAACGGCCTTCCTGCTGCCATTCGCCACCCTAGCGCCCCCAAAGGCCTTGCTCCCGACCTCAGAAAGCGCCCCAACCCTTCATCGTATTTTGCTTTGTGTATTGTCAGCATGGAAGAGGCAAAGAAGAACATGTATGCCTTTAGCACCACCACCTACACAGGATTCATTCAGTTGTCTTTGTGACCTTGTGTCGTTACTTGGTAAAATATTTTTGGATCTTCTTGGTATAATTTATGATTGTTCCTCTTGTAGGGTTGCCTAGTGTTCTTTGGGTGCTGCCAGACTCGTATATAGATGTTAAAAACAAAGACTATGGAGGTTAAATTCGTTTATGAAAGAGGCACACAAGCTATTCGATGAAATGCCCGCACGAACTGTTGTTTCATGGACGATTTTAATATCTGCTTAGAAGCTCTCGAATTGTTTGACTCCATGAAAGTTATGGGTCCAAAACCAAACTATATAACAATGCTTGGGGTTCTATTTGCATGTAGTCATGCAGGGCTGGTAAATGAAGGCTGAAACTACTTTCGATCTATGAAGAATCTTTATGGGATAGATCCTGAAACAGAGCACTATAGTTGCATACTTGATCTTCTTGGAAGAGCTGGGATGCTTGATGACATGGTTAAGCTAATTCAGGAGATGAATTGTGAGCCGAAAAATACCCTTGTTGGATTAGTTACCTTTGACTCCATGGTTTATGTTCATGATCTTGGCTATTCTGAGTGCTCAAAGGTTCCTATTCCATGGCGATTGTGAAGTTTCGTCTAATCAAGTACTATAGGTAGTTAATTCTAATTCATTTTTTAGTATTTGGCATTGTAGTCTGGTTATTCAAATTAATCCAACTAGCACTTTGAGGGGGCTGAAAGTGTGAGGGCTAGCTTAAGTTAGTGATTGAGATAGTTGCTGACTAGTGATTGGTTTGACAATTATAAAGAAATAAAAGAGAATCACAGATTTAGTTGGTAGGAGTTCATTCAATCTTGTTTTAAGTTCTACTTTTTCAAGGACTTACATGTTATGCTGCTTTATTATCATTTACTGTGAAATGTCATAATCATCCGCTAGATTAAGTTTTTACTTTTTTCATTGCAGAACAATCTAATTTGCACTGTCCCTAAAATATTTGTTTTTTTTTTCTTTGTTCACAGACCAGACAGTTCCTCAACATTAGTCACGCCCACCACCAGCTGCATCATAGACAAACACCTGTTGTCCCAAAGCAGGGATTTTTGTTGCCAATTTCAGAATGCAAGTTCAGCATCACCGCAGCAATTAAAGAGATCCATTGTATGTGGAAGTACGAGTAAATACCCATATGAAAAAGAAGAAGAAGAGATGAAGATGAAGAGGAGATAAACTGTATGAAAATTTGGGAATTTAGGGTTACATATAATAGGAGGAACCAATATAGGTACAAATTGGAAATTAGCCAGCTCAGCTAGCCATTGGACCCCTCCAGCGTGACAAACCGACTCCATGACAGCGCTCCGGTGATGGCTCATCACCAGAAATATGGCCAGGGACCACTTTGAGTACTCAGAACTCTATCTGGAGGACTACAATGAAAAAATCGAAATCTTAAGGATTAGATTGAATATTTACGCAAATCTCAGGGACAACTATGAGTATTTACTCCAATTTTATCTGCCTCCCATTATCCACCTCTAACCACAACTTCTTGCCATTATCGACTACTGTTACCGCTAGGGTCGGATCTTTGCATTGATAATGAAGAGCTATGGTCCCCAATTTTTTTTTATAAAACTATTATTACTGGATGTTTCATGTAATATGATTAATTTAATTTCGGCTGAAATTTTTTTTTACAAACTTAGGTATTCTTTATTCAATTCTCACCTTTTTCATTTTCGTTACATCTTTTACCAATCTCATACTCTATGATCTCTTGTGTTACATCATTACTTTTTCATACGCTCAATATATTTCTTTTTTTCAAATAAATAACAATAATTAATTAATTAAAAACTAACAAAATCTTTACATATTCTCAAAATTACTTCCTAAAAAAAAAAATAAAGATCTCCATAAAAATAATAATAAATTAATTATTTTGAAGTTAATTTAAAAGATAATTTTTTTGGTAATAATTTGGTTGTTTATATTAAAAAATTATTAAAAATTTTTATTTTATTTTAGTTATTAAAAATTTTAAATCACTTAACATTTAAAGAGTATTATTTTAAAATTGTTTTTACTTACAAAACTATTTATTTTTGTCATATTTCTCACAAATTTTAAAATATTTTTTTTATAAATTTTATTTTAATATGAATGTCATTATATATTTTTTATGTTAAAATTTTTTTATTGGTCCTCTCAAAATTCTCTTCAAACTTCGCTATTGGACCTTTAATTGGTTTTACTTCATTTTATTTTCAAAAGTTTTTTTTTTCAGTTTTAGATTTTTAGTAGTTTTATTTTAGATATATTTTTTAATATTTGGCGAAAACAAATTGGCTCATAAAACTTTGATATATATGCAAAGAAAGGTTTGCAATACTTTACTTTTAATTGGATTAAGTATTCTCTTGGTCTTTAAATTTATACCTAAAATCAAAATTATTTTTAACAATTTTTTTTTCAAAATCATCTTTATTGTTACAATTATTTTTAAAATTATCCTATTTTATCCAAATATTAGTTTTTGGACTAAATTTTTTCTGATAAAAATAAAAAAAAATTCACAACTCCTTTATCTTATCAACATCTCATTCCTTCTCCAACATCTAATTCTATGTTCAACACATATACTACCACCGCCATACCTCCATTATCATTCTCTTATCTTCGTCCTACTACAAGAATAAGGCCGATTAACTACCACAATAATAATAATAAAAAAATTATCGCTAATCTAACACAAAATATAATTTGTAACGGATTAACTACCGACTAGCAACCAATTCGTTTCTCACTAATTATAAGTCGCAAATTAGTGAGACAAATACAATAGTCGTTAATTCATCAGAATTTTTTTTTTAACGATCAAATAGATAGTTACAAATCTATCATTAAATTAAAAGATAATTCCATAGGAGAAATAGAATAAAATGTAGTTGATAATTAGCAAAAAACTCTACTGCAACAGACTCATTGCTAAATCCAAGCAAACTTTATAGACAAAATGGAATGCCTAATTGACGCTAATCAGCAAGGAATTATTCTGAACCTAACTCATTGCAAGTTGTCTACTACTATGATCGCAAATCTATCACATTTTGTAGCAAATCTATAGCTAGTCTTTAAAAAATTCTTAATTATATTTTTAGAAATTTTGTCGTTAAACCAAAACTATTCTAAATGATAAAGCAAACTTACGCCAATTATGGAAGCCAACTTAGAGCGTTGGCAACGCCCACTACAAAGGGTGTTGCCTCAAGGAACACCAACCCCAAAGAAGCAGGGCATTGGCAACGCCCAATATAGGGGGCGTACTTCAAAGAACGCCAATTATGGATGCATGCAGGCGTTGGCAACACCTAGTTATGCTGGCGCCATCCTGGAACAACCCCAATGCACAACAAAGCAATCCTGAGAAGGGCATCCTGGCATTGGCAACTTGAGAAACAAGAGGAGTGATCTTGGAACAACGGCAAGCAACTCTTGGAGCTAACTTCCTGGCGTTAGCAACGCCCGTCACAAGTGGAGTTATCCTAGAACAACGCCCAACCATGAAACCCTTTAGGAGTGTGGCGTTGGCAACTTGAACTTCAACTGGAGTTATCTCAGGAAAATGGCCATGCATAATGAGAGGCCCTTGGGAGTGTGTTCTGGTGTTGGCAACTTGAGCTACAAAGAAAGTTATCTTTAAACAACGCCCACACCACATAAAGCTTCCCTGGAAAGGCATTTTGGGCGTTGGCAACGCCCAACAGAACTAGTGCCACCTTGAATAATGCCAAGACTACCTTGGAAGGTGGATGCTGGCGTTGGCAATGCCCAACTAAACTGGCGCCACCTTGAGATAATGCCTGCGATATTTGGGCTTGAATATTTTGTAATTGTGTGTACGCACGACCTAGTATGCGTACGCATGGTGGGACTTTTTGCAACTGTTCGTACGCATGAGTGAACATGCGTATGCACGAGTGTACAAGCAATAACGCCCACTTCAAGGGTGCCCAATCCAACCAACGCCAGGAATGAAGTCCTAGGCGTTGGCAAAGCCAACAAAAGGGAGCGTTAAGGGCAAATAACGTCCAAGCCTGAGAAGAAGTGCTTATAGTCCAAAGCCCAGTAAAGCCCATTCTTGAAGCAGATTTTGAAGGCACTTAAAGAGCAGAGAAATAGTATAAATGGGGGGGGGGGGATTAGAACTGAAAATGGGACTTTTTGAAGCTTTACCTTACTTCACTTTTTGCTTTTGCTTGTACTTCACTTTTAGTTTATTTTCGAGTTCTGACTTTTTTCAGTTTTAGCTTTTGTGTAATAGAGCAATGAGTCACTAAATCTCTCATTCATTAGGGGGAGGAGCTCTGCTGAATTGAAATGAATTAATGTTCATCTTCTTCTCTTCTTGATTCGATCTTTGTTTATCTAAGAGAGAGTTTTTGATCTTCAAAGATCCAATTCAATCGGAAGAGAAATTGGATCTATTAGAATTCTATGTGAGCCTTGGAAAAGGAATCATAGTAATTCAGTTTGAAACTCTCTTCACACAATGAATTTGGTTTTGATTCAAAGATTGATATGTGACATTTAATCACTCCGAAATTGAGATCTTAGGATTTGTGTGGCTTGGGATTAGAATTCAAGCTTCACCTCTTTTCATGAGCATCGGATCAAGGAATTGGCATTTGATCATGTCTAGAAAAATTGAATTATCAAGAAATTGGAACCCAGTTACTTATAATCCGCCATAGATATAAAATTGCATGAACAAGAAAAAAGAGAAGTTCATTGATTCAGAAAGATCTAGCATTTCGAATCCCTAATGATTTTAATTCATAAGCATTTCCCTACCTCCTTTTAATTTCCTTCTTGATTACTTGCTACAACGTTCCTCCCTAATTAACTATTCTCTTTAATGTTCATTGTTCTTAATTCCTTTACATTTCTGCAATTTAATTACCTTGTTATTTACTCTTCCCGTATTTACATTTCAGCAATTTAAGTTTCTGCACTTTAATTTTCTAGCTATTTACTTTTCTGCTCTTTATTTTCAGTCATTTTATTTCTTGCTATTTACATTTTAGACATTTATTTTACTATCAAGATCTTTAATGATCACTCAAACCATATTAATTTCATTGTTTGACTAGAATGACCAATTGATTGAAGTTGATTAATCTCTCAATCCTCGTGGGATTGACCTCACTCTTAGTGAGTTATTACTTGATTACGACCTGATGCACTTCCCGATGGATATTGATTTATCAAATTTGTATCAAGGGTGATCTTCTCACTTCCGCACTTTCACATTTTTCTAAACCCTAGTTTTTTCTCTGAAGCATGAGCCACTAAACCTCCTCGGTTAAGGTTAGGAGCTCTGTTTATTTCTATGAATTAAGACTATTATTTTTCTATTTTAATTAATGTATTGATTCAGTTTCAAAGATTACTTTCGTTCTTCATCTTATGAATCTGAGTAGATCGGAAGAATAACCCTTATTCTATATGCATTCTTGTGATTCTTGAAAGAGTTATCTCACTTGAACAACAACTTGAAAGTAAATTCCTCCTAAATTGCTAATTAATTGGAATTAACGGGATATGTGACATATAATCCTTTTATATCCAGGTAATTAGGGATTTTGTGACTATAAACTAGAATTGAACTTAATCCTCTAATCAAAATTAAGAACCAAGACATTGGCAGTTGACTAGGTTAGATGAGACTAAATCACTAAGACATTAGGGTTTAGTCATTGACGGTTTGCCATGAAATTTAATCTTGCATGATTAAATTAGTTGGTAAGAAAACTTAATCCAGAAGAATAAACATCTTCGATACCTTAATTGCCTTCTCCCATATATTTCACACCAGTCATACTGTTTGCTTTCCTACTTTCTGAATAATTGTGTAATGCTTTTAAACCCCAAAACACCACTTTCTGCTTGCCTAACTAAGTGATTCATTCGACCATTGTTGCTCAGTCCATCAATCCTCGTGGGATCGACCCTCACTCACCTGAGGTATTACTTGCCGGTTCAGTTGTGGACATTCGAAATCCATACCAAGTTTTTGGTGCCATTGCCGGAGATTGACTGTGATTGACAACTAACTGTTGTCTGATTGCTTAGATTAGGCATTTTTAGTTTTTAGTTTTTATTTGTATTTGCTCTTTAAATTTTTGAAATTTTGGTTTTATTTTAGTTAAAAAAATTTTTAATTTCTGAATTTAAGTTTGGTATCCCTTTAGTAATCTTATTTTTTTCCTAATTTATCCTCTCATTATTTTCGATTTTGTGGGTGATTTTTCTTCATTAATTTTCAAAATTTTAGTGTTAATTATTTATTTTATTTTATTTAATTTCTGTTACACAGGATACCTCACTGAAAATTCTCTACACTCTGACGTAGAGAATCCCATTTTTCTTTATTTTATATCTGCTTATGAGCAGGAACAGGGACAAAGAACCTTTTCTAGACTTTGACCCCGAGATTGAGAGGACTATAAGAAGACATTTGCAGTAGGTCAAAGCTTACATGATGGTTTTCAGTGGCTAAGAGAAGGGGGGTTGAATCTTAGCCCATTTTTCACTTAATAACACTTGCTGGTCTTTGAAACAACTTCTGGAGACTTTTTGATTTTTGTCTCGTACCCAGCCACGAGACTTTTTCTTTTTATCTCATCACCCGGCACGAGATATTTTTCAATTTTATCTCCTGGGTAGCAGAAACAGAAATGGAGTAGAAGAGAGAGAGAATTACACCAAGATATATCCTGGTTCAGCTGCTGAGTGCAATGCAACCTACATCCAGTCTCCATCACAACAATGATGGAATTTCACTATAATCATTCTTGATTACAAACACCAATTCTCCCTAGGAACTACCCTTCCTATCCGGGACAAGTCCAGAATCTAAACCCTAATCCTGAACTTGACTTGGTCACTGCAAAGCTTTCAACTGCAAAGTGCTAATGATAAACCCATATTTTATGATATAATTTGCGCTCAAATTGAGTGTTTCTATCAATTCTTCACCCACTTATTCATGTAAATTGCATGGTTTTATTATTCCTTCCTTATATTATGATATATGTGAAAAACATGTTTTCTATGCTTTAAAAATATTAATTTTAATTATCCTTTATTACCATTCGATGCCGTAATTTGCGTGTTAAGTGTTTTCAGATCTCATAGGGCAGGAATGGCTCAAAGGACAAAAAGGAAACATACAAAAAATGGAAGGAAAGCACAAAAATGGAGTTTTGAAGAAAACGCAGCGACGCGAATGCATGGACGACGTGAACGCGTGCCCAGCGCAAAATGGCATCGATGCGTACGCATGGATGACGCGAACGCATGCCTTGAGCAGAACGCAAATGACGCGTATGCGTCAGTGACGCATACGCATGACCAGAAAAACTCCCAGATGACGCGAACGCGTGACCCACGCTAACGCGTGACAGACGCCACGTACAAGAATCTGCAGAAAATGCCCCAGCGATTTCTGGATCCTTTTTCGGCCCAAATCCAAGCCAGAAACACAGAATATAAGCCAGAGAATAGAGGAATCAAAGGAGACACGTAGAACAACTGGGTAATACATACAATTTTAGGATTAGATTTAGTTTTAGAGAGAGAGGTTCTCTCCTCTCTCTTAGGATTAGGATTTAGGATTTCTATTATGTTTAAGCTATGATCTCTTCAATCACAGATTCAATGTTCCTCTAATTTATTTTCTACTTTTATTTATTTTATTACTTTAATTGGTATTTATCTTTCCGAATTAGCTTATGAACCATTCATGTTATGATTTTCTTAATTAATATATTTGAGGTATTTCAGATTTGATTCTGCTTTAATTTATTTATGAATGATTTCAATTCAATTTAGATTTATTTTCCCCTTTTGGCTTTGGTTAAGTACTTAGCAAGACTTGAGTTATCAAACTCAGCTGTTGAATGAAATTGGAATTCTTTGCTGATTGATTTGTACTCCAATAACTCTAGTCTTTCCATATGAGTTGACTGGGATCTGAGGATCGAATCAATTTGTTCACTTGACTTTCCTTTGTTTAGCAAGGGTTAATCAAATTGGGAGCAGAATCCAATTCTCATCACACCTGATAAGGATAACTAGAATAGGACTTCAATTTCTTACACCTTACCAAGAGATTTTATTAATTATTAATTTATTTTTCTTGCCCTTTAAAGTACTTGTTCCTTATTTCCAAAAACCAAAAAATATACAATTTTCCATAACCAATAATAAATCATACTGCCCTGCAACTCCTTGAGAGACGACCCGAGGTTTAAATACTTCGGTTATAAATTTTATTGGGTTTTGTTACTTGTGACAACCAACTTTTGTACGAAAAGATTCTCTGTTGGTTTAGAAGCTATACTTACAACGCGATTATATTTTTATAAAGATTTCTTTATCGATAGAAAATCCGTTCGTCAAAAATGGCGCCGTTGCCGGGGATTTTGCAACTGTGTGCCTTATTATTGGTTATTGTAAATATTTTCTTTTGCTTGTTTATTTGTTTTTATTTTCGCTTTTAATTTTTATCATTTACTATGAATTCTCACCCCTATCGCTTTGAGTTTGGTTCTAATAATATTGAAAGGAATGGAAGCTATAACAGGAACATGCATCAAGGTCAAAACAATTAGAGATGGACGGAGCCACGAGGATCTGATCAACCCTTTAGGCAACAACACCTTCCAAACTATCATGGACGACGACCATTCAATAATGCATGTCAGAACAATAGTTATGGTGGACCCCCTTGTAATTACCGACAAGCCCCATCATACGCCTTTGAACTACCTCCTAAACACAGCTTTGAACCACCACACTCACAAGCCAACTACCGCCATTCACCTCCATATAACCCTAACCCGTATCCACCCCAATTCCAACCTAATTACTCCCAAGAACCACCATTTTCCTATGCACCACGTCCATATCCATCACTCCAAGAATCAAGGGAGCAACTCAAGGAAACATTTGAAAAATTTCATGCCACACTTCACCAATTGAATCAAGCGATAAATAGACTACCTTCCCGACGTTCAGACACTCAAGGAACCCCCATGGCTTCATGTGGGCAATCTAATGAAGAACGCAGCATGAAGGAGATACTAGAAACCCCACTGGACAGTATGGAGCATGACTTTGTACTGGAACAAGTGGAGAAAGCTGAAATTACCGAAGAAGAAGAATTGGTTGAAGACTTAGGAGATGCTGAACCTCCATGGAAATCCAGAATTGTGGAGAATTCTGTCAGGAAAAGTGCAGTTGATGCTAAGGAGGATAGTGCACAACCCCCGAAGCAGGAATCCTATGAAGACCTGGACGGAATAACTCAACAAGCAAGTTTCCTTGATAATGAAGATCACGAGTCAAGTTCTCCTAGTAATGAACTTGCATCCGTAAGTGAATTCTTTGAGATGGAAGAATCTTCCCCAAGTGAATACGAAGATGATGTAGAGGTAGATATTTCACAACCTCCAACTTATGACTTGAGTGATGAGGAAGATATCAAAGACTTGGATCAAGATGTGGTTAAAATTGAAGAAATTTGCAACGAAGTGGAGGAATTCATAGAAGAACACGAGGGAGTAGAGCTTGATAAACCACTGGAAACACATATCCCAAGACCATTACCACCCAATACTAAATTCAAGTGGGTAAAATCCTTAGCTTTTATCTTTACTTTTCCACTTGAATATGGTTTACTTGAAACAGATGGTCAGCTTAGAGCTCTTTGCGGCTTTAAGAGTAAAAAGGAAATGGTTCGTGCTCAAGGCTGGTATGCAAGATTCAATAAGGTTCCACGCTTCAATCTGAAGTGTAAGAATTGGTTTCGAGTTCGATTGAATGGGTTTCGGAGAATGTTTGGCCATCTTGGTGAGAATGCAACTTCCAAACCGCCCGACTGGAAAAATATAAATCAAGACAAAGGCGGATATAAAAGCAAGGTTTGGGATCCTGGAATCTATTCTGACATTCAACATCCCGGGAACCTGAGAACCTGTTTGAATTTACTCAAAGGCTTTACATGCCTAGTTTGGGACCCCAGAGGCTGTTGGCATTCCAAATAGTGGTGGAGATTTTTTGATGAATTCAAGCATAAGCCACCATAGCAGGAAGCTCATCAAATGTCCAACTTAAGGACTTTAACTAAAAGTGCTGGGTGGAAGACAACCCACCACGGTATGATCGTTCCTTTTTCAATTTCAATTTTATTTCGTTTTGTTTGTTTTTAAATTTTATTTTATTCTATTTTCATTGAACCTGGAATTATTCATATCACTATATTAGCACTGCATATTGCATACTGCATAATTGCATAAAAAAAAATCACCCACGCGAGCGCGCAGGCCATGTGTGGGCGTCGACTGGAAATCGGCGTAAAGATCCAACACCCAGAAAGTTGGGCTGGAATCATGCGGCTGGTGTGCGTTTAGCACAAATCGGCCCACGCGTTCGCATCCCTGACGTGGACGCGTCACTGCACCATACACATCCCACGCGAAAGCGTGAGCAACGCGTACGCGTCGCGTGGATTTTATGGACCCCATTGGAAACAGAGAGTTGCGCCAAAACGACGCTGGAAGTGTGCGTTTAGCACAATTTTTAGCGACGCGTTCGCGTGCTCCGCGCTTACACGTCCTTTACCTTTTACCTAATTCACATGATCGCGTCAACGACGCGACTGCGTCACACCCCTTTCTCGCCCAAATCACGCGATCGCGTGCCTCACGCGTTCGCGTGGATTTAAAAATACTAACCCCCCATTCACGTGAACCCTACCCATCGCGTCACCCAAAACCCCCCCACCTCCCCCTCTGCAACTTCTCTTCTCCCATCCCCCAACCACCACTCCTGGCCGCCCAGCTCTGACCGCCGCACCGCTATCCTGACCGCTGCACTACACCGCCGACGCCCCCCTTCTTCTTCCCCTCCCTCCCCTTCTCCCCTTCCCCTTCCTCCTCCCTCCACAACCACCAAACCCCACTGCCGCCGTCCCATCACCAAGCCGCCACCACCGCGCCACCACCAGCCACCACAACACAACCCGCAACCCCTTCTCTCCCCCCTTAACCCTTATCCACCCAAAACCACCAAACCGCCCCTGCCTCCACCTCGGACGCCGCCGCGCTGCTACCCATCGCCGCTGCATTACCACCATACCGCCACCATCTCTCTGAGCCTACTTTCTGTTTCTACACACCAGGTTCCGCCGAACACCGATTTTGTTTTCCAATTAAGTTAGTTAGTTGCATATTCTACCGTTTTTGTTCGAAATAGGATAGTTAGAGATGCATGATTGTAGTGGATTTTAGGTGGTTAGGTAGCTAGGATGTGGTTAGTGGATTTAGGCCTGATAATTGCACCGTTCTTGCTAACTGTTTTTATCTGATTCACAATTCTGAATTTGATGTGATGATGTGTTGTTCATATGTTGTTCTTCATATTTGATGTTGCTGTTAAACTGTTCTTTAATGTTCTTGCTATTTGTTAATCTTTTCAGCACTATTTAATCTCATATGAACTAATTTTTCCTGCTGTTTACTACCCGGGAACATCTAATTTTAGCCGGAATGCTGCACAATTTTCTGCAAAATTATGGTTTAATCTACCCCATTCATGTATTGGTCTGAAAATTCAGTATTTAGCATTACTTGACTACAACCGAACCAATTCATGAATGCACGGGCTAGCATTCTTATTCCTTTTGGTTCCCTGAGTAATAAATTGTTTATTGATGATTTCATTCTCATTTTACACTTACTTTATCTATAGAAATTATCATCAATAAACTGCAACCCTTGCTTGAATATGAGTTACTTGTTCTTCAAGTTTGTGACTTTCTTGGTAACTAGGAAAACCATTCTCATGCCACTCACCTTAACTTCCTTTTTAACCCCTAACCAGTTTAACTTTTTCACCTGTCTTTTTGGTTTTTACCTAACTACTTTCACTTTCTAACTCAAGGCATGATTAGTATTTTTCCTAATTAACCTGAATTCAACTTATATTACATTTTGGATTGTGATTTTTAATCTCAGACTTTTAACTCGAATTCAATCCAAAATGTACATATATTTAACTCATTTCTTGCTTCTATTGCTCTTTTTGCCTTTATGCCTACATTGACAAACCTTACTTGCCTACTTGTTTTCCTGCTTTAGTTCTTCAATTATATCCTGCTACTTCTGCTTTTTAGGATGTTTGATCCCAAAAGTAAGGGAAAAGGCAAGGCAACTACAGGCAAACAAAAAAGAGGAGAATCTTCTACCTCTATTCTGGATCTCCTTCATGACGATTCCTGGCGGGAAAAGAACTTTACCCCGCAGGAAAAGGCCGACCAGCTCCTCACTGCCAAAGATCAAGTCAAATTTGCAAACAGATACTGTGAGCTAAAGTATCCAGTGTTTGCCACTTCCAGGAACCTCTACCTGGAAAGAACTCTTAAAATTCCAGAAGAACTCACCTAGTACACTTTCGAACAGATAAAACAAAGAGGCTGGTTCTTCTTGGAAAGGAACTTGACAGAGGTCAATTCATCCTAGGTCAGAGAATTTTACTGTAACTATTTCAAGACCTCCCTGGATGCAGTGCACCTCAGAGGGAAATAGATTTTAGTCATTGAAGAAGCTATTGAGGACATCCTCTGGCTTCAGCCTGAGTCAGATCAGCCTGATGGTTACCAAAAGGCCGAAGAGGATATGAGATACATGAGATTTGACTGGGACGCAGTCAAGCAGTGAATAACTCTTGATCCTACTGCCCCATGGGTCATGGGAAAGAATACAGTGATGCCTAAGGGAATCAAGCTGATATATTTAAATGATGAGGCTCGGCTTTGGCAACAGATCCTGAGTAACTACGTGATGCCGAGCACTCATGAGATAGAGGTGCCCACTACTATGATCACCCTCATCTGGTGTGTGATGGAGGGTAAGGACCTGTATCTTCCATGTTTCATCAGGTATTCTATAGCCAGGGTCCTTGTCAGAGGCACTCTCCCTTTTCCTTATATGATCACCCAGCTAGGTCGCCGAGCTGACGTGCCTTGGGAGCTTGCTGATGAAAAGCCAACTGCTGCAGATTGCAAGAAGATCATTCCTCACAGCAGGAAGTTTCAGGCTTTGGGGTACAGACCTCCTTTTCTCATTGCTTCTACTGAGGCAGCCACATCTTCAGCTGCCCCTTTTGCATCCACTGCTGCACCAGCTCCATCCACTGCACCTCCGCCTGCTCCTGAGCCCATTTATCATCTCGTGCACCGTCTCTTCGCATGCCTAGATCGTATGGAGTGTCACAACAAGCGACGCTATGAGCACCTAAAGTTGATGATCCGATCTGGCAGCGACATCCCCTCCGAGCCTGACATCGCTTCTGAGCCATCTGATGCAGAGGCGGATGATCATGAGGAGGAGGCACCCGTCCAGGATGAGCAGGGAGGACCTGAGCAGGCTGCACCACACCATGAGGAGCCCCACCAGATCCAGGCCGCAGATCCGGAGATTCCTCTACAGACAGAGCCTCCGCTTCAGTAGGCAGCTCCTCCTACACTTACCGAGATTACAGACCCTCAGCCTACCACAGAGTTACCGGCAGCCCATCCTTCTGGAGATGACACTTCTCACACCCATCCTGAGTGAACATCGAGGACGATGCTATTAATTAAATGTGGGGAGGTCGCCATCTCTGGCATACTTTATTTGGGTGAACCACTTTTCAGACACTCTTTTTTTATCCTATTTTGCTTATTTTTCTATATTTTTATCTTTATTTTTATTTTTATCTTATCTTGTCTTCCAGTACTTACACATTTTTTTCTGTATTTTTACAGTATTTCTGTATTTTGCACTTTAGTTTATATATTTATCCTAGACATTTAGTTTAGTCTAGTTGCAATTTTAGTTATTAAGTCGTGATATAGAATATATGGATTAGTTAGTTTAGTTTACTTTTTTAGCATACGATAACTTGGATTAATTGGAGATAAAAAGAGTAAACTAAAGACTTTAGTATAACAGATTCATAACAATCCACACATTGTATATATATAGCAATAAATGATTGGTTAATTTAAACAACATTTTTCAAGGAAGAACACTAAGATTTTAAGAGCCACCCTAAGATTCACATTGAGAATAATGGGAACTCTTGATTTCCACTTGCATGACATACATAACTGATATATGATTTTTGAGCTAGAGAACACACAACCTGTGAGTTTTTGAGCCTATCTGTATGGTTACATTATTTAACCATAATTATTTCATTCTTGTGTGTTCGCCCTTCTTTTTTATTCTGGTAATCTTTACTTTGTTTTAATCTATATGTCCAATATAGAATGTAGATACATACCAATATATGATTGAGGCCATTATTTAAATTGCCCACTTATCCCAAATTAGCCTACCTTTTACATCACCCTTGTTAGCCCCCTTGAGCCTTTTAAATCCCTTCTGTTCTATAACCACATTACTAGCCTTAAGTAGAAAAACAAAATAAAAACCCCAAGTTGAATCCTTGGTTAGCTTAAAATAAAAATTGTGATACACACTAAGTATGGGAAAACGTGGAAACATGGGTTGATAGGAAAAGATTAATTCAATAAGATAATAAAGATTTTGGGAGCATGCTCATGTAAAATCAAATTAAACCAAAACACCATGTGCCTTGATATATGCTTATGTTTCAATATATATATATATATAAATCCTTTTTGGTTAAATAAGTAAATAAGGAGACAAAATTACCCCAATAATAAGTTTAGTAGAGAGATCAATGCACATGGAAGTAAAAGCAAAAATAAATTTGGTACATGAGTATGTGACACAAAAGTGGAAAAATTGGGAAGACCAGGATAGTTTGGAATTTTTATGTATATGTTAGGTGAGACCTTAGACTAATTAAGGATTCAACTTATAGCTCACTTAGCCTTATATATATATACCCCTACCTTTACCTTGGCCCCATTACAACCTTTAAAAGACCTCATGATGTTTGTATGTACACATTGTATATTTGTTGATTGGTTAGATGAAGAACAAAGTTTTAGAAAGCAAGAATAGAAAATAATAGAGTGATTAACCCCAAACACTGAGTGACTAGAGAGTAAACACAAAATCTAGTGAGGGTTCAATAGCTCATCACCATATATCTCTGTTTAATTATTTAATTGTCTTGCAAGCTTATGAAATATTTTAACCCAACTCAATTGTGACAGTGCTTTAACATGATTTAGGTTTAGCTATACATATATAATTCCTTGAAAATATGAATCAAGTTAACCACATGTAAGCTCTATATATATAGGTGGATAATAATTAAAATTGCATGATTCATGTAGGTAGATTGCATTTAGAATAGATTGCATTGCATGAGATTCCACTATTCTAACTTTACCCTTTCTCTTGGATTTAGCATGAGGACATGCTATTGTTTAAGTATGGGGAGGTTGATAAACCCATATTTTATGATATAATTTGTGCTCAAATTGAGTGTTTCTATCAATTCTTCACCCACTTATTCATGTAAATTGCATGGTTTTACTATTCCTTCCTTATATTATGATATATGTGAAAAACATGTTTTCTATGCTTTAAAAATATTAATTTTAATTATCATTTATTACCATTCGATGCCGTGATTTGTGTGTTAAGTATTTTCAGATCTCATAGGGCAGGAATGGCTCAAAGGACAAAAAGGAAACATCCAAAAAAATGGAAGAAAAGTACAAAAATGGAGTTTTAAAGAAAAGGCAGCGACGCGAACGCATGGACGACGCGAACGCGTGCCCAGCGCGAAATGGAATCGACGCGTACGCGTAGACGACATGGACGCGTGCCTTGAGCAGAACGCAAATGACGCGTATGCGTGACTGACGCGTACGCGTGACCAGGAAAACTCCCAGATGACGCGAACGCCTAACCCACGCGAACGCGTGACAGACGCTACATACAAGAATCTGCAGAAAATGCTCCCAGCGATTTCTGGATCCTTTTTCGGCCCAAATCTAAGCTAGAAACACAAAATATAAGCCAGAGAATAGAGGAATCAAAGGAGACACGTAGAACAACTGGGTAATACATACAATTTTAGGATTAGATGTAGTTTTAGAGAGAGAGGTTCTCTCCTCTCTCTTAGGATTAGGATTTAGGATTTCTATTATGTTTAAGCTATGATCTCTTCAATCACAGGTTCAATGTTCCTCTAATTTATTTTCTACTTTTATTTATTTCATTACTTTAATTGGTATTTATCTTTCCGACTTGGCTTATGAATCATTCATGTTATGATTTTCTTAATTAATATATTTAAGATATTTCAGATTTGATTTTGCTTTAATTTATTTATGAATGATTTCAATTTAATTTAGATTTATTTTTTCCTTTTGGCTTTGGTTAAGTACTTAGCAACACTTGAGTTATTAAACTCAGCTGTTGAATGAAATTGGAATTCTTTGCTGATTGATTTGTACTCCAATAACTCTAGTCTTTCCATATGAGTTGACTGGGATCTGAGGATCGAATCAATTTGTTCACTTGACTTTCCTTTGTTTAGCAAGGGTTAATCAAAGTGGAAGCAAAATCCAATTCTTATCACACCTGATAAGGATAACTAGGATAGGACTTCAATTTCTTACACCTTGCCAAGAGATTTTATTAATTGTTAATTTATTTTTCTTGCCCTTTAAAGTACCTGTTCCTTATTTCCAAAAACCAAAAAATATACAATTTTCCATAACCAATAATAAATCATACTACTCTGCAACTCCTTGAGAGACGACCCGAGATTTAAATACTTCGGTTATAAATTTTATTGGGTTTTGTTACTTGTGACAACCAACTTTTGTACGAAAGGATTCTCTGTTAGTTTAGAAGCTATACTTACAACCCGATTATATTTTTATAAAGATTTCTTTACCGATAGAAAATCCGTTCGTTAGCTAACCCAACTTGCAAGGGGATTCCCACAGAATTATAAAACACAACACAGATGTACAAAGGACCTCTAAGGACATCTATGGCTTTTTCTTTTAATTTTGTACTCTCTGTCTTTTTCCGCTCTATGGCTTTTTCTTACAAACCTCACTGTTTACCTTTTTCCATGAGACTCAAGACAGACAAAATTAAACAGAAAAATTACAAAATGAAGAACATTGAAGGAGAAGAACTTTTGTTAGCTTAGGTAGCTATGAGAACTCTGTGCTTTGCACTCTCACTCCTTGCTTCAAGCCCTGGCTGTTCACCCTTATATAGAGGGGGAAGTCTCCACGGTTGAAACCAAATAAACCAAGCTAAACTTCTTCTTCTTCATGCAAACCAGTTCGGCCAGAGAGAGAAGAGAGACAATCGAATGCAAAACCCAACATGCAATTACCTCTGGTCCTTCTTTGGTCGCCAATCTTCATCAATCCGAGCCTTCCATCTTGTCTTGCACTCCAAGAAGGATTCCTAGCCCTTGATGGGTTATTAATGATGACAGCTTTATCTGCTCCAACTTCTGCCTCCTTCATCACGTAGCCACTGTAGCTACCTCCTGTGGTGGTTGAGCAAAATCAGAGACAAGCCATCCCTACAAAGATCTTTCTCCTCTGACCGAAATCTTCATCATCCATTTTTGGTATGGAGAGGCTGAGCTTACTTCACCATATCTTACCTTTCTTGGTTGAAGATCTCAGCCACAACATACTTTTTATTTTCTTTTTCTTGCCATCATTACAATGGTCTTGTTGCTTGCTTTTTCTTCCTTTCGGTAGCTAGCTTTAGCTTCCATGCTTTCTCTGTTGAAATGACCGAAGTAGGAGAAGAAAGAGTATAGAGAGAAGAAAGAAAAAAACAAAGCTATGAGTGTTATCACAAATAAATTAATTAGGATCAACTCTCCATGCTTGTGTAGTAGCGTGTAAGCTACACTTAATGCCATCAAATCACTTTGACATTTTCTCTTTCATGTTTCCAAGGCAATTAAGTCAAGCAAAGAGAATTTTAAAATTCACCACATGATGGAAATGGGATCCGTTGGAAGCATTCCTTGCTTTCTCTCTTTCTTGTTTTCGGACCAAGCAAGCTAGTTTCTAGCAAAATTATTTGGGCTCATAGTAATGATTAAATTCTGGCCCAACTAAATAATTCAGCCAATATTCATATTATAATTTTGTATAAGGCTGAAATTTTGAATTCACACTGGGTTTCGGATCTTTTCTTTCTTATTCGGCCAATCAACATGATCATATCTCAGCCAATAAATATATCAATAATGCACAATGCTGAAAATACTTTATTAATACAGTTTGGCCCTTTTACCAGAGTACATATATGCTGCATAACAAAATTATCAATTAATACATATGAATTAAGAATCAAATTGACAATTTTGTAATTTTAATTAAGTTAATAATGTTTGTTCATCATAAAATCAAATTAGAATTTTCCAAACTCATCAATCTCCTCGTTGATGACAAACATTATTAAAAATTGAAATGAAAAGAAATCAAAAGTTAGAGTACTCCCTTTGTGAATATTTGGATTCCTTTCTTTCCAATTGTTACATGACTCCCCCTTAATGTATGCTATTTTACCAAGGGAAGTTTTACCAGTAACTTTTGAAATCAAGCTTAAGGCAACTATGTTATTCAACATATAAAATTTTTTAATGTTGAATGGCTTGATTTATGAGCAGAATTGGAGTGATAAACAAAACTCATTTGTTATCATAAAATTGATTTTCTGCTCAAACACACACAAAGCAATTGAGTACATATCAACCAAAAATATTTTTGATGTTTCAAGAAATTGCTGTTCAAGCTATTTGAAAATATTTTCCAGTTAACATTTCAGAGCAAAATAATCATAGCAAGGAAAATATTTTTAATCAAGCATGATCATCTTAAAATACAGCAAAATGTTTTTAATCAAGCATGATCTTCTCAAAACACAGCAACTATCAGAATTTATTTACATATCAAAGCTTTAAAGGAACTGCCAAAAAAATATTCCTAATCCAAAACACAGCAAGCATATCCACCAAAGTAAATCAAATGCATCCACAAAGGTAAATCAAATGCATCAAAAAATCAAGCAGATCACCACAACAAATAATTGAAACAAGGGTGATCATAAATCCACAAAGGATTTCATCTCCTGTTTTCTCTCAATTTCAATTTTGTCAGCCATTTCTCCCCCTTTTGTCATCAAAGGGGCACCTGCAAAAAATGACATTAGAAGCAAAATATTCAAAATATAACCAAAATACCAATATTTCATCACAGTGTCATAGGTCTAAAGTATCCAAGCAGACTACTACAATATCTAATTGAGCCAAAAGAAGCCAATATCAATATAAGAAAAACAGTGATCAATCATCAGATAATTGTACTTAGAGCCATCTGCATCATCATCATTGGCACTCCCTATTTCTTCTTCAAAGCTCTGCAGCATTAGGCCCACCCACTCTTGGCACTTCACCCATGCCCTTTCATTTTCAAAAGCTTGTTTACGTGCAGCCTTGTATGAATCCACCATTAGGTTAGACATGTTAGAGAATTCAGTAAGAATGTCTTTGATCGATTCTGCTGTCTTGGAATGCTCAAGTGGTCAGCTCTCAAACTTGCTGTCAGAGGGAATAGACTTTTTTCCTTTGTTCCCTTTCATACCTCCTCCTCCCTTAATGAGTGAAACCTTATTCTCTACAGCTTTATTGATTAGATCAATTTTAAAATAATCAAAAATACTGGTGAGAAATATGCCATAAGGTAAATTTGCCTTTTTGGTACTTTTAACAGATTCCCACATATGCCTTATCATAAGGTATCCAAAAGAAATAGGAGAGGAAGTAACAATAGCAAAGAGTACAAGAGAGTTAGAAACAGTTACTCTGTTATGTGAACCACTTTGAGGAGTTAGAATATGAGTGATGATCCTGTGGAGCAGTGAGTTTGTGGGGCCGAGGGCCTTGTGAGTCGGGATGGTGCCATCCAAGCCAGACAAGTTCTCACAAATTTGTTGAAGGGCAACCTTAGATGTGACTCCAACCTGAGAGTCCCATTTGTCAGTCATGTACGCTCTTGGTCCCTCATCTGTGTAGCCTAGGACAGCGCTAATTGTCTCTAAGTTCAGAGTCGTGTATACCCTTTTCACGTAGGAATGAATGGTACCATCGATCAGCCTCATATTAGCATAAAATTCACGTACCAATCCAGGGTAAACGGGTTTCTGAATATGGAGCTGAGGAGTCCATTTCAGATTATCAAACAGATGAGAAAAGTTGATTCCTTTGGCTGCCAGTGAGTCCAGATTCACTAGGTATGTGGCACATAAGTGGCGTTTCTCCAACACTTCCTTGTGGAACTCATAGGATGCACATGAATTGAACCTTGCTGGATCAAAGTGTGAATGAGATTTGTTGAACTTATTTTTGAATACCAATGATTCCAAGTTGGCTGGTTCCCCCGTGTTGTGTAACACAAAGATTTTGGTCTTCTGTGAACTGTGTCCGGGGGTGATCTTCTTCAGTGGTAATGGCGGCGGAGATGGAGGCGGTGAGGTGTGAGATTCTTCTTCTTCTTCAACCACGGGTCCCTTCTTTTTCCTTGAGGAAGTCTTTGTTGCTATCACATTTTTCCTCATAGTGTCCGCTTGCTTGGATGATGGTGAGGGGGAGGATGAGGAAGTAGAATGAATTAAGGGTGGCAGGAGTACCTGAACCCGCGGGTACCCGCCCTGCCCCTACCCGGTAGGGGCGGGTTATTACCCGCCCCGGATGCGGGGCGGGTTTTTATCGAGGCGGGTTCGCTAGCGGGGCGGGGCGGGGTCGGGGTTAGCGTGAACCCGCCCCTACCCGCCCCGCAGTATATATTATAATATAATATAAAATAAAATATATAATATAAATATATAAAAATAATAAATATTATTAAATATTAAAAATATATAAACAACTTTTCAGATGTAACATTGAAAGTTTGAAACCCTAAAAATTTATTCTTCTCTTCTCCAGATTCTAGAAACCACAGTGAGAGGCTGAGGCTGAGAGCAATAGCCAGTATTGCATTGAGCTTCTTGCCTTCTTCTTCTCCAACACCTACTTGCCGGCTGTCGTCGTTCTTGCCTCCGTCCTTCGTCCAGAGCAGCTGAGCAGCGCTTTGCCGCCAACATCCTCTGTCCAAGCGCAGAACCTAGCCTCCCTCTTCCGTCCTCCATCCTTCGTCGTCGTGAGTCTGTCACCGTCACCGTGAGTCCGTCGCCGTACCCTCCGTCTGAGAGCAGCTGAGCAGAGCTTCGCCGTCGTCATCGTCCTCCGTCCTCCGTCCTTCGTTGCCGTGAGTCTGTCGCCGTTGCTGTGAGTCTGTCGTTGTGAGTCCGCTGTGAATCACTACTTTTTTTTTGGTAATTTTTATTTAGGGTTTGCAATGTTTCCTAATTTTAATTTGAGTTACAATTTTGTCCTAATTTTTATTTGAGCAGGGATTTGTTGCTGCATGCAATTCTATTTGTATGAAAACCTGTTCAAATTAATATGACAAAAATGGTTGAATTATACTTATTTTGCCACTGTATTTTTTTCTTGAATATTATTTATTTATTTATTTTTATATATAAGATTCAATTATAAGAATAAAGATTATAGTAGAGTAAACAAAGTGATGTTCCTGTTATTCATTTCATCATTATGCTTCAGAGAACATTGGTAACATAATCAGATTTGTGATGCGCTAATTATGCTTTTGCTTCTCCTTTCTCTTAGTTTATATGAGACTTCGAAAAGGTCGAGCTTTTGTTTGTTTCATCATGCCACAGTCATATTCAAGGTCTCATTTATGATTTTTTGTGGATGATTTCTATTTTTTGGGGTACTGTATTGTTGAATGTATTAGAGGTTAGAGCATGGTTTTTCACTTTTTTTGGGATAGTCCCATTGTTTACTCTTTATTTCTAATTGTTCTGGAGAATGAGGTGTATTCCTTTTCAAAGAAACAAAGTGAATTTTGAAGAGTCAATGAAGTTTGTTTCTAATGGAAGTTACTATTTGCTAACCACATGGTTATGTTTTGGTAAATAGGTCTCAACTAGGCAACATTGATGTTGCTTCCTTAGTTATTTTTATCTGTTATTCAATTATAGTAGAGTAAATTTGATTTTAGATATACATTTTGTGGCACCAATCATGTATTAAACTGGAAAATTAAAGCAAAGGTTGTGGCCAAAGTTGGTTGTGGGTACCTTTGAGAAGTAAAGTTGATATATTGTTTAATTTTCATTTATGTTAATTTTTTATATAGTACTAATTAATTTGTTAATTGTTATCTCTTTTGATTTTCAGGTTTAAATCTTGATTTGCAAATTTTTAATGATAATGAAGATCTTGAAAGTGATCAAGAATAAGGATTGAAGACTCTATTATGCCTAATATTGTAATTTCTTTATTATGGTGTTAAATTTGTAGTGATCTAACACTAGCTTTTTTTTTTTTAATTTCAAGTTATTTGAATATGAATTTTATGTTTGTCTTTTAATTTGTCTATGAATTTTAAGTTTTTGTCTTAATTTATATATGAATATGTAAAAATTAAAATGTTATTTAATTTTTATAGGGGCGGGTAGGGGTGGGGCGGGTACCCGCAGGGGCGGGTTCGGGTACTGCAGTTTACTACCTGTAGGTAGTGACGGGGCGGGTAGTACATAAGTAATAAGACGGCGGGGCGGGGTCGGGTAGGGCAAAAACCCACCCCTACCCGCCCCACTGCCACCCCTAGAATGAATGTGTATATGGGTGTGGGTTTGAGGAGTGGTAAGTTTTTGGGAGAGAAGGATTCGTTCACTTTTCCTTGGAGCAGTTTTCTTTTTTATGATAATAAAAATGGAGAAGTGGGAAGGGGAAGATGAGGAGAGAACCGAATTGAATGGAGAGATGAGGGAGGTTAGTGACGCATTAAATGTTGAGTGGAGAGAGAATTGGAGGGAGTTAATACCCATTAATGAGCAGTTATTAACCAAGGAAAGTTTCCTTTTATTTGAAATTAAAACTGAAAGTTTGGTTCCTAGAATCAAGGGTTGTGAAGAGGGAAAAAGATTTGATTTGACAATAACTTCTTCTAACAAGATTTGATAAGACAACAAAAAGGAATTGTGATTAACACAAAGAGAAACTCAAAAACGGTCAGAGTGGGGTCAAGGAAATTTGGTGGGACCCAAGAGAATTAATGTCTGCGCAGTCTCCCCTTGTATCATGGCCCTTTCAACACATCCTGAATTTTATCTCCTGCTTTCCTACGAGACAAAACTGAACAGAATCAAAAGTTTCACAAGTTATCAATCGAGCTTAAATCTATCATTTCCAAAATTTTTCTCAAAGTGCAGAATCTGTCTTCACAGAGGGGTTTTGTAAAAATGTCAGCAAGTTGGTCTTCAGATTTTACAAATTGAATATCAATAGTACCATTTTGCACATGTTCTCTAATAAAGTGATATTTGATTTCAATGTGCTTCGTTCTTGAGTGCAGAACATGATTTTTAGAAATGTTTATAGCACTCATATTATCACAAAATAAGGGTATACTATTGATCTTTAATTTGTAATATTCCAACTGCGTTTTTAACCAAATTAGTTGTGAACAACATGCAGATGCAGAAATATATTCAGCTTCAGCTGTGGATAGAGCCACTGTGGCTTATTTTTTGCTTGACTACATGTTGAGTGAGCTTCCAAGGAAGCAATACATGCCAGATGTGCTCCTTCTATCCACCCTATCTCCCGCATAATCTGCATCACAAAACCCTACTACACAAAAATCATCAGATTTTGGATACCACAAGCCATAGTCACTAGTTCCCTTGATGTATCTAATGATGCGCTTAACGGCTGAAAGATGGGACTCTTTTGGGTGAAATTGAAATCTTGAACACACACCCACACTTTGAACAATATCCGGTCTAGAGGAGGTAAGATACATGAGTGAACCTATCATTCCTCTATACCTTGTTTCATCCACATCTTTGCCATCATCATCATTTTCAAGTTTAGTGTTTGGATGCATTGGTGTTCCCATTGGTTTAGAATTTTCTAGGCCAAATTTCTTGATTAATTCTTTGGCATACTTTCCTTGGTTAATAAATATACCACTAGGAGTTTGTTTAATTTGGAGGCCAAGAAAGAATGTTAGTTCCCCCATTAAACTCATTTCAAACTCACTAGTCATGAGTTTTCCAAACTCTTCACACAAGGACTCATTGGCCGATCCAAACACAATGCCATCCATATAAACTTGAACTAGGAGAATGTCATCATTAGATGCTTTAATAAATAAAGTAGTGTCGGTGGTACCCCTTTGAAATTGATTTTCCAACAAGAAGGCACTAAGCCTTTCATACCAAGCTCTTGGAGCTTGTCTAAGGCCATAAAGAGCCTTTGAAAGTTTGAAAACATGGTTTGGAAATTCTTTATCTTCAAAACTGAGGGGTTGAGACATAAACACTTCTCTATCAATAAAGCCATTAAGGAAATCACATTTTACATCCATTTGAAACATTTTAAAACCCTTATGGGCAGCATAGGCAAGAAGCAACCTAATTGCTTCCATTCTAGCTACCGGAGCAAAAGACTCATCAAAATCTATACCCTTTTCTTGATCGTAACCTTGGGCCACTAATCTAGCCTTGTTACGAACAACTTTTCCATCCTCACCTAATTTATTTTTGAAAACCCACTTAGTACCAGTAACATTCTTACCATCCGGATAGGGCACTAGTGTCCAAATCTCATTCTTATCGAATTGAGCAAGCTCTTCTTGCATGGCTTTGACCCATGATGGATCTTCAAGAGCTTGTTTGACATTGTTGGGCTCCATTTGTGACAAGAGAGCAAAATTGCTTGGTTCGGTTTGCCTTTTGGATGAGGATCTTGTTGTTACACCTTGTGAGGGATCACCAATGATAAAGTCATGAGGATAACCCCTCATTGACTTCCATTCTCTAGGCTTTCGGAGTGGTGTTGAGCTTTGATGAGCTTCTGTGGGTTGTTCTATTCCAGTTTCTCTTGCTGGCTCAGGAGACAAAATGGAAATATCTCCTCCATTCTGACGAGACAAAAATGAACTGACAGATTCTTCATTTTGAGCAGACTTGGGATTCTCTTCACTGGTTTCCTTTTTGACAATATCTTCACAATCTGTATCATCTTTTATCACATCACTGGGAATTGAATTAGAATCACAAAAAGAGACATGTATGGATTCCTCTATAGTCATATGAGATAAATTCTATAGGCCTTGCTAGTGGTGGAGTATCCAACAAACATCCCCTTATAGGATTTTGGATCAAATTTACCAAGATTTTCTTTATTGTTAAGTACAAAGCATTTGCATCCAAAAATATGGAAATACTTAAGATTTGGAGAGGTTCCTTTCCATAGCTCGTAAGGAGTTTTCTTCAACCCTTTTCTAATAATGGTCCTATTCAAAATGTAACAAGCTGTATTTACAGCTTCAGCCCATAGAAATTTTGGAATCTCATTCTCACAAAGCATGGCCCTAATCATCTCTTGAAGGCTTCTATTCCTTCTCTCAACCACCTCATTTTGTTGAGGGGTTCTAGGGCATGAAAAGTTATGAGCAATTCCAAAATCATCACAAAATTTTTCAAAGTCTTGGTTTTCAAATTCTCTTCCGTGATCACTTCTCAAACGGGCAATTTTTAAATCCTTTTCATTCTGAATTTTTTTGCAAAGGGTTAAGAAAGCCTGGAAAGCATCATTTTTATGAGCAAGAAAAAGTACCCAACCAAATCTAGAGTAATCATCCACTACCACTAGACCATAGTGTTTACCTCCTAAATTTTGAGTTATTGTTGGACCAAAAAGATCAATGTGTAACATCTCTAATGGCCTATTGGTTGAAATTCCATCTTTTGGTTTAAAAGAGGATTTTACTTGTTTGCCTAATTGGCAAGCATCACAAGTAAGATCCTTATCAAATTTGATATTTGGAATTCCTCTAACCAAATTTTTCTGGACTAGCTTAGAAATTTGGTACATGCTAGCATGACCAAACTTTCTATGCCATAGCCATTTTTTAGATTCAAGAGAAGTGAAACATGTTACATTTTGTTCTTTCAAGTCCTCAAGAGTCAATCCATACACATTATTGCACCTTTTAGCCTCAAACAAAATATCCCCAGTTTTTTCACAAACAACTAAGCACATAAACTTTCTAAAAATAACTTCATATCCTAGATCACACAAGTGGCTTACACTAAGTAAATTATGTTTCAAACCATTTACAAGAAGAACATCATTTATAAAAGATGAAAAGCTTTTACCAACTTTTCCAATGGCCACTATCTTTCCTTTACCATCATCACCGAAAGTGACAAATCCTCCATCATACTCATCAAGCTTTATGAAGAAGGTTGTCTTTCCGGTCAGATGCCTAGAGCATCTGCTGTCCATATACCACATGTTGTCCTTTCTCTTGGAAGCTAGGCATACCTACAAAACAAGCTCAAGTGACCTTAGGTATCCAAATCTTCTTGGATCCTTTTACGTTAAACCATCTCTTATGTCCTAATCCAATATAATCAAAAACAACTTTGTAAACTTTATCACTAATCATCCTTTCACCAAAAAAGCATTGAATGGGAAAGTGTCCATTTCGGTTACATAGTCTACAAAACCTTGGAGTTGCTGTTTTGTTAAAGCGTGTTGGGTTTTGAAATCTTGTGTCATTAGAAGATGAGGCAATGTTTTCAAAATAAGGTTTCTCAACAGATTTATAGAATCCCAAGCCAGCTTTATCATGAAGAGGTTTTTGACTAGCCAAGATTTGATTTAGATTTTCAGAACTTTGAGTGAACTTGGCTAAGTCTTCTTTAAGCCTTTTGACCTCTTTAAGCAACTCTTCATTTTCTTTAAAACAATTTACATATGCAACAACAGAATGATCACTTTCACAACTCCTAAGTTGGGCTTTTAACTGCATGTTTTCTTCAACAAGATTTACAGCAGTTTCGGCCTCCCTTAGTTTTTCTTTGAGAAAACCATTTTTTGCTTTAAGAATGGTGATTTGTTGTTCAAGATCTTGATTATCCAGCAAAAAGCATCTTATTTTTTCAGAAAGGTGATCTATCATAAGATGAAGAGTTTCAGTGTCAGGGTTAGGAATGACTACCTGTTCAACGTGGTCTTCCATAAGACATGGTTGAGACTTGGTTTCGGATTCTTCATCATCTTCAGAATCGTTTTCTAAGTCCTCCCAAGAAGCCATCAGCCCTTTCTTCTTTCCCTTCTTTGGCTTCTCTTCTTTTTTCAACTTAGGGCAATCTGACTTGAAATGCCCAATTTCTTTGCAGTTGTAATATGTCACCTTGCTGAGATCTTTCCTTTGTTTCCTAGAGCTGCTTTCCTTGCTTCTCTCCTTAAACTTCACCATTTTCCTAAATTTTTTTGCAAACAACACAAATTCATTTTTAGAGAAATTATCACTGGATTCATCATCCAGGGGGTTAGTAACAAATGTAAAAGCAATTCCTTTCTTTTTTGAATCTTTTTTCAAATAAGTATTTTCAAAAGCAAGTAGGTTTCCTCTCAAGTTATCATATGTCATGGAATCTAGACCACAACTCTCAGATATGATTAAAGCTTTTGTTTCCCACTCTTTTGTAAGACATCTTAGAACTCTCCTCACAAGCACAGAATCAGGATACGTTATTCCCATAGCATCTAAGCCAACAATGATGATGTTGAATCTTTCAAACATTTCATCTATTGATTCTCCTTCCTTCATTGAGAACATTTCATATTCTCTGTTCAACATGTCTATCCTTGTCTTCTTTACTATGGTGGTTCCTTCGTGAGTGATTTGAAGTTTGTCCCAGATTTCTTTTGCTGTTGTGCATCGTGATACCCGTTGGTACTCCTCGAAGCTGATAGCACAGTTGAGCAAGTTGATAGCCTTGGCATTGAGCTCCACCTTCTTTCTGTCTTCTTCGGTCCAGCTTGCTTTGGGTTTAAGAGAAATTACTCCTTCAGCACTTATGGTGATTGGAAATTGAGGACCCTCCAAAATAATCTTCCAGAGCCTGTAGTCTATTGCTTGCACAAAGATCTTCATTCTCTCCTTCCAATAGGTATAATTTTTTCCATTGAAAATAGGAGGTCTGTTGCTTGACTGTCCTTCTATCAGATTATAGGACACCAGAGTTGAACTATTGTTTTCTGCCATCTGGATCTTTTCTCCAAGCTGCAAAGCTTGATCTCTTTGAGACCAAGCTCTGATACCAATTGATGGTTTTCAGTGGCTAAGAGAAGGGGGGGTTGAATCTTAGCCCCTTTTTCACTTAATAACACTTGCTGGTCTTTGAAACAACTTCTGGAGACTTTTTGATTTTTGTCTCATACCCAGCCACGAGACATTTTTTTTATCTCGTCACCCGACACGAGATATTTTTCAATTTTATCTCATGGGCAGCAGAAACATAAATGGAGTAGAAGAGAGAGAGAATTACACCAAGATATATCCTGGTTCAGTTGCTGAGTGCAATACAACCTACATCCAGTCTCCATCACAATAATGATGGAATTTTGCTATAATCATTCTTGATTACAAACACCAATTCTCCCTAGGAACTACCCTTCCTATCCGGGACAAGTCCAGAATCTAAACCCCAATTCTGAACTTGACTTGGTCACTACCAAGCTTTCAACTGCAAAGTGCTAACCCAACTTGCAAGGGGATTCCCACAGAATCATGAAACACAACACAGATGTACAAAGGACCTCTAAGGATATCTATGGCTTTTTCTTTTAATTTTGTACTCTCTGTCTTTTTCTGCTCTATGACTTTTTCTTACAAACCTCACTGTTTACCTTTTTCCATGAGACTCAAGACAGACAAAATTAAACAGAAAAATTACAAAATGAACATTGAAGGAGAAGAACTTCTGTTAGCTTAGGTAGCTATGAGAACTCTGTGCTTTGCACTCTCACTCCTTGCTTCAAGCCCTGGCTGTTCACCCTTATATAGAGGGGGAAGTCTCCACGGTGGAAACCAAATAAACCAAGCTAAACTTCTTCTTCTTCATGCAAACCAGTTCGGCCAGAGAGAGAAGAGAGATAATCGAATGCAAAACCCAACATGCAATTACCTCTGGTCCTTCTTTGGTCGCCAATCTTCATCAATCCGAGCCTTCCATTTTGTCTTGCACTCCAAGAAGGATTCCTAGCCTTTGATGAGTTATTGATGATGACAGCTTCATCTGCTCCAACTTTTGCCTCCTCCATCACGTAGCCACTGTAGCTACCTCCTGTGTGGTTGAGAAAAATAAGAGACAAGCCATCCCTCCAAGGATCTTTCTCCTCTGACCAAAATCTTCATCATCCATTTTTGGTATGGAGAGGCTGAGCTTACTTCACCATATCTTACCTTTCTTGGTTGAAGATCTCAGCCACAACGCACTTTTTGTTTTCTTTTTCTTGCCATCATTACAATGGTCTTGTTGCTTACTTCTTCTTCCTTTCGGTAGCTAGCTTTAGCTTCCATGCTTTCTCTGTTGAAATGACTGAAGTAGGAGAAGAAAGAGTATAGAGAGAAGAAAGAAAAAAAATAAAGCTATGAGTGTTATCACAAATAAATTAATTAGGATCAACTCTCCATGCTTGTATAGTAGCGTGTAAGCTACACTTAATGCCATCAAATCACTTTAACATTTTCTCTTTCGTGTTTCCAAGGCAATTAAGTCAAGCAAAGAGAATTTTGAAATCCACCACATGATGGAAATGGGATCCGTTGGAAGCATTCCTTGCTTTCTCTCTTTCTTGTTTTCGGACCAAGCAAGCTAGTTTCTAGAAAAATTATTTGGGCTCATAGTAATGATTAAATTATGGCCCAACTAAACAATTCAGCCAACATTCATATTATAATTTTGTATAAGGCTGAAATTTTGAATTCACACTGGGCTTCAGATATTTTCTTTCTTATTTGGCCCAATCAACATGATCATATCTCAGCCAATAAGTATATCAATAATGTACAAGGCTGAAAATACTTTCTTATTATAGTTTGGCCTTTTTACCAGAGTACATATATGCTGCATAACAAAATTATCAATTAATACATATGAATTAAGAATCAAATTGACAATTTTGTAATTTTAATTAAGTTAATAATGTTTGTTCATCATAAAATCAAATTAGAGTTTTTCAAACTCATCATTACAGAACTGCTAAAAATCACAAGGATAAGCCTCAGAAAGAAGTTGAAGAGTCCACTATGGAGCTCAACAACAACAACAACAACAATGCAGTTATTACAAATGTTGTTAATCAGAATGCAAATGGGCAACCAAGGAGAACCCTTAGCTCTTATACTGCTCCTAGCCCATATTTCTATGGGAATAGCATTGTTGTACCTCCTGTTGCTGCAAACAACTTTGAGCTGAAACCTCAGTTGATCTCTTTAGTGCAGCAAAATTGCCAATTTTACGGACTCCCGCAGGAAGATCCCAACCTGTTCATATCTAATTTTCTACAGATCTGTGATACTGTGAAGACTAATAGAGTGAATCCTGAGTTCTACAAGCTACTTCTCTTCCCCTTTGCTATAAGAGACCGAGCTAAACAGTGGCTTGATACTCAGCTCAAGGAGAGTTTGGACAGTTGGGATAAGGTGGTCAACAGGTTTCTAACCAAATTTTTTCCTCCTCAGAGGCTGACTAAGCTGAGAACGGATGTTTAGACCTTCAGGAAGAGAGAGGGTGAGTCTCTCTATGAATCCTAGGAAAGGTACAAACTGATGCTTAGGAAATGTCCTCCTAATATGTTCTCAGACTGGATTCAGTTGCAGATATTCTATGATGGAGTTTCTGAGACCACCAGAATGTCCATGGATAATTCTGCAGGAGGGTCACTTCACATGAAGACCCCTGATGAGGCCATCGAGTTGATTGAGATAGTTGCTAATAACCAATATTTATACTCTTCTGAAAGGACCTCAGTGAAGAAGGGAATCATGGAGTCGGATACCTTGGATGCTATTCTTTCCCCGAACAAGGCTATGTCTCAGCAAATCAATGCTCTTACACAAAACTTGAGTGGAATGCAAGCCTCAGTCATTAACGATCAAGAAATTTCTTATGATATGAGTGCTGGCTTCCCTCAAGGTGAGACTTATGACTATGGCCAGTGCATTCTAAACCCTAGTTTTCTCTCTAAAGCATGAGCCACTAAACCTCCTCGGTTAAGGTTAGGATATCTGTTTAATTTTATGGATTAAGACTATTGTTTTTCTATTTTAATTAATATATTGATTCAGTTTCAAGGATTACTTTCGTTCTTCATCTTATGAATCTGGGTAGATCGGAAGAATAACCCTTATTCTATATGTGTTCTTGTAATTCTTGGAAGAGTTATCTCACTTGAACAATAGCTTGAAAGTAAATTCCTCCTAAATTGCTAATTACTTGGACTTAATAGGATACATGACATATAATCCTTTTATATCTGGGTAATTAGGATTTTTGTGGCTATAAAATAGAATTGAACTTAACCCTCTAATCAAAATTAAGTGACCAGGACATTGGCGGTTAACTAGGTTAGAGGAGACTAAATCATTAAGACATTAGGGTTTAGTCATTGACGGTTTGCCATGAAATAAATCTTGCATGATTAAATTAGTTGGTAAGAAAACTTAATCCGGAAGAATAAATATCTTTGATACCTTAACTATCTTCTTCCATATATTTCACACCCATCATACTGTTTGCTTTCTTACTTTCTGAATCAATGTTTAATGCTTTTAAACCACAAAACACCACTTCCTGCTTGCCTGACTAAGTGATTCACTCGACCATTGTTATTCAGTCCATCAATCCTTGTGGGATCGACCCTCACTCACCTGAGGTATTACTTAGTATGACCAGATACACTTGCCAGTTTGGTTGTGGACATTCGAAATTCGTACCAGCTAATAATAGTAAAATGAACTTAACTTCTAACCCCGATCCTACTAAAGACTCCCCAGTTCTTACCCCCTCTTTCCAACCCTTTCAGCTACAGATGTGAAGATGTGGAAGCATAGAAGAGTTTGTTTGCAATTTGAGTTGTTGCTAGAATTTATTTTTCCTTACCTTGTTAGTTGAAGCTTTTATTTCAGAGGGGTAGGCTTGTATGTTGTTCATTGATTAACTATAATGTATTACTAGTAAGTATGTGATTATTATTGATTGAAAGTCTTTATTGAATGATTATTAATGAATAAAACAAAATTTACTAGTTTTTTCCTAAAACTGAAAACCTGTTACCGTCATAAAGGCTCAATATTAAATAGATAATAAAGAAAAACTGGTCAGAACACCTTACTTTTGGTATGATCATGACGTCCTTGAAGTTGGATCATTATATTATGGTATCTGAGCAGTCCTTCTTGTAGAGCCTTGGGAGTGGACTGACTATGCATCATTGCATACTCTGAGTTTCTTTCATGCAATAAGACTTGTTCTAATGACAAGAGTTTGAATTTTATATGCATGATTGTCTATTGATTAATGCTATTAGTCGACTGTAACATCTCTCATGGTATTAGGTCTGACCAACTTGATACTGATGATTTGTGTACACTGTAAAACCCGGTCAAACCGTTATTAATTAAGTAATTAGTTAAATATGGGCAAAAACATTTAGAAAATTTAGCAATCAAAATTTGACAATTTAAATATGATATTTAGACTCAGTAGATTTTTCTGCAGAAAACATAATTTTCTACGTAAAAATGCGCACTGAAAATTTGATCGGCAGTATCGGCTGAGATCTGTCCAGTACTGCAGTTGAGAAAATTAATTATGAGTGAGAAAGGTTAGAAAATTTAAAATTTTAATTGAGATGGTAAAAATAATTAAAATGCGCATTAAAATACTAATTTTAAAGGTTTTGGCCCAAAGTTGGGTCAAACGGGCTAAACTGAATGAATTGGGCCCAACTGGACCTAAGCCCACATATATATAACATCACTAAACACACTTTCAGCCACCATACTCCCCCATTTATGAGAGAGATCCGAAAATAGAGAGGAGAGGGAAGAAGGGAGAAACCCTAGCCTCCTTGAAACTTCAAACCACCATAACTATCTCTCCGGTACTCCGATTGATGAACCGTTTACAGTTACACATCGCTCTCCTCTTCCTCTTCAATTCTATCTAGGTATTGTGGTAAGTATTTCTAAGCTATCTTGCCAATTTTTGTTTTTTGCTTCAATTCGCATTTTTGGTTAAGTGTATGTTGAGATATTGTGATTTTGGTTATTTAGGGGTGCTCTAGTATGAGCTAATGGTGAGTTTCATCCTAAATTTCGTGGGTTAAGGTATGGAACCCTCTAACTCTTGTAATTTATGAGATTTTATTAGCCCTAAGTTTATGTATGTATGTAATATGTGTATTAGAGTATTGGGTACACTTTTAGAACATGGAATTTGCTTGTGGAACGGTTGCATAGAGCTTGTAGCTGAGACTTGGTGAGATTTTACAAGTTGAGAGCATAAATTTGACTTTCAAGAGGTACGGTTTAAGTTTTATTTAAGTACCGTGTAGTGTGATGAGGATTTCTAGGCTAGATACCCCTAAGATTAAGTTTGAATTGTATTTTTGGATGGATTTGATATGTGTAAATGATACGTGATAATTGATGATTTGGATGAGAATCACATGATGATGCACAATTAATTTGTTATTGTAATTGGTGTTGAGTAGTGAATTATGTAATTATGAGATATATATGTATTAAATTGATGAATATTGGGCCAGAGGCCGTATATTTTGGGCCGGAAGCCAAAAGAGGTAAGAATGGTAAGTGGATGAACATATTGTGTGAATGATGTTTGAAATTGAATGGAATTTGATAATGATTGTGTGAAAAGTTGGAATGATCTGATAGGATATTAGGAATTGAGGTTTGAGATGTGAAATTGATGACATTTGAGTTGAAATAAGTAAATGAAGTAGGTTTGAATTTGGTTGAGTCTAAGAATGTAAAATGGATTGGTTTGTGGTAAAATTGTTGAATGTAAATGATTTTGGCTTGTGAACAATTGGAAGGATTAGAAAATGTGTGTTTTTGGATAAAAACAGATTTTTTACCAATTTGGGCAGGCCGTAACTCGGCCCTCAGAGTTGAAAAACTTTCAAGATTAAATTTTTATGAAAACTCATTTATTGATCTTTCCAACGGTTCAAGAATGGTTAAAAAATGAATTTTGTAGAAAAAATTATGAAGTTTTGAAAATTGGGTTGAAAAACTGGTTTTTACAGCATATCAGCTTTTTGCAACTATGGTATAGCTCGCGTACATAGAGGTACATGCGACGCGGAACTTGGGCGCTGCCCAGTACGCGTATGCGGAGGGATACATGCATACGCGGGAGGCAAAGATTTCAAGGTTCGCGTACACAGACACAAATCACATGACGCAAGCCAAGCTCGCTATTTTTTAACCTCCCGTACGCGGAAGAAGGGTTGCGTATGCGACATGCCCAAAATGCAACTCATGTGTACACACGCAATGGTACGCACAACCCTTAGATTTTGCAAAAATATATTTTTTGATCTTTTTAACCATTCTTTTAGCATTTTAAACTTTTATAAACACCGATAAGAGTCTAGAGCCAGTGTAATTGAGGATAGTGGAATCGGAAGTGAGGACTTAAGAGATGTGTTGGTGAAGTGATAAGTGAGGACTTAGGAGATTTTATCACCTTTTCCCACATTTATTCAATGAAATAGCATAGTTTTGTAATTCTCTCTTGAATTATGCTTAAGTGTAAAAACATGCTTTTTAGGCCCTTAAATTGGTGATTTTGATTCACTTTAATTCTATTCGATGCCTTGATGCGTTTGTTGAGTGATCTCAGGTTCATAAGGCAAGTATTGGGTGGAAGAAATGAGGAGAAAAGCATATATGGTGGAGAATGCATGAAGAAACAAAGATTAGGAATGCATCAATGGGAGCGCACGCCTACAAGGCGCGCACGCGCAAAAGTGGTTTTGCAAAGAGACGCGCAAGCGTACAAGACGCGTCCGCGCGGATGAGGAAACAGCCAATCGACGCGCACGCGCACATGGCGCGTACGCGCCGATACTAGCACGTGACCCACTTAAAGGCAAAACGCTAGGGGCGATTTCTGAGCTGCCCAGGCCCAAATCCAACTTATTTCTGAGTGTATTTCATGCAGAATTGAAGTCCAAGCAAAGCGGGAGAAATTAGTTAGTCAACATGAGCCTTTAGTTAGTTTTCTAGAGAGAGAAGCTCCCTCTTCTCTCTAGAATTAGGTTAGGATTAGGTTAATTTGTCATAGATCCATGTTTAATTCCTTGCTTTCATCTTGTTTCTTTTATAATTTCTCATGTCTACATCTTGATCTCCTTAGTTGTAATGTTAAATTCTCATTTTGCATTCTTTTGTGATGATGAACTCTTGTTGGATTTGATTTACATTTAATGAAATTTAATGTTGATGTTCTCTCAATTGTTGATTTTGAGTTGTGAATTTACTTTTCTTGCAATTGGTAGTTGATAGATTTATTATTCTTGCACTTCTACCATGCTTTCCATTTGTACCCATCAAGTGTTTGATAAAATGCTTGGTTGGGCTTTAGAGTAGACTTTGAGCATTCTTGGCTTGGAAAGAGTAATTAGGCAATCTTGAGTCATGAAAACCCAATCTATGTTGGTGATCTAGAGTTGTTAGCTAGTATTATTTCCATTAACTCTAATCTCTTGCTAATTCACTTAGTGAGTTGATTAGGACCTTTGGATTGAGATTAGCTAGTCTTATTAGACTTTCTCCGAGTGTGAAGATAATATGTTACCTTCTTCCATCATTGGGGATGACGTAATGAGATAAATTCTTATTTATATTTGTGACATGATTAATTAGTCTTGTTTGACATTCTCCCTATGTGAAGATGACATGATACTTTCTTCCGTTTGTTGGAGTTGACTAAATAAGATGAATTAAGCAAGGTATGACTAGGATAGAAAGCCTATATTCTCAATCTTTGCCATGAATGTCTCCCTTTATTACTTGCTTTCTTTAGTTACTTGTTTGATTTACTTTTCTTGCCATTTATTTTATTGTCTCTTTTATAAACCAAAACCCCCTTGTTCCTTCATAGCCAATAAGCATACACTTCATTGCAATCCTAGGGAGACGACCCGGAGTCTAAATACTTCGGTAAATTCTTAATTGGGGTTTGTTACTCGTGACAAAACTATATTTTAATTTGATGTGAGAGTTGTTTGTTGGTTTAGAGCTATGCTTACAACGAAGTGATTCTTTTCTTTAAGAAGAAAATCTAGACCGACAACGATTTTCGTAATCAGCTGTATAACCGACAGATGATATCATCAGCTATAGGAAGGCATACATCATTTTCATGTGTTTGATTTGTTTGGGTTTTTTAAAATTGTATTAATTTGCCTAATTGAATATGTTATATGAATAAATGCTACTTGCCTTAATTGCCTTACTTGTGTATTACTTGTCTGTATTGCTTGTGTTTGTACAACTGAGAGGTCCCTCATGCTGGTGTTGGTTGACGCTGAGGGCTGTCCTTGATGAAATGAAATGATGATATGATTAATTTACAATGATAAATAGTGAATGAGATTATTTGAGCTCCTTGGGTTGACACAGTGGAGTGATTTTACTTGCTCTAGGTGGAGATATGAGATGATTTATATAGAATCACTGAGTCGAGTTAGTTAGTACTGGTTCTGTTCTAAATTGGGAGTTAGAGAGTTTGAAAAGTTAAGGAAGATGAAAAATTGAATTAGACTTAGTACCCCCTAAGACAGTTGCCTAATTTATGGATTAGCGAGAATCTAGGGTGAATAAGTGATGAAAGGAAGATTAAGATGCTTAGTGAGTTCTTATTATAGTGTATTGTATTTTTTTGACACTTTTACCGTACTGAGAACTCATGGGTCAGGGATTCTCATTCCGTATATGTCTCTTATTTTTCAGATGCAAGTCTGGGTACTCAGCAGTGAGTTGTGCTTCAACTAGGAGATGGCGAAGATCATTAGACTTCAGCTTTATTTTGTTTAGATTCTCTCCACTTTTGTTTTGAAAAACTTATGTTATATATTTGATCCTTTTGGAAACTTGCCTATAGAGGCCTTTATGTATTCTATTGGGAGAGATAGGAGATATTGTTGTCAAACTGCTTTTATTCTGTACCATAGCCGACCTAAACTTCGCAGGTCGCTACTAGAGGCTATTTACTTATGTTATATATCTATATTTTGTCTTTATCTTATTCTTCTTTATAGCTTTACCCTTATATTGCTTTCCATTCATGCTTTATCTTCTATTTATCGACACGTGAGTGTTACGACTTCGCAATTTTATTTTACTCCTTTTTCAGGCTTTTCGTTTAATATTTCCTTTCAATGATATATATAATCCTTCTAAGAGTCGTACCACCTTATTATTATTGACTTATGACTCGAGCATAAGGATTTGAATATTAGGGTATTACATTATGGTATCAAGCAGTTCATCCTCGTGAGCCTGAGGGATGGACTACTTATACTTCAATGCATACTCTGAGTCTGTGCCTTTGCTATTTAGGGTATCTAATTGATAAGTTTAGCATGAATTTCATGAGCATAATTTTGGAAAATTGAAGCATTTAACTTGAGATATTGAGACTGATCACCTTGATATCGCCTTTTTAGTGTGGGCAGAATTCGAATAGCATCTCATGGACACGAGCGAGGTACTCGGGGAGGAATTCCCAAGAATGAACCGGTGCGAGGACGCCGAGATGGGAATCTTGGCAGCGGTATATGTGAGATATATGTGTTAGTTTTGGATTGTTGAGTAAATTAGTTAAAAATAAATGGTTGATT
Source organism: Arachis ipaensis (assembly GCF_059453495.1). Lineage (NCBI taxonomy): Eukaryota > Viridiplantae > Streptophyta > Magnoliopsida > Fabales > Fabaceae > Arachis > Arachis ipaensis. The sequence goes on from NC_142436.1 coordinate 36,273,979, forward strand.
AGATGATTAGTTTAATTAGACTTGAATTGATTGGATAGTGATGATTGAGAAGAGAGGAGGCTTGTAGATGGCATTGGCATATCATGGATTTGAATTTGGAATGGAAGTTTGTGAGTTTGTACAATTGTGTAGAAAATGGAAAAATGACTAATTGCTAGGAAGTTGATGTTATAGGTTTTGAATGACTAGGTAATGTGAGTATTGAGATCGAAGATTTTAATGAGATTGTGATTGAGTCTTGGTATGAGCGTAAGCGTTATTTAGGTTAAATTGAGAAAGCTTAGAAGTGAGCCTAGGTTTTGTGATCCGATAAGGGGATATTATGTGAATGCATGATTGGTATTTGATTTTAGTTGTCATAAATGGAATTTAGTGATTATCTATTATGTTAAGTTATGGTTTAGTACTTAAGGAATGAGTGATTTGATTCTTACTAGATGAAAATCAGAGTGACGCAGCGAAAGTTTGCGGGAGTATTAACACAGGATAGTTGTGAATAGGAACTGTAGAAATTAACTAAAAATATCTTAGGTTTAAGTATTGAAAGAGTTTAGTGGGTTGATTTCCAAGAAATTAAGTTTGATTATGGCTGTAAGATTAGATTGATTTAGAATAGTTACGGAAATGAGTGTATGTGTGTAATTAGATTTTGGTAATAACTGAGTGCAAGATGTTATGTTTGAAGGGCAATTATTACGATATTAGATCATGTTGATTTTGGTTTTAGGGTAAATATTGGGAATACTTGGTTTTGTGTGACGAATCCGAGATGTCGAATTGAAATGTTGAGTTCGTATTGCTATTAGATTGAAGGGATAGCCAAAAGAGAGTTAAATTTTGACTTAAGAAGATTCCATTGACTTTGGTAAGAGTTTGAAGAGTTTTGAAGATTTTAAGTCATGATTTTGATTAAGAGTTATGATAGGTTTCATAAACGGGAAGGTGAACATGATATTTGATTTGCTATTAAGAAACCAAAGCCATGAGGGAAAGAGAGACTCCATGGAAACTTGATCTCCCGAGTGTGATTTCTTAAGTTCCATAACTTCCATGAAAAATCTAAACTGATTAAAGTATTCATATCTTCTTCCTCCTCAAAATAGTACCACTTTCCACGGAGGAAAATCAATGGTGATGGCCCTGATCTTCCATGCATGGCTCGGCCAAGTGGGAGCAAGGTGGAATAGCCAATCTTTGACGATTTCTTCTTCGATTTTCCGTTCAAAAAGCTTTTATGGTGTTTTGGTTTGGTGGCTGTCGTATGAAGGTAGGGTGGGTAATTTTGTAATAATTAAATGTGTTCTTGATATGTGATTGTTGGTTTGATGGTTATTGCTTGAAATTGAATGAGTTTATAGTTGATTCTCGTTGAAATTTAGATAATTTATGAACTTGATGTTCCGTTACCAAGAACATCCCTTGAACAATTGTTGTTGATAAATTTGGGGCTGGTATTAAGTATGATCTTGATAAAAAATTGATGAGAATTTATGGTTGGGAAGTTAAAGTGAAAGTTGAGATAAATAGGTAACCGAAAAGCTCGAAAACTGATTTAAAATCAAACCAGAAATTTGAAGAAAAATTAAAAGAAGGTTTATAGTTTTTATGGTGGAGGTGTTATCACCAACACAAAATTTATTTTTGACAAGACTGTATTTTGATAAAAGATCATAGTTAAAAATAGTAATTTTATAAGTTTATGCATATTTTGGATAATAAGTAAAAGTTCATGGGTAAAACGGTTATTTTATAAAAGTATAAGGATATTTTTTATAATTATAACATATGTAAATTATTTTAGTAAGTTCGTAAAGTAGGTTGGTTCAAGATATAAATCTTTCTAAAAGTTCGAAATTAAAATATAATTCCTAAGAGTTTAATAATAAGACTTTTAATAAACAGATTTTTTTATCAAAATAATAACGATATTATTCTTTTGTTATTAATATTAGTTTTCTTATATTAATATGACATGTTAGTATTCTAATTAAAAGATATTATTTAATTTGAATATTTGTTCATGAAAAAGTGAAACAGTAATATTTCCTAAAAGCTTTAGGAAATTAAATCTAAGCTAAGAATCTTGTGATTCTCTCATCATAACACATTTAGGGAAGAGTGCGAAGATAATTTATATTGTTGAAATGTAAAAAAGTAAAAGAGAATGATAAGATAAAAAAAAGAAAGAAAAGAAAAGAAAAAAAAAGATTCAAGAGATCTCTGCCACAGTAGAGTAGAGAGTAAAGACTAAAAGAATCTAAAGAACTTCTATCATAGGAGATCAAAGAATAGAAAAGAATAGAATATATTAACTAAAGGGATGTATGCCACACAAGAGCAGATCTCTGCCACAGGAGAGCAGAAGCTGATGAGTGAATATCTTATACCCTTTTTCATAGCATTTTCATAGTGTTTTTAGTTATATTTTATTACGTTTTAGTATGTTTTAGTGCAAAATTCATCTTTTGGATGCTACTTTGAGTTTTTGTGTTTTTTCTATGATTTTAGGTGAATTTCGGACGAATTTGGCAAAGTCTTGTTCAGCGACGAAGAAAGGATAGCAGATGCTATCAATCCAGACCTCCGTGCATTCCAAAGAGCATATCCTGAGCTATATAGGTCTAATTGACGCGGTCTCAACAGCATTGGAAAGCTAACTTTCAGAGCTTTCCAGTAATATATAATTGTCTATACTTCTCTTCTAGAAAAACTACCCAAAACTGGCATTGAACGTCCACATTTGGAATTCAACGCCCAAAGAGGAGCAAGCCCAGCATTGAATGCCCAAAGCTGGCGTTCAACGCCACCCAGGGAGCAAGGAAGCAGCACACTCACCTCCCTCATGGGCGTTCAATGCCCAGAAGCCTAAGTTGAACGCTAGGCATACGAAGCACATGATCAAAGTGGGCCCAAAGTGGATTTTAGCACCCTTTAGCTTCTCTAGTCCTATCTTTGTACTTTTTTAATTTAAATTAACATCTTTTAGGGTTAGCATCTCCTATTTAAAGAGGAGATCACTAAGGCTTAGAGACACAAAATATTATTTTCAGATCTTCTTTGTTTTCTCTGTAATGTATGAAAAACTAAACCTCCTGGTTAAGGTTAGGAGCTCTGCTTATTCCCATGAATTAATACTATTACTTTTCTATTTTAATATATGTTTGATTCCATTCTATGATGTATTATCGTCCTTCATCTAAATGAATATGGGGTGGAACGGAAGTATGACCCCTTTTTCTACATGAGTTCTTGCGAGTCCTTGACCGGATAGTATTGAACTACAACTTGAGAATACATCTCCTAAACTGTAAATTGCCTGGGCTAATTAGATAAGTGACATAAAATCCGGTTAGCTTTGGGTGATTGAGGTTTCTGTGGCGCTAAGGCTAGAATACTGAGCTTCATTCTTTGATCTGAAATATCTAACCTTGTCTGTAGCATTTTAAATAGGATCAAGAGAGATTGAATTGTGTTGAGCTTCACCCTTGTTCGATTTGAATGACCATTGACCCTGGCTTTTGATGAGAATTATAGGAGATTAAAAGGGTCCAAGGAATTAGGGTTTAATCACTTACAGCTTTGCTATATAATGAATCGTTCGTTGTGACAATAGTCAGCAAGAAATATTAATCCAGAAGGATAAGCATCTCCAAAGCCTTAACTGGTTTCTCATTATTGTTTCTACACCAATTCTTTACTGCTTTCTTTATTAATTTGTTTTATGCGCCTACAACAACAACCAATCTTTTTTTATTTCGCCTGACTAAGTCCAGTAAGATAACTATTGCTTGCTCAATCCAACAATCCTCGTGGGATCGACCCTCACTCACCTGAGGTATTTCTTGGATGACTGATGAGCGGATAATTTATACGCTTTTTGACATTGTTTTTAGTATATTTTTAGTAGGATCTAGTTACTTTTAGGGATATTTTTATTAGTTTTTATGTTAAATTCACATTTCTGGACTTTACTATAAGTTTGTGTATTTTTCTATGATTTCAGGTATTTTCTGGCTGAAATTGAGGGACTTGAGCAAAAATCATATTCAGAGGTTGAAGAAGGACTGCTGATGTTGTTGGATTCTGACCTCCCTGCACTCAAAGTAGATTTTCTGAAGCTACAGAACTCAAAATGGCGCGCTTTCAATTGCGATGGAAAGTAGACATCTAGGGCTTTCCAGCAATATATAATGATCCATACTTTGGCCAAGTTTAGATGACGTAAAAGGGCGTTGAACGCCAGTTCTACGCTGCTGTCTGGAGTTAAACGCCAGAAACACGTCACAAACTAGAGTTGAATGCCAGAAATACGTTACAACCTGGCGTTCAACTCCAGAAAGAGCCTCTGCACGTGTAGCATTCAAGCTCAGCCCAAGCACACACCAAGTAGGCCCCGGAAGTGGATTTATGCATCAATTACTTACTTCTGTAAATCCTAGTAACTAATTTAGTATAAATAGGACTTTTTACTATTGTATTTGACATACAAGGAACTGACCAAAAAGTGTCCTTCTGACATGCTTTCAGAATAGACCATCCTAGATATATTCTATGATGGTCTGTCTGAATTAGCTAAAATGTCATTGGATACTTCTGCAGGTGGATCCATTCACCTAAAGAAAATGCCTGTAAAAGCTCAAGAACTCATTGACATGGTTGCTAATAACTAGTTCATGTACACTTCTGAGAGGAATCCTGTGAGTAATAGGATGCCTAAGAAGAAAGGAGTTCTTGAAATTGATACTCTGAATGCCATATTGGCTCAGAATAAACTATTGACTCAGCAAGTCAATATGATTTCTCAGAGTTTGAATGGAATGCAAGCTGCATCCAACAGTACTCAAGAGGCATCTTCTGAAGAAGAAGCTTATGATCCTGAGAACACTGCAATAGCAGAGGTGAATTACATGGGTGAACCATATGGAAACACCTATAATCCCTCATGGAGAAATCACCCAAATCTCTCATGGAAGGATCAACAAAAGCCTCAACAGGGCTTTAATAATGGTGGAAGAAACAGGTTTAGCAATAGCGAACTTTTTCCATCATCCACTCAGCAACAGACACAGAACTCTGTACAAAATACTTCTAATTTAGCAAACTTAGTCTCTGATCTATCTAAGGCCACTGTGAGTTTCATGAATGAAACAAGGTCCTCCATTAGAAATTTGGAGGCACAAGTGGGCCAGCTGAGTAAAAGGATCACTGAAATCCCTCATAGTACTCTCCCAAGCAATACAGAAGAAAATCTAAAAGGAGAGTGCAAGGCCATTGACATAGTCAACACGGCCGAACCTAGAGAGGAAGGGAAGGACGTGAATCCCAAGGAGGAAGACCTCCTGGGACGTCCAATGATCAATAAGGAGCTTCCCTCTGAGGAACCAAAGGAATCTGAGACTCAACTAGAGACCATAGAGATTCTATTAAACCTCCTTATGCCATTCATGAGCTCTGATGAGTATTCCTCTTCTGAAAAGAATGAGGATGTTACTGAAGAGCAAGTTACCAAGTACCTTGGTGCAATCATGAAGCTGAAAGCCAAATTATTTGGTATTGAGACTTGGGAAGATGAACCTCCCTTGTTCACCAATGAACTAAGTGATCTGGATCAACTGACATTACCTCAGAAGAAACAGGATCCTGGAAAGTTCGTAATACCTTGTACCATAGGCAACATGATCTTTGAAAAGGCTCTGTGTGACCTTGGTTCAGGGATAAACCTCATGTCCCTCTCTGTAATAGAAAAACTGGGAATCTTTGGGGTGCAAGCTACTAAAATCTCAATAGAGATGGCAGACAATTCAAGAAAACAGGCTTATGGACAAGTAGAGGACGTGTTAGTAAAGGTTGAAGGCCTTTACATCCCTACTGATTTCAGAGTCCTAGATACTGGGAAGGATGAGGATGAATCCATCATCCTTGGAAGACCCTTCCTAGCCACAGCAAGAGCTGTGATTGATGTTGACAGAGGTGAACTAGTCCTTTAATTGAATGAGGACTCCCTTGTGTTTACAACTCAAGGTTATCCTTCTATAAACATGGAAAAGAGGCACAGTAAGCTTCTCTCAAAACAGAGTCAACCAGAGCCCCCACAGTCAAACTCTAAGTTTGGTGTTGGGAGGCCACAACCAAACTCTAAGTTTGGTGTTGAACTCCCATATCCAAACTCTAAGTTTGGTGTTGGGAAGTCTCAACAATGCTCTGAACATCTGTGAGGCTCCATGAGAGCCCACTGTCAAGCTATTGACATTAAAGAAGCGCTTGTTGGGAAGCAACCCAATTTTTATTTATCTAATTTTATTTTTCTTGTTCTTTCATGTTTTATTAGGTTCATGATCATGTGGAGTCACAAAATAAATATAAAAATTGAAAACAGAATCAAAAACAGTAGAAGAAAAATCACACCCTGGAGGAGGATCTCACTGGCGTTTAAACGCCAGTAAGAAGCATCTGGCTGGCGTTCAACGCCGGAACAGAGCATGGTTCTAGCGCTGAACGCCCAAAATGGGCAGCATCTGGGCGTTTGAATGCCAGAATTGCACCCTGGAGAAGAGCTGGCGCTGAACGCCCAGAACAAGCATGGTTCTGGCGTTCAACGCCAAAAATGAGCAACAAATGGGCGTTCAACGCCCAGAACAAGCACCAATCTGGCGCTGAACGCCCAGAGTTGTGTGCAAGGGCATTTTGCATGCCTAATTTGGTGTAAGGTTATAAATCCTTGAACACCTCAGGATCTGTGGACCCCACAGGATCACCTCAGGATCTGTGGACCCCACAGGATCCCCACCTACCTCCACTCACTTCTTCTCACTCTTCTTTCACATAATCCCATAAACACTCTTTCCCAAAACTCTTCACCAATCACCTCAATCTCTCTTCCCTATCACCACTTCACCACTCACATCCATCCACTCTTCCCCATAAACCTACCTCATAAACCCCACCTACCTTCAAAATTCAAAATCAATTTCCCACCCAAAACCCACCCTTATGGCCGAACCTTACCCCCCCTCCCTTCCCTATATATAACCCTCCATTCTTCCTCATTTTCACACAACACAACCCTCTCTTCCCCTTCTTGGCCGAAACACATCCCTCCTCTCCTCCATATTTTCTTCTTCTTCTTCATCTATTCTTTCTTCTCTTGCTCGAGGGCGAGCAAAATTCTAAGTTTGGTGTGGTAAAAGCATAAGCTTTTTGTTTTTCCATTACCATTGATGGCACCTAAGACCGGAGAATCCTCTAGAAAAGGAAAAGGGACGACAAAAGCTTCCACCTCCGAGTCATGGGAGATGGAAAGATTCATCTCCAAAGCTCATCAAGACCACTTCTATGATATTGTGGCCAAGAAGAAGGTGATCCCCGAGGTCCCTTTCAAGCTCAAGAGAAATGAGTATTCGGAGATCCGACATGAAATCCAAAGAAGAGGTTGGGAAGTTCTAACAAACCCCATCCAACAAGTCGGCATTCTAATGGTTCAAGAGTTCTATGCCAATGCATGGATCACTAGGAACCATGATCAAAGTAAGAACCCGAACCCAAAGAATTATCTCACCATGGTTTGGGGGAAATACTTAGATTTTAGTCCAGAAAATGTGAGGTTGGCGTTCAACTTGCCTATAATGCAAAGAGATGCACGCTCCTACACTAGAAGGGTCAACTTTAATCAAAGGTTGGACCAAGTCCTCATGGACATATGTGTGGAAGGATCTCAATGGAAGATTGACTCCAAAGGCAAGCCGGTTCAACTAAGAAGACTGGACCTCAAGCCTGTAGCTAGAGGATGGTTAGAGTTTATCCAACGCTCCATCATCCCCACTAGCAACCGATCTGAAGTTACTGTGGATCGGGCCATCATGATTCATAGCATCATGATTGGAGAGGAAGTAGAAGTTCATGAAGTCATCTCCCTTGAACTCTACAAAATAGCCGAAAAGCCCTCTACTTGGGCAAGGCTAGCTTTTCCTCATCTTATTTGCCATCTATGTTACTCAGTTGGAGCTTTCATAGAAGGAGACATTCCTATTGAGGAAGAGAAGCCCATCACTAAGAAAAGGATGGAGCAAGCAAGAGAGCCCATTCATGGATCTCAAGAGACGTATGAAGCTCATCACCATGAGATCCCGGAGATGCCTCAAATGCATTTTCCTCCACAAAACTATTGGGAGCAAGTCAATACCTCCCTAGGAGAATTAAGTTCCAACATGGGACAATTAAGGGTGGAACATCAAGAGCACTCCATCATCCTTCATGAAATAAGAGAAGATCAAAAAGCAATGAGGGAGGAGCAACAAAGACAAGGAAGAGACATAGAAGAGCTCAAGGACATCATTGGCTCCTCAAGAAGGAAACGCCACCATCACTAAGGTGGACTCATTCCTTGTTCTTACATTCTCTGTTTTTCGTTTTTCTATGTTAAGTGCTTATCCATGTTTGTGTCTTATTACATGATCATTAGTAGTTAGTAACTATGTCTTAAAGTTATGAATGTCCTATGAATCCATCACCTCTCTTAAATGAAAAATGTTTTAATTCAAAAGAACAAGAAGTACATGAGTTTCGAATTTATCCTTGAACTTAGTTTAATTATATTAATGTGGTGAGAATACTTTTTGTTTTCTGAATGAATGCTTGAACAGTGCATATGTCTTTTGAAGTTGTTGTTTAAGAATGTTAAATATGTTGGCTCTTGAAAGAATGATGACAAGGAGACATGTTATTTGATAATCTGAAAAATCATAAAAATGATTCTTGAAGTAAGAAAAAGCAGCAAAAAAAAAAAAACAAGGCTTGCAGAAAAAAATGGTGAAAAAAAATAGAAAAAAAAAAGAGAAAAAGCAAGCAGAAAAAGCCAAAAGCTCTTAAAACCAAAAGGCAAGAGCAAAAAGCCAATAACCCTTAAAACCAAAAGGCAAGGGTAAATAAAAAGGATTCCAAGGCTTTGAGCATCAGTGGATAGGAGGGCCTAAAGGAATAAAATCATGGCCTAAGCGGCTAAACTAAGCTGTCCCTAACCATGTGCTTGTGGCGTGAAGGTGTCAAGTGAAAACTTGAGACTGAGCGGTTAAAGTCAAGGTCCAAAGCAAAAAAAGAGTGTGCTTAAGAACCCTAGACACCTCTAATTGGGGACTTTAGCAAAGCTGAGTCACAATCTGAAAAGGTTCACCCAGTTATGTGTCTGTGGCATTTATGTATCCGGTGGTAATTGATGAGCGGATAATTTATACGCTTTTTGGCATTGTTTTTAGTGTGTTTTTAGTAGAATCTTGTTACTTTTAGGGATGTTTTCATTATTTTTTATATTAAATTCACATTTCTGGACTTTACTATGAGTTTGTGTAATTTTTCTGTGATTTCAGGTATTTTCTGGCTGAAATTGAGGGACTTGAGCAAAAATCAGATTCAGAGGTAGAAGAAGGACTGCTGATGCTGTTGGATTCTGACCTCTCTGCACTCAAAGTGGATTTTCTAGAGCTACAGAACTCAACATGGCGCGCTTTCAATTGCGTTGGAAATTAGACATCCAGGGCTTTCCAGCAATGTATAATAGTCCAAACTTTGACCGAGTTTAGATGACATAAAAGGGCATTGAACGCCAGTTCTACGCTGCTGTCTGGAGTTAAACGCCAGAAACACGTCACAAACAAGAGTTGAACGCCAGAAATACGTTACAACCTGGCGTTCAACTCCAGAAAGAGCCTCTGCACGTGTAACATTCAAGCTCAGCCCAAGCACACACCAAGTGGGCCCCGGAAGTGGATTTATGCATCAATTACTTACTTCTGTAAACCCTAGTAACTAGTTTATTATAAATAGAACTTTTTACTATTGTATTAGACATCTTTTTGAAGATCCTAGATTGTATTTTTGATCCTGTGATCTCGTTTTGGGGGCTGGCCATTCGGCCATGCCTGGACCTTTCACTTATGTATTTTTAACGGTAGAGTTTCTACACTCCATAGATTAAGGTGTGGAGCTCTGCTGTTCCTCATGAATTAATGCAAAGTACTACTGTTTTCCTATTCAATTCAACTTATTCCGCTTCTAAGATATTCATTCACACTTCAACCTGAATGTGATGAACGTGACAATCATCATCATTCCCTATGAACGCGTGCCTGACAACCACTTCCGTTCTACCTTAGATTGAGTGAGTATCTCTTGGATCTCTTAATCAGAATCTTCGTGGTATAAGTTAGATTGATGGCGGCATTCATGAGAGTCATGAAAGTCTAAACCTTGTCTGTGGTATTCCAAGTAGGACTCTGGGATTGAATGACTGTGACGAACTTCAAACTCGCGAGTGCTGGGCGTAGTGACAGACGCAAAAGGAGGGTAAATCCTATTCCAGTATGATCGAGAAGCTCAGATGATTAGCCGTGCTGTGACAGAGCATTTGGACCATTTTCCAGAGAGGATACAAAGTAGCCATTGACAACGGTGATGTCCTTACATAAAGCCAGCCATGGAAAGGAGTAAGATTGATTGGATGAAGACAGCAGGAAAGCAGAAGTTCAGAGGAACGAAAGCATCTCTATGCACTTATCTGAAATTCTCACCAATGATTTACATAAGTATTTCTATCCTTATTTTATTATTTATTTTCGAAAACTCTATAACTATTTTATATCCGCCTGACTGAGATTTACAAGGTGACCATAGCTTGCTTCATACCAACAATCTCCGTCGGATCGACCCTTACTCACGTAAGGTTTATTACTTGGACAACCCAGTGCACTTGCTGGTTAGTTGTATCGAAGTTGTGAATGTAAAACAATTTATTAAGACGTGCATACAGAGTTTTTGATGCCGTTGCCTGAGATCACAATTTTGTGCACCAAGTTTTTGGCACCGTTGCCGGGGATTGTTCGAGTTTGGACAACTGACGGCTCATCTTGTTGCTCAGATTAGGTAATTTTATTTTTGTTTTATTTTCAAAAAAAAAAAATTTCAAAAATCTTTCAAAAATTTCTCCTTTGTTTTCGAAAAAAATTTTAAAATAAAAATATTTTCAAAAATATAATTTTCTTCAGAATTTTTAAGAATGAATTCTAGTGTTTCATGAAGCATGTTGAAGCCTGGCTAGCTGTAAAGCCATGTCCAATTCTTTCGGATAGGGTATGTCAGGCGTGTCATGTCTGAGTTACATACTAAAGCTTGGCTAGCTATTAAGCCATGCCTGACCCTTTGATTGGAGCTTTAGACTAAAGAGCATAAGATTCCTGGAATTCATATTAAAAATTTTGGAATCCTTATTTTTCTTTTTCAAAATGATTTTCGAAAAAATTAAAAGAAAATACAAAAAAATCATAAAATCATAAAAATAAAAAATATTTCATGTTTCTTGTTTGAGTCTTGAGTCAAGTTGAAAGTTTGGTGTCAATTGCATATTCATCTTGCATTTTTCGAAAAATTCATGCATTCATAGTGTTCTTCATGATCTTCAAGTTGTTCTTGGTAAGTCTTCTTGTTTGATCTTGATGTTTTCTTGTTTTGTGTCTTTTCTTGTTTTTCATGTGCATTTTTGCATTCATAGAGTCTAAACATGAAAGATTTCTAAGTTTGGTGTCTTGCATGTTTTCTTTGCATAAAAAATTTTTCAAAAAATAAGTTCTTGATGTTCATCATGATCTTCAAAGTGTTCTTGGTATTCATCTTGACATTCATAGCATTCTTGAATGTATTCATTGTTTTGATCTAAAATTTCCATGCATTGAGCATTTTTAGTGTTTTTCTCTCTTAAAAATTCAAAAAAAAAATATCTTTCCTTATTTTTCTCATAAATTTCGAAAATTAGATTTGACTTTTTCAAAAATTTTTAAAATCTAGTTGTTTTTATGAGTCAAATCAAATTTTAAATTTAAAAATCTTATCTTTTTCAAAATCTTTTTCAAAAATCAAATCTTTTTCATTTTTCTTAGTTATTTTCGAAAATTTTGAAAATATTTTTCAAAAATCTTTTTCTTATCTTTATCACATAATTTTCGAAAATAACATCATCAATTAATGTTTTGATTCAAAAATTTCAAGTTTGTTACTTGCTTGTTAAGAAAGATTCAAACTTTAAGTTCTAGAATCATATCTTGTGATTTCTTGTGAATCAAGTCATTAATTGTGATTTTAAAAATCAAATCTTTTTCAAAACTAATTTCAATCATATCTTTTCAAAAATATCTCTTTATCTTATCTTTTTCAAAAATTTGATTTTAAAATATCCTTTCTAACTTCTTATCTTATCTTTTCAAAATTAATTTTCAAATTTGTTTCAACTAACTAACCAACTTTTTGTTTGTTTCTTATCTTTTTCAAAACTACCTAACTAACTCTCTCTCTCTCTAATTTTCGAAAATATCTTCTCTCTTTTTCAAAATTTCTTTTTAATTAACTAATTATTTTTATTTTTGATTTTAATTTTCGAAAAATTACTAACCTGTTTCAAAAACTATTTTCGAAAATCACTAACTTTTTTCAAAAATTATTTTCGAAAATCCTCTCTCTCTCTCATCTCCTTCTATTTATTTATTCATCTACTAACACTTCATCTCACCCAAATTTGAACCCCCTCTTCCATCTGTGTTCGAATTTTTTCTTCTTCTTTTCTTCTACTCATACAAGGACCTCTATACTGTGGTAAAAAGGATCCCTATTATTATTATTTTTCTGTGCCCTCTTTTTCATGAACAGGAGCAAGGACAAGAATATTCTTGTTGAAGCAGATCCAGAACCTGAAAGGACTCTGAAGAGGAAACTAAGAGAAGCTAAATTACAACAATCCAGCAAGCACCTTTCAGAAATTTTCGAACAGGAAGAGGAGATGGCAGCCGAAAATAATAATAATGCAAGGAGGATGCTTGGTGACTTTACTGCACCTAATTCCAATTTACATGGAAGAAGCATCTCCATTCCTGCCATTGGAGCAAATAATTTTGAGCTGAAACCTCAATTAGTTTATCTGATGCAGCAGAACTGCAAGTTTCATGGACTTCCATCTGAAGATCCTTTTCAGTTCTTAACTGAATTCTTGCAGATATGTGATACTGTTAAGACTAATGGAGTAGATCCTGAAGTCTACAGGCTCATGCTTTTCCCTTTTGCTGTAAGAGACAGAGCTAGAGTATGGTTGGACTCTCAACCTAAGGATAGCCTGAACTCTTGGGATAAGCTGATCAAGGCTTTCTTAGCCAAGTTCTTTCCTCCTCAAAAGCTGAGTAAGCTTAGAGTGGATGTTCAGACCTTCAGACAGAAAGAAGGTGAATCCCTCTATGAAGCTTGGGAGAGATACAAAGGACTGATCAAAAAGTGTCCTTCTGACATGCTTTCAGAATGGACCATCCTAGATATATTCTATGATGGTCTGTCTGAATTAGCTAAGATGTCATTGGATACTTCTGCAGGTGGATCCATTCACCTAAAGAAAATGCCTGCAGAAGCTCAAGAACTCATTGACATGGTTGCTAATAACCAGTTCATGTACACTTCTGAGAGGAATCCTGTGAATAATGGGACGCCTATGAAGAAGGGAGTTCTTGAGATTGATACTCTGAATGCTATACTAGCTTAGAATAAAATATTGACTCAGCAAGTCAATGTGATTTCTCAGAGTCTGAATGGAATACAAGCTGCATCTAACAGTACTCAAGAGGCATCTTCTGAAGAAGAAGCTTATGATCCTGAAAACCCTGCAATAGCAGAGGTGAATTACATGGGTGAACCATATGGAAATACCTATAATCCATCATGGAGAAATCATCCAAATCTCTCATGGAAGGATCAACAAAAGCCTCAACAAGGCTTTAATAATGGTGGAAGATACAGGTTTAGCAATAGCAAGCCTTTTCCATCATCTACTCAGCAACAGACAGAGAACTCTGAACAAAATACCTCTAATTTAGCAAATTTAGTCTCTGATCTATCTAAGGCCACTGTAAGTTTCATGAATGAAACAAGGTCCTTCATTAGAAATTTGGAGGCACAAGTGGGCCAGCTGAGTAAAAGGATCACTGAAATCCCTCCTAGTACTCTCCCAAGCAATACAGAAGAAAACCCAAAAGGAGAGTGCAAGGCCATTGAATTAATCACCATGGCCGAACCTGTAAGGTAGGGAGAGGACGTGAATCCCAAGGAGGAAGACCTCCTGGGACGTCCAGTGATCAATAAGGAGCTTCCCTCTGAGGAACCAAAGGAATCTGAGGCTCAACTAGAGACCATAGAGATTCCATTAAACCTCCTTATGCCATTCATAAGCGCAGATGAGTATTCCTCTTCTAAAGAGAATGAGGATGTTACTGAAGAGCAAGTTACCAAGTGCCTTGGTGCAATCATGAAGCTGAATGCCAAATTATTTGGTATTGAGACTTGGGAAGATAAACCTCCCTTGTTCACAAATGAACTAAGTAATCTGGATCAACTGACATTGCCTCAGAAGAAACAGGATCCTGGAAAGTTCATAATACCTTGTACCATAGGCAACATGATCTTTGATAAGGCTCTGTGTGACCTTGGTTCAGGGATAAACCTCATGCCCCTCTCTGTAATAGAGAAACTGGGAATCTTTGGGGTGCAAGCTACTAAAATCTCATTAGAGATGGCAGACAGTTCAAGAAAACAGGCTTATGGACAAGTAGAGGATGTGTTAGTAAAGGTTGAAGGCCTTTACATCCCTGCTGATTTCATAGTCCTAGATACTGAGAGGGATGAGGATGAATCCATCATCCTTGGAATACCCTTCCTAGCCACAGCAAGAGCTGTAATTGATGTTGACAGAGGTGAATTAGTCCTTCAATTGAATGAGGACTCCATTGTGTTTACAACTCAAGGTTACCCTTCTGTAAACATGGAGAGGAAGCACAAAAAGCTTCTCTCAAAACAGAGTCAACCAGAGCCCCCACAGTCAAACTCTAAGTTTGGTGTTGGGAGGCCACAACCAAACTCTAAGTTTGGTGTTGAACTCCCATATCCGAACTCTAAGTTTGGTGTTGGGAAGTCTCAACAATACTCTGAACATCTGTGAGGCTCCATGAGAGCCCACTGTCAAGCTATTGACATTAAAGAGGCGTTTGTTGGGAGGCAACCCAATTTTTATTTATCTAATTTTTATTTTCATTGTTTTTCATATTTTATTAGGTTCATGATCATGTGGAGTCACAAAATAAATATAAAAGTTGAAAATGGAATCAAAAACAGCAGAAGAAAAATCACACCCTGGAGGAAGACCTTACTGGCGTTTAGTAAGAAGCATCTAGCTGACGTTCAACGCCAGAACAGAGCATGGTTCTGGCGCTGAACGCCCAAAATGGGCAGCATCTGGGCGTTTGAACGCCAGAATTGCACCCTGGAGAAGAGCTGGCGCTGAACGCCCAGAACAAGCATGGTTCTGGCGTTCAACGCCAGAAATGGGCAACAAATGGGCGTTCAACGCTCAGAACAAGCACCAATCTGGCGCTGAACACCCAGAGTTGTGTGCAAGGGCATTTTGCATTCCCAATTTGGTGCAAGGTTGTAAATCCTTGAACACCTCAGGATCTGTGGACCCCACAGGATCACCTCAGGATCTGTGGACCCCACAAGATCTCCACCTACCTCCACTCACTTCTTCTCACCCCTCTTTCACACAATCCCATAAACACTCTTCCCCAAAACTCTTCACCAATCACCTCAATCTCTCTTCTCTATCACTACTTCACCACTCACATCCATCCACTCTTCCCCATAAACCTACCTCATAAATTCCACCTACCTTCAAAATTCAAAATCAATTTCCCACCCAAACCCACCCTATATGGCCGAACCTTACCCCCCCTCCCTTCCCTATATATAGCCCTTCATTCTTCCTCATTTTCACACAACACAACCCTCTCTTCTCTTCTTGGCCGAATACACATCCCTCCTCTCCTCCATATTTTCTTCTTCTTCTTCATCTATTCTTTCTTCTCTTGCTCGAGGACGAGCAATATTCTAAGTTTGGTGTGGTAAAAGCATAAGCTTTTCATTTTTCCATTACCATTGATGGCACCTAAGACCAGAGAATCCTCTAGAAAAGGGAAAGGGAAGACAAAAGCTTCCACCTCCGAGTCATGGGAGATGGAAAGATTCACCTCCAAAGCTCATCAAGACCACTTCTATGATGTTGTGGCCAAGAAGAAGGTGATCCTGGAGGTCCCTTTTAAACTCAAGAGAAATGAGTATCCGGAGATCCGACATGAAATCCAAAGAAGAGGTTGGAAAGTTCTAACAAAACCCATCCAACAAGTCGGCATCCTAATGGTTCAAGAGTTCTATGCCAATGCATGGATCACTAGGAACCATGATCAAAGTAAGAACCCAAATCCAAAGAATTATCTCACCATGGTTCGGGGAAAATACTTAGATTTTAGTCCGGAAAACGTGAGGTTGGCGTTTAACTTGCCCATGATGCAAGGAGTTGCACGCCCCTACACTAGAAGGGTCAACTTTAATCAAAGGTTGGACCAAGTCTTCATGGACATATGTGTGGAAGGAGCTCAATGGAAGATTGACTCCAAAGGCAAGCCGGTTCAATTAAGAAGACTGGACCTCAAGCCTGTGGCTAGAGGATGGTTGGAGTTCATCCAACGCTCCATCATCCCCACTAGCAACCGATCTGAAGTTACTGTGGATCGGGCCATCATGATTCATAGCATCATGATTGGAGAGGAAGTAGAAGTTCATGAAGTCATCTCCCTTGAACTCTACAAAATAGCCGAAAAGCCCTCCCCATGGCAAGGCTAGCTTTTCTTCATCTTATTTGCCATCTATGTTACTCAGTTGGAGCTTTCATAGAAGGAGACATTCCCATTGAGGAAGAGAAGCCCATCACTAAGAAAAGGATGGAGCAAGCAAGAGAGCCCATTCATGGATCTCAAGAGACGCATGAAGCTCATCACCATGAGATCCCGGAGATGCCTCAAATGCATTTTCCTCCACAAAACTATTGGGAGCAAATCAACACCTCCCTAGGAGAACTAAGTTCCAACATGGGACAATTAAGGGTGGAACATCAAGAGCACTCCATCATCCTTAATGAAATTAGAGAAGATCAAAAAGCAATGAGGGAGGAGCAACAAAGACAAGGAAGAGACATAGAAGAGCTCAAGGACATCATTGGTTCCTCAAGAAGGAAACACCACCATCACTAAGGTGGACTCATTCCTTGTTCTTAAATTCTCTGTTTTTCGTTTTCTTTATGTTAAGTGCTTATCTATGTTTGTGTCTTATTGCATGATCATTAGTAGTTAGTAACTATGTCTTAAAGTTATGAATGTCCTATGAATCCATCACCTCTCTTAAATGAAAAATGTTTTAATGCAAAAGAACAAGAAGTACATGAGTTTCGAATTTATCCTTGAACTTAGTTTAATTATATTGATGTGGTGACAATGCTTCTTGTTTTCTGAATGAATGCTTGAACAGTGCATATGTCTTTTGAAGTTGTTGTTTAAGAATGTTAAATATGTTGGCTCTTGAAAGAATGATGACAAGGAGACATGTTATTTGATAATCTGAAAAATCATAAAAATGATTCTTGAAGCAAGAAAAAGTAGCAAAGAACAAAGCTTGCAAAAAAAAATAGCGAAAAAAATAGAAAAAAAATAGAAAGAAAAAGAAAAAGCAAGCAGAAAAAGCCAGAGCTCTTAAAACCAAGAGGCAAGAGCAAAAAGTCAATAGCCCTTAAAACCAAAAGGCAAGGGTAATAAAAAGGATCTCAAGGCTTTGAGCATCAGTGGATAGGAGGGCCTAAAGGAATAAAATCATGGCCTAAGCAGCTAAACCAAGTTGTCCCTAACCATGTGCTTGTGGCGTGTAGGTGTCAAGTGAAAACTTGAGACTGAGCGGTTAAAGTCAAGGTCCAAAGCAAAAAAAGAGTGTGCTTAAGAACCCTGGACACCTCTAATTGGGGACTTTAGCAAAGCTGAGTCATATTCTGAAAAGGTTCACCCAATTATGTGTCTGTGGCATTTATGTATCCGGTGGTAATACTGGAAAACAAAGTGCTTAGGGCCACGGCCAAGACTCATAAAATAGTTGTGTTCAAGAATCATCATACTAAACTAGGAGAATCAATAACACTATCTGAACTCTGAGTTCCTATAGATGCCAATCATTCTGAACCTCAATGGATAAAGTGAGATGCCAAAACTATTCAAGAGGCAAAAAGCTACAAGTCCCTCTCATCTGATTGGAGCTATATTTCATTGATAGTTTGGAATTTATAGTATATTCTCTTCTTTTTATCCTACTTGATTTTCAGTTGCTTGGGGACAAGCAACAATTTAAGTTTGGTGTTGTGATGAGCAGATAATTTATACGCTTTTTGGCATTATTTTTAGTGTGTTTTTAGTAGAATCTAGTTACTTTTAGGGATGTTTTCATTAGTTTTTATGTTAAATTCACATTTTTGGACTTTACTATGAGTTTGTGTGTTTTTCTGTGATTTCAGGTATTTTCTAGCTGAAATTGAGGGACTTGAGCAAAAATCAGATTCAGAGGTAGAAGAAGGACTGCTGATGCTGTTGGATTCTGACCTCCCTGCACTCAAAGTGGATTTTCTGGAGCTACAGAACTCAAAATGGCACGCTTCTAATTGCGTTGGAAAGTAGACATCCAGGGCTTTTCAAAAATATATAATAGTCCATACTTTGACCGAGTTTAGATGACGTAAAAGGGCGTTGAACGCCAATTCTATGCTGCTGTCTGGAGTTAAACGCCAGAAATACGTCACAAACAAGAGTTGAACGCCAGAAATACGTTACAACCTGGCGTTCAACTCCAGAAAGAGCCTCTGCACGTGTAACATTCAAGCTCAGCCTAAGCACACACCAAGTGGGCCCCGGAAGTGGATTTATGTATCAATTACTTACTTCTGTAAACCCTAGTAACTAGTTTATTATAAATAGAACTTTTTACTATTGTATTAGACATCTTTTTGAAGATCCTGGATTGTATTTTTTATCCTGTGATCTCGTTTTAGGGGCTGGCTATTCGGCCATGCCTGGACCTTTCACTTATGTATTTTTAACGGTAGAGTTTCTACACTCCATAGATTAAGGTGTGGAGCTCTGCTGTTCCTCATGAATTAATGCAAAGTACTACTATTTTTCTATTCAATTCAACTTATTCCACTTCTAAGATATTCATTCGCACTTCAACCTGAATGTGATGAACGTGACAATCATCATCATTCCCTACGAACGCGTGCCTGACAACCACTTCCGTTCTACCTTAGATTGAATGAGTATCTCTTGGATCTCTTAATCAGAATCTTCGTGGTATAAGCTAGATTGATGGCGGCATTCATGAGAGTCCGGAAAGTCTAAACCTTGTCTGTGGTATTCCGAGTAGGACTCTGGGATTGAATGACTGTGACGAACTTCAAACTCGCGAGTGCTGGGCGTAGTGACAGACGCAAAAAGAGGGTGAATCCTATTCCAGTATGATCGAGAACCTCAGATGATTAGCCGTGCTGTGACAGAGCATTTGGACCATTTTCACAAGAGGATGGGACGCAGCCATTGACAAGGGTGAGCCTCCAGACGATTAGCCATGCAGTGATAGCGCATCGGACCATTTTCCAGGGAGGATACAAAGTAGCCATTGACAACGGTGATGTCCTTACATAAAGCCAGCCATGGAAAGGAGTAAGATTGATTGGTTGAAGACAGCAGGAAAGCAGAAGTTCAGAGGAACGAAAGCATCTCTATGCACTTATCTGAAATTCTCACCAATGATTTACATAAGTATTTCTATCCTTATTTTATTATTTATTTTTGAAAACTCCATAACTATTTTATATCCGCCTGACTGAGATTTATAAGGTGACCATATCTTGCTTCATACCAACAATCTCCGTGGGATCGACCCTTACTCACGTAAGGTTTATTACTTGGACGATCCAGTGCACTTGCTGGTTAGTTGTATCGAAGTTGTGAATGTAAAACAGTTTATTAAGACATGCGTACAGAGTTTTTGACACCGTTGCCTGAGATCACAATTCCGTGCACCAGTAATACTGGAAAACAAAGTGCTTAGGGCCACGGCCAAGACTCATAAAATAGCTGTGTTTAAGAATCATCATACTGAACTAGGAGAATCAATAACACTATCTGAACTCTGAGTTCCTATAGATGCCAATCATTCTGAACTTCAATGGATAAAGTGAGATGCCAAAACTATTCAAGAGGCAAAAAGCTACAAGTCCCGCTCATTTAATTGGAGCTATGTTTCATTGATAATTTGGAATTTATAGTATATTCTCTTCTTTTTATCCTATTTGATTTTCAGTTGCTTGGGGACAAGCAACAATTTAAGTTTGGTGTTGTGATGAGCGGATAATTTATACGCTTTTTGGTATTGTTTTTAGTATGTTTTTAGTAGGATCTAGTTACTTTTAGGAATGTTTTTATTAGTTTTTATGTTAAATTCACATTTCTGGACTTTACTATGAGTTTGTGTGTTTTTCTGTGATTTCAGGTATTTTCTGGCTGAAATTGAGGGACTTGAGCAAAAATCAGATTCAGAGGTTGAAGAAGGACTGCTGATGTTGTTGGATTTTGACCTCTCTGCACTCAAAGTGAATTTTCTGGAGCTACAGAACTCAAAATGGCGCGCTTCCAATTGCGTTGGAAAGTAGACATCCAGGGCTTTCCAGCAATATATAATAGTTCATACTTTGGCCAAGTTTAGACGACGTAAAAGGGCGTTGAACGCCAGTTCTACGCTGCTGTCTGGAGTTAAACACCAGAAACACGTCACGAACCAGAGTTGAACGCCAGAAATACGTTACAACCTGGCGTTCAACTCCAGAAAGAGCCTCTGCACATGTAGCATTCAAGCTCAGCCCAAGCACACACCAAGTGGGCTCCGGAAGTGGATTTATGCATCAATTACTTACTTCTGTAAACCCTAGTAACTAGTTTAGTATAAATAGGACTTTTTACTATTGTATCTGACATCCTGGATTGTATTTTTGATCCTGTGATCACGTTTTGGGGGCTGGCCTTTCGACCATGCCTGGACCTTTCACTTATGTATTTTCAACGGTAGAGTTTCTACACTCCATAGATTAAGGTGTGGAGCTCTGCTGTTCCTCAAAGATTAATGCAAAGTACTACTGTTTTTCTATTCAATTCAACTTATTCCGCTTCTAAGATATTCATTCGCACTTCAACCTGAATGTGATGAACGTGACAATCATCATCATTCCCCCACGAACGCGTGCCTGACAACCACTTCCGTTCCACCTTAGATTGAATGAGTATCTCTTGGATCTCTTAATCAGAATCTTCGTGGTATAAGCTAGATTGATGGCGGCATTCATGAGAATCCGGAAATTCTAAACCTTGTCTGTGGTATTCCGAGTAGGATTCTGGGATTGAATGACTGTGACGAACTTCAAACTCGCGAGTGCTGGGCATAGTGACAGACGCAAAAGGAGGGTGAATCCTATTCCAGTATGATCGAGAACCTCAAGATGATTAGCCGTACTGTGACAGAGCATTTGGACCATTTTTACAAGAGGATAGGATGTAGCCATTGACAACGGTGATGCCTCCAGACGATTAGCCATGCAGTGACAGCGCATCGGACCATTTTCCAGAGAGGATACAAAGTAGCCATTGACAACGGTGATGTCCTTACATAGAGCCAGCCATGGAAAGGAGTAGGATTGATTGGATGAAGACAGCAGGAAAGCAGAAGTTCAGAGGGACGAAAGCATCTCTATACCTTTATCTGAAATTCTCACCAATGATATACATAAGTATTTCTATCTTTATTTTCTGTTTATTCGAAAACTCCATAACTATTTGATATCCGCCTGACTGAGATTTACAAGGTGACCATAGCTTGCTTCAATCCGACAATCTCCGTGGGATCGACCCTTACTCATGTAAGGTTTATTACTTGGACGACCCAGTGCACTTGCTGGTTAGTTTTATCGAAGTTGTGAATGTAAAAAAATTTGTTAAGACATGCGTACAGAGTTTTTGACGCCGTTTCCTGAGATCACAATTTCGTGCACCAATGACCTGGTGCACTTGCCGATGAAGTTGTGCGAGTTCAAATTTTGCGCATCAGAAGCCAAAGATAAAAAGACTCTAAAAGACCGTCTGCCACATGAGAGTAGATGAAACATGATTGTTGTTTTGGCCTCAGTGCCAAATGTATAGTGGAGACGCCCACACATTGTGAACTATTTTTCAGATGTAAGCATATTATGACACATTTAAAAGTCACATTGTATGCAGCTTAGCCGTAAGACTTATATGCACATTGTATGCATCTGAAAAGCCATATCTAGGACTTGTGCCCTGGTAATGTCGGGAGCAGGTAGGCAACCGACACATGGGCTCATGGTCTACGTAGGGCTAAACATGCATCATACTTGTTTGCATATATTTTTCTGTTATGTGTATTCTGTATATATATGTGGGTGCTTTGTATGTACTTTATGGTTGTTTGATTTCTGTGTTCTTTATTTATTAATTTGAATGTTCTGTTGCTTGTTGTTGTTGGCTAATAATAGTAAAATGAACTTAACTTCTAACCCTGACCCTGCTAAGGATTCTCCAGTTCTTACCCCCTCTTTCCAACCCTTTCAGCTACAGGTGTGAAGGCTTATTATGAAGTTGTGAAAGCATAAAAGAGTTTGTTTGCAAGCTGAGTTATTGCTAGAATTTATTTTTCCCTCACCTTGTTAGTTGAAGCTTTTATTTTAGAAGGGTAGGCTTGTATATGTTGTTCATTAATTAACTATAATGTATTACTAGTAATTATGTGATTATTATTGATTGAAAGTCTTTGTTGAATGGTTTCTTATTGAATAAAAATAAAATTTACTAGCTTTTTCCTAAAACTGGAAACCTGTTAACGTCGTAAAGTTTTAATATTAAATAGATAATAAAGGAAAACAGGTCAGTAACACCTTACTTTTGGTACAATCATGACGTGCTAGAAGTTAGGTCATTACAGCTGATATCCTGATCACCTGCAATGCAATACATTAGTTCAACAACGGCCATATACAGAAAACATATTTAATCAACATAACGTATTTAAGCATAAGTACATCGATGCCAACGACCAATGAAATATGTCAAACCCATGAGGTCTGAAATCTGGAAAACGCCAGAATATCCATGACTGAAGGAGCTGTAATGGACCTGCCAACTTGATGACATTCCTGTTGTCCACACGGCACATGCATCAAAATAACAACGCAAGAGCAGTAGGCTCCCAACTGTATTTGCCTATGTCCTCTAGCCTGGTTACATACAGTAGCCACTGGATGTGAAGACATGTACCAAACTTGTCTCCAAAGAGCTGAGTCGATAATAACATCATGATTTATGCCCTCGTATACCTCCCATTGTATCCTCGTCTGTGTCTTGATGAAGCTCACTGAATATATCTTACATCCAAGTGCACTTCACAGTGAATTTGTCGATATAGTTTGCAGGAGGTAAGACACCCAGTAGCTCCTTGCACTAAGTCCATGCAGGTCGGCCACCTTTAATGTACCTCTCAAAGTCCGTCAGACATCCACTAGCATATTCATCGTCGATTGGGAGGCCTAACTGGTACACTACATCCTGTAGAGTAATTGTGCACTCTCCGAATGGTATATGAAAAGTATGCGTCTCCAGACGCCATCTCTTCACGAATGCACTGACTAGTGGCTCATCCAACCTAAACCAGAGGTCGTTGAGCCTCAAGATGGTATAGTCCAGCCATCTACAAGTATGTTATGATCTTATCGTCTAGAGGCATATCATACTGCCTTCTCATACTAGTAATACATCGGGTGAGCTGCATAATGATAGAAAAATTTTTTAAGAACCATAATAATTAACAAAATAATACATTAAATAAATTTTAAATTATGCATGTCCTTTTGAAAAAAAAATACAAATAGCCAATATTATAATCCTACAATATCTTAACCATATTAAAAAAAAATCAAATCGTTGCTAAATCTAAAATCACCTAACAGGCTAACACGAAGAATTCTAATAAAAAAAATCTAAAATATATTACAATCTTAAATCACTATTATTACTAAAATTTTTAGCTTACAATAAGTTCTAACAAAACTTTTAATAAAAAGATTTTAATGCAAAATATATTACAATCTTAAATCACTATTATCACTTACACTTTTCTCTATATCTGCAGTTTTGAACCTTGTCGTGTTGTGATCTAACTTTTCTCTCTTGCGTGGGGGAATTGTGATTTGTAATTCGAAATAAGTAATTCGAATTGTATATATAGGTATATGATAAGCGGATAATTTATACCCTTTTTGGCATTGTTTTTACATAGTTGTTAGTGTGTTTTAGTTACTTTTTATTATATTTTTTTATTTTTTATGCAAAAATCATATTTCTGGACTTTACTATGAGTTTTTGGATTTTTCTGTAATTTCAGGTATTTTCTGGCTGAAATTGAGGGACCTGAGCAAAAATATGATTCAAAGGCTGAGAAAGGACTGCAGATGCTGTTGGATTCTGACCCTCCTGCACTCGAAGTGGATTTTCTGGAGCTACAGAAGCCCAATTGCGCTTTCTCAATTGCGTTGAAAAGTAGACATCTTGGGCTTTCCTGAAATATATAATGGTCCATACTTTACCCGAGATTTGATGGCCTAAACTGGCGTTAAATGCCAGCTAGAGACCCTTTTCTGGCGTAAAACGCCAGAACTTGCACACTTCTTGGCGTTAAACGCCTATTTTGGCACCCAGGGTGGCATTTAACTCCAATTTGAGGCATATGAACGTGAAATCTTGAAAGCTCAGCCCAAACACTCACCAAGTGGGCCCCGGAAATGAAATTTTGCACTATCTACACCTAATTACTCATTTTCTGTAAACTTAAGTTACTAGTTTAGTATAAAAACTACTTTTAGAGATTCATTTAGCAACTCATGACATTTTACATCTCATATTGTATTTTCTACGGCATGAGTCTCTAAACCCCATAGGTGGGGGTGAGGAGCTCTGCTGTGTCTCAATGGATTAATGCAATTACTATTGTTTTCTATTCAATCATGCTTGATTCTGTTCTAAGATACTCACTCATACATCAATATAGAGAATATGATGATCCGTGATACTCATTATCATTCTCAAACTTATGAACGCGTGCTTGACAACCTCTCCCGTTCTACCTGAGCTCAACGTAGTCATTAGGCGACAGCTTGAGTACGTATCTCTTGGGTCTCTAATCCACGGACCGAGTCCGTGGGATTAGAATCTTTGTGGTAGAGGGTAGAACCAATTGGCAGCATTTCTGAGATCCAGAAAGTCTAAACCTTGTCTGTGGTATTCCGAGTAGGATCTAGAACGAGATGACTGTGGCGAGCTTCAAACTCACGAATGTTGGGCACAGTGACAGTGTGCAAAAGGATAGAGAGATCCTATTCCGACACAAGTGAGAACCGACAGATGATTAGCCGTGTGGTAGCTATACCTGGTATTTTTCATCTGAGGGGATGGATGGTAGCCATTGACAACGGTGATCCACCAACATACAGCTTGCCATTGAAGGAAGCCATGCGTGTTTGGAGAAGAAGACAGTAGGAAAACAGAGATTCAGACGACAGAGCATCTCCGGAACCTCAACCTGTTCCTCATTACTGAATCACAAGTACCATTTATTTCATGTTATTTACTTTTCATAAACAAAAATTATTTTTATCATTAATCTCCTGACTAAGATTTACAAGAGAACCATAGCTTGCTTCAAGCCGACAATCTCCGTGGGATCGACCCTTACTCACGTAAGGTATTACTTGGACGACCCAGTGCACTTGATGGTTAGTTGTGCGGAGTTGCAAAGGTGTGATTACAATTTCGTGCACCAGTATACTACGGATAAATTAAATCTACTTCATTCGATTTACCTTGGGCTTCTTTAGCTATAAATCGAATTCAATTGATTCAATTTACTATGTGCTGTAAATTGAATTCAATTGTTTCGATTTACTGTGGGCTTTAAATCGAATATCTTTGCTTCAATTTATTACAGGCACGGCGAATTCAACAAGTTTTCTTACTAAATTAAAGCTAGTTATTTCGATTTATCATTGTTCCTGTTAATTCGAATTCAATTTATTCAATTTACGTAGATATGCAAACGAAACATGCATGTAAATTATTTGGATTTAGGACACTAATGTAATATTAGAAGTAATTTAGTTTGTTTATGTGAATTACCTATAATTTTTGCCTTACTGGAATACACAAAATTTTGTGTGCTACTCATCAAATTGTGTTTATTAGTATTTTTACCCGTAATAGCATTACAGAAATATAAATTTTTTAAAATTATGTCAGTCATGACATTATTAATTGTGGTACAAAAAATTTATAGCATTAAACTACTTTAACAAAAAGGTTGTAAGGGACAAAAGTCCCCGTCGATTAAGAAGTCCAGGATTTCATTATATAAAAAAAAATAAATGATCATTTTTTTAGTTATTATTTTATATGAAAGATTTTAATTTTTTACTAATAATTAATTTTAATATTCGTTATCTAAAATTTGAAATAATTTAACATGTATGCTTTTATATTTGATTAGGTGTTAAGTCTGTTGCACAAATAAAAATAATTAATTTTTATGTGTATTATTTAAAAATAATATTTTTTTCTCTATATATAAAAATATAATTAGATATTAGCATAAAAAAATTTATATTGATGGTTATAAAATTAACTCAAATTTATTTTTTTTTTAAACTATTGAATCTTGATTCTAATTTTTAATCACAATGTATTTTCTCTAAATTATATGTAATAAATATTTGAAGAAAAAGAAGTAAAGATATAGATTAGAAAGATAAGAATAAGTAGTAAAAATTTAAAACTAAATAAAAAATATGTATATAATAATATTTTTTATTTAAATTATGTTATGTTGTTAATTTTATTTTTTGTAGAACAGAAAGGTAGGAAAAATAGAGAATGAGAAAAAAGAGAGAGAAAGATAAAAAAAAAAGAATGAGAAAGGAAGTTTGTTAATTTTAGAAGTTAAAAAAATCATTTTAATTATAATAAAAAAATATTTGGTGACACATTTTGATTTGTAAATTAATAATATAAAATATAAATTATAAATTACATATAGAGTAAAAAGGATAGAGAGAAATAGAAAAAAAGAGAGAGGTAGATAAAAGAATGTAAGAAAGAGTTTACTAATTTTGGAGGAAAATATTTTTTCTAAGTTTTAATAAGAGAGTGTCATGTGACATATTTTAATTATTAAATTAGTTAATAATATATAAATATAATATATAATATAGAGATTTGGATCCTCTAAAGTTTGAATTTCACTTTAGAGAGTAAAGTGTGATCTTTTCCCCTTAAATAGTTTCTCTTTCATATTTATTATTGGTCTCACCTACGAAATCAATGGTGAGAGATCACACTTTACTCTCTAAAGTAAAATTCAAACTTTAAAGGATCCAAATCCATAATATAGCTATATTTTAATTTTAATTTTAATTTAATTTGAATGCAATTAGAGAATGTCATATTGTATAGTTTAATTGTCAAATTTGTAATTAATAATTGATAATGATATATAAGAGAGATAGAGTGAGTGAATGAATGAGAAAGATAGAGAAAGAAAAAGAGACGAGGAGAGAACTCTTTAACTTTAGAAAAAAATATTTATTTTAATTATAATAATAGAATGATATGTAATACATTTTTGCTATAAAATTAGTAATATATAAAATATAATAGAATATAATAGATGCGCGGCCTTAATTTAAAAAAAAAAAAAGATATAATAAAAAAAATGGATGGTAGCAACTCACACATACAGCGTGATGATCTTGATAGGTAGCGGATGGTGACTGGCAAAAAGAATCAATAACCTAGGTTAAGCTCACAGCTTTGTGCCGAAAAAACAAACAAAACAATAATAAAAAAAAAAAAAAAAAAAAAAAACAAAATAAGAAGTGCAATCTGAGAAAAGAAAAAAAATACGGACTCAACACAATGTATGATGGACTAATTAAGATCATTTAAATTGTACAAAAGAAAATTCTTACAGTAAATGTGCCAATAGAATTTTCATATTCACCACACATCAAACATAGAAATTATTCCATGCCTCTTGTATACAAGCTAAGAAGATTACATATGGTTAAGGAAACCGAAAGGGAAAATGGTAGATACACCTAACAAATAATAATAATAATAATAATAATAATAATAATAATAATAATAATAGTTAATTGTTAATAATTAGTACCATATGATTGGTGGTTTGAGTTATGTTCTCCCCACAAATATTGGCCGCCATTTGTTTACCTCCGTTACTATCAACTACATTAATTAGATTAGTTAGTTGCTTCCAACAATAAGACAAACTATATGAAAATTAAAGAAAGAGAAAACCTTAAAAGTGCCTCCTTAAACCGACACTTATCCCACTTACGTACTATTATACAATTTTTTCTTTTGTTATTTAATTTTATCTATTGCCACAGCCGTCTTAGTTACCTAATCATGACTATAATCAATTTTATCATTACTGTTCTATATAATCCAATCTTGTCCTTATTATTTGATAATATTCACCCATTTTAAAATTTATTTATTTATATTGAGATTAGATGGTTTATTACGTAAGAATTCTTATTCGTTGCTAAACCAATTTTAAGGAAAAGTCTAGGGACCAGTAACTTTGTTAAATTCTAGTCAGTATGTAATCAGTAAAAAAAAGTGAGCCATTAGACAGTGACGGATCCAAAAAATTTTGATAGTGGGGCAAAATATATATAACATTATAATAATTTTTATAATAAAAATATTATATTTATATAAAAAATTAGCTATCAAATTATCTATTATAAATTTGTGTATAAATACAGATATTATTTAATTTATTTTTAATATGTAATTTGTATTTCAAAATTTATATTTTAAGATTTATTCTGTATAAGTGATTATTTTATGTATACATAGCATAATTATTGTTATAATTATATTTTGTTATTGTAAAATATGATTAGGTTTTAAAATATCTAATTACAAATTAAAATACTAAAATAGTAATTTAAATAATAACATATAATTTAAAATTTAATTTTTTATATTTCATATTTTGAAACCTTGACAATATAATTAAAATGTCTTTTTTTTGTATATGTCGTTGAACAATAATTTAAAACTCGACTTTCATACAAATTAACTCTTAATGATATTTATAGTTGAAAAAGTTCATTCAATTAGTGTAGTTATTATGAAAAAACTAAAGCTAATTTTAAAAGAAGAAACACAAATGGATAGATAATATTTTTTCGAGTCGATCTCTAAGAAAGAACACCAATCTTATTTAAATTTGAAAATTGATCATTATAATAGACATCTAATATGAAGTTTTCAAATTGGCTATCAAGTGTCGAAAGTTGAATAAAAAATTATTGTGGGATCAAATTTAATAATTTAGTGGGGACAAATAAATATTATTATTATATACTACTCAATAAAATTTCAAATTGTAGTGGGAGTGCTTGCCCCCACATCCACATGAGTAGATCCGTCTCTGCCATTAGATAAAATTTCACACCAATCTCATACCATTAAAACTATCTTGATGGCTATTTAATGACTACAAATTACAAAAATTATTGACCTCCTAACATCCCTCCCAATTTTAATTATATCACGCATGCCATTGCCCATTGGCATCTGATTGTACGGAGTAGGGGTGCACAGACCCGGACCGGCCCGAAGGCCCGGCCCGGCCCCGAAGGAATTTGGGCCGCGAAGACCCGGACCCGAAGTGACCCGAAGTGGACCCGGGAAAAAAAATTGAAATCAGAAAGGGAAGTGAAGCCGGGACCGGGCCATGGCTCGGGTCACCCGGACCCGGCCCGGTGGCCCGGCCATATACACGTTACACACACACAAACGCGTTACAGCCTTACAGTACAGGTTTGAGGTTTCTAATTAGGGGCTAGGGCAACACAGAACACGCATCGCATTCACTGCCTCGTGCCTCCTTCAGCAGCTCAGCGCCTCAGCCCTCGCCCCTCAGCCATTGAGGCTCACCCCCACACCCCAAGTCCCCACGCCCCACTCCGGCTTTGGCAGTCGCCACTCCCACGGCGCAGGCCGATCCGGTGACCTTGACCTCATCTTCTCTCCCCACGGCCCACTCCGAGTCTCGCGGCACACACCACGCAGTCGCCGACTCCTCCCTTTCTCATCTCTTCACAACCCTCGGTGTTCACCCCAGTCACTGCCGAAGCTCTTCGTTCGACGGACGACAGTGACGACGTACGGTGCTGCCCTGCTTCTCGGCGACGTTGCTCTGCTCTGCTCTGCTAGTCCTGCTCCCTCTGCTCTGCTCTCTTCTCCGGTCTTCTTTTCAGGTCTTCTGCTCAGGTAAGTAATTAATTTTATTATGTCATTAATATTCTGATTAAGGATTAGGGTTTTTGATAAACAGAATTTGTGAATTTTGGTTGTAGATGTTGATTTTCATTATTAGAACTCTGATTAGGTGTGGCTGTTGATGTGTGTTTAGCTTATTTTTTGTTCTGATTCACTGTTTACTACTGATTTCTGGGTTTACTAATTCTTTACTGAGTAGGTGTGGATTTACTGATTCTTTACTGATTAGGTGTGGGTGTTGATGTGTGTTAAATGATTTGTTTAGCTGATTAGTTACTGATTATCTTGTTCAGTTGTTCTTATATGACAAGTTGAGCTGAACTATATTGTACAGGTGCATTGGACCATAACATTTATCAGAGCGAAGGTTCACCTGCACCAGAAGATCCAGAGACAGCCAAGAAAGTAAAATTGCTGAATGAGAGTATGAAGCAAAACTTGGTTTAAGGTAATCCAGCACTAACCATTTTGGTATTTTGCGCAATGAAGCTGCACACACGTATTCACATGTTCATATTTTGAGAGTATGAAGCAAAGCTTGGTTTAAGATGTTTGGCATTGTTTGGCCATTTGTGACTCTTTCAAGTTGCATCATCCCCTGCCTACAGGACAAAGAGGGATTGTTAGTGTAATATGGTGAAGAGAAAGATTGGATATTGTATAATCCTTATTATGCCGTGCC
This sequence comes from Arachis ipaensis, assembly GCF_059453495.1. Lineage (NCBI taxonomy): Eukaryota > Viridiplantae > Streptophyta > Magnoliopsida > Fabales > Fabaceae > Arachis > Arachis ipaensis. The sequence continues at coordinate 36,305,083 of NC_142436.1, forward strand.
TTCTAGTGTTTGTTTGGTTGATGATTAATTGTATGTAAGCATCTTTTTTTATTCTTTATTGTATGCTCATTTTTGTTTGTTTGGTTGATTGCTTGATCATTACTTGTATGTAAGCCATTTTATATGTTGAACTTGGTCTTTGCCCTCTAATTCAGGAGATTTAACCATACCTTTAACTCCCATGCTAGGGAGATTATTACAAAGTAATCACGATTTATTAGTTGCATTTTAATAATTGGTGGCTATTTGATCTTCTTGTGTTACATTAAATGACTAAATGTTACAATCTCAATCCCTTCTATCAAGTAATAATCTTTTATATGAAAAATGAGTAATTTTATGTTTTGTAGGTTTCACTAATGCATCCACATCACAAGGAACAAGTTGACAACATTAATGGCTATTGATAGAGGATGATTATTCTTATGTATTGTAAACCTTAACATCTTATTTGTATTGACTTAAATATTATTGTGTTATTTGTATTGACTTAAATATTTAATGTTATTAGACAATATTAGTAATGGACTATTGATTGTGATGATGCTTTGGTATTGATTGTGATTATGTTTTAATTTTGAAGAAGTGTTGGTTATGGCCCGGTTTTCACCCGGTTTAATTGTGACCCGAAAGACTGTTGGTTTCATCGGGTCTAGGGCCGGGTCTGAGTCTAATAAATAGACCCGGTCTATATTTCGGGCCGGGTCTGGGTCACCTCAAACTCGGCTTCACCCGGCCCATGTGCACCCCTAGTACGGAGTTCAAACATAGAAATTTGGGAGTGGCTCAAAAACCCGTCCGATTGAATTAATATTTATTCAAAGAACGTTAATTCACTGTTCAGAATTGTTTAGAAAGTGGCCTAGAACATAGAATATATAATACTAACAATTACACATTCCAGAGCCTTCTTATTCATATTATTTAATCACCTAGTGATGTGATCTTAATACTTCTTTAAAACGAATATTACAAGTTACAACCAAACATTACAAATTTACAATTAGATTATTTGCTATGTTTCGGTAACCTTTCAGTGTCATCTAATGAGGAAGGATGTGGTTTGTTACCCTCCATTATTATTTTATTCCATCTAAAAGGACATGTTAAGCGTCAAATTAAGCAGAACTATTGGTCCATAATTTCTTCATACGAGATCATCCGATCCAAGCCATCAAATTATAGTGCATACTATGATGAAGCAGAAAATTAATTAAGGGATGACGATTCATTTTCATAGATAATTAAACGTCTATTTAAAAAATATATCATTTTATTTTCATTAATTTTTTAAAATAAAATTATACACTTGTTCTTGTGAAAGTTGGCCGGTGTATAGCTCGTCCGCCAGTGAATAGTTGTAAGCTTGTCATCAAGATGAGGTATACATCGGTAGTAAGAGAACAAAAGGGTGGGTACCTGTAAAAAGTACTCTGACACTCAAGTCAATAAGTAAGTAATAGGTTTTACAGAATGCAATGAATCAGATAAAACGTTTTACCTCCCTTTTATATTTTGGGATGAAGTATCGGCAGTTATACTCTTGAAGAATTCGTATTAATGGAGAGTAATAACATATCAGGACATTATAATATTTCTTTTAGTGCTCGTTATTGATAACTGATCTATAACGTATACTATCGAGTTATTAAAATAATTTGGACCCTCAGATCAACTTATTTTATTAAAATAAAGAATAAAAATAATTTGAATTTCAGACGTGATTTGAAGTTAATGTGTATTAAAAAGTGTAGTAGTCTTGTTATTGATTGTGCCTTTAATTTTTCCAATGTAATTTTGAACCGTTAATTTAATAGATGCAACAGTTAGAATTTTTTTATGGAACTGAATAATTTCATTAAATGTGGCATTTGATTTATGTTTGGAATCCTGAAAGGATTCATGAAGGCAACATTGATTTTCTATTGAAGCATTTTGCAGTCTTAAAGGCATGAGTAAAAGAAGTTAGTTTGTGTTACTGTCATTGTTTCTTCTTCTTCTTTTCGCTTTTCTGAAAGGATTATGGGTAAGAAAAAATATAAAGTTAAGGATGACGGTTCTTATAACTGAGTAAGTGAGGATGTGAGGATTTGATGTTCATTGTTTGTTGATGAGGGTAGTGTTGGTGAGATTGATTTGTTGAAGATAGTTAGGAAGGGTTCTGGAGTACGGGTCCAATTGTTGCCATGCATCAGGGCTGATTGGATTTTTCATTAAAAAAATGGATTTTGAGTTCTTTTATATGTATAGCAGTGTTCTTGAAGAACTGCGTGTAAAATTGTCTTTTACTGTGTTTGAATGTGATGTTTTAAAATAATTAAATTGTACCCCATCTCAATTCTATCCGAATGGTTGGGCTTTTTTAAGGTGTTTTGAAATTTTGATGGAATTTCTGAAAATCAATCCTTCTCTGGAGTTGATTTTTATGTTATTTCAAGCTAAAGGGGTTTGGGTGAATTTAAATAGTGTTCCTCTGATTTTTCTGTTTTCAAACTCTATAAATTGCCATTCAAAGATTTCAATGAAATGTTTTCGAAAATGAAGTCGATGGAGGAAGATTTTTCATTCCATGTGGACAAGCATTTAGGTGAGAAGTTTTCTCTATTTTAGTGTTCTAAACTGAATCAAATTTTATGTCCAGAGGTGATTAGTCTGAGGAATGAGTGTATAATAGGGTACTTAATTAAGGCTGTAGATAAGAAAAGATTGATATCTGTTGTGGACTTGCTTCCATGGGAAGAAGATAAATTTTTAGTGTTGAATTATCTTAGTAAGGGATTTTTTAGGTATTTGTTCTGAGATGTTGATTTTGGTTAACTTTTGATAAATTTTGTTGGTTTTGTAGGTGGGAAATATCTCGGTGTATCAGCAGCGAGCTTGCGATCTCGTCTAAAGACAAAGAACTTTGACAAAGAGGGTTCATCTTCGAATCCTGAAAAATTTTGATGGGGATGGCGAGGTAAATCAGCTAGCCCCAAAAAGAAGTGTTTTGTTTTTAAGAAAAGGAGGGTTGAGATTATTAACTTGGGTGATGATGTTGCTAAGAGGGATAAAGAAATTTCGTTGGAGGAGATATCGGCTTTTGTTTGTGAGCAAGAGAAGCTCTATGTGTTTGCCAAGGAAAGTGATGATTCCTCGGTGTGGGATAAAAGATTTCCATTTATGGTTGTAGCTGATGAGGTAGTGCAAGCGTCGTCCGACGTTGCTTTGATTGATGAGGTCGGGGATATTGGTGTCGACTAATATCTTCAGGTATAATAACTGAATTTTGACCTTTTTGATGACGAGTTATATATATACCTTTAATTTTGGGTTCTTTCAGGTTTTGGGTTTTCGTCTGGCCAGTATAGGTCGGAGTCAAGAGAAGAGGCATAAAAAGGTGTTGCTAAAAAATGATGAGTCGGTGAGCCTGAAAGAAGAGTTGGGCTTGAAAGAAATTGTAATATTGGATCTTAAAAAGAACTTGGCTGAAAAAGATGAAAAGTTAAAATTGTAGAAGAGTGATCATGACAAAGATGTGGAACTTTTGAAGGAGGAAGAATATGATCTTTCTAGACTGAATGACCAAGTGATTGAAGTTACGGTGAAGCTGAAGAATATGGAGAAGGGTCGCAAGACCGAGGTTATGGATGTTTTTGTTGAAGGATTTGAGCATACTGTTACTCAGGCAAAGTTTTTAGCCCCAGATACTGACTTCTCAGCGATGGATCTCAGTAAAGTGGTTCGAGATGGAATTTTGGTTGATGACGAAGATGCTGCCGAGGATGAAGATGACAACCTAGCAGATTGATGTTTGTATTTTATTTCAAAAAATTTTTGAATTGTTTGGATGCATTTGACAGTTGCCAATTTGTCTTGACTTTTTTGAAATTGGTATTTGGTTGAGAATGATCTCTTTTGGATAGTATTTGATTGTTTGATACTTGATAAATTATTAGATAGATGTTTGATTTGAATGAATTAGGCAATGGCTGTGTTAGATTGCCACTGACATATTTGTCCCTATTACTGAGAGGGATAGGATTGAATTTGTTTGGGTGAGAATATCCTGTTAGTTCACCTTTGTTTGGTGATTTGATGATTGAGTTTGATTGTGCATGTGTAAACGATGCGACTTTGAATTGAAAAATTATCGCAAATGGATAAGTGTTTTTGCTTATTTGATATTTGATTTGTTGACTGTTGAAAGTCATAATTCGGAAGATAGTTTATATAGATCTGATAATGATTGATATAGATCATAAAATAAAGATAATAGATATAGATCGGCCTTTTCCTGGTCATAATGATTTATTATACAACCTTTGTTTACAAAGGTACCTTTCCAAGCAAAATCCTTTTTGGAAAAAATCTTGTGAGTAGGAAAAAGAGTACAAGCCTGTCCCTGTCTTTTAGCTACAATATTGCTTTAAAGAAGAAATATTCCAAGAGTTAGGTAACATAGTACCATCTAAAGATTCAAGCTTATAAGCTCCTTTTCCAAGGACTTCAAGGATTATGAGTGGGCCTTCCCATTTGGCGGTGAGTTTTCCGTGGGATGGAGGTCATCTGGCTTGCTTGGTTTTCCTGAGTACTAAGTCGCCAACCTGAAATGAGCGAGGATGGACCTTCTGATTGTGTCGTCGAGCTATGTTTTGCTGCATTGCTCAGTGGTGGACAGATGCTATGTCTCGGATTTCTTCAACTAAATCAAGTTCGATTCTCCAAGCTTCATCATGATCGGTTGCTTGTGATCTTAGTGAGAATTGAGAGATTTCCAAAGGAATCATTGCTTCAGACCCGTAGACTAGACGAAACGGGGTTTCTTTAGTAGTAGAGTGTGTCGTGGTGTTATAACCCCATAGGATTTCTAGAATAAGCTTGGCCCAAAGCCCTTTTGCATCATCCAGTTTCTTTCTCAAAGCATGTAGGACGACTTTGTTGGCGGCTTCAGCTAATCCGTTAGTCTGCGGATGTTCAATTGAAGAGAAGTGTTGTTTGATTTTTAAGTTCTGTAAAAAAGATTTGAAATTATGGTCGACAAACTAGCGATCATTGTCAGTAATAATATCATGAGGTATACCAAATCTGCATATAATGTGTTTCTAAACAAAGAAAATTATTTGTTGTGAAGTGATTTTGGCCAGTAGTTATGTTTCAATATATTTAGAAAAGTAGTCAATTGCCACAACTAAAAATTTTATCTGTCTTGGTGTGATAGGAAACGGGCCGAGGATGTCAATCCCCGTTGATAGAATTGCCAACTTACCTCGGAGTGATGCAATAGTTCGGCTGGCACATGTATTATTGGAGCGTGTTTCTGACAATTTGTGCAAGTTTTCACCTTTTGATGGCAGTCTTTCTGTAAACTCGGCCAGAAAAATCCAACTCGGAGAATTTTGGAGGACAAGCTCTGTGCTCCTATATGTGTGCCGTATATTCCTTCATGAACCTCGGCGAAGGCAAGATCATCTTTCGACCTGCTTAGACACTTCAAAAGTGGACGAGTATAACCTCGCCTATACAGGTTATCATTTAACAATGTAAAGAATGAATCTTGTCTCCTGAATTTTTTTAAATTAGTGATTTCAGAGGAAATATTTCTGGTTTTTAGATAATGGATGTAAGGCCATCGCCAATCATCTTTGTCAATAATGTGGCAAATGTTAATGAAATTGATGCTTGGGGAATTAAATTGGATTGTAAAAGAGTAGCAGTATTTGATTGTGTACTGGCGAGCTTTGACAAGATGTCGACTCGGTGATTTTGTTCTCTAGGGATATGATGACTTTCAGATTTTGAAAAATGAGTTATAGGTGTTTTGACAATATCTAAGTATTTTGTTAAGAGGGGATCTTTTACTTGAAAGAATTGATTTACTTGTTGTACTATTAGTAAGGAGTCACAGTGTACTTTTATTGCAGAAATATTTAATTCGATGGCTAACCTTAAGCCAGTAATTAGTGCTTCATATTTGGCCTGATTATTGCTGGCCTTGAAGGAGAAGCGTAAAGAATGTTCCAAAACTATTCCATTGGTGTCTTCAAGAAGGATTCCTACTCCCGATCCTTGAGAATTAGAGGCACCGTCAACATATAGTGTCCATTGTAACACCCTACCATACAGAGTCTTATGCTTAAGTCATAATTCAGAGATGGCAAGGTATTACGACCTCTAAAACAAAAATTTAGTACGTACAGTAGTATGAATAATTGATTATAACTAGGAGCCTTTGTAGAAAAAGGGGTAAACAAAAATCGTAACTCGAACACGCAACACTCTGATCGATAACGTAACAAACAGGGATAAGCTAACGCGAGATCATATATATACAAAGAGTGTCAAAAACGAGAATATCAAGACTCAAAGTCCGGTTGCGAAGATAACCGATCCGAGCATAGTAATATATACATATAATAAAATAAGGAAACCCAAAGGGACACAAATACAGAACCCTATTCTCCAAAAATCTCCTATAAGAGGAGTCATCACAGTTTGTATTATTTAGTGGAGATAAAAGCATCTAAACAAGATATATAAACCAAAACAGAGTCCCGAGAACAAAGGACCTTCGCTAATCCAGAAGTCTCCAGCATGCCTCAGCGAGAAACCTCACGTCCTGCATCTGAAAACCACAAAATCCGCATGGGTGAGAACTAGAGGTCCCCAGCATGGTAACAGCTTCCACATATATAATACATAATAATAGAGGAAAGCCGAAGGCAATCCTAGAACTTTCTCCAGAAAATATCAAAGCTTATAAACAAACTAAACCGTAAGTGGCAACTGACTAAAGATCCTTCAGTCTAACTAATACTTCCCTTTCCAATTCCTTCAGACCTCCCAACCACCAGCAGGAGTATAATATATCAAACACAGTTATATCAGACAAGAGATTTACAAATAGGAACAAATAAGGCATTTAGACAAGTAGCAAGTAATATGCAGTCAAATAGGCAATCTCAAACAATTCATATAGTATGCATATGATGAATGCCTGTCCCTAGTGGCTGATGATATCATCTGTCGGTTATAGAGCCAACCAGACAAGTCCTGGTAGCTAACCATTGGACTGTCCCTCTGTCGCGCATCCCCAACTCGAGTTATACTCATCATAAGCTTGATCATAATCATGATCCATATCCATCACCCTCACTGGTGAAATATTTACGGGGGCGAGCTCATTCGGGCCTTTCACAGTGCCCGGCCACACTTACGACATAGGGTCACAAAAGCTTCGAGTCTCTACCTGGAGCACGTGGTGGCTAGCCACTGTTTCCTCCCAGGGAAACCCTCATCTCCGATGGTGGAAGTGCAAACATTCACAATTCATTTAACAGCATATATGCATTTATACTTAGCCATAATCATGGCTCCGCCATAACACGGCAATAATCTAGCCATCCGGCTCATGGTTAAATCCATAACCAGCCAATTCATTAACAATTACGGCCCTTCGGCCCATGGCACAACAAGCACTTCTACCGCCATTCTCCGCATCTCACATAATCATCTTTGATCCTCATTGATCATTCATTTTTTCCTTGCTTTACTCGCAAGTTATCACATTTACTAGCCCCTTGCCTCATTGCTAGGCCTATTATAATGATTTAAGATATAAGAGGTGAGATCGGAGGCTTAGAAGTATGAAATTTGGCTTTTAAAACTCAAAAATCAACTTTGGGATGAAAACAGGGAAACGCGTACCCGCACTCCACGCGCACGCGTGGATGGCCACAAAATCTCATCGACGCACCAGCGTCATACGCGCGGACGCGCGGGTTGAAAAATAACCAAACGATGCGCGAGCGTCAGCCACGCGTACGCGTGGGTGCTCTTGCGCCCCAGGCACAAAACTGGCACAACTCTGGCACAACTCTCGAGAAAATGGCTGGGAATTTGGTGCAGCGGATCGACGCGCCCGCGCACACCACGCGCACGCGTGGATGGTGCTTTCTTGAAGAACGGCGCGTACGCGCCAAGAGCGCCTACGCGCGGAGGGTCATTCTGCTAAAAATTTTCTAAGTTAAAAGCTGCAGAATTCACAGATTCAACCCCCAATCTTCCGACGGACATAACTTTTCATTTTAAATCGTTTTTCACCCGTTCTTCGAACGGCATGGACATCCCGGATCCAATTTCATTTTTAAACAGATTTGGCACAAATCAGAGATCCGTAGTCCAAGTTATGTCCCGTCAAAGCATGCCCAAAAACTATGTTTTCATACAAAACCATAAAGTGCCATTTTCAAAACAAGCCACTTTCAACTCTTTTCAAAATCAATCGAAACATGCCAATTTCATCCCTTTTCTTTGAAATCAATCAAAATGTACCAAAATCAACATCAAGCCATCCTCAACTCACACATTGACATTTTACCAAACTTCCCAAAATTACCATCCAACCCTTTTAACACTTCTCAATCAAATGGCTAAAGGTCAAACACAATATCATGTCATACATCCTCCCTCATCCCAATTTCCAATCAACCATCATTATACATAATCAACATCATACTCACCATCAATATGGTACCACCCACCAATTCAACCTTAATCATTCATCAAGCATATATCACAACATGCATTTTCTCATATATCACAAAATCAAGGCATCAATATTCATAATCACATATATGATCACATCATATATCTCAACCATTTAACAACATCAACCATTCAATGCCTATCTTAGGGCCTCTAGCCTAAGTATTTCCTACCACATTACATATTAGATACGAGAAACCGAAACCATACCTTAGCCGATTTTCCAAGCTCAACCAGAGCACTTCCAAACCACTTGTCCACAAGCTCTCAAGGTCTCAACACCTCCAAGAATAGATTTTATCACACAAAACCCTCTTCCAAGCTTTCCAAAATCACCAATCAAGCTCCAATATTCACATATACACAACCTAAGCCACAATCATCATACCCATACACAACATCTCAATACCCAAACATCATAGAACAACAAATTATACTAGGGTTGAGAATCTTACCACACTCAAGTTCCAAGGAGACAAGATTAACCTTCTCCTTCAAGAGAGTTGGGTCCTATAACATCAAAGAGCCCAAAATCTCAACATTTTTGCTCATGAAACTCGAAATCAAGGCTGGAAATTCGAAGAGCAAAACGTGGCTTACCTCAAGATTGATTGTATGGGTTTTGTAGAGCTCTTCGCGGTGAACGCGTGGCCGCAAACGGTGCGGCTATCGGAGCTCTGGATCAAAAGTTATGGTGGTTTGAAGATCAACCAAGGGAGAGAACATGAGAGAGTGTTCTTCCCTTCCTCTCCACCATTTCAGCGTGTGTTTGTGTGTTGTGAGGAGAGAGAGTGCTGAAAACTAGGGTTTTGGTTTAGTTTAGTTGGGCCAAGGGCCCACTTTGGGTCCGGTTGGACCGGGTTGGCCCGTTCGGTCCAATCTTGGTCCGATTTCTATAAAATTGGTACCGAAATTCTCGTCTCAATCTCCTCTATCATATTAAGCCATAAAAATAACATTTTTGGCTTTCTAGAATAAATTCTCATTTATGGGTTAATTAGCCATTAATTAACCGGGTCTTACATCCTACCCACCTAATTGGGAATTTTGCCCACAAAATTCGAATTCAATTACCTGAGAATAAGTGCAGATAATCCGTTCGCATCTCCGACTCAAGTTCCCAGGTGTGTTTCTCAACCCCGCCTCGACTCCAAGCCACTTTGACTAATGAAACCTCTTTTCCATGCAACCGTTTGATACTAGTATCGTCAATTCTAACTGGAGCCACTGGAAGCGTCAAATCTTCTCTTAACTGAACCGATTCAGGTTCTAACACATGGCTAGCATCAGGAGTGTATTTCCGAAGCTGTGACACGTGAAACACATCGTGCAGGTTCGAAAGATGAGGTGGTAGAGCCATCCGGTACGCTACCGGTCCAATCCTCTCCAGGATCTGAAATGGACCAATGTATCGAGGATTCAACTTCTTCGCTTCAATCGCCCTACCTACTCCTGTGGTCGGAGTAACCTTCAGGAAAACATGATCTCCTTCTTCAAATTCCAAGGGCTTCCGCCTTTGATCGGTGTAACTCTTCTGGCGACTCTGCGCCGTAAGCATCCTATCTCGGATTTTCTTGACTTGTTCAGTGGTCTCAGCTATCATCTCCGGCCCCAACAAGCCTTTCTCTCCAGCTTCATACCAACATAGCGGAGATTGACATTTCCTCCCATACAATGCCTCATACGGAGCCATTCCAATGCTCGCATGGTAACTATTATTGTATGCAAACTCCACTAACGGCATATACCGATCCCAACTCGCCGGTTGATCCAAAACACAAGCTCTCAACATATCCTCTAGTGTTTGGATCATCCTCTCGGATTGACCATCTGTTTGAGGATGGTAAGTTATACTCAAGCTTAATCGGGTTCCAAAAGCTTTCTAAAATACACCCCAGAACCTCGAAGTGAAATGAGGATCTCTATCATAGATTATAGTAGCAGGTACACCATGGAGTCTCACAATCTTCTTTATGTATAACCGAGCTAGCTCCTCAAGGGTGTAAGTCATCCGAATGGGCAAAAAGTGAGCTGACTTCGTCAGTCGGTCCACAATCACCCAGATAGCATCAAAACCAGTCCTAGTCCTTGGCAATCCCGACACCAAGTCCATTGCAATACTTTCCCACTTCCATTGCAGAACCTCTAAAGGTTGCAACATCCCAGAAGGTCTTTGATGTTCAATATTTACCTTTTGGCAAGTTAAGCACTTTGAAACATATTCCGCCACATCATTCTTCATACCTGGCTACCAAAACATCGCCTTTAAATCATGGTACATCTTAGTACTTCCCGGGTGAATGGAGAATCCGCTTTTGTGTGCCTCCTTTAAGATATCTTGCCTCAAAGTGCCAACATCCGGCACAATGATCCTACCCTTGAATCTCCATAACCCATCTTTTTCTTCCGACACTCTCCACTGTTTTTCTTGCTCGATAGCCGGTAACACCTTCCATAACGCTTCATCATTTTCATGAGCCTTTAGGAGCTCGGACTTAAAATCACTCGAGATTTCTAATCGGCTCAAACACAAGGTTCCAGATACTTCTTGAGCATCAATTTTTAGACTCTCGAATCCCTTGAGCAACTTCTCCTCTTGAAGCATCATCCAAGCCGCATATAACGACTTCTGACTTAACGCATCCGCCACTACATTTGCCTTTCCCGGATGGTAATTCAACTCAAAGTCGTAGTCCTTCAATAATTCCATCCACCTCCTTTGCCTCATATTAAGCTCTTTCTGATCAAAGAGATATTTCAAGCTCTTGTGATCGTAGAAGACTTGGAACTTAACCCCATAGAGATAATGCCTCCACACCTTCAAGGCAAACACGACCGCAGCGAGTTCCAAATCGTGCGTAGGGTAACTAACTTCATGAGGTCTCAACTGTCGTGAGGCATACGCCACCACATTATGATGTTGCATCAGCACGCATCCTAGACCCTTTAGTGAGACATCACAGTACACCTCAAATGGTTCGTTCGGCTCAGGTAACACCAACACAGGTGCAGTGGTCAACTTTTTCTTCAATGCCTGAAAGCTTTCCTCACACTCAGGAGTCCAAACAAACGGAGTGTCTTTGCAGGTTAATTTTGTCAACGGCAAGGCTAATTGCGAAAAGCCTTTGATGAACCTTCGATAATAGCCAACTAAACCCAGAAAACTCCTTATCTCGGTTACTGTGGTTGGTTGCCTCCAATCCATCACATCTTCCACCTTAGTTGGATCTACGGCTATTCCCTTCTTACTCACCACGTGACCCAAAACCTTTACCTCATCCTTCCAAAACTCACACTTAGACAGTTTCGCATAGAGTTTCTTCTCCTTTAGAATTTGCAACACGGTCCTCAAGTGTTCCGCATGCTCTTCTTCAGTCTTGGAGTAAATTAGTATGTCGTCAATGAAGACAACAACGAATTTATCCAGGAACGGACGGAACACTCTATTCATGTAATCCATGAATACTGCAGGAGCTTTCGTCAACCCAAAGGACATTACAGTGTACTCGTAATGACCATAACGAGTCCTGAAAGCGGTCTTAGGGATATCCTCACCCCTCACCCTTATCTGGTGATAACCAGATCGCAAATCGATCTTGGAGAAAACCCCAGCTCCTTGTAACTGATCCATGAGATCATCAATTCTCGGCAATGGGTACTTATTCTTTATGGTGACCTTGTTCAACTGCCTGTAATCCACACAGAGTCGCATACTTCCATCTTTCTTCTTTACCAGTAACACTGGAGCACCCCACAGGGAAACACTTGGCCGGATAAAGTTCTTACCCAACAATTCCTCTAACTGAGACTTTAGCTCGGCCATCTCTAATGGTGACATCCTATAAGGAGCACTTGAGATTGGTCCCACCCTAGGCACCAATTCAATAGCAAACTTGACCTCTCGATTAGGTGGAAATTTCTCAATATCATCAGGAAACACTTCCGAAAACTCACACACTACCAGAATCTGATCCAACCTTTGGTCATCACCCGAAACACCCACGGTTAACAATAGGATACCCTGACATTCGATTCCGGAACAGTTCACCATCATCGAATTCAAGTAATAATTATTCACCATGACCGGCCCTCCTGTATCCTCCGGCATAAAGTACACCGACTTTGTAGAACAATCAAGTAGGACATGGTTCTCAGATAACCAGTCCAATCCCAAGATAAGATCAAGACCGATCATCGGTAAGCAGATTAAGTTATGGACAAAATCACGCGGCTTGAACCTAAATGAAACTTTCGGGCATCCTAGCCTAGTTACCATGGCTTCATGGGTAGCATTATATACTTTTAGGTCATAACCTAAGGTTACGATCTTCAATCCTAACTCATGGGCTTTCTCAAATGCAATGAATGAATGCAATGCTCCCGAATCAAATAAAGCATTTAAAGTTTGACCAGCCATTTCACAGTTACCTCGAATGAGTGTCTCGGATCCCTCTGCACCCCTAGCTGAGGTGGTGAACACCCGACCGGTCTGTTGTGCTTTCCCATCACCTTGCTTCTGCTGCTCCGGACAACTTGCGGCTCTATGCCCCGCCTTTCCACAATTGTAGCACAAACCCCATCCGCCCTTGCATGGTACTCCCGGATGGTGACTCCCACACCTAGTACAAGCTTGATCATTCTGAGGCTGCTTCCCAAACCTTTTCTCTTGGGAGTAATTGTTGTTGGGCCTCCTAAAGGGACCTCCCCTCTTGAAAGGCGGACCTCTAGGTGCAAAACTCTTCCCTCGGTTCTGTGGAAATGATCCTTTGTGACTTCCTTTCTCAGTGGCTGCCCTCTTCACACACTCTTCAGCAACCCTACACATGTTCACCAACTCGGAGAAAGTCCTAATCTCCATTGGCCCCACCGAATCAAAAATATCGCTCCGGAGTCCTCCTTCGTACTTAATACACTTCCATTCCTTATATTCCACCGGAGTCCCTTGACACATACAAGAGAATCTGAACAGCTCCTCAAACTTGTCAGTATACTCAGATATGGACATAGTACCCTGCTTCAGCTGCAACAATTCAAGCTCCTTGGCCGTCCTGGCAGAAGTCGGAAAGTACTTCTTATAGAACTCCTCTTGGAAGACATCCCAGGTGATATAATCATCACCCTGCTGCAGGAGGCGTCGGATTCCTTGCCACCAATGCGACGCTTCCCCAGTGAGCAAATAGGTAGCGAACTCCACACACTGCCCTTCAGGTACCACCTGCGCTTGCAGTGCTCGTTCCATGGCCTGAAACCATGTATCGGCCTCAATCGGGTTAGTGGTTCCCTTGAACTTAGGTGGATTAACCTTCAAAAAGTTTGTCAGTGTCATCGGGCCCTGAACTCCACCTCCGTCATTACCATGGTTGTTCATCTGTTGACCAAGAGCCTCAGCAGTGGCTTGCATAGCAGCAGCCATGTTCTCCAATGCAGTCATAAAGTTCACCGGGTCATTAGGGTTAGTCTCTGGCGCACAAGCATTCGTATGACCGCTCCTACGTCCTCTACCGCATCCACGAGGCGCCATCTGGTTCCTATACATACCAAACAATCGATATTAAGTTGATCAGTCTCAATATCAGAAGTCTAGTGCTTCAAAGTCCCAAATGTATGCTCATGAACGTTTATGCCAATTATATCAAGCAGATATACTAATAGCACATAACACACATACAGAGAATGCACAGAAGCATAGTCAGTCCGTCCCTTAGGCTCTACAGGAACGAACTGCTCTGATACCATAATGTAACACCCTACCATACAGAGTCTTATGCTTAAGTCATAATTCAGAGATGGCAAGGTATTACGACCTCTAAAACAAAAATTTAGTACGTATAGTAGTATGAATAATTGATTATAACTAGGAGCCTTTGTAGAAAAAGGGGTAAACAAAAACCGTAACTCGAACGCGCAACACTCCGATCGATAACGTAACGAACAGGGATAAGCTAACGCGAGATCATATATATACAAAGAGTGTCAAAAACGAGAATATCAAGACTCAAAGTCCGGTTGCGAAGATAACCGGTCCGAGCATAGTAATATATACATATAATAAAATAAGGAAACCCCAAAGGAAACCCAAAGGGACACAAATACAGAACCCTATTCTCCAAAAATCTCCTATAAGAAGAGTCATCACAGTTTGTATTATTTAGTGGAGATAAAAGTATCTAAACAAGATATATAAACCAAAACAGAGTCCCGAGAACAAAGGATCTTCACTATTCCAGAAGTCTTTAGCATGCCTCAGCGAGAAACCTCACGTCCTGCATATGAAAACCACAAAATCCGCATGGGTGAGAACCAGAGGTCCCCAGCATGGTAACAGCTTCCACATATATAATACATAATAATAGAGGAAAGCCGAAGGCAATCCTAGAACTTCCTCCAGATAATATCAAAGCTTATAAACAAACTAAACCGTAAGTGGCAACTGACTAAAGATCCTTCAGTCTAACTAATACTTCCCTTTCCAATTCCTTCAGACCTCCCAACCACCAGCAGGAGTATAATATATCAAACACAGTTATATCAGACAAGAGATTTACAAATAGGAACAAATAAGGCATTTAGACAAGTAGCAAGTAATATGAAGTCAAATAGGCAATCTCAAACAATTCATATAGTATGCATATGATGAATGCCTGTCCCTAGTGGCTGATGATATCATCTGTCGGTTATAGAGCCAACCCGACAAGTCCTGGTAGCTAACCATTGGACTGTCCCTCTGTCGCGCATCCCCAACTCGAGTTATACTCATCATAAGCTTGATCATAATCATGATCCATATCCATCACCCTCATTGGTGAATATTTACGGGGGCGAGCTCATCCGGGCTTTTCACAGTGCCGGCCACACTTACGACATAGGGTCACAAGAGCTTCGAGTCTCTACCTGGAGCACGTGGTGGTTAGCCACTGCTTCCTCCCAGGGAAACCCTCATCTCCGATGGTGGAAGTGCAAACATTCACAATTCATTCAACAGCATATATTCATTATCTTAGCCATAATCATGGCTCCGTCGTAACACGGCAATAATCTAGCCATCCGGCTCATGGTTAAATCCATAACCAGCCAATTCATTAACAATTACGGCCCTTCGGCCCATGGCACAACAAGCACTTCCACCGCCATTCTCCGCATCTCACATAATCATCTTTGATCCTCATTGATCATTCATTTTTCTCTTGCTTCACTCGCAAGTTATCACATTCACTAGCCCCTTGCCTCATTGCTAGGCCTATTATAATGATTTAAGACATAAGTGATGAGATCGGAGGCTTAGAAGTATGAAATTTTGCTTTTAAAACTCAAAAATTAACTTTGGGATGAAAACAGGACCACGAGTACGCGCACTCCACGCGCACGCGTGGATGGCCACAAAATCTCATCGACGCGCCAGCGTCATACGCGCGAACGCGCGGGTTGAAAAATAACCAAACGATGCGCGAGCATCAGCCACGCGTACGCGTGGGTGCTCTTGCGCCCCAGGCACAAAACTGGCACAACTCTGGCACAACTCTCGGAAAAATGGCTGGGCATTTGGTGCAGCGCATCGACGCGCCCGCGCACACCACGCGCACACGTGGATGGTGCTTTCTTGAAGAACGGCGCGTACGCGCCAAGTGCGCCTACGCGCGGAGGGTCATGCTGCTAAAAATTTTCTAAGTTAAAAGTTGCAGAATTCACAGATTCAACCCCCAATCTTCTGACGGACATAACTTTCTCATTTTAAATCGTTTTTCACCCATTCTTCGAACGACATGGACATCCCGGATCCAATTTCATTTTTAACAGATTTGGCACAAATCAGAGATCCGTAATCCAAGTTATGTCCCGTCAAAGCATGCCCAAAAACCATGTTTTCATACAAAACCATAAAGTGCCATTTTCAAAACAAGCCACTTTCAACTCTTTTCAAAATCAATCAAAACATGCCAATTTCATCCCTTTTCTTTGAAATCAATCAAAATGTACCAAAATCAACATCAAGCCATCCTCAACTCACACATTGATATTTTACCAAACTTCCCAAAATTACCATCCAACCCTTTTAACACTTCTCAATCAAATAGCTAAAGGACAAACACAATATCATGTCATACATCCTCCCTCATCCCAATTTCCAATAATACCATTTCCAGTCAACCATCATTATACATAATCAACATCATACTCACCATCAATATGGTACCACCCACCAATTCAACCTTAATCATTCATCAAGCATATATCACAACATGCATTTTCTCATATATCACAAAATCAAGGCATCAATATTCATAATCACATATATGATCACATCATATATCTCAACCATTTAACAACATCAACCATTCAATGCCTATCTTAGGGCCTCTAGCCTAAGTATTTCCTACCACATTACATATTAGATACGAGAAACCAAAACCATACCTTAGCCGATTTTCCAAGCTCAACCAGAGCACTTCCAAACCACTTGTCCACAAGCTCTCAAGGTCTCAACACCTCCAAAAATAGATTTTATCACACAAAACCCTCTTCCAAGCTTTCCAAAATCACCAATCAAGCTCCAATATTCACATATATACAACCTAAGCCACAATCATCATACCCATACACAACATCTCAATACCCAAACATCATAGAACAATAAATTACACTAGGGTTGAGAATCTTACCACACCCAAGGTCCAAGGAGACAAGATTAACCTTCTCCATCAAGAGAGTTGAGTCCTATAACATCAAAGAGCCCAAAATCTCAACATTTTTGCTCATGAAACTCGAAATCAAGGCTGGAAATTCGAAGAGCAAAACGTGGCTTACCTCAAGATTGATTGTATGATTTTGTAGAGCTCTCCGCAGTGAACGCGTGGCCACAAACAGTGCGGCGATCGAAGCTCTGGATCAAAAGTTATGGTGGTTTGAAAATCAACCAAGGGAGAGAACTTGAGAGAGTGTTCTTCCCTTCCTCTCCACAATTTCAGCGTGTGTTTGTGTGTTGTGAGGAGAGAGAGTACTGAAAACTAAGGTTTTGGTTTAGTTTAGTTGGGCCAAGGGCCCACTTTGGGTCCGGTTAGACCGGTTTGGCCCGTTCGGTCCAATCTTGGTCCGATTTCTATAAAATTGGTACCGAAATTCTCGTCTTAATCTCCTATATCATATTAAGCCATAAAAATAACATTTTTGGCTTTCTAGAATAAATTCTCATTTATAGATTAATTAGCCGTTAATTAACCGGGTCTTACATCCATTCTGCTGGCATATCATCGGAGATATGAGCATTAAACTCGGCAACAAAGTCGGCAAGGTATTGTGATTTGATTGAGCCTCAGAATTGGTATTTGATATCAAACTCAGATAATTCTATTGACCACTTTATTAATCTTCCAGCTAGTTCTGGTTTTGTGAGCACTTGTCGTAGCAGCTGGTCGGTTCGAACATTGATGGTATGACTCTGGAAATAAGGTCGGACTTTTGTAAAATGGGAGGATTTGAAAGATAAAGATAAAGTTCTTCTCCAAGTTCAGACTTTTGTAAAATGGGAGGATTTGAAATAATCATTTTTTAAATTTGAAAAAGTAGTTTCGTATTCATCATCACATTTGAAGTTGTTTTTTTTTTTTTGAGTGATTGAAAAAAATGGAAAGATTTGGAAGCTAAACAAGGTAATATCTTGATAAAGCAGCGAGTCTTCCTGTTAGTCATTAGACCTCTTTGACTATTTGAGGACTTTGCATGTCCAAAACAGCTCAGCATTTTTCTGAATTTGCCTCTATACCTCGGCTTGTCAATAGAAAACCGAGAAATTTAGCTCATTGGATACCAAAGGCGCATTTTTCAGGGTTTAACCTCATGTTGTATTGCCAAATTTATGTGAAAATCTCCTCAAGATCGTGCACGTGAGACTTGCCGACTTTGGTTTTGGCAACCATGTCATCAACATAGACTTCGATGTTTCGACCAATTTGCTTGGCGAACATTTTGTTCATGAGTCTCTGGTAAGTAGCTCCTGCATTCTTAAGGCCAAAGAGCATAACTTTATAACAAAAATTGCCGTATTCAGTTATGAAAGCAGTTTTATCTTGGTCTGATGGATGCATGAGGATCTGGTTATAACCAGAGTATGCATCCATAAAACTTAAAGTTAGCCTGATGAATTATCAACTAAAGCATCAATGGATGGTAAATGATATGCATCTTAAGGACATGCTTTATTTAAATCAGTAAAGTCGACGCATGCGCCATTTACCATTATGTTTCTTTACCATGACAACATTAGCTAAGCATGTTGTAAACCAGATTTCTCGAATGAAGTTGACATCAATGAGCTTGGTCCCCTCCAGGGACGCTACTTTCTTTTCGGATCCAAGGTTGCGCTTTTTCTGTGTTATAGGTCAGACTAATGAGTTAATTGCCAGTTTATGAGATATTACAGAAGGATCAATGCCTGGTATGTCAGCAGGGGTCCAAGCGAAGAGGTCGGCATTTTGTTGGAGGAATAGGACAAGTTTTTTTCCTTTTGTCAGTCTGCATTGTTAAACCTATAAAAGTGAACTTGTTTGGATCGTTAGTTAAAGTGATTTTCTCTAACTTCTCCATCAAGGTAGGACGATCTTAAAACTCGGCGTGTGGGTCTAACTTGGCTAAAGAAGGAAGCTCGAGCGAGTTGTGGACGACATTTACTTGTGCACCTATAGCTCAGTTAGGCATTTTGAGACTAATGTTATAATGATGCCGAGCTTCACGATGGTTACTATGAATTGTTGCAACAAGATTGTCCTGCACATAAAACTTCACACAGAGATGAATTGTAGATATAATTGCGCCGAACTTATTCAAAAAAGGTCGGCCAAGTATTAAGTTATAAGGACTGAAACAATCAACCACAAGGTATTGAACATCTAAAATTTGTTTAGAGGATTCTTAGCGAGTGTTTTTTGTAACTACACTGATCCCAACACGGGTACTCGTTCACCTGAAAATCTTACCAAGTCTCCAGTGGATGGCTGTAGTATGTTATTACTAAACTTCATCTTTTGAAATGTGGAGTAGAATAGAACATCGCATTGTTTCCTAGGTCCAGCAAGACTTTCCGAACTATTAGGTCTCCCAATTGAATAGAGATGACAATTGGGTTGTCTAAATTAAGTTCGGTTAAATTGAAATTTGACGGTTGGAATGTCATTTCAAGGAAGGTTGACACACTTTGATGATTGTTAATGGTGCTTTCTACAGTGAGCATAGCTCGGTAAGTACATTTGCCAGTAGAGCTTGATGCTCCACCATCGGCGAAGCCTTCAGATATGAGCTGTATGCGCTTTTTCCTTATCTCGAGAAGATTGACCTGCAAAATATGAGTCAAATTGATGTGTGTTGCGCTTTTAGATGTGGACGCTAATGTATTTGTCCAAATATCCTTGCCGAGCTAAGCGCTCAAGCAAGTCTTTGGCGATGACAGACTCATCGGTAGTGTGTCCGTGCTTCTGGTGAAAAGCACAGTAATTTGTCTTGTACACATTTTTTGTATCTTGGTATATTCTGGCCTTTCGAGGAGGTTTTAGCTTCAAATTTAGTATTTCTTTGATGATTTTCTCCCTTTCGATGTTGAACTGGGTATAAGAATCATAACGTGGTGCCAGCCGGAAAGGTTTCTTGTTGTCCCGAACTTTATCGTCATCCTTACTGTTTTGATTCTTCTCATATTTCCGAGCTTGGCATAGCTCTTAGATTTCCATTTGACCTTTAGCCTTTTTCGTGAAACTCGACCAAGTTTTTGGGTTTGGCCACTATGATAGTTTCTTGGAACTTTTCTGGACAGAGTCCACTCTTTATAGCATGCAGGTGCACCTCGGGGTGGAGGTTTGGAATGCTCATTGCCACTTTGGTGAAGCGGGTGATATAGTCCTTTAATCTTTCGTGCTGCCCTTGCTTGATGGTGTTCAGATAGTCAAAATCATGTAAATAGAAGGAAAATGCAGTGAACAGATTCTCGAATTGCTTGGCGAGCTCCTGAAAGCTTGGAATTGAATCTACAGGAAAAGATGAAAACCAATCAAGTGCAGACCGTCTAAAAAGATAGGAAAACAATGACATAGAATAGGATCAGAAGCACTGTTTACGATCACCAGAGATTGGAATTTCTTGATGTGTTTTTTTGGGTCTCCTATGCCATTGTAGGGAGTCAATGTGAGTGGTAAGGTGAAGTTCCTAGGCAGTTTGAAACTCATAACATCGGCCGTGAATGGACCAACAACGTTGTCCAATTCATCATCATCATCATTTTGCTGGTTTTCCTCTGGTTATTGAGTTTTCAAAATGTGTGTTGGATCGAAATGTTCTTCATCGTCTTCTGGCTGCTCATTGTTATTATTTTCAATCCGAGTATTGGTTAGCTCGGCTATTTGATTCACCATTCGCTGATTTTCTTCCGTCATGCGCTGATTAGCCTGTTGTAACTCCGTTACCATTCGAAGAAGCTTAGATGGTGTGGGGGGAGGCAGGTCAGCCATGAGCAGGTATGGGAGTTTTAGGACCTATAGAAAGAAGGGTTTTTATCTTGAGGCCCCACGGTGGGAGCCAATTGTTCTTGTGGAGGTTGACTAGTGTATAGCTCGTCCGCCGGTGAATACTTGTAAGCTTTCCATCAGGATAAGGTATACATCAGCAGTGAGAGAACAAAAGGTAGGTACCTGTAAAAGGTACTCCGACGCTCAAGTCAGTAAGCGAGTAATAAGTTTTGCAGAATAATGAATCAAATAAACGTTTTACCTCCTTTTTATATCTTGGGATGAAGCATCGACAATTATACTCTTGAATAATTAGCATTAATGGAGAGTAATAACATATCAGGACGTTATAATATTTCTTTTGATGTTCATTATTGATAACTAATCTAAAAAGTATATTATCAAATTATAGCATTAAGAATGAGTTATAACGGCCATATCAATATTTTTTTTTTATTCTCTTCACTCACAAAACTATTTTATCATAGAATTATCCACAACATATATAGAATGGAACAATATGTCGTTAGGTACTTTGAATTCGCTCTTCTAAAAACAAGAGCTACATTGTTCGTTTAGAGACTTTTTACTTAAAAGATATGGGATTTGTAATAAGAAAATACTGAGTCGAGTTTAATTGTCCAAACAAAATTAAATTTGAGTCAGGAAAAGTGAGCTTCCTTTATAATAGTTATTTTATAACACAATTTATTCCATCTTAATGATCCTTCTAAAACGTTGTTTCATTAATAATAATAATAATAATAATAATAATAATAATAATAATAATAATAATAATAATAATAATAATAATAATAATATTTTGGAAGAGATACCAAGGTGTCCTATTTTACATTGATGATGACCATGTATAATAGCTTCATTAGTGATTAACAAAAGAAAGGATAAAATATTGCTTTAGTTTCTAAGGTTTGAGCCAAGTTATAATTTTGTTCTTAATATTTAAAATATTTTATTTTTATCCTAAATATTATATTTTATCCCATTTTAATCCTTAGTCAAAATTAAAATTTTCTTGTTAAAAATATTCTTTCTTTTGTTATGATTCTCTTTTAGGTACCATAAAAAAATAGGGTACTTTTAGAAGAAAATTTTTTTATTTTAACCAAAAATTAAAATAAGACAAAAAAATATTTAAAATAAAAATAGAATGTTTTAAATATTCGAAAAAAACTAATATAAAAACTATTCGTCCAACGAAAATAATCCTTGAGATGTCACTGGATATGACGTTTAGCTAGAAACCTAAATGTTTGATAAAAGAAATTCAGAGATCGATTTTTACTTTCACTCGAAAATGTTATATGCCAATGTAATTTTGGCATAAATGTATCATGAATTGAAGGCAGCAGCTTGCATTTTTGCCAATAGGATGACGATGACCAGATTAAAAGTTAAAAATACTTCCTCAAATGTTCTTTTTTTTTTTTTTGATAGGACACTTGCTCAAATGTTAATCCAGCAAAATAACAAAATAAATGAAAAAAGAGCAAAATTTATATTTTCACCAAAGTCTACACATTTTTACGTCAACACTTTCAAGTATGAGAAATTATTGAACTCTTTTGTAATACATTTATGTGTGCTGCAAAACTTTTGCAACCTTCTAACAGAAACAAGTTTGCACATAAACAGACACCACATGGCCGAGGTGTTGCACCAATGGCCAATATGTTGGCCTCACAGAAGCCACATCTTAGGTTCGAATCCCAGCTATAGCTGGATAGTGATAGAACCTTTAATGGGTGTGTGAGTGGGTGTGTGTTGTGTAACCTAGAATTGGGGGTTGTCCAATTCACCGACCAAAAAAAAAAAAAAAAACAGACACCACGATGCATGCAGTTACGGGTGGTAAACGGGTCAAAACCTGTCAGGCCGGCCCGCATAACCCGCCAAAAAAGACGAATTGGGCTGGAAATTTAAAACTTCTAAACTTAAAAAATCCGTCTAACCCGTAACACCTAACCGTAAACTTTGGCGGGTTTTCATGGCGAATCAGGCGTCTTTTTGGTTAGAGTTTTTTTTTTTTACAAATTTCTATGATATTCATTTACAAGAGGATGAAGGTGATAATTGAAGATGTTCTAAGTTATATTTTAAATTATATTTTATGTTTGATTAATATAAACTTAGAGATGTTTAATTATATATTTTAGACACTGTTTTGCTTTAGAGTTTGGACAATATTAATTTTATTATTTTGTTTCAAAAAACTTGTTTTATGATTATGTTTATTACATATTTATAATTATAAAAACTTTAATGTTTGTAAATTTAAAAATTATAAATTTATTAAAATAATTATAAAATTATATATATTATTTAATATTTAGTAGTTTATACAAAAAAAAAAAAAGAGTTTTGATAGGCTTGACCCGCTAACCCACTGTTAAACGGGACTTGACCCGCTAACCCACCATTAAACGGGACGAGCAGGACCACCTCACGGGACTTGACCCGCTAACCCACCATTAAACGGGACGAGCAGGACCACCTCAGTAGGTGGGGCAGGACGGACTTCCCTTATTGCCACCCTACATGCAGCATAGTCTATACTGGGTGTTTGAAAACACTTTCAAAATTGTATCCACAACTTCTTGCACCAATTTCTCTTCACATTACTAACTCGGTGACAAACACAGGAACACTTCAGAATCATTACATAAAAAGCATTGGTTTCAACTTTTATAAGAGAATAATATCAACCTCATAAACACTGATTTCATTCGCTGGGTTAAACTATGGACATAAACATAAGCAACATCATAACAATACTAATGTCTCACCCAGAATGTTACACACATACACACAACAAACTGAAGACGTTGTTGCCATTGTAACAGAAAAAAAGTGGAGATGGGGATCATGTGAAGTGGAACTTGTCTACAAACTTGAGACACACAAAACGATTTGTTTTTGTTTTTTTGTTTTTTTGTTTTTTTTCTTTTTCGTGAGACAACCTTCTAATCTCAAGTCATTGCCAAACAATCATTCGAAGTCAACCTGAAAAAGCTTTGGAGGGATACATTTATCACATGATGGTGCAACGGCTCCTTTCTTCAGTTGGTTGCGGATTTGGTTGCTGGAACCTGTGCGACTCTGATGGATTGTATGTAAATTCAGATGTATCCAAACCATACTGCATGAGCATGATTAGTGTCAGACAACCGCATGCAATACCGTAATCATTTTTTTCATTATAATAATAATAATAATAAGTAATGATTCTGCAAGGATTGTGCCATTGTTAGATAAAAAACCATTTATGAAAATGTACCTATTTGCTAAAAGCTTTCAGTCAATAAAATATCATTGAACTTTTAAAAGCAAAATCAAGGAGGTGAGTTTGCTAATTTGCCTAAGCACCTTTCAAAGGAGTTTATAGGCAATTATACTTGTTATTGAGGAAAAAAAACAAACAAAAGAAACAAAAAACAAAACAAAGTATGAACCTTCCATGGTTCAAGAGACCTTTACCACAGTGTAATAGCACAAATGATCAATGAGCTGAGCAAGGATGAGTTTGGGTAGGTGTTCAGTTTGCTGACAATTTGTGTGCTGAAGCTTAAGCTCAAAGTCATCTTGTTGAAATGACCTTAGTTTGGTCTAATCTAACAAGTATTCATGCTCAATGAGCCAAGTTCAAACTCTATATCACCAATTCATTACTCTAACTCCCGCGAAGACAAAATCAGCTGTAATTAACCATGTTCATCAATCGGCAATCAACTGGTAAGGCCCCCAACTCAATGCACAAGGCTCCCACCTGGTGGGGACTGGGAAGGGTAAGCATACATTGTTTGACACTTTGACCTCCATAAATGGAGAGGTTTTTTGCATGATTTAAACCCGTGATTTCCAAATCACAAGGTATCAACTTTATTGCTGGGAAGTCCCACCCTCAAGCAGCAATAAAAAACACAGTCCCAGATACTAAAGGGTTTAAAAGGAAATTAAAAAAAGGATGAGTTTTTACTCAATAAAAATAGCTTAAATTATATTCTAATTACTCAATATTATATCTAATTAGGTTGCAGACTAATGAACCAAACTTGTGAAAGATAAAGAATGGGCCATTATTATGAGTTTAATTTTAGTCTCAATCCGAGACATGAGCTTAAGCTTGGTAAGCTAAAAAAACAAGCCTTGAGCTCGTCAGCCAAACTTAGCTTGTTGCCAGCCTGACACAGTTAACAGTTACACGGATGAAAAAAGAAAACAGAATCACAAACAAGAAGAATGGACTAAGTAAACTGCAGAGAAAAAAATATTGCACCTTTTCCCTCATCCGTGTACTCCATGCATCATTTCTGCTTGGGCGCTGATCAAGTGTGCCGGCAACTGGTACACCTGTTACTGGGCTAGCTGGTTTGTTATTGAGCAAAGGTTGACGGGCCTGGTGCCTTGGATTAATGTACTCTTCATCACTATCATAATCCACTTGCTTGTTTGAGGCCCTAACAATAAGTGCTAACAAGAAAAGAAGGGCCTGCAATTCCAGAAACATAACAAGGCACATCACATCCACCTTATCAATAAAATAACCAATTTACTTTCTTGATTAAAAAAAAAAAGGTCATGCCCAAAAATAAGATGGTATTACTTCGAAACATCCTTTCTAGAGGTGATTGTTGATCCTAGTGGGTGCACCTATTTTCCATGAGTATATGCACAGGACACATGGCCACAAAACAACATTGCTTTCTTTTGAATTCCAATCATATCAGTTCTTGCTTACCTCGAATACAACAATTCCAAGAGCAACCCACCTCACAATATCCCAGTTCTCTCTTAGAAATCCGTATACCATATCAAAATATCCCGTTTCATCTTGTGGAATTTCCTGAAAGAAATATAATCTGTAATTTGCTGAATATAACATCAATTTCACACCCCAGTTAAACATTGAAAGAAATTACCTTTTTCCAGCCTTTGTCGAAAAATATAACGGCTGCAAAAGCCAGCTCTAGCAAGATCAATAGTATCACCAAAAATGCATACTTTGCTGGGTTAAGGAAATAGTCATTCCTTTGAGATAAATATATTAAATAGTTCTAATTAAAACAGAAAGAGAGTGTGGAAGAGATTATTCATCTCATGCTTTTGTATGCTAGTGGAAAATTTAGGAGCCCATTGAATATCTTGCCTACAACGAAAGACAATCTATAAGGATACACAGCTCAGGCAGCACACACTCCGTGTCATAGATGCGACACATCCAAAACAAGAAATGACAAACAGAATCGCCCCAACACCAATAAAAGCATATAAAAACCTGCATGCATGAACACAAGCAGTGAAAGAGAGTTCAATGACAGAAGCTTGAGCTCTGTCAACTTCCTCTAATAGAAGTAGCAATGTAAATGTGGCAATAACTCAATCATTGTGGTGAATGCAGACCGAATTCATGAAGCACACAAGACTACATCTGGTATTTTTCTCTAGTTGTCTTTCTTTACTCAGCACCTTAGATGTCGCTAATCTATTTAAAACCACACATTGAAGAAATAAAAGAACTTCAAATTCACATTTTGCATAGAAATCTACACAGTTAATAAGCCAAGTCCATTATTAACTTTGATTCCTTCAACCCTGGCAATAAGAATGAACCTAATGCATCATTTGCACCAAATTAGTGAAGCGTGACTAGCCCTTCTAAAGTTTTATATGTTACATAACTAAAATCTATTAGTAGCCATCCCAAATGCTTCACATTGCAGCTCTTACTGAGCTTGATCAAATAGAAATTGAATAGGTTCAACTCCTAGGTTAGCACAAAGTTCCGATTCAATTTTACGGATTATCTTCTCCAAAGTAAGTTGGAGTGAATTTTCCTTTTCTAAAATATATAAACTAAAAAAAATAAAAAATTAAAAACCAGCAAAATATTGCAGCAGCAAAATTTATAACAAAAGAATTATTATTTCCTCATTACTCTACAACTAGTCCCGCAACACATTTCTCAATTGAAAGAAAAGAGCAGCATCCATACCAAGCCTTCGGTAAATCATCATAAATGCTGTCGGAGAGATTCACAGCTACAAGCATTGGACGGCCAAGTTGAACAAGAGTCTGATCAGTAGGAACTATTAAAGTGTCATGTGGATGGTTATTGTATTGAACCAGCAGATAAATCCCATAGCCCACCATGGCCAGACCAGCAAGGGACATAAAGAAGTTCAGAACCTTCAGAAGGCACTCCCAGCAACCCTTACAACCCATCCTCCCCTACCTATAATACCCTTCAACTCCTCAACCAGAATTCAATAATGTGACCAATTCCAACTATAATTTCTGGGGGAAAAAAACAAAAGGCATTTCCATCAGTACTAATGTCAAATAAGACCAGTAATTCAAGCAGTCAGATTCAACCTTAACAGAGACGCTGATGTCTTAACTAATGCTCCATATACAACCTTAACAAGCACAAAAAACAATGACAATCACTTAGTCACATATATTTTCAACCTTAGGGGTTCTAAGAAGACAATTGTCTAGGTCAATTGCTCTGGTATATTCTAACCCATAACCTTATTTTTTCTCATTCTTTATTCAGAAACATAATCACCTAAGAGAAAATGTTATGTCACTGAAATCAATAACATTGTTATAATTTTCCAATATGAATAATTAGGATGTCCCCAATTATTTATTTATTTATTAACATTGACCATGTTAGTTATGAGACTATCGACCAAAATTCCGACAGAATCTAGCTCAGGAAATTCGTAAGGATGCAATCTACCAAAAAAAATAAAAAAATAAAAAATAATCAACTAAGAGAAAATGTAAAAGGTTAAAATTAAAATCAAAAGAAAGGTAAGAAAAAAACAAAATGTTGATGAGAGCTGCGATACATAGAAGTGAGAATCACTCACAGTTAGAACTCCGATTGACAAAGCTTTCCCTTTTTCTGATCCTCTCGCTTCTCGAAATCGCTCAAATATAGAAAATGGAACAGCAAAGAAAGAAAAAAGAAAACGGTGACCGGAATATCAATGATTAGGAAAAAGAAAATACAATTAAATTTAATTAACTTAAATGACATTAATACCCTTGTGTGTTGCTGGTTTGGCACCCCGAACACACATTGGCGTTAAACAATTCTATTTTTCTTGTAATTTTAGCAAACTTTCAATTAATTCTTCCCCGTTTAAAAGCTTATAATTGATTTCCTGTACTAGATAAAAATTGTTAATTAATTCTTAACTAGTTAGCTTTTAAAAAGTCATAATAATATTATAATATTTGGTTTTATAATATTTTATAAATTATTTCACGTCAAATACAAAAATAAATGTTCGAATAACATTTCATATTTTTAAATAAAAATAGTTAGTAATGATCTAATTAAAAAAATCTAATACATGAATTTACTAAAAAATTTTAAATTGTAAAGACTTAATTAAAAATTTGATAAAATTATAAAGACTGATCGAATAATTAAACATAAAAAATAAATAAATTTAAAAATAATTATTTTTATTTTTCTTTTCAAGATTTAAGTTTTATAAATTATTTGTTAATTTCTCACCATAAATAACCATTTAAAAAATAATATAATTAAATAAAACTTTTAAAATATTATATATTCTCAACCTATTAAATAAAACTCAATTTTTAACTCTTTAAATATTTACACAATTATTTCTACAATCATATTATATACACCAAAAAATTAATCATCATATTATATGACCAATAATTTTATAACTCAAGTACACCTAATATAAAGAAATTAATTAATTATGTAAGTTCTTTCGTTTTCTGAAAGAGCAATAATAATTAAAATTATGTTATTATTGATTATATATTTATTAGCTAAAAAATTGTTTAGTCTATCTTTTTTTAATTATAAATAATTAAATATATAATTTGTAAATTAAATATTTTTTGGTGTACATAATGAAAGAAAAACAAAGAAAAGAAGAAAAAACAGGATTCAGGAAAATATAAATTAAGTTATGTCTTTTTGAAAAAAAATATTGTAATATTAGCATAGGATAAATCCTATCTATTACATTAGTATTTTTGCGAGCTCTATTCTTTGTCATTTGGGTCATGTCCACACCAAATAATTGATATTAAGGTGATCAGTTTCAATGTTTTAAGTCTAGTGCTTTGAATTTCTAAAATTATACTTATGAACAGTTATGCTATATTTATCATGTAGATATCCTAAACAACATAAAAACACAACTCAGAGTATACTCAGAAACATAATTAGTCCATCTCTCAGGCTCTACAAGGACGAACTGCTCTGATATCATAAATGTAATACCCTATCAATGATAGCGAGGCATTATGACACTTAGAAAAGAAAATACATATATGGTTATAAAAAGATAATATTATAACTAGGAGCCAGTAAAAAAAATTTAAACATCGAAAACTGTTAAACACACACGAACGTGTTAAATCGATAACATCGTATACAAAAATGGAATACATCATGAGTCCAAAGTGAAGATACATAATAACATATATACATGTTAATTATTAGTCTCGACCCGCGAAGAAAAGCCGGCTAAAATATTATAATACTAGGGAATATACAAAATAGAAAGGTTATTTCTCCAAATAAAAACCTCTAAGAGGAATATATAGTCATGTACAACAAAGTTTTAAAAGTGGAAAAATCTCTAGTATCAAAACAAAATATCACAAAAGAATCCTCTTCGCGTCATCACCTGAAATCCCACACTCTCAACGAGGTGCGTTGCGTCCTGCATCGAAAAAACAAGAAATTCACGATGGGTGAGAACCCGAAGGTTCCCAGTAGGATAACAGTTTCGAATAAAGACTGCAAAAGAAAATACGAACCCTCGAAAAAATCCTGATCTCCAACTTCGCAGGAATCCAAGCTTAGGGTCTTAACTAATTCATGCAGGGTATAATTGCTAAGGTAAGAATATTTTAATCTACCACCAATCTTATCCATTCTCAACAATCATCATCATTAATTTTAATCTCTATTCTTTTAATAAAAATGCAAACACACACACAAGCAATCATACCAAACAATGACAAATAAGAATATTTAGAACAAGTAATACAATTAGCAGTTAAACAGGACTATCAACTAGGCAAACCAAAACAATTATGCACACCCAAGCAATGGCAAACAAATGCACATGATGCATGCATGTCCTACTGGCCGTGAGCTCATGTGTTGGTTATACTGCCAGACTTGACACATCTGGTAGCTAACCCAGAAATCATCTCTCTTTTGTGCATCCCCAAGAGGAATATTCTGGACTTATCACAAGCCGGTCTTAGGAGAGAGAGTGCCCTGTCACGTCTTGGGAGGGAGAGTGCTCTGTCATCTTCTCACTGGGGACATCACCCGGACTTATCACAAGCTGGTCTTAGAAGGGAGAGTGCCTTGTCACGTCTTAGGAAGAAGAGTGCCCTGTCACATTGCAATCAGAGAGAATGTAGGAAAATTTATATCCTGGATTTATGTCAAGCCGGTCTCGGCAGGCAAAATGCCCTGTCACGTTTTGGGAGGGAGAGTACGCTGTCACCTTCCACACATCTACACCACAACTCCGAGTAAGTGGGACAAAACTACCATCCATGCCCGGTGTCGATGCCCCATCAACCTAGCAAGCGGGACAAACCCACGTCCTTGCAATGCAAGCGGGACAAAACCCTCGTCCTTGCCAATCAGTAATCAAATTTAAATCATAATCATACAAGTAGGACAAAATCCACATCCTTGCAAATCAATCATCCATCATAATCAATTTCATCAATGACATAATTAACCATCATCAATCATAATTTCACTTCTCATCATAATTATCATATCAAATCATATTTTGGTCGTAACCTCAAATCAAACCTAATATCTCATCATCTCTCTCATGATAAACAAAATTCTCCTCATGATCATCAATAAAATATCTTCATGATCGATTATTCACAATCAAACATAACTATTGTTATAACCAAGACTATAACAAAAACAAAATCACAATTTTATATAATCGTATTTATCACAGAAATAATTATTCTTGAGCTATGAGCGGGATAAAACCACCATCCTCACCGTGGGCAGAACAAAACAACCATTTCCATATAACAATGCACTGAGCAAGCGGGACCTTATCACTGTCCTTTCCAGGAAAGTAATCAATATCACATTTACAGCAAATTTACAATTTCAACCAATTTCAGAGGATATAACCCATCATAACCCCAATCCTTTATTAAAGTAATCAACCTCCTCAATTCGTGAGCGGGACTATGCTACCGTCCTCACCGGGGGTGGGACGAACCACTATCCCACAACATTTTAAAAGATTTCATTTTACAAGATTTATAGGGAAGTAATCCAATTTAAATTCATTAATCTCATCCCCAATACAACCAAGGTTAAAAATATGATTTTCAGAGTTCATACGGAAGTTATAGAGGGTTACGAGCTTGCCAAAAAGGTTTAATAATTCAAAAATAGCATTTTTGAAAAAGCAGTACTGTAACACCCTACCATACAGAGTCTTATGCTTAAGTCATAATTCAGAGATGGCAAGATATTACGACCTCTAAAACAAAAATTTAGTACGTATAGTAGTATGAATGATTGATTATAGCTAGGAGCCATTGTAGAAAGAGGGTAAACAAAAACCGTAACTCGAAAGCGCAACACTCCGATCGATAACGTAACGAACAGGGATAAGCTAACGCGAGATTATATATATACAAGGGAGTGTCAAAAACAGGAATATCAAGACTCAAAATCCGGTTGCGAAGAGAACCGGTCTGAGCATAGTAATATATACATATAATAAAATAAGGAAAACCCCAAAGGAAACCCAAAGGGACACAAATACAGAAATCTAATCTCCAAAATCTCCTCTAGAAGGAGTCATCACAGTTTGTATTATTTAATGGAGATAAAAGTATCTATGCAAAACATATAAACCAAAACAGAGCCCCGAGAACAAATATCTTTGCTAATCCGGAAGTCTCCAGCATGCCTTAACGAGAAGCCTCGCGTCCTGCATCTGAAAACCACAAAATCCACATGGGTGAGAACCAGAGGTCCCCAGCATGGTAACAGCTTCCACATATATAATACATAATAATAGAGGAAAGCCGAAGGCAATCCTAGAACTTCCTCCAGATAATATCAAAGCTTATAAACAAACTAAACCGTAAGTGGCAACTGACTAAAGATCCTTCAGTCTAACTAATACTTCCCTTTCCAATTCCTTTAGACCTCCCAACCACCAGCAGGAGTATAATATAGCAAACACAGTTATATCAGACAGGAGATTTACAAATAGGAACAGATAAGGCATTCAGACAATTAGCAAGTAATATGCAGTCAAATAGGCAATCTCAAACAATTCATGTAGTATGCTTATGATGCATGCCTGTCCCTAGTGGCTGATGATATCATTTGTCGGTTATAGAGCCAACCAGACAAGTCCTGGTAGCTAACCATTGGACTGTCCCTCTGTCGCGCATCCCTAACTCGAGTTATACTCATCATAAACTTGATCATAATCATGATCCATATCCATCACCCTCACTGGTGAATATTTACGAGGGCGAGCTCATCCGGGCCTTTCACAGTGCCCAGCCACACTTACGACATAGGGTCGAAAGAGCTTCGAGTCTCAACCTGGAGCACGTGGTGGCTAGCCATTGCTTCCTCCCAAGGAAACCCTCATCTCCGATGGTGGAAGTGCAAACACTCACAATTCATTCAACAGCATATATGCATTTATACTTAGCCATAATCACGGCTCCGCCGTAACACGGCAATAATCTAGCCATCCGGCTCACGGTTAAATCCATAACCAGCCAATTCATTAACAATTATGGCCCTTCGGCCCATGGCACAACAAGCACTTCCACCGCCATCCTCCGCATCTCACATAATCATCTTTGATCCTCAATGATCATTCATTTTTCCCCTTACTTCACTCGCAAGTTACCACATTCACTAGTCCTTTTTCTCATGCTAGGCATATCATAATGATTCAAGACATAAGTGGTGAGATCGGAGGCTTAGAAGTATGAAATTTGGCTTTTAAAACTCAAAAATCAACTTTGGGATGAAAACAGGGCTACGCGTACGCGCACTCCACGCGCACGCGTGGATGGCCACAAAACTCATCGACGCGCAAGCGTCAAACGCGCGGGAGCGCGAGCGTCAACCACGCGTACACGTGGGTGCTCTTGCGCCCCAGGCACAAAACTGGTACAACTCTGGCACAACTCTCTGGAAAATGGCTGGGCATTTGGTGCAGCGCATTGACGCGCTCGCGCACACCACGCACACGCGTGGATGGTGCTTTCTCGAAGAACGGCGCGTACGCGCCAAGTGCGCCAACGCGCGGGGGGTCATTCTGCTAAAATTTTCTAAGTTAAAAGCTGCAGAATTCACAGATTCAACCCCCAATCTTCCGACGGACATAATTTTCTCATTTTAAATCATTTTTCACCCATTCTTCGAACGGCATGGACATCCCGGATCCAATTTCATTTCTAAATAAATTTGGCACAAAACAGGGATCTGTAGTCCAAGTTATGTCCCATCAAATTATGCCCAAAAACCATGTTTTCATACAAAACCATAAAGTGCCATTTTCAAAACAAGCCACTTTCAACTCTTCAAAATCAATCAAAACATGCCAATTTCATCCCTTTTCTTTGAAATCAATCAAAATATACCAAAATCAACATCAAGCCATCCTCAACTCACATATTGACATTTTACCAAATTTCCCAAAATCACCATCCAACCCTTTTAACACTTCTCAATCAAATGGCTAAAGGACAAACACAATATCATGTCATACATCCTCCCTCACCCCAATTTCCAATAATACTATTTCCAATCAACCATCATTATACATAATCAACATCATACTCACCATCAACATGGTATCACCCATCAATTCAACCTCAATCATCTATCAAGCATATATCACAACATGCATTTCTCATATATCACACAATCAAGGCATCAATATTCATAATCACATATATGATCACATCATATATCTCAACCATTCAACAACATCAACAATTCAATGCCTATCTTAGGACCTCTAGCCTAAGTATTTCCTACCACATTACATATTAGATACAGGAAACCGAAACCATACCTTAGCCGATTTCCCAAGCACAACCGGAGCACTTCCAAACCACTTGTCCGCAAGCTCTCAAGGTATCAACACCTCCAAGAACAGATTTTATCATACCAAACCCTCTCCCAAGCTTTCCAAAATCACCAATCAAGCTCCAATATTCACATATGCACAACCTAAGCCACAATCATCATACCCATACACAACATCTCAATACCCAAACATCATAGAACAACAAATTATACTAGGGTTGAGAATCTTACCACACCCAAAGTCCAAGGAGACAAGATTAACCTTCTCCTTCAAGAGAGTTGGGTCCTATAACATCAAAGAACCCAAAATCTCAACATTTTTGCTCATGAAACTCGAAATCAAGGCTGGAAATTCAAAGAGTAAAACGTAGCTTACCTCAAGATTAATTGTATGAGTTTTGTAGAGCTCTCTACGGTGAATGCGTAGCCACAAACGGTGCGGCAATCGGAGCTCTAGATCAAAAGTTATGGTGGTTTGAAGATCAACAAAGGGAGAGAACTTGAGAGAGTGTTCTTCCCTCCATGGCCTCCATTTTAGCGTGTGTGTGTGTAACAAATGAGGAGAGAGAGTGCTGAAAACTAGGGTTTTGGTTTAGTTTAGTTGGGCCAAGGGCCCACTTTGGGTCCGGTTGGACCGGTTTGGCCCGTTCGGTCCAATCTTGGTCCGTTTTCTATAAAATTAGTATCGAAATTCTCGTCCCAATCTCCTCTATCATATTAAGCCATAAAAATAACATTTTTGGCTTTCTAGAATAAATTCTCATTTATGATTTAATTAGCCGTTAATTAACCGGGTCTTACAAGTACAATCGTGCATACGCGGGAATCTTGGTTCGGCAACTAATTCTGCAGAATTCTGCATAATTCAGTTTTAACCACCGATTTTCAAACACCCATAACTTTTTCACCAAAAATTATTTTCCCTCCATTCTTTGACGGTCTTAAAATAGACATTTTCAATTTTAAAGTTCATCAATTTTCAAGTTCCGAGTGCCAAGTTATGGCCCTCCAAAGTTTGATCAAAATTTACCAAAAACACATTTTCTGCAACACCCAAAACAACCCTTTTCAAAACCATTTTCTTTTGCAACCAATATTCAATTCTCGCCTTAACCATCATACAACTTTCATCCACTTAAAATCACACAATTTGACACTTCCAAAATCTCAATCTTACTCACCCTTAATCTTATTCCTCACGAAAAGTTTCCAAACAAACAATAATATCCACTCCAAATTCAATTATATATATATATATATATATATATATATATATTCCTCAAAAAAAACTCCAATTCCAACAATCATACCACAACACATCAAACACCCAACTTCATCTCACTCTTAAATTTTATCTTCATACAATCCTCTAAATAACAACAATCAATCTTTTCAAATTTAATTTCATATATTCATCATAAACCACTCTAATTTTCAATAATTCAAACATAACACCAACACATACCAAACAAGAGAAATTCAATCATTCAAGGACTTCGGTCATTTTCATTCAACATCTAATATCATACAAAATCATACATTCATACTAAAACATCATCAATAACAACATCAATTCATCAATATCTTAAGGTCAATTAGCCTAGGTTTTCACATAGCATTATATAGATTATCCAAAATCAAAACCCGTACCTTATTTGATGGCGGTCCCAACCTCTTGAGTCTTTTTCTTCGGCCAATCTAAGTCTCAATCAATTCCTCACCAATCCATGCTTCAACCAACTCTATTCAATTTTATTCTATATGAACATGTGTCAAAATCCATTAGAAATTGAGTTTGAGCTTACACGCAAAAGTTACATAGAAACGTAGAGGAAATTGAGAGAAATGCGTAGCCGCAAACAGATTGTTGATCGGAGCTCTGGTTTGTGAGAAAAGTGGATTTAAAGGCGGAGAGTGAATAGTGTTTTGTGTGATTTCTTGCCTCTCTTCTCTCAAGCTCGAACCTTTCTCTCAAAATTTGGCAAATTGTGTGAAATTAGGGGATGGAGTCACGTTTTGACTCTTTTAAGTGAGGGACATTTTTGTTCTTTTACCTATAGGCCCCACTTAGGATCAAAATTTTAAAGATAAGTATTTTGATTTGTATTCTAAATATTTTTTTTGGTTATTTTTACACTTTTATTTTTCTCATACACAGTACCGGACAGACCTATGTGTGTACAGTTAATTATAATATCAGTACACATTTTGCCATAAATAATTATATTTTCGTGCTCCAAATAATTTTGTAAGTTCAAATTTTATCTATAAATTTTTAAATTATAAAATTTAAATTTTTCAACCCAGACCAGGCGGTTTAAACCCTCTTAACTCAATCTTAATTACATAATTAACTTGTTAATATTTTTCCGGCTTACAGATGGTGCCACATAGTTGCGGTTGGAAAGGCTTCATGTAAGCTTAACCAAATTAGGATCTTTAATTTTTCTGGAATTTTAAGTCTCTAAAGCCAATTCAAATTCAAACTAGTATTCCAAGTCACAGTGCGCTCTAGTAGCCAGTAATATCCTGATTTGGCTGAATATTCCTTGTCATTCTGCAATGGTTCTGCCTCGTTGTTTGTAGCTTGGTCTCTTCCATACCATAGAATCTCCATTGCAAGCCCTTCCAGAATATGTGAGTATATAAGATTAAGCTGCTAGTTATTATGCACAAGAACATTCCCAATGCAGAAATCAGATTTAGAAGTCTCAGTAAAATTCATCCTCTCACCAACGGTATCCGTTTTCATCCACGAGTAAAATTAGAAGCTATTAGTTAGAGAACCAATTTTTCACTTGAAGCTGTCTTTCAGAATAGTTGCAACTTTGACAATAGATTCTCAGATCACATACGAGTGACAAGATGATTAAATGTTAAAAATGTCCTTACCCTTAAGGTATTTATTCCTCATTACCTAAATTCACAGCTTGTTCGGATAGTGTAAGATCTGCCAAACTAGCTTGCCAAGCAGAGTTAAATTAGTTAAACGTAAGTCTCTTAGAGCAAACCCACCAAATTTCTTGAAACTTATTAAGACCGACTAAGATGATAGATGGAATCTCCTTAAAAACTACTGTTACCACTCTAAACGAATTGTCAGGAAAATTTATCAATATCATAGTAAGTAGAAAAGGGAAAAAAACTTACTTGTATTTTTTTATACCAAAATAGATGCGATAATTGATTTTGCAAGACAAATCCACATTGTTATATTCAAGAATCTACCTTTTCGCAAAGATAAGCGCGTCCTGATCTTGTCCAACAAATCATTACAATCCACTCATGATGGTCTAGAATGCCCCAAAACAACATCCAAATATTTACCTAGAGTGTTAGAGAATCAGATGAAAAAGGTCCTTGTAAGCCTCTCTTTTTTCTGCTTAGACATATTTGGAGAAGATTGTTCACAACTAATCTTCATACCTAAAGCTTTGCAGAATAAATTAAGGGTCTAAAGAGCACACTGAACTTGAGTTCTTGTAGCTTTACAAAAGAGAAGCAGGTCGTCTGTAAATATAAGATGAGAGATAGTTGAACTCCTCTGGTCACAGTCATCGGCTCCCAACTACTTGATTCAACCAACTGAGAGATAAAATACCCCAACCTCTCCATGCAGAGAACAAAAAAATAAGGCGATTAAGAGTTTCATTGCCGAAGGCTCTTTTTCAGATGAAAACTCTCCAACTTATTACCATTATACATAATAGATAGAGTAGAGGATCTCACACACCTCATAATAAGAGTAGTCACAGTTGGAAAGCCAAATCGTATTTATAAATCAAATATAAAACTAATATTTTTATCAACAAAAAAAATGAACAAAAAATTTGAGTTGATACTCAATTTGATTTCTAAATTTTTACACGAATTTCAATTTAATTACTAAAATTTTAATTACTTTTATTTAGTCTCTCAATTTTGCAAACGTTACTCATATGTTAGTCTTTTAAATAATTTTTATCACAAAAATATTATCAAAGACACAATAGATGTTTATTGACCATATTAGTGGCAACTGAAACTCTTTGCATCAATAAGTATAGATTTTTAACATATCTTTAATATAGTTATTAGAAATTTAACATAATATCTGATTATCTACATCATCTCTCTGATAACGTTTCTATGATGGAAGTTGTCACAAGAATAATGTGAGTAATATTTATAAAATTAGAAGATTAAATAGAAGCAATTAAAATTTTAAAAAATAAATTGAGGTCGAATATAACTTCACCGACTAAATTAAATATTATTTTCCAAAAGTTTGATAAAGTATGAGATCATTTTCTAATGTCTGGTCTTCAAATCCTCGTTGTTGAAAACATGATCACTTCTTCATTACTTTATTGAGTAATATTTAAAATAGGGTCTTGTTAATTATGTTCGAAGAACATAGTTTAAGAATATAATAAAAAAAATATTTTATTAAAATATATTTTAACTTTTCATATTATTAAACCACTCTTCTACCTTAGCCCATGACAACAATAAAGACGTCTCACGGCCCACAAATTCAGCCCAACAGAATACACAAATTAAATTATAATTTAGTCTTTATCTTATCTTATAGTTATCTTTATCTTTATCTATATCTTATCTTTATCTAATTTTATCTTTCATAGGCCAATACTCTATATATACTTAGTTTTACCTTCATAATTTACAATTCATTCAATCAACAATCAATAAAATTTCTTCATCTTTTTCTTTCACAATTCTTTTATTTTCCTATTCTTTCACAATTTTATTATGGTATCAGAGCTCCTCTTAAGCTCTGCTGACATCCATGGATCAAGGAGAAAGGGCACACCAGCAACTTCATCCGAAATCTCTTTTGGACCTTTCGTCAGCCCAACACTTTTCTTTCATGGCACTTCCTTTCAATGAAGAAGCTCGTCCTTCAAACCAACTTGAGCTTCTGCCAAGTCCAACTACTCATTATCTTTGTTCTTTCAATACCTTTTCTACTGTTAACAATTCTTCAAATCGAGATTCATTCTTGAATACTTGGATCATTGATTCTGGTGCCACAGATCACATTGCATCAAATTTGTCTTGGTTTATTTCTTACACACAAATTTCTCCTATTATTGTTCATTTACCAAATGGTTCTCGAACTACTGTTTCTTATAAAGGCATCGTTCAATTTTCACCATCCTTGGTTCTTCATGATGTTCTTTATTTACCTCATTTCAACTTTAATATTATCTCTGTTTCAAAAATTACTTCAGCACTCGTATGTGAACTCACTTTTTCATCTTCTTCTTGCACTCTACAGAGCAACAATTTGGGGACAATTGATTTGGCCAGAATGAGAGAGGGATTATATGTCTTTGAACCTAATTTCGGTAAAAATTCATCCACTACACACTCCATAAATTCCATCCAATCTCCACCCATTACACCTTCCAATATATGGCATTTTCGTTTAGGACACCTTTCTGGGCAAAGACTTAATCATTTACATAAACAATTTCCTTTTATCTCTATGCATCATGACGAGGCTTGTGACATTTGTCATCTTTCTAAACAAAAGAAACTTTCTTTTTCTCAAAGTTTTAACAAAGCCAATGCAAGTTTTGATTTATTACACTTTGATATTTGGGGTCCGTTTCGACAAAATTCTATTCATAATCATAAATATTTTTTTACTATTGTTGATGATTTTAGCCGCTTTACATGGGTTACTTTATTAAAATCAAAAGGAGAAGTACAGAATCA
Organism: Arachis ipaensis; assembly: GCF_059453495.1. Taxonomy (NCBI): domain Eukaryota; kingdom Viridiplantae; phylum Streptophyta; class Magnoliopsida; order Fabales; family Fabaceae; genus Arachis; species Arachis ipaensis. The sequence goes on from NC_142436.1 coordinate 36,344,980, forward strand.
AATAAAAAATTTTATTACTTTAATTGAAACACAATTCAACTCCAAAGTCAAAACTATTCGTTCTGATAATGGACCAGAATTTATTTTACCTGATTTTTATGCTTCAAAGGGCATTATTCATCAACGTAGTTGTGTTGAAACTCCTCAACAAAATGGAAGGGTAGAACGCAAGCATCAACATATTTTGAATATAGCTCGTGCTCTTATGTTTCAATCTAATTTACCATCATCTTTTTGGTCTTATGCTGTTAGACATGCTGTTTATTTACTTAATAGAGTTCCATCATCCGCAATTAATTTTAAAACACCATTTGAGATTTTACTCAATCTTCCACCAAATTATCATGACATTAAAGTTTTTGGATGCTTATGTTTTGTTTCTACCCAAATGGCAAATAGATCAAAATTTGATCCAAGAGCCAAAAAGGCTGTATTTATTGGCTTTCAATCTGGTTTTAAAGGGTATATTATTTATGCTTTAGAAGATAAAAGAATTGAGATTTCTAGAAACGTAATTTTTTATGAAAAGATCTTGCCCTTAGTCACAAAAAATGTCCAATTCCAGACACTTAGCCCAACATTGCCAAACACACCTTCTCAAAAACAAGATTCAGTTAGTCTTCCAGTTGAACCCTCACCTATACCCATTGACCCAACTCCACCTAGTTCTTTATTTTCTCCAACAACCTCTCCTTCTTCCTCACTATCGTTTCCTAACCAAGTTGAACCCATGACCACCGAATCCCTTTCAACACTAGACACCAGCCCACCATCACCTTCTCATCCCCCGTCACCTTCTTCACCACCTAAGCAACCCCATCCTCGTCATTCCGACCGGCCTCACCGACCTCCAGCATATCTCTCTGATTACTTGTGTAATTCCTCTCTCATCTCTACAAATCAATCTCCCTCAAAGTGCAAGTATCCTTTATCTTCAGTCATGTCTTTTTCTTCTCTTTCATCTTCACATAAAAAGTTTCTTTTATCTCTACATTCTGACGTTGAGCCAAAGTCTTTTAAGGACGCCAATCAACACTCTAATTGGCGTAGTGCTATGAAAGATGAGTTGGATGCTCTTGAGCTGAACAAAACTTGGCGTCTTGTTGATTGTCCTGCAGGGGTTAAGCCGGTTGGCTGTAAATGGGTCTATCGCATCAAACGCAAGCCTGATGGTTCAGTTGATCGATATAAAGCACGGCTTGTGGCTAAAGGGTTCACTCAAACTGAAGGTGTTGATTTCTTGGAAACTTTCTCCCCTGTTGTCAAGCCTGCCACTATCAGATTAGTTTTGGCATTGGCCTCTATGAAGCATTGGCCTATACATCAGTTGGATGTCAATAATGCTTTCTTACATGGGGATCTTTCTGAGGATGTTTATATGACTCTGCCACCCGGATTTATATCTCCTCGACCGAATCAATGCTGTAAGCTACTAAAGTCACTGTATGGTTTACGACAATCTAGTCGTATGTGGTATGACAAACTTTCTCATCTTTTGCTATCTCATGGATATCAGCAGACCTCATCTGATTATAGTTTATTTGTCAAATTCATTGGTGATCAAATTTCTATCCTTTTAGTCTATGTTGACGACATTGTTCTCACTGGTAATTCTATTTCTGAACTTGCTGCCATCAAGTCTATTTTACACCAACACTTCCGAATTAAAGACTTGGGCCCATTAAAATATTTTTTGGGTATTGAAGTTGCTCAATCAGAGAAGAAAATTTGCTTATCTCAGAGAAAATATTGTCTTGATCTTTTGGAGGATTCTGGTTTATTAGGTGCTAAACCTGCCTCTGTTCCAATGGATAGTACCACAAGACTATATCAAGACCAAAGTCCCTTGCTATCCGACCCTTTTGTATATCGTCGTTTGGTTGGCCGTCTTATCTATCTCACCACTACTCGACCGGACATCATGTATGCTACTCAACAATTAAGTCAATTCATGGCATCTCCTACTGAATCTCATCTTCAAGCTGCCAAGCATGTGTTACGATATCTGAAAACTAGTCCCGGCAAAGGACTTTTCTTTCCAAGGGAATCAGAAATTCAGCTTCTCGGCTTCAGTGACTCTGATTGGGCCGGATGTCCTGACACTCGGCGATCTTTAACAGGTTATTGTTTCTTCTTAGGCAGTTCTTTAGTCTCTTGGAAGACCAAGAAACAAACCACCGTTGCCCGCTCTTCCACGGAAGCAGAATATCGTGCACTTGCCAACACAACTTGTGAACTTCAATGGATAATAAATGTGTTACAATTTTTACGCATCTCTCCTATTCGCCCACCAGTTTTATATTGTGATAATCAGAGTGCTCTTCATATTGCTGCTAACCCGGTTTTTCATGAACGGACCAAACATTTAGAGGTTGATTGTCACTTGGTTCGACAAAAAGCTCAAGCTGGAGTGATGAAACTTCTCCCAATTCCCTCTTCTGGGCAACTAGCTGACATCTTCACCAAGCCTTTGTCTCCTCAACCCTTCCATTTTAATCTGAATAAGCTTAGTGTTCTTGACATCTTTCATCCTCCAGCTTGCGGGGGCGTATTAAACCACTCTTCCACCTTAGCCCATGACAACAATAAAGACGTCTCACGGCCCACAAATTCAGCCCAACAGAATACACAAATTAAATTATAATTTAGTCTTTATCTTATCTTATAGTTATCTTTATCTTTATCTATATCTTATCTTTATCTAATTTTATCTTTCATAGGCCAATACTCTATATATACTTAGTTTTACCTTCATAATTTACAATTCATTCAATCAATAATCAATAAAATTTCTTCATCTTTTTCTTTCACAATTCTTTTATTTTCCTATTCTTTCACAATTTTATTACATATTATTAATATATTAACGAAATTTAAAATTTAAAAATTTTTTATTATTATATTATTAAAATATATCTTGAGAAAATATAGCTAAACTCTTTAAAATAAAAGCAACTAATATAATGATGTCGTGACCTTGTAAATGCAAGTATTTTTTCTTTTGCGTTTGATATTACTGTGACGCTGTTTTATTATTAATTAATAGTAAAAACTATATATTTCTTTAAAGTAAATGCTAAAAGGTCAGTATTTTTGGTGAAAAAACCAAAGTTAGTTAGTATTAACTCAGCTACAAAATAAGTATAAAAAATGTTGACCAGTTAACCTTTATATTTTTATTTTTTTAAATTCAGGGAAAAATAATGAATGTAAAATGAATTAACAAAATACATATTTCAACAAATAATTTCTATCAAATAAAAAATAGAGTTTAGTTTAAGAGTAATAATTGGAGTCATAATTCAACTTTTTAATTATTCTCTTAATATTTAAATGAATAAAAATTTAAATATATATTTTTTTGAAACTATAGAAAAGATAAAAATTTAAAATTTTTTATTTAAAATTTTAAAAGATAATTAGGATGATAAATTAAAATGTCCAATTATTTTTTTAGTTTAGTATATATTTTAAGAATATATATTAAGATTATCTATTAAAATAAATTTGTAAAAAATGTCTAAAACTTAAAATCTAAATACATTTATTATATGTTTATTAAAAAATTTTAAATTTAAAAATTTTTATTAATAATCCTAATTCAAGATACATACATGTCAGCTAAGTTCTAAAAAAATAAAACATTCAATAGATAATGAAAGTGTCTTATTGGAAATGGATTGTTCAATCGCCTCCATTATAAAAAAGAAAAGTTAATTAAATCTGACGCCATTATCCACAAACCCAAAAAACATAAACAATTATCTTTTGATATTATCATAGATACGACGTGTAGGATCATTATTCAACCGAACTCCAACGGCGGTGCAACTTGGTGTTTTTCGTGTGAAACGAATGCTACCAATATACCATGTCGTAACTCCCAACAAATTTGTTTCTTGCAGTGTTGTGGTCCATGTTTGTTTGGAGCCAAAAATTATTTGTCACACAATTTCAGACTTTACAGGCTGGGTGGGAATGAGCTGCATTCCTTATATTGAAATCTTTAAAATTTGGTAAAATCCAAAACTATTTTTTTATTCATAAAAGTGAAAGCTAAACATTTTTTATGATTATCAGTGATTAAGAGAGAGGGCGTTGAATATTATCCATCTTTTTCGTTGACTTTTATCTTATTTTTACTAAGAGAACTTGAGGAGACATTTATTTTTGTATTTTGTTGAATTATGAGACACTTCTCTTTTTGTCTCCTAAGATACAGAAATTGAGATAGAGTAAGCAAAAGAGAATTATACACAGATGTATCCTGATTCAGCTACCAAGTGCAATGTAGCTTATATCCAGTCTCCATCACAACTGTGACGGACTTTCACTATCTTTCAATGGATTACAATCACCAATTCTCCATAGGATCTACCCAATGTTATCTGGGACAAATCTATATTCTAACCCAATCTGAATTTGACTAGGACTCAACCTAGCTTTCAACAGCCAAGTGCTAACCCAACTTGTAAGGGAATTTTCACAAGATCATGACACAAAACAGGAAGATGTACAAAGAAAAATTGAGACATTTTATGGCTTTTTTTCCAAGTTTAACTCACTATCTTTTACCTCTCATTGGTTTTTTCTTACAAACCTCACCATGTTTGCCTTTTTCAATGAAACTCAGATAGGCTAAACTGAGAAAAGGAATTACAAAATGAAAACCATGAAGGAGAAGAACTTAGAACAGCTTAAGTAGCTATAAGAACTGAACTCAATGCTCTGCTCTTTCTCTCTTGCCTTCAACCTTTGGCCGTTCACCCTTATTATAGAAGAGTGAAGTTTCCAAGGTTGAAACAAGTTCAAACTCAATGCTGTCTTTTTCTCCATTATTAGACTTCGCAGAGGCGTTATCAGAACAGAGAGAGAAGACCAAATCTTGACATGCAACTTACCTTCTCTCTCATCCTTTTCCTTCAAGTTCCTTCAATCTTGACCGTGTGTGATTTCTTTGGCCCCAAGTTTTGATTTGGACTGTGGATGAGCTTCTGAATAAGTTTGACCTCACTTTCTCTATGGTTGCTTGATTTGTACTTAAGGCTTGACAGATTTCTTTAAGGTGTTTTGGTGTTGCTCAAATGAGGAAATCACCTTTTGAAGATGCTCTGACCGGATGCAATCTTCTCTTTTGTTGTAGCTCAAAAACTTGCTTAAACTTGGTAACAAGCTTTTTGTTCTTCACCGAACCCTAGCACCAGACTTTCCTATTCTTTCTTTATTCTTTGATCAAAGAATGACGTGATAGATGAAAAAAAAAGGAGAAGAGAGAACAGAGAGTTTGGCTTTCAGTAGAAGCTACAAGAAATTTAATTGAAATGAACTTGGGGTTCAAGTTTCTGAAGGTGGTGCCTTGGAGGCTTTTTCAAATGGGCTTGGATCTTTGTTTGGGCTTGTTTGATTTCAATTGTTTTACTCAAAGCCCCCTTTGTTTCGGATGAGAAACATTTGTGGTGGAGGTATTTGCCCATTGATCTTTGATTGTGTATTTTGGGCCATCTATCTCTCATTGGATTTTAGTTATAGTGGAACAAGAAATGTGTGTGGGCTTGATGATTTGTTTTTTGGGACATATTTATTGACTTAATTCTTTTGCATACTAAACCAAACAAATTATACAAATAATTGATAATTTTCTAATAATGTTTGTTCATCACTTTAATAAATGTTTGTTCATTTTTCATATACTCCCCCATTTGTTATCAAGGTGGAAAACCTGCAAGCAAACACAATTATAAATAAAGCAAAATTGCAAACTATGCATACCAAACAGAGTTAAACAAAGTTAAAGTGTCTAGAGTTATTATAGTCATCCCAAATGAAACAAAGTTCAAATAAAACTAGAAAAGTTCATCATAGTTCAGAAACTAGAGGCAGCAAAATATTAGACTTTCAGAGGCAGCAGGGAGCAAGACTAGGCATCAGAGTCCTCTTTCTCAGTTTCTAAGACATCTTCATCTTTGTCCTACACTACCTAGTCCTCATCAAGCAAATCAAGATGCTTAAAAAATACCTCGATCCTATCATGGAATTTTATCAAGGATTTTTCATTTTATACTACAATCTTATGTTGTTCTTTGCTTGATCTAACCATATGTTTGGTCATAAAGACAAATTATTGAAGGACGTCTTTAACAATCATAGTGATCAAGTATTTGTGAGAATCAGAGGTACCAGCAACTAAGGGAGAGAAAAGGCTTTCATCTTCACTTTCATTCATGACCGAAGCCTTAGTACCCTTGGTACCTTTGCCTTTAGCTTGTTTTGTTGCACCACCGCCTTTGAGTGAAGACACTTTGTTTTCAATGGGCTCATTACTCAAATCAATTGCAAAATATTCAAATAAACACGTAAAAAATATTTCATAAGGAAGAGAACTATTTTTGTCACTTTTGACACAATCCAACATATGGAAAATCATAAGATAAAGCAAAAGAAATGGGAATAAAGTTCAGAATGGCATAAAGCACCAGAGTATCACAACCTGTTATCCGTTGGTAAGACCCACTTTGAGGCATGATAATATGAGTCACAATGCGATGAAGTTGGGCTCTAACAAGACTTAGAGCCTTATGAGTGGGGGTCATATCATCCATAAGAGAGAAATTTTCACAAATTCTGGCCAAAGCTTCTTGATGGAAGACACCAACATAATCATCCCATTTTTTAGACATATATGCTCTTACCCCTATGTCTTGATAGCCGAGGACATCTCCAATGGTGTCCGTATTCAAAACAAATTGAGTACCTTTGACATAGGAATGAAGTTCTCCCTCAAGAAAGAGTAAGTTAGCATAGAACTCTCTAAGCATATTCGGATAAACTGGTTTTCAAATCTTAAAAATGTTATCCCATTTCAGAGTTTGAAAATTACTTTTGAAATTAATCCCCTTTTCAGCTAATGCATCAAGATCAACAACAAAAGAAGAACAGAGGGTCCGGTTTGAAATAACTTGTTTATGAAACTCATAATCCATGCAGTGAGAAAATCTATGAGGATCATAGTGAGAATGAGATGATTTACCAAACTCGGTTTTGAAGTCAAGAGAGTCAATGTTGGAGGGTTCCCTGGTAGGTTGAAGATTAGGCCGTCTGAGACCTTTGGAGGGACGACTGAAAGGGACAAAATATCCTGAAGAATGAGGGGTTGAGCGTGGAGGAGGAGATGGTGGTTGTTCTTCTTCCTGCAATGGCCTTTTTCCTTTTCCACCTTTACCACGAGAAGACTCAGCCCCCTTGTGAGTAGAAGAAGCCTGGGATGAATTTAAGAACCAGAATTTTCATGTAAAATCGCTTTTATAAAATAATAATTTAATTATCCAAAATAGGTTCAAAAATATAGAAATTATATTTTTAAAATATAAAGGTGAAATTTGATTTCATTAAATTTTTCTAAGTAGGAAAATGTATCTTTTGCGAAAAATTTTTGTGAAAATGCGTACCGGTGCTTAAGCCAGCAGTACCGCCTCTAGTCTGTCCGGTACCATGTATTTTTGGAAAATAAGATTTTGGAAAATT